>NC_140940.1:1670249-2318374 GCF_014529385.1 Adiantum capillus-veneris | reverse complement strand
GCTCCCTCAAGCAAGTCATTTTTGCATTTGTAGATCCTTTGCATCAAGATTTACAATTTTATTACGCTCATCCCATATCAGGACATCTTGGTTTTCACAAGGTTTTAGAGAAGCTACTATTACACTATTATTGGCCAAAGATGAGGCAGTCAATCTCTGACGTCCTTCAAACATGTGAGACATGTCAAAGCATTAAATCTCCCCCTCGGAATGCAGGACAATTAGCACCAATACTCGTCAACGAAGCATTAGGGTTGGTTAATTGGCCCGTTCCACACATCTGTTACAGGTAATCGCTATATCCTCGTCATCACAGAATACTTAACCGGGTGGTGTGAAGCAGTTGCCCTCCCAGAGGTAACTACATCTACAATCGTTGCAGCGCTATTACAGAAGCTTATTTTCAGCCATGAAGGTCCTAAGCAACTCTTATCTGATCAAGGGACACAATTCAAGAGTGAAGTCATGGCAATTCTCACAAAAATTATGGGATTAGCTCAACTCTTTACTTCCCCATATCACCCTCAAACTAATGGTTTAACTGAGCATTTGAATTGCAGCCTCAAGCAAGTCATTTATGCATTTGTAGATCCGTTGCATCAAGATTTATAATTTTATTACACTCATCCCATATGAAGACATCTTGGTTTTCACAAGGTTTTAGAGAAGCTACTATTACAGTATTATTGGCCAAAGATGAGGAAGTCAATCTCCGACGTCCTTCAAACATGTGAGACATGTCAAAGCATTAAATCTCCCCCTCAGAATATAGGACAGTTAGCACCAATACTGGTCAACGAAGCATTAGAGTTGGTTGGATGGGATTTAATGGGCCCGTTTCGCACATCTGTTACAGGTAATCGCTATATCCTTGTCATCACATAATACTTAACCAGGTGGTGTTGATAGCCGGCTTTCGGAAATCAAAGAAAAAAAAGAAAAAAAAAACACATTTCATCCCCCCCACTCTCAGTACCCCCCCCCCCCCACCGTAACTCATTTTCCCCCCCTCCCGCCCCACGGGCATCGGATAAAACCCTCGCACTCTCTCCCCCACATTTTCTTTACAAACCCCCTTCCCTAATATCTCTCCCCCCCCCGATTTACCCTCCCCGGCCAGGGAGAAATTAAGAAGAAACCCCCCCAACCCCTCTCTCGTGTTCCCTCGGTATGAGCCGCATGAACCCCCCTCCCCATTACCCTTTACCCTCTACCCTATTCTACCCAAGAGTAAGGATCTTGAAGAGAAGAATAGGGAACCGGAAGAGAAAATTAACCCTATTTATGGATCGTATTGCTTAGCTGGACGGGAGGTGACAGACTTTAACTTAGTCCTCAATGTATTGCAGCCCCTCAATGACATACTATTCCAGGTTTCGACTGAAGCTTTTGAAGCCGCTTCCTGTGAGTCCATTTTTGAAGCTTGCGAACGCCGACGTAATCGAGCTCTTTTCTTTGAAGTCTACAATTTTGCAAAGACGACAAGTTTTTACAGCCCATAGCTGATTTTCAAAGTCTTCTTGTGTGTGGCTTCTAATGCTAGGAGAGCGACAAGGGCTTAGTCTTTGATCGTGCAAATCACCCTTTGGAGACGACATTCTCAAGGTCCGTCAAAACTGGAATTTTAGCTTCAATCGCCATGATGCCAGTGCACTCAAAGAGATGGCAATTGAAATCACGATCGCCTTTGACATCAGCGAACAACTAATGGGAGAACAAACTAGTTGTTTGGATTTCCTACTTGCTCGTGACTTTGACAGGCCAAACCTCTGCACTAGGAACATAATTTGAGCCTTCTTCTAAGTAGAGTAGTGCTTTCCAGAAGGCTCGTAATCTGTAATCAGTTTGACATAGCTGACACCGCTTTGAAAATTGTAGTCTACAAAGAAAAATCGAGCTCTTTTCTTTGTAGACTACAATTTTCAAAGCGGTGTTAGCTATGTCAAACTGATCACAGATTACGAGGCTTTTGGAAAGCACTACTCTATTTAGAAGACTAAAATTACGTTCCTAGTGCAGAGGTTTGGCCTGTCAGAGTCGCGAGCAAGGAGGAAATCCAAACAACTAGTTTGTTCTCCCATTAGCTGTTCGCTGATGTGAAAGGCGATCGTGATTTCAATTGCCATCTCTTTGATCGTACTGGCATCATGGCGGCTGAAGCTCAAATTCCAGTTTTGACGGACCTTGAAAATGTCGTCTCCAAAGGATGATTTGCAGGATCAAGGACTAAGCCCTTATGGCTCTCCTAGCATTAGAAGCCACACACAAGAACACTTTGAAACTTCGCTATGGGCTGTAAAAACTTATCGACTTTGCAAAATTGTAGACTTCAAAGAAAAGAGCTCGATTACGTCGGCGTTGGTCAGCTTCAAAAATGGACTCACAGGAAGCGGCTACAAATGCTTCAGAGGAAACCAGGAACATTATGTCATTGAGAGGCTGTAATACATTGAGGACTAAGTTAAAACCTGTCACCTCCCGTCTAGCAAAGGAGTATGATCCATAAATAGGATTAAATTTCTCTTCCGGTTCCTTATTCTTCTCTTCAAGATCCTTATTCTTCTTCTCAAGTTCCTTACTCTTCTTTTCAATGCTGGTCATCCGGTTCTCAAGGCTTATCAAACTTTGTGCCAAGCTACTTTGCAACGCTAGCTCCTTGAGAAGGTTGTGATTCTGGAGCAGAAGCAAGGTTTGACCTAGTGGTGGAGGAGTAGCTTCCATGGCTTCGGTGAACACTTCACCTAGACTAGATAGAAAGACTCTTGCAGAAAGATCTTCTTTATAAATCTTTCGTACAGTCTGTCGATTCGGGTCTATGATAGTTCCAAAGCTACGGTAGGCCATGTTCTACTCAGCATCTCGCAGGCATTTTCCTGAAACAAATATAGCACTCTAAAGCATCGTAAACATTGTCTCAAAAGCATAGACCGAGAACCATCTCAAAAGCAAAAATCGAGAAGACAGAAGTGACAGCAGATGCATAGATCGAGAAGGGAAGCACACCTCTATTCTCCAATTTTTTATAATGTTTTATTAGGAAGAATTGCCCCTTGGTCGAGGAGGAGGGAAAATGAGCATTGAGATTCGAGAATGAAGCACGCGGATGATCCAAGAGCGAGGGCGGAAGGTACCGAAGGCAAAGAAGGTGGGCGACACGCAAGGAAAGAGATAAAGCACAGGAGGCTGATGTAGGATGAAGCAAGCGTAGAGTTTGTTTCTTTTTTCCTAATTTACAAAGCGATGGTAGCTGTAGAACGAACTGTTAGCGCTTGTGGTTAGGCCGAAAACTTGCAGCCTCCGCACGCTTGGGCTTTGAGATCAAATCCTATCCTCACCACTTTTAAAGGGTGAGGTCCTCCAAAGGTAGAGCTTTGAGATTCACAAGGGAATCTGAGAAGAAATGAATATAATCAAGAAGTTGTTAGTAGGGGGTACCTGCTGCAAGTTTTCGGATTAAAAAGCCAAATTCAAACCCAAAAGATGCAACAAAATTGAAATTTGACACTATAGGCAAGGTGCCGCATGGGGTCCATAAATCTGGTGATGGGTCAAGGCCATATTGGAGGTAAAAAATAGATTTGTTGTTTGTAGATAATGTGGAGTAGGTCCACACCTGGTCGTACCGACCGGCTGATATTGTATCTTGATGTAGCCCTGTGGGGCAAGAGAGGATAGCTTGGAGGGGCAAGAGGGGATGCTATATAATAAGGCATGCGTGCCTGAAGGGGAGGAGGTATTCAAGCTGTGTATTCCCCATTCGAACTGTGTTATCCACATTGGTGGAGAAGGTGGGCACACAAACAACTATCTGTGTTTTTTTGGGCGTAGCTCTTTACGGTGCAGTCGATTCCGGCCAAGAAAATGAGTCATCCTCTCTCCACGCCAAACGCCTAGCTCTCCTCACCACGAGGATACCTCTATGCATCCTGAGTTCACTACCAGCAGCACACAAATGTAGCAAATGCTGCACGCCGTAGCCAACATGATGATTCATGTTAGCCATACCAATCAGTCCTTACTAAATTATCTGTCTGATGCTGCACCTCATACACCGATTCCAAGATTAGGCCCAAGCCTTTTTTCGGGGTTACTGACTGAGGATGTTCTCACATGGCTGGACCACTTTGACAACGTGGCTAGTTATCATAGCTGGTCCAATGATCGTAAAGCTATGGAAGTGCGCACACTCCTAGAAGGCGTGGCCGCGACTTGGTTCATCCAGCAACGGGAGGACATGAAAGGTGACTGGGGTATACTCAAATCTTTACTGATTCAAAATTTTGCTCAACAGAACATTACACATAGTGCATTCTTTAAAACAACAACAATTAGAAACCTGTAGCCCAATTGTTGTAAAAATGAATCAGCTTCTCCCTCGGGCCGACCCTACCATGTTAGAGGAAATGAAACTTTTCTTTCTTTGGCCTCGTCTGCGACAAGATATTGCCCCATAGGGCTACATAAAGATACAATCATGGGCTTTTCAAAAGCTACATCCTGACCTCCATGGTACGCAAGTACTCGTCGAAACAGATCACAAAGCTCTAATATCTCTATTGCAAAAACACCATCCACCAGGGAGATTACTACCATGGGCTTTGGCTTTGCTGGAGTATCATTTCTCAATCAGCTTCAACATATACTCCAGTCACCACAGTTCACAGACCATCAGCTACGGTTTATGGTATTCGATCATCTTTTGCAAAATGTTTATGCGGGCCAACAGGCTCGTATTGTGGTGCCTACCACTTTACAGCCACTCTATTTACAATTTTATCACGCTTATCACATGTCAGGACATCTTGATTTTCACAAGGTTTTAGAGAAGCTATGATTACACTATTATTAGCTCCGACGTCCTTCATACACGTGAGACATGTCAAAGCATTAAATCTCCCCCTCGGAATGCAGGACAGTTAGAACCAATACTCGTCAACGAAGCATTAGAGTTGGTTAATGGGCCCGTTCCACACATCTGTTACAGGTAATCGCTATATCCTCGTCATCACAGAATACTTAACCAGGTGGTGTGAAGCAGTTGCCCTCCCAGAGGTAACTACATCTATAATCGTTGCAACGCTATTACAGAAGCTTATTTTCAGCCATGAAGGTCCTAAGCAACTCTTATCTGATCAAGGGACACAATTCAAGAGTGAAGTCATGGCAATTCTCACAAAAATTATGGGATTAGGTCAACTCTTTACTTCCCCATATCACCCTCAAACTAACGGTTTAACTGAGCATTTGAATTGCACCCTCAAGAAAGTCATTTATGCATTTGTAGGTCCGT
The DNA here is from genome assembly GCF_014529385.1 of Adiantum capillus-veneris. Taxonomy (NCBI): domain Eukaryota; kingdom Viridiplantae; phylum Streptophyta; class Polypodiopsida; order Polypodiales; family Pteridaceae; genus Adiantum; species Adiantum capillus-veneris. The sequence goes on along the minus strand of NC_140940.1, from coordinate 2,313,084 downwards.
TGCATCAAGATTTATAATTTTATTACGCTCATCCCATATGAAGACATCTTGGTTTTCACAAGGTTTTAGAGAAGCTACTATTACAGTATTATTGGCCAAAGATGAGGCAGTCAATCTCCGACGTCCTTCAAACATGTGAGACATGTCAAAGCATTAAATCTCCCCCTCAGAATATAGGACAGTTAGAACCAATACTGGTCAACGAAGCATTAGAGTTGGTTGGATGGGATTTAATGGGCCCGTTTCGCACATCTGTTACAGGTAATCGCTATATCCTTGTCATCACATAATACTTAACCAGGTGGTGTTAATAGCCAGCTTTCGGAAATCAAAGAAAAAAAAGAAAAAAAAAACTCATTTCACCCCCCCCACTCTTAGTACCCCCCCCCACCGTAACTCATTTTCCCCCCCTCCCGCCCCACGGGCATCGGATAAAACCCTCGCACTCTCTCCCCCCCATTTTCTTTACATACCCCCTTCCCTATATCTCTCCCCCCCCCCCCCCCCGATTTACCCTCCCCGGCCAGGGAGAAATTAAGAAGAAACCCCCCCAACCCCTCTCTCGTGTTCCCTCGGTATGAGCCGCATGAACCCCCCCCCCCCCCCCCCCCCCCCCCCCCCCCCATTACCCTTTACCCTCTACCCTATTGTACCCCCCCCTCTTGGGCCCACCAATATTCCCTCCCCCGACCCCTCCTCCCTCTTCCCCACCCGCTCACCTCACCCTCCTGCGGCTCATTTCCCCTTCCCCTCGGCCGCATTCCCCCCCCCCCCCCCCCCCATCGGCCCGCGGATATATTCCCTCCCCGCCATTGACTTAGTTTTCCTTCGTCCTTAAGCCCATGCAAGACAACACTCACCCTCCCCCTCTCCCTCTCACCCGCACAAACCCATGCCCCGCCATAGCCCCTCTCCCCCTCACTCTCCCTCACACACTCTCTATCTCTTATCCCCTCACCCCTCTCCCCTCCCCCTCACTCTCCCTCTCATCCGGATACTGGCAGCGCGCAAAGCTCACTCTCTCTCTCTCTCCCCATGCGGGCAGCGCTGAAATTAACCCACACGCACACACACCCCACACCCCCCCCACCTCTCCTCTCTCTCCCATGCACTGCAGCACACACACTCACTCACACACACCCTCTCTCGGGCGCCGCATACGCAACAAACACACACACCCACACCCTTGCGCGTAGGCCGCAGCCCAAATACATACACACAGATTAATCATGTGGCAATACTCGTGTCCTTTAGCCTCCCTACCATTCTCTTGTACCGTTTCAATTTGTGAGCCCCATCATGATTAGTGATGGTCATAAGCCTGAGAGTGGGAATGTTGGCGAACCCTCTATTCTCATTCAACATAGATACCAAGAAGCTGCTAATGTGATTCAGAAGAAAGGAAAGATATGCTATCTCTTTATTGATGATCTTGATGCTAGACCTGGTCGCATTGGCTGAACAACATTATATGCAGTCAACACTGAGATGGTGAATGCAACCCTTATGAACATTGCTGACAATGTCTTGCTGCCTGGTGTGTACATTAAGGAGAAGATCACCCGACGAAACAGGTCTGAAAATGTTCCAGCATTATAGTAGTAGCTACGAAGCCAACCTCACTTATACACTATAGAATATCTTTTTCAACATTATAGTAGTAGCTACGAAGCCATCCTCACTTATACACCAACATTATAACGGTTTTGGTTCGAGCTTACCTAACAAACTCTCCGAAATTATTTTTTTGTCTTACATTGAGAAGCACGGGCTCATGCCGAGGAAGGAAACCAAACATCAAATAAAAATATCCACATTCAAAAAGAAAATGAAGCAATTCCTGAATCAAAGCACACGCACAAAAAGAACGCTTTTGACAGGACTAAAGTTCCCCCAGTTTCACTTCCCATTTACACAACAAAACCTAATCATAGCAGCTATTGAATAAAAAACTTAACTCAATAAATCATAAACCAGATTCATGTTGGAAAAAAAACAATGTTTGATAGTTGTCTGGATTAACAAAAAGAAATGTGTACAACCGAGCATTGCAATAAGCACACGGACACGACTTCACAGCTTGTTGATAAATATTAGCTCAATAGAAGCAACCACCAATGTTCACTCAAAAAGCCCCCTAATTCTCAAAACAACACTCCAATCTAAGCCTGGACAAATACCATATGTATGAGACTCATATTGAAAACCCATAACTGAATGTAGGGGTTTGAAAGACGAGCATGAGCCTTACCTTTCCAGCAATCCTACCGGGAAGCCAGCCCAAACCCTCATGTAAACCTTCACCTGACATCGCACAGGTGCTTTGAATAAGCTTGGACCAGTAAAAAAACTTTCTTACAAAACTAAACGACTTTGATAGCTGCAATTCGATAGAACTGGACAAATACATTGACTATGCTCACTCGCAATCATGCCTGGATCCAGTGTAACAAATGTGCTAGCATAATACAATCATTTGAAGAAATAAAGCATACAATCATTTGAAAAGATACAACATACAGTCATGTATAATTTCCCAAGTAAAGAAATCTGCACCAACTTTCTTTGAAAAGCAATGTGAAAGGATAGAATTTGCAATGAAACAATAACAACCTTGAATAAAAAGATCAATAGCAAGAGAATCAACAACTCATTGTCCACAATGTAAAGACATTCAAAACAACCAAGGCAACAATCCGGTACATATCTACCACAAAAGCTTACCAGTGGCACTGACGTGATGAATAGAGGTCTGCTTCCCTTTTCGATCTATGCTTGTGTTGTCACTTCTCGCTTCTCGATCTTTGCTTTTGAAACGGTTCGCGATCTATGCTTTTGAGACGGTGTCTATGATGCTTTAGAGCGCTACATTTGTTTCAAGCAAACATTCGCGAGATGCTAAGGAGAACATGGCCTACCGTAGCTTCATAACTATCATAGACACGAATCGGGAGACTTTACGGAAGATTTACAAAGAATATCTTTCTGCAAAGTTTTTATATCTATTTTAGGTGAAGTGTCCGCCGAAGCCATGGAAACTACTACTCCACCAGTGGCCAAACCTTGCTTCTACTTCAGAATCCCAAATCACTGACAACTATCAACAACCTTCTCAAGGAGCTAGAGAGGGAGAGAGTACTGCAAAGTAGCTTCGCACAAAGTTTGATAAGCCATGAGAACCGGATGACCAACATTGAGAAGAAGAGTAAGGATCTTGAAGAGAAGAATAGGGAACCGGAAGAGAAAATTAACCCTATTTATGGATCGTATTGCTTAGCTGGACGGGAGGTGACAGATTTTAACTTAGTCCTCAATGTATTGCAGTCCCTCAATGACATACTGTTCCAGATTTCCACTGAAGCTTTTGAAGCCGCTTCCTGTGAGTCCATTTTTGAAGCTTGCGAACGCCGACGTAATCGAGCTCTTTTCTTTGAAGTCTACAATTTTGCAAAGTCGACAAGTTTTTACAGCCCATAGCTGATTTTCAAAGTCTTCTTGTGTGTGGCTTCTAATGCTAGGAGAGCGACAAGGGCTTAGTCTTTGATCGTGCAAATCACCCTTTGGAGACGACATTCTCAAGGTCCGTCAAAACTGGAATTTTAGCTTCAATCGCCATGATGCCAGTGCAATCAAAGAGATGGCAATTGAAATCACGATCGCCTTTGACATCAGCAAACAACTAATGGGAGAACAAACTAGTTGTTTGGATTTCCTACTTGCTCGTGACTCTGACAGGCCAAACCTCTGCACTAGGAACATAATTTGAGTCTTCTTCTAAATAGAGTAGTGCTTTCCAGAAGGCTCGTAATCTGTAATCAGTTTGACATAGCTGACACCGCTTTGAAAATTGTAGTCTACAAAGAAAAATCGAGCTCTTTTCTTTGTAGACTACAATTTTCAAAGCGGTGTTAGCTATGTCAAACTGATCACAGATTACGAGGCTTTTGGAAAGCACTACTCTATTTAGAAGATTGAAATTACGTTCCTAGTGCAGAGGTTTGGCCTATCAGAGTCGCGAGCAAGGAGGAAATCCAAACAACTAGTTTGTTCTCCCATTAGCTGTTCGCTGATGTGAAAGGCGATCGTGATTTCAATTGCCATCTCTTTGATCGCACTGGCATCATGGCGGCTGAAGCTCAAATTCCAGTTTTGACGGACCTTGAAAATGTCGTCTCCAAAGGATGATTTGCAGGATCAAGGACTAAGCCCTTATCGCTCTCCTAGCATTAGAAGCCACACACAAGAACACTTTGAAACTTAGCTATGGGCTGTAAAAACTTATCGACTTTGCAAAATTGTAAACTTCAAAGAAAAGAGCTCGATTACGTCGGCGTTGGTCAGCTTCAAAAATGGACTCACAAGAAGCGGCTTCAAATGCTTCAGAGCAAACCAGGAACATTATGTCATTGAGAGGCTGCAATACATTGAGGACTAAGTTAAAACCTGTCACCTCCCGTCTAGCAAAGGAGTATGATCCATAAATAGGATTAAATTTCTCTTCCGGTTCCCTATTCTTCTCTTCAAGATCGTTATTCTTCTTCTCAAGTTCCTTACTCTTCTTTTCAATGCTGGTCATCCGGTTCTCAAGGCTTATCAAACTTTGTGCCAAGCTACTTTGCAACGCTAGCTCCTTGAGAAGGTTGTGATTCTGGAGCAGAAGCAAGGTTTGACCTAGTGGTGGAGGAGTAGCTTCCATGGCTTCGGTGAACACTTCACCTAGACTAGATAGAAAGACTCTTGCAGAAAGATCTTCTTTATAAATCTTTCGTACAGTCTGTCGATTCGGGTCTATGATAGTTCCAAAGCTACGGTAGGCCATGTTCTACTCAGCATCTCGCAGGCATTTTCCTGAAACAAATATAGCACTCTAAAGCATCGTAAACATTGTCTCAAAAGCATAGACCGAGAACCATCTCAAAAGCAAAAATCGAGAAGACAGAAGTGACAGCAGATGCATAGATCGAGAAGGGAAGCACACCTCTATTCTCCAATTTTTTATAATGTTTTATTAGGAAGAATTGCCCCTTGGTCGAGGAGGAGGGAAAATGAGCATTGAGATTCGAGAATGAAGCACGCGGATGATCCAAGAGCGAGGGCGGAAGGTACCGAAGGCAAAGAAGGTGGGCGACACGCAAGGAAAGAGATAAAGCACAGGAGGCTGATGTAGGATGAAGCAAGCGTAGAGTTTGTTTCTTTTTTCCTAATTTACAAAGCGATGGTAGCTGTAGAACGAACTGTTAGCGCTTGTGGTTAGGCCGAAAACTTGCAGCCTCCGCACGCTTGGGCTTTGAGATCAAATCCTATCCTCACCACTTTTAAAGGGTGAGGTCCTCCAAAGGTAGAGCTTTGAGATTCACAAGGGAATCTGAGAAGAAATGAATATAATCAAGAAGTTGTTAGTAGGGGGTACCTGCTGCAAGTTTTCGGATTAAAAAGCCAAATTCAAACCCAAAAGATGCAACAAAATTGAAATTTGACACTATAGGCAAGGTGCCGCATGGGGTCCATAAATCTGGTGATGGGTCAAGGCCATATTGGAGGTAAAAAATAGATTTGTTGTTTGTAGATAATGTGGAGTAGGTCCACACCTGGTAGTACTGACCGGCTGATATTGTATCTTGATGTAGCCCTGTGGGGCAAGAGAGGATATCTTGGAGGGGCAAGAGGGGATGCTATATAATAAGGCATGCGTGCCTGAAGGGGAGGAGGTATTCAAGCTGTGTATTCCCCATTCGAACTGTGTTTTCCACATTGGTGGAGAAGGTGGGCACACAAACAACTATCTGTTTTTTTTTTGGGCGTAGCTCTTTACGGTGCAGTCGATTCTTGCCAAGAAAATGAGTCATCCTCTCTCCACGCCAAACGCCTAGCTCTCCTCACCACGAGGATACCTCTATGCATCCTGAGTTCACTACCAGCAGCACACAAATGCAGCAAATGCCACACGCCGTAGCCAACATGATGATTCATGTTAGCCATACCAATCAGTCCTTACTAAATTATCTGTCTGATGCTGCACCTCATACACCGATTCCAAGATTAGGCCCAAGCCTTTTTTCGGGGTTACTGACTGAGGATGTTCTCACATGGCTGGACCACTTTGACAACGTGGCTAGTTATCATAGCTGGTCCAATGATCGTAAAGCTATGGAAGTGCGCACACTCCTAGAAGGCGTGGCCACGACTTGGTTCATCCAGCAACGGGAGGACATGAAAGGTGACTGGGGTATACTCAAATCTTTACTGATTCAAAATTTTGCTCAACAGAACATTACACATAGTGCATTCTTTAAAACAACAACAATTAGAAACCTGTAGCCCAATTTGTTGTAAAAATGAATTAGCTTCTCCTTCGGGCCGACCCTACCATGTTAGAGGAAATGAAACTTTTCATTCTTTGGCCTCGTCTGCGACAAGATATTGCCCCATAGGGCTACATAAAGATACAATCATGGGCTTTTCAAAAGCTACATCCTGACCTCCATGGTACGCAAGTACTCGTCGAAACAGATCATAAAGCTCTAATATCTCTATTACAAAAACACCATCCACCTGGGAGATTACTACCATGGGCTTTGGCTTTGCTGGAGTATCAGTTCTCAATCAGCTTCAACATATACTCCAGTCACCACAGTTCACAGACCATCAGCTACGGTTTATGGTATTCGATCATCTTTTGCAAAATGTTTATGCGGGCCAACAGGCTCGTATTGTGGTGCCTACCACTTTACAGCCACTCTATTTACAATTTTTTCACGCTTATCCCATGTCAGGACATCTTGATTTTCACAAGGTTTTAGAGAAGCTATGATTACACTATTTGGTGCGGGAATACTAGGAGAAATCCTCAATTCCCCGAACCCTATCATTCTCCCCATACTAGATTACCATCATTCCTTTAATGTCTCTATTTTTATCTTGTTTTAGCCTATCCATTCGCCCCTGTAAGAAACCGCTATGAGCAGTTGCTGTTGATGTAAAAAAAAAAAAAGGTTTGTAATTTCCCGAGTTACCACCATGGCAGGTGTTTCTTTCCCCACGTTCTGTGGAAAGAAGGGTGAGGATCTCACCACTGATTTTTTGGATGATTTTGACATTGCGTGTGTCGTCTCCAACAAAGATGACGACGCTTCACGACTCAGAATTTTTCCTCTACTGATGAAAGTAGAGGCCAAGTCCTGGTACAATGCAGTGCCCCAGGCTACCAAGAATGCATGGGATGTGTTAAGGGCTGCTTTTGTAAAGAGGTTTGGTGGAGGCACAACCTCGGAGAAGCTATGGCAGCTATTGACAGAATTAAAGCAGGCAGGCCTGCTGGAGTACGCCACCTATGAATCAAAGTTTGTGGACATATGGGAGAGATGGTTGCCACACTGGATGAAGGCAAAGGAGCGCCTAATTTCGTGAAGAAGGACCGTTTCATTGCTGGTCTATGGTCGCCGCTTAGAGAGAAGGTGAAGGGAAGGTTTCCTGCAACATATGAGTTGGCAGTCGAAGTAGCCCGCCTTAAAGACAAGAAGCTGTGCATGCAAGCAAGAGTAAACGAGTCAAAGGAAACAAGCTCGGCCCGACCAACCCCAGTGGATGCAACATCCAACCATAGAGTCCAACCACAGGAGACAGCAGAGGAACAACAAGACCTACTGAGTCGCATCACCACCCAACTAGAGAGTTTATTTGTGCATCTGGTGCAGCAAGGGCATGCATCTGGCAGAAATCCAGAACAAGGAAGAGGACAACGAAGGCAGAACCCAGAATACCACTGTTACAATTGCGGAGAAGATGGCCATGGAATGTATTACTACCCACACCCAAGAAGGCAGAATTTTAATAGAGGGGGGAGACAGAATCAGATCTCTCCGCCAAGAGTAAGACCACCACAAAGACAGCCAGGACCAATCCCAGCAATCCAAATCTGCGACCACCTATACAACAGCAACCACCACCCCAACCTCTCATTCCGCCACTACCCCCACCACCGACGGTGAACCAAGCGGTGAGTGTCATTAGCTTAGAGGCTAAAGGGAAGGCGAAGGTAGAAGAGTCAGCTCGAGAGAAGCACAAAGGAAAAGCGAAGGTAGAAGAAGTGGATGCTATGGGAGTGAAACGTGCGAGGCACGAGGAGGCATCTCAAAAAGAAGAGAAGATGAAAGGGAAAGCCGAGTCTAGCAAACAAGCAGCTAAACCGCGATGGAAGACAGACATAGCGGACTTCTCACTAGGTGACGAAGCACAACCCTATGACTTAGTTCAGGATGTGTTAATGCAGGGCCGGAAGATAACGTGGCCCCAATTACTCCACCTTGCACCCAGAATGAGGAGGCAATGGACGAAAATGGTAAGTACCAGGAAATCAAAACCACGGATAGCTGGGGCTATCTCTGGGAGGGATCTCGACGACATCTTGCCAACCATGGACGCTCACATCAAAGGGCAGCGGATTTCAAACGTCTACATAGATGGTGGCGCGCAAATATGCGTCATGAGTGAAAAGATGATGCACCATCTAGGTCTAGAGGTAAGTAGGCCGGCACCTTGCCGAGCCAATATGGCAAACAATGTAAGAGTAAAATGCGTAGGCATTGTAAATGCGGTCAAAGTAAGAGCATTCAATACGGAAGTGGAGGTAGATATCTTCGTGATGCCACACAAAGGGGAGGGCTACCCCATCATTCTTGGAAGGCCTTGGCTTATGGCCATGGAAGGAAAACAAGACTGGAGCACCGGGATGATCCAGATGAAGGATGCTAAAGGGAAGTCCATATTCTACGACATGAGGACTGGAAAGCAGTGCAATATGATCTTGGAGGCTTCAGAAGACGAGTCCACCAGCGACTCCTCGTCTACCTCAGGAGAAGACACAACCACCACCGATGGGAGTGACAGTAGCATCGAAGTAATGGGAGTCAGTCTTAAAGACCCAAACAGATTAACACAATCTGAAGCAACCTCAGCAAATGAAGAAGGACCATCAGGTAAGCAGTCATTGGAGGATGCAGGTAAGCTACAAAAAATGCTCTCAAAAGAGTTAACCAATGAAGAGAGGAAGGAGTATGTCTCCATGTTAGGAAACTTCACTACTTTGTTCATTGATGGCTATGATAAGATCACAGGAATTACAGTAGTGCAGCACCACATAAAGCTCAAGGAAGGCAGTAAACCCGTAGTACAGAAGCTTAGAAGACTTGGAGTAATTCAACAAGAGGCATTGCTTAAAGAAGTAAGGAATTTGCTACAAGCAGGTTTCATCTACCCTGTCGAAGACTCAGAATGGGTCTCCCCAGTAGTAGTCACACCAAAAAAAAATGGTAAATGAAGAGTCTGTGTGGATTATAAACCTCTCAATGCAGCCACGAAGAGGGACCATTTTCCCCTCCCATTCCAGGATGAAATACTCAATGAAGTGGCAGGTCACGAACGCTACACAGTATGCGATGGCTACTCAAGATGCTTCCAGATTAGCATTGCGGAGGAGGATCAGAAGAAGACAACCTTCATCACACCTTGGGGATGTTTTGCCTACAGAGTGATGCCATTTGGCCTCACCAACGCCCCAGCCACATTTCAACGCTATGTGACCTTTGTTTTCCAACCCTACTTTGGAACATCAATACGGGTTTTCATAGATGATTTTTGCATCTATAGCTCACGAGCCCTTCATCTAAGCAAAGTCTACGATGGCTTAACCAGGCTACCAACCCTGGGTGGCCAACTCAACGTGGACAAGTGTCACATTGGTGAGAGCAAGGTCACTCTCCTTGGTCATGTAATTTCAGCAAAAGGGATCGAGGCTGACCCCAACAAAATTCAGGCTCTGGTATCTTTATCATCTCCCACCACCTCCAAGCAGTTGGTTTCTTTCCTTCAGAAGGTAAGATATTTAAGCAGGTTCATTCACCTGCTATCTCAAGTGGTCCTTCGTCTACAACAACTCACCCAAAGGGATGTTTTCTCATGGAGTGAAGAGAATGAGTAACAGTTTATTGAGGTAAAGCAAGTCCTATCTAAGCTTCCCACTATTTCACCTCCTAAGTGGGACGAGCCATTCTATGTGAACCATAGTGTGGGAAATGATACTCTGGGAGCAGTACTAATGCAAAAGGATCCCAAAACTTCTTTCATGTGCCCTATTCACTTCTCTAGTCGGGTCATGATCCCGTTAGAAAAGGGATTCACTGAAGTAGAACACATGGTTCTGGCACTAATGTTTGCTACCACGAAATTCCGCTCCTATCTCTTGCCTAGACGATTTGTAATCCTGACAATGGAAGAGGTTTTTTCTTATGTAATGCGATGCATGAATGTCTCATCTAGGATCTCAAAGTGGTTAATTAGACTACAAGAATTTGATTACACCATGCAAGTAGAAAACTCCACCAGGGCTAGTCTAGCAGGAATTCTTACTCATCGCCACTATGAGAAGAAGCTGAAGGTCAACAAGGAGGCAAAGGAAGGAACACCAGATAAAGAGAGCCCCAAGCTAGAGAGAGCTCACTCTCTTTTCTTTGACGGAGCATACAAGAGAACAATGGATCAGTCTGCAGCAGGCATGGTCATTTTCAATGAACAGTGGGAAAGAGTATTCTCCATGGGGCAGTTATCACACTCCCACTCTAAAAATGAGGCAGAATATGCAGCCCTAATCCTTGGGCTGGAACAATGTATTTCACAAAAAATTCAGAGCTTGAATGTGGTCGGCGACGCTTTGCTTTTGATAAGGCAGATAAATGGCACCTGGGAGTGCAAGAATCAGGTTTTACTTGGTCAACTTCGCCAAGTTAAGGACCTTCTGAAGAGGTTTGAAGAGGTAAGGCTCTTCCATATTCCCAGAGCAGAAAATCAAGAGGTAGATGCACTAGCTAAAGAAAGAATACAAGATGTTTCCATAGGAGCAATCAAATTAAAGCTATCCCTCTTCCAAGGCAGTGACTCTATGCCTGATATCATCAGCTTTCTGAATACAGGGGAATGTCCAACAGGACACACTAAAGGCCAAAAACAATGGCTGGTAAGGAGGGCTACAAGGTACCGCCTTATAGACGACCACTTGTATTGTAAGGGCGAAGATCAAATTCTCAGGCGAGTGCCAACCTCCAATGAAATCACCGAGGTAATCTCAAGCTGCCATGACGGCATCTGCGGTGGTCATTTTGCTCTAAATATCACCAGTAGGAAGATTCCACAAGCATGATACTTTTGGCCTAGTTTGAACAGAGATGTACACCATTGGTGTAAAACATGTAAGGCTTGTCAAGTGGCCAGTGATCGCACGCTAACCTACGAGCCACAAACCCCTATCATTTTATATGGTCGGTTTGAGAAATGGGGAATAGATGCAATTGGTTCCTTACCAAGGGCCCAATCAGGTAAACTGTACATCATAGTGGGGGTAGACTACATGACGCGATGGGCAGAAGCAACGGCCACCACCCGCATTACAGTCCAAGAGGTGGCAAAGTTCATTTTTGAGTATATCGTTTGCCGTTTTGGCACTCCTCTTGAGATAATATCAGATAGAGGACCAGGATTCAGAGGTGATGTGGTAGGAGATCTGATGAAAAAGTTAGGCATCACACATCGGCATTCCACACCATACTATCCACAATGCAATGGTTTGGTAGAGAAGGTAAATGGAATGATTTGCAAGATCATCACAAAACAGGTGAACAACCATACAGGAGATTGGGATAAACATCTCATGGCAGCTCTTTGGGCCTACAGAACAACGTTCTGAACATCACTAGGTTTCACCCATTTCCATCTAGTTTATGGGAAGGAGGCAATTCTACCCATTGAGGTACAAATAGCTAGCTTACGAGTCTTGGCCAGCCAGACCCACCGTCCAATTGTAAAGCTTAGAAACCACATCTTGGATCTAGAGAGACTACAACTACATAGGGAAGAAGCAATCAATCACTATGCAACACAGGCAGAACGACACCGACTCACTTTCAATCAAGGGCTTAAAGAGAAGGGACTGGAAAAAGGCATGTTAGTGCTGCGATACGACAACAGATTTGATACCAGGAAGGGTAAGAAATTTCAGCCCAGATGGGAAGGACCATTCATCATCAAGAAACGCTACGACAACGGTAGTTATAATCTCATGGAGGCAGATGGGAGAATTCACAAGACTAGAGTCAATGGATGGAGACTGAAGAGGTATTTTCTTAGGTTTGACCCAGAATTCGTGCTAGACATTCCAGAAGAGGGAGAACCCTCTAACTCTACAGCTGAAGAAACTGAAGAAGGGCTAGAAGCATGAATGCCTCTAGCCAAAAGAGAGAGGGCTAATGATAGCTGGCTTTCGAAAATCAAAGAAAAAAAAACCCATTTCACCCCCCCGACTCTCAGTACCCCCCCACCGTAACTCATTTTTCTCCCCTCCCGCCCCACGGGCATCGGATAAAACCCTCGTACTCTCTCCCCCCCATTTTATTTACATACCCCCTTTCCTAATATCTCTCCCCCCCCCCCCCCCCGATTTACCCTCCCCGGCCAGGGAGAAATTAAGAAGAAACTCCCCCAACCCCTCTCTCGTGTTCCCTCGGTATGAGCCGCATGAACCCCCCCCCCCCCCCCCCCCCCCCCTCTCCCATTACCCTTTACCCTCTACCCTATCCTACCCCCCCCTCTTTGGCCCGCCAATATTCCCTCCCCCGACCCCTCCTCCCTCTTCCCCACCCGCTCACCTCACCCTCCTTCGGCTCATTTCCCCTTCCCCTTGGCCTCATTCCCCCCCCCCCCCCAGCCCGCGGATATATTCCCTCCCCCCGATTGACTTAGTTTTCCTTCGTTCTTAAGCCCATGCAAGACAACACTCACCCTCCCCCTCTCCCTCTCACCCACACAAAACCATGCCCCGCCATAGCCCCTCTCCCCCTCACTCTCCCTCACACACTCTCTATCTCTTATCCCCTCACCCCTCTCCCCTCCCCCTCTCCCTCACTCTCCCTCTCATCCGGATACCGACAGCGCGCAAAGCTCACTCTCTCTCTCTCCCCATGCGGGCAGCGCTGAAATCAACCCACACGCACACACACTCCCTCTCACTCACACACACACCCCAGACCGCCCCCCAACCTCTCCTCTCTCTCCCATGCGTTGCAACACACACACTCACTCACACACACCCTCTCTCGGGCGCCGCATACGCAACAAAAACACACACACACACACACACACACACCCTCGCGCGCAGTCCGCAGCCCAAATACACACACACACGCGCCTTGCGGCAGCAAAAAAATGCCACACACACACACACACACACACACTCACCCACACACACACACACCCCAATCCTACCCCCCCCCCCCCCCCCCCCCCCCCCCCCCCCCCCCCTCCTTCCGCCATGCGCAGCAGTCTGCCATCCGTCACAGAAAAAAGAAAAAGAAATATAAAATTATATATATACCCCCCCCCTTCTCGTGTTCCCACACACGCATGCGCACATACATATACATATACGCACTCACTCGCAAATACACATATATACACATATATGCTCCCACACTCACATACATACATAGACACACGCATAAACGCCTACGACATCGACAAACGAAAGAAGAAGGATCCAAAGCACGCGCCGCCAACGACAAAAACAGAAAATGTGCCGAAGGCATGCCCCGGCCGACTCCGAAAAGAAGTACGCTCGACACCAACGCACTGGCAGCTCGCCATTCGCCGGCAACACGTAACCTCGATGCCATCCCAGTAATTTTAGGTTATTTTACCATTATCTTCAGTTTTCACCCAAGCCATTGTAAATTTCCCTTTTTGTAAATATCCTCTCTCTAGGTGATGGTGACAAAGGCCCACCTAGAGATTCCTATCTTTTAATAACCTTCCCCAAAACAATGTAAGGGTCAACCACACCGGGCCCACCACTTGCTTTGTCTCCCCGATTAAGATTACCCTAAGCACACTGCGATTACCATAATCCAAGCGGCCAACACCTATAAATTGGCACTGAGAGGTCACTATCGGGGGGAAACTTATGTGGAACCAAGCATTGGGTAGAGTGTAGTAGGAGGGATTGACACCATCACCATCACGGGGAGAGGGTTTAGGGTCTTGTGTGTTGGGTTTGCCTTGGAAATTGCACCATGCGAAGGGAACCGCACCCATCTCTCTACTCCAATGGTCGATGGACACACGTATGCACGCTCTTGGCAATGAACATTCACAGTCATTGAGTCACCCTAGAGAACGCACCAAGTAGGTTGCACCATCTCCTTCCCCTACCTCTCTACCACCACGGCATGCCACCTTGTAAATATTGCAGAAATAATTCACCCTCACACCCCCGAGGATGTCTTCATCAATTGCGAGTGTTCTCTCTCTTCCTCTCTCTCTCTCTCTCTCTCTCTCTCTCTCTCTCTCTCTCCCTCCCTTCCTCTCTCTCTGTGTGTAGGCTTGCGGTGTTCATATCATCGTGGGCTTTGCGTCCTAGCCGCTCAAACCTAGGTGGTGCCCCCTGTTCGCTTTACCGTGGCAGGCTCGAGGCGAGCCATTCGTCTCTCGGCGTTTTAGAGGCCGTCGGGGTTCGGGGTCCGCTTTGCGTCCGTCAGTGTGAAGCAGTTTCCCTCCCAGATGTAACTACATCTACAATCGTTGCAACACTATTACAGAAGCTTATTTTCAGCCACGAAGGTCCTAAGCAACTCTTATCTGATCAAGGGACACAATTCAAGAGTGAAGTCATGGCAATTCTTACAAAAATTCTGGGAGTAGCTCAACTCTTTACTTCCCCATATCACCCTCAAACTAATGGTTTAACTGAGCATTTGAATCGCACCCTCAAGCAAGTCATTTCTGCATTTGTAGATCCGTTGCATCAAGATTTACAATTTTATTACGCTCATCCCATATGAAGACATCTTGGTTTTCACAAGGTTTTAGAGAAGCTACGATTACACCATTATTGGCCAAAGATGAGGCACTCAGTCTCCTACGTCCTTTAAACATGTGAGACATGTCAAAGCATTAAATCTTCCCCTACTAATACAGGACAGGTAGCACCAATACTGGTGAAAGAAGCATTAGAGTTGGTTGGATGGGATTTAATGGGCCTGTTCCCCACATCTGTTATAGGTAATTGCTATATCCTCGTCATCACAGAATACTTAACCAGGTGCTGGGAAGCAACTGCCCTCCTAGATGCAACTGCATCTACAATCGCTGCAGTGCTATTGCAAAAGCTTATTTTCAGCCATGGTTGTCCTAAACAAGTCTTATCTGATCAATGGACACAATTCAAGAGTGAAGTCATGGAAATTCTCACAAAAAGTCTGGGAGTAGCTCAACTCTTTACTTCCCCATATCACCCTCAAACTAATGGTTTAACAGAGCATTTGAATTGCACCAACAAGCAAGCCATTTCTGCATTTGTAGATCCTTTGCATCAAGGTTTACAATTTTATCACACTCATCCCATATCAGGACATCTTGGTTTTCACAAGGTTTTAGACAAGCTACAGTTACACTATTATTGGCCAAAGATGGGGCAGTCAATCTCCGATGTCCTTCAAACATGTGAGACATGTCAAAGCATTAAATCTCCCCTCGGAATACAGGACAATTAGCACCAATATTAGTCAATGAAGCATTAGAGCTGGTTGTATCAGATTTAACGGGCTCGTTCCCCACATCTTACAGGTATTCGCTATATCCTTGTCATTACAGAATACTTAACCAGGTGGTGTGAAGCAGCTGCCCTCCCAGATGCAACTGCATCTAGAATCGCTACAACGCTATTACAAAAGATTATTTTCAGCCATAATTGTCCTAAGCAACTCTTATGTGATCAAGGGACACAATTCAAGAGTGAAGTCATGGAAATTCTCACAAAAAGTTTGGGAGAAGCTCAACTCTTTACTTCCCCATATCACCCTCAAACTAATGGTTTAACAGAGCATTTGAATTGCACCCTCAAGCAAGTCATTTTTGCATTTGTAGATCCTGTCCATCAGGATTTGGATAACGTATTGCCTTTCGCAGTGCATGCATAAACACTTCATTCCAGGTTTTCACTCGAGTTAGTCCTTTTCGGGCTTTGTATGGATGCGATCCTCACCTTCTTCCTGACATGGCTGCATTACAACTCACACCATCAAAAGTCGATACAGTTGACTGGCTACCCTATCTCTTGCAACAGCAATCCCTTCTCCGTAGAGTCCTTCTGCACAATTTACACATAGCCCAAACTTGTCAGAAGAAAGCTTATGATGAGGCACGGAGTTTGATGAATACCCAGTTAATGCTTTAGTAATGTTGTACTGCCCCATTAGACGTGCGGGTCTGAGTGAATCCTTGTTACACCACTTGGTTGGGCCCTACAAAATCCTGCACATGCTCCACACCAACACGTATAGATTGCAACGATTATCTAACAGCACTACCACCACTGCTCACATCACCCGAATGAAGCCTTATCAGACAAGATGTCCCCTTTATTCTCTTTTTGGGGGGGAGGTGTGGAGTAGGTCCACGTGGTAGTACCCGCCGATATTGTATCGTGATGTAGCCTTGTGGGGCAAGAGAGGATATCTTGATGTAGTTGGTGGGGCAAGAGGGGATGCTATATAATAAGGCACACGGGCATGAATGGGAGGAGGTACTCAGGCTGTGTATTCCCCATTGGGGTTGTGTATTCCCATTCTTTGTATCCCACAATAATCTTCTATTATCTATCTATATTCTAAATAAAAAAGACAGGAGGAGCGTCTAGGTGGATTTAAATCCTTGCAGCCACGGATGTTGTCTCTCCTTCCATCTTCCATCTTCTTTGTCCATCGTGGCTGCAAGAAAGAACTCCCAGCCCTTCCCAGCATTCACATCAGCGGAACATGAAGTGCGTGGGAGTCAGTGTGGACACTATCTACTAGTGGATCATTTGCATTGTCAAGTTGGAGTTGCTTGTAGAGGCTATAGGAGATAACGGTACCTTGAGCATCTGAATCAAGCATTGTCGTCGCCTCCACTTGATTGCATCCTAGTTTGACAGCAATTGTGGGATCCTGCATGTGCTCTGTTTCAAATTCTGTTATTTGAATGGCATTGATCTTCAGGGGAGGCCCATTGTGTAGTCGTCGTCGGAGAAGCCTCCATTTTGCTATTCGTTCATTGGCCTCTGCTTGTGCTTTTGCAACAATCTGTTGTTTTTCTTGGGTCCATTTTTATTCCTAGTGGATTTTTAGAAGCATACTCAGTATTAGTGGTAGATGATTTTCGTGCTATTGAATTGTGGACACCCTACCCTTGACTAGCACATGTAGGTTACGAATGTCCGCATAAGGGTAAGTGAGAATCTCATGATTAGTGCACGTGTATATATGATTGTTTATTGTGCTTATGAAATTGTGGTACATTCAAAACGTGTTAGCCATAATTGCTAAGCATTAATGTGTGTGCCTAACTAATAGTGTGTGTTCTTTACTAGATGCTTGAAAGCTGCAACAAGTGTTCGGGAAAAATGTGTCTCAGCTTAAAGTCGTGTCGATTAACAAATTGGATTGAGGGCAAGGGTAAAAGGAGAAATCCCGGCTCAAAATAGAGAAAAATTGTGTTAAAACCTAAAACAGTAGCCTAATTTTCTAAAATTTCCTCTTGGCAAATTCAAGGAAAGGAATTTTGTATTTTTGGAAAAATGATTTTTCCAGAACACTGGCTGTAACTCTTGTCTTGAGGTGATTTGTTGATTCTCAATGCTTCTTGATATTAGCACGTGCTAATGCTTTGATTTAATGTCAAAACATACTTGTGCTCTTCTCGAACTTGTCTTCATTTTCTCCCCCTCAAGGAGAGAAGAGTTACATGCAAAATAAGTAAAATCTTTAGTGGCTTTACTAGATCAAGTATAAAGTGTGTTTTAAGTGGGTTTGTATGAAATTTTCAACAAAAAAGTATTATTCATATGTCTCAGCTTCTTCAACAATCTGTTGTTTTTCTTGGGTCCGTTTCTATTCCTAGTGGATTTTTAGAAGCATACTCAGTATTAGTGGTGGATGATTTCTGTGCCATTGAATTGTGGGCACCCTGCCCTTGACCAACACATGTAGGTTACGAATGTCTGCATAAGGGTAAGTGAGAATCTCATGATTAGTGCACGTGTATATATGATTGTTTATTGTGCTTATGAAATTGTGGTGCATTGAAAACGTGTTAGCCATAGTTGCTAAGCATTAATGTGTGTGCCTAACTAATAGTGTGTGTTCTTTACTAGATGCTTGAAAATGACCATGTCAGTACTGCAGTAAGCTCAGAGGATGCGATTATCATTTGCGCATCTTGGCTTGCAATTGGCTCAGAGGATGCGATTAGCATTTGTGCATCTTGTCCATCTTGGCATGTGAGGAGTTTCCTCACCTTCAGAGTGTGCTCTTGTTATCACGTTGAGATCCCTCAATGGGGTTTACTTGTGCTACACAATGGTCATTGTTTTCCATGCTTGCATGCCATTGTTTGGCTATTCATTTTTTCCCATCCGTTGTGGGAGTATGGCCATTGTGGGCCTTAGATTGTCCTCATTGGGCAATGACTGATTGATTGCTTAGGGGCAAGGCCTCCATAAGCCATTTTAATACCTCATTTAGCAGGTCAACCAATACATAGGAGTTTGTGACTCACGGCTTCCCATACCATGTTTGGCATGAAAATGTTGCTTCATGACTTGGGTTTCATAGATGATATCACGGATAAGTGAAGCGTGAAGGAAATTTGATGGAAAAAGGTGAAGAGCTTGGCTTAAACATGTGTGAAAGATATGGGAGAAGGTGGTGTAATAGACTTGGACACTCCAAGTCAAGAATCTACCACGACACCACAAATAATCACTTCAAACAGTTCATAGTTCAAAATAGATTCGACACTGGCCCGACGGAGTTCCGTGCCTAGAGATATTGGCCCCAAAGACTGGCGTTCCTTTGGGTATTTCTTTTTGTATTAATCTGTGTTCAAAGTACAAGAGTGCGGGTAGGCGCTCACACTCAGACTCTGCGTCCAGATGCTCTGAGCTGTGAGAGGCCTACTTGCTTATTTATAGATTACAAAGGGATGCTAAAAAGCAGAGCCCAAAAGCTAAAAATCAAAATTCTTTAGAAATAAGCATAGGATCTTTCTCTCTCTTGCTTGTAAAATAAAGCAAAAGGAGTTCTCTCTCTCTCTCTCTCTCTCTCTCTCTCTCTCTCTCTCTCTCTCTCTCTCTCTCTCTCTCTCTCAAGTTCTCTTGTGTAAAAAAAGCAACAAAAAGCTGCCGCCAAATCTGCCGCAAAAAGCGCCAAAATTCACGGAATTCCGTATGGGCAGCGACGTGTCATATGTTCCGCAATTTGCGGAGCTACCATATAGCCAGCAACGTCAACATTTTTGGGAGTCTTCTGCAGCAACGTCACCATTCAGCCCGCCAAAAGGGGTCCTTGCCAAGGGGGGGTGTGTGTCTGTATTGGGAAGCCATGTCACCAGTTTGTGACATACCCCCCTCTTGAAAGCATTGTAATCACCCTCGATTACGCTTGCAAAATAGACAAAAGCCATAAACTGCCTTAGCAGACACTGATTGTTAGTATCGACGCTCTAGGAACACACATCTAGCACATGTACTAATCGACAGTCACATCACTTGACATCACATGACAAATCACATTCAACATTCATTCGGATCTTAGACCATGATTTATCGGCAATACGATAAGCAATCGCATCTAGATCCACTCAGAACCTCATAGAGGCCCGATTGACTAACCCCTGTTGCAACCATGTCTATTTGAGATCATTCAGACCAAAATGTTGCAGTCATTTCGTCTATCAGTTCCTGCACTTAAAAACAAGTGAAGAAGAAATCAGTTTCATATTCAAAAATTCCATTTCATAAAGTCATACAACAGAATACTATCAGCTCTTAGTATCCATGAAGCTCAAAGAGACATCAGTGACTCTAGTACCAAAATTGAGGCATCTGTTGACAACGGAGCAGAGTAACTCCTCTCTTGTGCAACCCACTGCACCAGATCTCCGGCCAAGCTTATCAATGCGGGGTTCCATTTGGAGTAGACTATGCTAAAGGTTCACAATATGAGGAGTATCTGCTAGGTCCTCCTCCTCCATCCACTTTGCATCCAATGCAGGATAGTTCTTGAATTTAACCAAGAACCGCGTTCGTACTTTACCCTTATTCTTTCTATCCTTATGTGCCAAAATCTGTTTAGGAACAAGGATCTCCTTGTTTTATTCCGCTTTGGGTTGCTCATTGAGCTCCCCATCTTCAGACACATCACCTCTAAAAGGTTTCAAGAAACTCACATGAAATGCATTGTGAATCCTCCAAGTGTCAGGCACTTTCAGTCGGAAGGAGACATCATTGATCTTTTCGGAGATCTGGAAAGGTCCATAGTACCGCATACTAAGCTTTGGAAAAAGCCTCTCCTTTCCCTTCTCCTTTCTCTTGTGTGCTTCCTCAAAACGTAAGAGCACCCAATCATCCTCCTTCAATTTCAAATCGCGACGATGGTGATCCGCTACCTTTTTTTGTCTTTCCTAAGATTTCTGCAAAGCCTTGGGGACCTTGGCAAAAGCCGTGTCTAAGTCGCGCGTGTACTCATCAGCATCAAAAATCTTATCTTTCATGCTTAGGAAGGGTGGAACCTTCGCAGCACCTTCAATAATCCCAAATGGCGCCTTCCCAGTCGAAGAGTATATTGTGTTTTTGTAGGAAAATTCCAACAAAGGTAGATACTTTTTCCATTGAGTCTTCAAATCCGAGATATAAGACTTCGACAAATCCAAAACCACTGAATTTGCAATCTCAGATTGCCCGTCAGTCTGCGGGTGGAAAGATGACGAGAGCTGCACCCGCGTGCGAATGTTCTCCTAGAGTGATGCGGTGAATGAGAGCTGGCACATGAGTAAAGGGAAGTGCCATGCCCTAGGATCAATCCACAAAGGGGAGTAAGCCCAAAGCTTTGTGGAAAGCTTCAAGCTTCTCACGAGACAATGCCTTTGTGAAAAGATCAGTAAGGTTGTCCTATGTTGGCACATAAGCCAAGTTGATCTCTCTTGCTGAGAGCCTCTCCCTGACATAGTGGTAATGCACCTCAATGTGCTTTGTGCGAGCATGAAAGACTGGGTTCCTCACAACTGCCAATGCGCTCTGACTTTCAGTGTAGATAGTGTTGGCAGTGTCCTGTCCAACACCCAAATTAGCCATAAGGCGTTTGAGCCATACACACTCAACCGTAGCTGTGAAGACTTCCGTGTACTCTGCCTCACAACTCGAAGTGGCCACAGTAGGTTGCTTCTTGCTCAACCATGATATACTTGAACTGCCAAGCATGATATACTTGAACTGCCAAGCATGAAACAAAAACCACCTGTGGACACTCGCGTGTCAAAACAACCAGCCCAATCTGAGTCCGAAAAAGCATGTAAGTCTGGCGGCAATGATCGCCCTTGGGATAAAACAAGCGAAGATGTAAAGTGCCACTAAGGTAGCGGAAAATCCTCTTGACAGCCTGCCAATGGTTAGACCCTGGGGTATGCATAAATCTGCTGACCTGTGAGACTGCAAACTGAATATCCGGCCTCGTGTTGCATACATAAATGAGGCAGCCAATAGCAGTTTGGTAAAGAGTGACATCAACAGGATCACCAGCATCATGTAGACTCAACTTCAAACCTGTTTCCATGGGAGTGGCAATAGGTTTGCAATCCTCAAGTCCAAACTTACATAGCAATGTCTCTATGTAACTTTTCTGACACAAGGCAATACCACCATCACACTGCTTAAACTGTATACCCAAATAATGATGCAACAGCCCCAAATATTTCATCTTGAAAGTAGCATTCAAATCAGCCTTAAATTCAGCAATATGTCTCTCATTTGGTCCAGTGATCAGCAAATCATCAACATAAAGAACCACA
The DNA here is from genome assembly GCF_014529385.1 of Adiantum capillus-veneris. Classification (NCBI taxonomy): domain Eukaryota; kingdom Viridiplantae; phylum Streptophyta; class Polypodiopsida; order Polypodiales; family Pteridaceae; genus Adiantum; species Adiantum capillus-veneris. The sequence continues at coordinate 2,291,163 of NC_140940.1, read as the reverse complement.
ATGAGAAGTACATCACCCTCACGCTTTACATACAATGTGCTTTTTGTTGGACTGTTACGAAAGCCTTGTTTGACCAAATGAGTGTCAGCTTTCTCATACCAAGCACGAGGAGATTGCTTCAACCCATACAAAGCCTTGTTACATTTGCACACTTTGTCCTCTTGTCCTTTTATGACAAAACCGCGAGTCTGCGTTACATAAACTTCCTCAAATATGTCACCATTCAAGAAAGAAGTAACAATGTCTGATTGATGTACATCCAAACGAAAATGAGCTGCCAATGCACATAGAAAACGCATAGTAGTCACACGACAAGTGGGAGCAAAAGTTTCTTCATAATCTATGCCTTTTTGCTGTGCATAACCCTTTGCAACAAGTCTAGCCTTATGGCGATCGATCTCACCATCCGGCTTGCGTTTCAACTTGTAAACCCACTTCGTACCAATGGCCTTTTTGCCAGGAGGCAAATCATATAAAGTCCATGTGTCATTTTCTATAAGTGCATCATATTCTGATTGCATGGCAGCCATCCAATTTTCTGAATTCTGTGCTTCATCAAAAGAGAGAGGCTTCTCAACATCATGTAAACTAGACATAGCCAAAGCATAACAATGTGATGCATAAGATACATGGCGAGAGCCTGAACGAGTACGACTAGACAAAGGTGCATCCAATTTACTGTCACGCAAAGTGTGCACCAGCCATTTTGGCATACCTCTAGCCTGCTCATTTTCAGCCCTTTCCTCATCAAGTACATCATATACATCTGCATCAGTAATAGGCTGATCTAAAACATTTTCAGAAACCCCCATAGGCTGTACATTTGCCTCATTGGAACTTACATTCGTATTTCCACCACTGAAAAGAGGCAACAAAGTGTCATAAATGTCCTGTGAGCTTACATTACTGTCTCTAGTACATGATAGCAAGGGCTGAACAGAATCTTCCACAAACACTACATCCCGAGAAACTAGAATAATTTTTGTTTGCGGATGATACAACCTGTAACCTTTGCTTTCAGCACTATAACCAACAAAAATACATTTGACAGCCTTATCATCCAATTTTCTGCGCTGCACTTGTGGCACCAAAGCATATGCCAAACAGCCAAAAACACGCATGTGCTCAATAGAAGGCTTTCTATCATGCCATGCTTCATATGGAGTAATAGACTGCAAAGCTTTCGTAGGACACCTGTTAAGTACATAAGTGGCACACATGATGGCCTCAAGCCAAAAAGAATGCGGAAAGCTTGACTTTTGACCATACATCGTGCCATTTCCGTCAGTGACCTGTTTTTTCTCTCAGCAACACCATTTTGCTGAGGTGTATAAGGCATTGTACATTGGTGTTTTATGCCAGGACTAGCCAAAAATGCATTAAATTGATGAGACATATACTCCCCCCCTCGATCGGAACGGAGGGTGCCCATAGTACATTTCGAGACATTTTCAGCCATAGCCAGAAATTGTTTGAAGCACATAAAAACTTCCGACTTCGCTTTAAGCGGAAATACCTATGCATGCCTGGAGTAATCATAAATGAAAGTCACGAAGTATAGGTAATTGCCCAAGGACGGAGTTTGCATGGGCCCACAAACATCACTATGCACAAGCTGCAACCTGCATGTGGCCCTAACTGAACCATCCTTTGGAAATTTAGAACGTTGCATCTTACCCAAAATATAGCCTTCACAAACATGTTTGACAGGTGCTTCAAGAGGCGGCAAAGAAGCAACCATATCAGATTTTTGCAAACGCAGCAAACTGCCAAAATTCAGATGACCAAAATGTGCATGCCAAAGTTTTACATCTGAAATAGCCCTTGAATCTGCAACAACATTTGCAAAATTTTGTCCACACTTGTCATACAAAACAGCCCACGGCACAAAAGGCCAGATGCAACAATTTAATCACCAAAACTGAGATCATAAACTGTACATCTGTCATCCACAAATTTGACTACAAGTCCAAGTCTAGCAAGTGCGGATACAGACAAGAGATTCTTCTTGATCCCAGGTACATTAAGTGCATCAACAAGTGTGAAGGAACTGCCATTAGCAGCAGTGAGCACAATGTTTTGAACTCCCTGAACTGGATAAGAGGCGTTGTTGGCACAAGTGACTGAATTCCCATGAGGGACAGACTCGAGATAGGTAAACAATTCACGATGTGAGGTAATGTGCTTTGTAGCACCATTGTCGAAATACCACACATGTGAATTTGCAGCAACCTAAAAGCCCATTCTGCATCAACATCAGCAACACAGTCTCCTTTCACAGAGGACTCAACAATGGCTGCATTTGTAGTGGAACCACCCTCTTTCTTCTTAGCCTCTTTGACCTTCAACTTAGGACATGTCTTGATCAAGTGATCATTGGCTTTACAATAATGGCAACGCGTCTTCTTTTTGCCCTTATCACCAGAATTGCCAGACAAAGTGCTGCCAGCAAAAGCATTAGGAACAGTATTTTTGCCACTCGCAGTAGAACCATAAGAAGTGGCTGCATTACTGTTACCACCCTTTCTTTGAGAAGCAATAAAAGCCTGTTCAACTGCACGCTGCCTAGTCCTGTTTTTTCTAGAAAGTGACTCTTGCAACAGCAATGTGCATAATGCATCAAAGTTGACATTTTCAGGATTTCCTTGGGTCATTAGTCTCCAAGTACTAGCAAAAGTCTGGTAGGAATCTGGTAAGGCATCAAGAACAGTCTGCACAAGTGAACTGTCTAAAATGACTTCACCTGCAAAAATAAGTTGCTGATTGATATCCTTGACACTAGCAAGGAAAGTGTCCATATCATCTTCCTCATGCATAATCTTCGACTCCAGCTCTTTATGCAGCAAAGAAATTTTAGCCTCATTGCGGCTTGCATAAAGACCTGCTAGAATATCCCAAGCCTGTTTTGCAGATTTTGCTGAACGGATGTGAGGAACAATGGTGCGTGTCATAAAATCTAATATCTAACCAACCCAAATGATTTTCTCATATTAAATTGATCACTTAATGTGGGAGAATAAACGGGAACAAGTGTTAAGATATAGATATGTGCTTATAGATCTATCTCAACACGGGGCCAATAGTAAAGGGGCCCAAATGGGAGATGGTCTATCAAGAGCAAGGCTAACCAATGGAGCATAAGACCTTAGGGTTAGCTTCATTGAAGACCTCCAATAATGTGTGTAAAAGTCCTTTGACCTTAGGTAAGCTAGGGTTGAGCTTGAGGTGGGAACCCGGCCCAAGCTCGAGGTGTTTGTCTTGCTTGAGGTGCTTGTCGTGCTTGAGGTGTTTGTCCTTCTTGAGATGCTTGATTAAGGTGCTTGAGGTGCTTGACTTACTCCATGCTTGAGGTGCTTGACTTGCCGCTTGATTAAGGTGCTTGAGGTGCCTTGACATGCTTGCCTGAGATGCTTGTGGGAATACCCCCTAGTCCAAGTGCTTTGTCATGCTTGATGACTAAGGTGCTTGAGCTCCTAAAGTCAAAAGCATCCCTACAAGAGGGGGGGCGAGCCCTTTTCCTAGGGATTAGAGAGAGAACACACACTCACACTCACAAGGGAAGCCCCAGCTTGAAGAGGCCGCAAGGACACATGTCAGTTCCCTACCCATGTTACCTTCATGTGTTGCTTGAAGCCTATTGGCTAGGCTTCAAAGGGGTCCAATGATAAATTACTTGAATTATCTAATTGTTTTTGCATTTATCAAGTCCTCTCTCTCTCAAAGGGGAAAGGGGGACACTTGTCCCAAGGCTATCCTTGTTGCTTGTAATGGATTCTGCTTGTGATTGGCTAGGCCTGGAGGGGTCCAATGAGCTTCAAGCATGAGCTACAAGGGGGGGTCAACCCAAGCAAGCTAGGGGGGTGCTTAGGGGGTATACTCACCCACACACACTCACAAGCACTCTCATTGTGTACTATGCAAAGTGCAAGAGCTCCCTCTCCTTCTCGAAGCAAGTAGAGGTTGAGAGCCTACACCAACACTCTTGGCTATGGAGTGCAAATCCAACCAAGAGCCATGCTTCAATGCTTAAGCTTGCCTTCTCTTCTTCTTCATTACTATGCTATTATGTATGCTAGCAACAAGAGTATGATAAGTGAGGAACTAATTCTTTCTCCTACGAAATGTTTCTTCTTCCTCTTCCCTACCCTCATTCCCTGCTAGCTCTCTCCACCTTCGAAGGTGTTAGAGGTCTTGGGACTGAGGCTTGGGATTGTTAAAGCTTTCTTCAAGTTTATGTTATGTTTGTGATGCATGAAGCCTTCCATCTTCATGGCATCACCTAGGTCACAAGGAACACAAAGACTGTATTGTAACAAGTCTTTCTTTATGGGAGAAATCATAATACAAATGCCTATTGGAGGGGGGACCGGCTCCACATAAATCCGGTCCTCAACTTTATCATGTTCTCTAAACTCTCTCTCTTGCAAAAGTATTGTCTATGCCAAGTTAACTAATTGCTATGATTATGTTGCTATCTTCAATTATGTCAACCCGCCATGCTCACAAAATCATTTCTTGAAAGTACTCTCATTAAATTCTGCTACTCTCAAATTGAATAGGCAAATTCCATTAGAGTGCGCTTCACAGACAACGCAATCAATGCATGAGCCTGCGCATCCTTAACATCCCAATGAGCTTGTTCTGTAGTAGGTAAAACAACTCTAACAGTTGCAATCCTTGCAGCAAGACTTGCAACATCCTCAACATCGCCTACATCCTCAGAACCAGGACGTACATCAATGCCTTGCAAAATGTTCCAGACGCCTTTTGACACAAGAACATGCTGCATCATATAAGCCCACATAGGGTAGTTGTCCCCATCCAACCTGTCCTCAGCAACAAAGATCTTGAACACATATGTGGTGTTGTTTTCAGCCATGGTAAATGATGCACCTAATGTGAAAACTGCTCGAAAATAGGAGAAACGGAGCGAGAACAACCTGTGCTATATAGCACAAACCATAGAAGACTATAAGGCACCTGTTATGCAGAAAACGGCTCTGACAGAAATTTTGCACAAAATGACGAAATAGCCTGTGCAGTACTGCCTGTAGTGGAAACGGAGGCCGAAATGAGCCCAAATCAAAATTCTGAGCAGACCAAGCTCTTTGAGCTTACCGAAAATATTTGTCGACCTGTGAACGCTCGCCAAAGCTCACTGAAATCGGAGAAAGTGAGCAGGCGTGTGCTGGAGCAGCTGGCGACTAAGCCCGGGAGGACGTGACCTGCTCTGATACCAATTGTTGGAATTAGGGTTGCAGAGAAACACACACAGCTTGGAGAAGACGAAGGAAGCTCAAGGCACACAATAGAGAGTGTGTTACTTAGTGTGCAATGGAAAGATAGATAGCCCTAGAGTGATGGGCGTATATACAATGCACGGGGGAAAAAACCTCCTAAAGAGGGAAAAAATGCCCTGCCGGTCCTAGTGTGTTCACACACATCACTACCACATGTATATGGTAACAAGATGTTCGCCCATCGCATCTGCGTTTCTGACGCTGCTTCTGTGACAAGAAGTAGTGTAAACTCTGATGGTCTGTAAAGACAATAAAATCCGCTCCAAGTAGGTAATGCCGCCACTGAGTAAGAGCATGGGTAACCGCCAAAAGCTCTTTCTCATAAATCTGTGCTGTCAATTCCAACCTTGAGAACAACCGGCTCTCGTAAGCAATGACATGGCATTCTTGCATTAAGACAGCACCCAAACTACAACCACAAGCATCACAATATACTTCAAATGACTTCTGCAAGTTCAACAAATCAAAACTGATCCCGCAGTCAATTTCTCTTTCAATGTCTGAACGGCAGTTACCTTTGTGGGTCCCCACGAGAAAGGGACTCCTTTCTATGTCAATATATGCAAAGGGGAAGCAACCTCTCCAAACTTTCGAATGAACCGCATGTAGTACGAACACAGTCCCAAGAAGCTTCTAACTTCATGGACATTCTTCAAATCGGGCCAATCACGGGTAGTCTCTATCTTGGCCGGATCCGACTGCACTCCTGTTGCTGACACAATGTGTCCCAAAAAGTGTATCTCTAGTAGGAAAAATTCACTTTTCTTTGCATTAATCACTAACTTGTGATTTCGTAATGCCTGAAAGACTTGAAGTATACGATCTGTATGTTCTACCTCATCCTTGGAGAAAACAATGATGTCGTCAAAGAAAGTGCCAACGAATAGTCTGACTCTCTAAAAATCCTACCCATCATCCGGTTAAATGTCGCAGCAAGAGCATTGGTTAAGCCAAAAGGCATCACCAAACACTCAAATAACCCAAAAGTCGTCTGAAAGACTGTCTTGCAGACGTCTCCCGACGCGATTCGCATATGATGATATCCACTCTTCAAATCAATCCTGCTAAAACACGAGGATCCCTGTAATCTATCTAGTATATCATCGATCCTAAGATCAAAAATCTGTTCTTGATGGTGATTTTGTTGAGAGCTCTATAATCGATGCACATTCTCCAAGATCCGTCTTTCTTCAAAACCAATAACACTCGAGAGCAGTACGGTGAAGTACTAGGCTGGACAAGACCCTTTTCCAAGAGGTCTTTCACTTGGTGCATAATCGCTTCGTTCTGGGCTCGCCTCACATGGTAAGGTGACCGGTTCGGTGGTGTGCTTCTAGGTATCAGATCAATCAAATGATCTTTAGGACGAGCGGGTGGTAAACTCGCCTGGCAGGCCCTCTGTGAAGCAATCGGCATGAGCGTGGAGAAAATCTTGGCGCTCTTTATCAAGTTCAGACATATTTGTCCTATCCTCGTCACTCAACTCTTTCAAAAATATCGAGTAAACAAACAGACTGGATTTCATTAATTTTGAAATGCCCGAAACCGATACAATAGGGACAGACTCGCCCTTAAGTTTTATATCGAGTACAATGGTTCTGCCCTTCTCTGTGGTCAATGTTGCTTTCCTCGCCTAATAGTCGACCATGGCGTTGTTCTTGTGGTACCAGGGAATTCCCAAAAGGACATCACAACCTTCCAAAGGTATTATGTAAAACTCCTCATGCCCCAAATACCCCTGACAATGCAACCGAAGTTTTCCAATGACAGGTGTAATGGCTACCTCCCTGCGGGTTGCCGCTAGAACTACCTCCGCAAGTGGTCCCATCCGATCGGGAGTGATCTCGATCCGCGCCGCCAATTCCGATGAAATGAAGTTGGCCTTGGCTCCTCCATCAAAGAACATCAGGTGTTCTTCGTCGTTCACTTTGCCCCAAGCTCGACAAAGTTCTGTACTCTCGTCCAACGTGCTGGGATCGATACCGACGCAATCTAGAACCAGTCCTATTTTCATCTTGCCTTTTCTTCCACATTCCTTAGCTGCTCTCAAACCCTTAGACCTTTCTTCGTCCTTGTCGTTATGTTCTTTTTGTGCCTTCTTAGGGCACTTCGCAAAGATATGTCGAGTTTCTCCCCATCCAAAGCACCTCCCGTCCCTGATGTAGCGAGCTCTCTCTTGAGGAGTGATCTTGGGTCGTGCATCCTTCTTTTCTCGGTTTCTCTTCCTCTTTCTACTTTCATTTATCAAAATCTGTTCGGCTCTTTGTGTCATGATCTCATCGGTGGGTAGGTCAAACTGCTTGAGTGAATGGCAAAACCCCGTTTCGCACGACTCATCGACTCCTGAATGGAAGCTGACTTTTTGTTCCAAGGAGTGATCTCAGATCTCTATAGGAAGACCCAAGGTAAACCCTCAATCTCTTCCTTGAACGAGATCTTCTTAAATGAAGAGGCGGGTAGAAAAGAGCTCCAGCGTCTCTCGCAATAAGCGTCCACTGTATCCTTCTTGGTCATTTGAAGATGGTTCCAAGCAGTTCGTATATCGCATTCATACTGTTGAGTCAGCCAAGAAGAAATAGAAAGCCTCTTGCATTTCAACCATTTAACTGGCACAGTCTTGTTTAATAGAAGCGTGGACTACCAAGTTTGAGCATTCCCCTTAAAGTAAGAGGTAGCTCTCCGAATCTTAGAGTGATCTGAGTAACGCCCTCACGCAAAAGCGATGTCAAACTGTTGTACAAAAGACAAAGCCTTCGAAGCACCTCTATAACCAAAAAATGTGTCAAATTTAATTGACTGTCCACCTTCCTTAAACTTTCGGACTTTCTTGCTTTTGTCTTCCAGAAAGTCATACTGGTTGGCTTTGTAAAAATTCTTTTCTTTGCATAAAAGTTGCTGCGATCAGAGCCCGAACTGTCTGTAGACGAGTCCTCTATAGAACTGTCAATCACGGGGCGAGATTTAGGCTTCTTTGCCTTTTGCTTGCCCTTTCTGAAGCGTTGCTTTTTGCTTTGCTTTTTGCCTTTTCTGTCTTCTTCACTCAAGTCAAATGAGCTAGAAGAACTGTCAAAAGAAGAAGAAGAAGAACTGGGTACTCCTTCAAATCGAACACGCTTCTTCTGCTTTCTTGTCTTTTCAAATGTAGGCTGACGACCCAAATAACCCGGGAAGTCAGTGCCTTTCTTTTGCTTTTTGTCATGCTTTTTAGCTTTGTTTTGCACGTCAAAAAGATGAGGAATTCGTGCATCAACCACCTCTTCTAATTCTTTCTCTGTATACTTCTTGGGAGTAGGAGGTTTCTTGAGAGCGGGTTTTTGAGGTGGTTTTGTGGTCTTGTGCCACGAAACCACCCCAAACAGTGGTCTTGTGCCACTGTGTGTGCACCTCCTCGAAAGAAGTCTTGCTCATATATCTTGACTTGGGGTGTCCAAGTTTGTTACAAAAAGTGGGTAATGCTCGAATCTACCAATAGGCCTACAAGCTAAGTCACTTTCATATCACCTATGAATTTGTTTTGACAAATACGAACAACGTGGTTGATCTACTTTTCCATATCAAAATGACATAATCAATGACTTCGCACTAAAGAATAAACGTGACTTTAGCCATGACGAAAATCCCACTAACCCCCAAGTCACTTTAAATAATACTGGGACACGTAGTCCAGCTTGTAAATTATGCAAGTGTTCAATCCTCTATAAAAGGAGGCCTTGCAGTCTTAGGAAGGAGTGTGCGTTTGGAGAGAAGAGCATTTATCTGCCATTTCTATAGCTCTTAGCTTTGTAAGTAAGCCCTCTATAATTTCTAGCAAAGAAGAAAGAAAACAAGTAAGGTGCTACATCTGTAACAAACAAGGACATATTGCTCCAGAATGTCCTCAATGAAAGAAAAAAATTCAAAAATGCAATACTGAGGGATAACTTTGAATATGAGGTAATCTACTACAATGTTTTGCAAACAAAAGATATCCCTATTGCTCAATATACTGAGTATGTTTCTGATAAAGAACAATCAACGGATGGTTCTACAAGTGAATCAATTTCTGCTGACCACTCTGATGAACCAAAATTTTATGATGACAGTCAACCACAACTTACCAACATGGTAAGAAATTCTTTTTCATTTCCTAAGCAAAAAAGGTGTGTTCCTTTTAGCTCTGGTTCTAGTCCTAGTTCATCAGACAAAACAGAATCATGGAAAAGTCAACAACCACCATTTAAGCAAAATCTCTCAAGAAAGGAGCAGCAAAGGTATACCCCCTTGTCTTTGTTCAAAAATATGGTAGCACATGCCAATTCTATTGCCCAACAAGAAAAATGGAAGAGACTTATGCACCCAGGGCTGCGACCAGCATAGCCGAGCAATAGAGATGAGGAGGTTTTTCACAAATCAAATGTGATACAGAATCCAGTCTCGACTTCAAACTCTCACTCCATGAATGAGGCCTCTGAATATATTCAGATCTGCAGTAAGATTGATAAAGCCAACCTCAAAGCTATCCAGTAGGAGATACCAAATGTGACCAGTTGCATCAACAACTTCGTTTTGTAGAATCCCAACTAGCCGTTGTCGAAGTTAAGCTTGACCATGTGTTTGGAATAGTGCACCATTTATCAGATTTGGTTGCCTTAGCACAAGTCGCTATTGAGCCTTCTTCTGAATGGATCTCTGATAGAAATTTGAATACTTGCAGTATAATTAAATTTAATCTAATATATAAAAGGGCTTTTTACTCTGAACCATGGGTCAAGTTTCTTCAAGAGCAATCATTTTAACTCGATGCTCTATGAGATTCAGAATCAATGATCTCATACATCAATCAAGCATTGCTTCCACAACAACTGACTCAACTGCGTTCCTACGGAATTACAATATCGTATGCTGATATTTTTGAAGGAAGAATTAACAAAATTGACTGTTGCAAATTGGCTCTTGGGCGTGCTAAAATGTAGGTTACCCTCTACTTGCATCCGCATCCTAATATTGATCTTACCCTCAGAGCCGACATTATTTCACAACTTACTGCTTATACCATTGCCACCGATTCTTCTATTCAATTTTGGCTTAACACTAGTCCTGTAAAAAATCAGCCACTTTTGTGGCTTTTTGAGACTTTTGTAAAAAAATTCTCAATACTATGTTAGTTATGTAAATAGAAAATGATTTCAGGGAATTATGACCAACACTCAATATGAGTTGATAAAAAATAGTACAGAGCTAAATGAAGGTCTAAAGGTGTCTTTCCATTGCCATCTTCTACAACTAATTTGTGCGAATGGGCAAAAACATTCTATTTTCTTTTGAAAACAAATCAAATCATTGTTAAGTAGGCCCAAACTTCTTTGAAAAATCCCTCAATACATATGTGATAGATGTACCAAGATTTTTTAACCCATACAAAGACTGACGACATTTTTTACTTCTCCAAGTTAAGTGTTGAAGTGTAGTTTTACGTAAAATTTGCTAATTTTAGAAAAGTAATTTTTTTATTTTTGATATTTTCATGTAAATTGTGTATTTAGAAACCTTTTCCATATCTTGAACCCATAATTAAGAAGTTTCATGAAATTTTGAGGTCATATACAAAAAGTTATGTTTCATTTACTAGAATCCTGATGTGAGCCAATTTTGTGGCTTCAGCCAGTTTTGTGGCTCATTACAAGTCTAGTGTTGAGTACTCCCTACACTGATTTCACTAAACCTCCTGGCACTTTTTTAATAGGGGAGATTATGCCTACACTACCCAATCCACAGAAAGATCAAAGATTTGTAGTATGGTTTGAAGCAGAGAAAAGAAAGCACTCATCCGAGATTCAGCTGATAGCCTCTCAATTGGCTAACCGACTAGCGAGAAACCCTTGGTATTTTGGGATAAAGAGGAATATTGGATTTCTCTTCGTGGAGAATCTCAACCTAAATAATGGAAAGCCATACGCCCTGGAATGTCTTTGGAAGATACAAAAATGTGTAATATAAAATATATCAACTTCAAGGATGGATTGATTTCTCTCTCCGACAATGCTTTCGCATATCAGGTATTCTATGTCAACAATCATTCAAAACAAAAGAGTGGAAAAAAGAGGTTAGTAATCAACTATAAACCAATCAATGATTGGTTAGAGCCTAGAGCCTGGATGATTTCTTCTACCCTTAAAGGATGATTTGTTGAGAATAATTTAGATTCTCAAGGTATTTTTCAAATTTGATCTAAAGAGTGGTTTATGGAAATTGAAAATTCAACCTAAAGACAGATACAAAACTAGATTCGTGGTACCACAAGGCATGTATGCATGCAACATGCTTCCAATGGGTTTGAAGCCATCACTATCCTTGTGTCAAGAGCGGATAGAAATCCTGTTTGCCGACTACAAAGAATTTTTCCTTCTGTACATCGATGACATCCTAGTCTATTCCAAAGACATTGCTAGTCACATAAAGCACTTACACCTGTTCATACAGAAACTAAGAAAGACAGGACTAGTGCTAAGCCTAAAAAAGATTGAGCTGTGCCAACCACAAGTAGCCTTTTTAGGAGTAGAAATATCTACTGGATGTATAAAAATGCAGGAGCATGTATTGAAGAAACTTCAGAATTATCCACATCAACTTAATGACCGCAAGGAAGTTCAATCTTTTATTGTATGCCTGCAATGGATTGCCCCTCAATATCCTCATCTGGCAAAATATTTACTTCCTTTTAAAGATTTAGAAAGAAGCAAAATGTTTTTCTGGTCTGACAAGCTTTCCGAGACAGTAAACAAGATCAAGCATATTTGCAACAATCTCCCTCCTTTCCATATTCCTACCGATAAGCCCCTTATTGTTTATTCTGATCATGCTTTTGAAGAGGCTTGGGGAGGAATTCTGTGTGGATTGCATAATGATACTCCTATCATCTGCGGATGGGCTTCTGGTCGTTTTAGAGATGCTGAGTTGCGTTATCATTCCATTCAACAAGAACTCTTGGCAGGCGTAAATGCAGTCTTATCCTTTCGCCTATTCTTGATGGGAGTCTCATTTACTCTAAGAAGCGACCTAAAGCATTTTGACAAATTTCTCAAAGAGAAGAATGCTGAAAAAGTGGGCAATGCTCGAATCTACCGATGGGTCTATAAGCTAAGTCACTTTGACATCACCTATAAATTTGTTTCGGGAAATACGAACGATGTGGTTGATCTACTTTCCCGTATGAAACTGACATAATCAGTGACTTTGCACTATAGAATAAAAGTGACTTCATCCATGATGAAAATCCCACTAACCTACAAGTCACTTTAAATAATACTGGGATAGGTAGCCCAGCTTGTAAATTACACAAGTGTTGAATCTTGTATAAAAGGAGGCGTTGAAGTCTTAGGAAGGATAGTGCATTTGGAGAGAAGAGCATTTATCTGCCATCTCTATAGCTCTTAGCTTTGTGAGAAAACCCTCTGCCATTTCTCTAGATGTACGATCAACTGTGCGTCTTGCAATGCGTGATACCAATTAATGGCATCACCAACAAGATACATGGTTTCCATTAAAACCTTGTTATTTCCTGTTTTCTTAGTTGTCGCAAAGTAAGCATTAAATCGATGCAACCAAGAACGAATAATAGTAGCATCTATCTTATCGTCATACTTCCTGAACGTCAACTCAGTGATATGGTTGTTGGAATCCGCTTCTCGACTTGTGCTACCTCATGATTTGTCCACTTCCTTGAGTCGCTCAGACTTCGAGGTGAGTACCTGAAGGACCAACTCTTGCATGTGTTTGGTCTCTCTGCACCTCACGTTCGCCGCTCGTCTTTCTTCGGCCACCAAGTGCGCTTGCTCACGCTCACGCTCCAACGCTACCTGTCATTCTTCGGCCTTCAAGCACGCTTGCTCACGCTCACGCTCACGCTCCAAGGCTACCCTTGTTTCTTCGTGCTCGCGATCCAAGTCTACCTTTCTATCTTCCTGTTCGTAATCCAAGACTGCCTTTCTTTCCTCGGTTGCCAAGCGCGCTTGATCACGCTCGCAATCCAAGGTGGGGCAATGGTTGTAGCGTCATGTCCATCATCGACTTGACCAAAGCCTCTATAGATGGGGAAGAAGGAGAGTCAAAAAATCCTCTTGGTGGGGGAAATTCTTCTTCACTACATCCATGCTCATCACCTTCACGTAAAGTATCCATTCCGCTTCCGGTGATGACCATACACTGAGATCATGGGTAGTTAAGTTCTCGAGGAACTTTGGTTCTTGAGGTTCTTGAGTTGTTGAGGTTCTTGAGTTCCTTCGCTTGCAATCAGTGTTTGAGAAGGCTATTCTCTTTACCCGAGCTCAACACTTCTCCACGGGCGCACCCCTTGGCGGCCTTGCGCTCACACCAAAGTTGCTTTTTTTCACCTTACATCAATTGGCCGGCCACTAAGTGCACGGTTCTCTCAATGAGTGAAAAGAGAAACGAGATAAGCCTATTAGGGCCAAAAACGACTCAAAAAGGGCAGTTTGTTAATCTAAGGATTAAGGAATAGTCCAATAGTTATTTGACACGTATACAAAAGTATGGCACTGGTCTCCTCTATTGTGGGTTTTGGTGGTCCTATTTTGACGAAGAACCGCTAAATGTCTTGATCATAAGGCTGAAACTGCTATATTTGGGTGCTTTCGACGAGAGAGCTCATTAAATTTGTGGCTCAAAGTAATGAAGTCTCGTCTTTTATTCTATTTTATATTTCACAAAAGCATTGTCAAAAGATACTAAATCTATGTCAAAAGGCTCTCAAAACAAGGGCATTAATGACGAATCACCTACTTTTTTCAAACATATACCTTTCTCACTCTCTCTAGTTTGTGAGAGGTTTAAGTCTTTCCGTCTATACTTTCTTTCTTCTTCTCTAATCTCTGAGTTTCCATGGCGTCTTTTACACGTCGCGCTTCACATAAAATAACTTCTTGTGACTTTCATAACATTAGAAAGGATGGTCTTTGGAAGCCCATATCTCTTCGTGTGAATGACTGGGTAACAATGCTTCCTTCATGCAAAGGTGTACATAGAGTGAAGAGAACTAAACACGATAAAGGAAAAAACCATTGGAAAGGTCGTGTTCTTGCTTTCAAAGTGACCGACAATGGCTGGCTAGCTAAGGTTCAACATGTGTACATGGCCAAGGATATGGTGTTAGACTAGGAAGAACATCCCACACTGCATTCTTACTGTAAGTACAAAAAGAACTATTTGATACAGTGAATTTTTCATTATCCCATTGTTTTTCTCATTTTTTGATTCCATTCCAGATATATTTCCTTCAACAGCTGTGGAATGGCAGCCTGTGGAGAGTCTAAGTGGGACGTTCAAAGAAATGCATAAAGGGATTGCAGATGCTATGTATGCTGACAAGCCACCTTCCTTTTACAAAACAATGAATTTGTTTGTCTATTTTGCAGAATACAAAGTTCCATCACGAGAAGGTGCATATGGAGAACTACATCAGTTACCCGTTCCCACCATACGTTCACTTGACTGGGAAGCTCTTGATGCATGTACTATATCAAGCTTCAAATCCAAGATCAAAGAAGACATCCTTAAAGCTATGTCTCCGAGCAGGATATCAAGAAGGATTAAAGTTCAATGGTTCTTGCCTATACATGTCTTTGTGGCATGTTTCAAAACAATGGACTTGCAGAGGACAAAGACGATGTGGCTTAATAGAAGACTTTCCATGACTGAATTGGATAATGTTCTTGGAGACGGATGACGCACCAAAGAAAATTTCCATATTGGTGACAATATTAGTTGTAGAGTAAGCCCAAATTCTATGTCTATCTCATATCAACTATGTCATCAATCATTAGTTCTGGGCTACGACTATAGGAGATGGAGAAGCAAATTAGGTAGCTGGGTTCCTCTCGACTCTGAGGAAAATTATCCAGAGTTTGAACTAAAGGTCACAGTCTATCCACACACCGAGTATAGAAGCCTGATAGTAACAACAAATTGGAGACTAAATGATGTTAGAGAATCTCTTGAGTTTCTTGATGAAACATCTCCCAAGTAGAGATTCAAAGTGGATGAAATTGTGGTGAACACAAGGATGGAGAATTCAACCTCTTGCATCACATGCCTTCCCCCAAAAAGAGCTGTATTTGAGCCACTTGCAAGGACTTGAAAAAACAAGTTCAATATTGTAATCATTTTGCAAATATATTTATCTTTTCTCTACCTTATTGTGAACATTACTTATGTTGTTTTAAACTTACATGACATCATGATACACATTTAAGAATCGATAGTTGGTATTAAGTATTTGAAGTACAAAATTATGAATCACCAAAGGGTATATATATATGTTCATATGGACAAAATGAACAAAAGTGTACATAGATTTTGTGGAGTAATCAATCATGAAACTCCACTTTTCTTTTTGCCTGAGAGGATTTTGCATCCTCAGAGACCCTTTTCCTTTTGTGTTCAGAAGGGGGTGAAAGTTCAGGAGTGGATGGTGGTGGTGACTTGGCAGGGGTTGGTGATTTAGGCTCTTGAGGACTGGCTGGCTTGGGTGACTTGGCAATCTTCTTTGGCAACATGAATGGTAGCTTGAAAGGTGAGCTAGGTGCCTCCTCCTTACTGTTCTTAAGTGTACGACGCTTTTGAACCTTGAATTTCAATGGTGAGTGGAATGGATGGCCCTTTGTATCTGCTCTTTTTTTTGCAGGGCTCTTCTTGGTGGGACTCTTTCCCTTGGCAGGGATCTTCTTCTTGGTGGGACTCTTCCCCTTGGCAGGAATCTTCTTGTGATCCTTTTTCTTTGTATGGATCTTCTTTGCAGGACTTTTTTTCTTCTGATCGATTTTCTTTGCATCCAAACCTTTGGTGGCTCTACCTTTCTTTGGTGGCAAAGGAGATTCTGGATCGTTTGGATTTATTGATCTTTCCAAAACCATATAAACAGCCTTCTCTCTCACCCACGTGACCCAAGACTCTGGATAGTCATGCAACTGAAAAAAATAGAAAAAGGAACTAAAGGACATGAGTACATACATACATAAAACATCAAAATAAATACATGAGCCACACACTTACAGTGAGTGTAGTCATCCGGCACCTTGACTCAAGATATCTCCATGCATTGGCAAGCACCCTCCATCCACAAGATGTTGAGTCTATCTGTAAAGGCACTTTTTGATTGTAGTACTTGAAAGCTTCTATATTTTAATCTTTATTTGTGGTACTGAGGTGACCAACAATAAGTTTGGCAGCACTGCAAGAAGACATTGAATCAAAAATCTACTAATAGAAAACAATGGGCCATCAAGCATAGATTATGCTTTATACTTACAATTTTCCCATGGATACTTGACAATGAATTCATAAATATAATATCTTTCTCCAAAAGATTGAAGATAATAAGACTCCAATGTCCTCTACAAAATAAAAAACAATTAGCTAAGAATACCACAAAATGTTAAAAATAACATGTAAGGAGTTAAGATTTACCCTTCAACATAGGGGTATAATATGTAATTGCAGGTCAGCATGTTAAAATCTTCAAAAAAACTTGAAAGGGTTCCTTGCTTGTTAAAAAGGCACTGTGTCACTAGAGGGTCAAGTATGGAAATTTGCATAGCTAGAGCCTCTGGAAGATCCCTCATAAGACACCTGGAAAAGAAAACACAAGCCCCAATGAGCCCCTTGTACCTAGGCGCCTTGCACATGCACTAATAATTAGCAAAGGAGCAACACATACCTTAGACAGATAAAGAGCACAGTGTCACCAAGCTCAATGTTGGGATTTACAAGCATACTTGTGTCTTGAGGGAATATGTCCAAATACGCCTCAATATCTCCAAACAAGGAGACATCCACCACCATTTGGCCTATGACTTTTTCATAAAGAAGAGAGTTGGATGCTCTTAAAATTTCAGCTTGCTCTTTAAGGATAGCATCCTCTTATATCATGTCTTGCTCCCTCTCAACCTCCTTTCGTGCTTTGATATCCTGGGCCTTTTTTGTCTCATACTCATGTGTAACATCCTCAATGACAACCCCAGAATCTTTCTGTTGCCTGGAAGGAGGGATGTTTAAAATCTGATAGGCTCTAAGATCCTCACTAGGAATGAGCTCAAGAGCCTTATCAAACTTGTACCTTATCCTTGACATAAGCACAAAATCTTTGCTCATAAGTGTGACCCTGTGAGCAAATGCAGCTGCAATGTAGCTATCATTTATAAAGTCTATGAGAAAATCCTCAGCAGCTTCCTAAAGGCACATCACAGCTTGAGATTTCCACCTTACTGAGACAAAAGTTTTGATATTCATCATGCTTACAAGTCTATCTGATATGTCTTTGACAACTCTCATGAAAGAGAGCTTTAGAATCAGTAGACAAGTAGACTTTTGTGCTTTTCTTATTTCTCTTACGGATTTCACATGATATTTCAATCTTTTTCTAGCAGTGGGCCTCTGATGAGGTAGTGGAGGCAGTGCTTTCTCTGGATCTTTCTCAACATCATCTATTTTTGGATAAGTTGGGGCTTGGTAGACCTTCCTTGCAGTCTGATTAGTCCTCGCCATTTGGGTCACAAAACACCGCACCACGCGATAGATACATCACCCACAACCTGCAAGATGCACCTATCGCGCCGTGTGTGAAGAAAATGATATTGGGGAGAGACACCAACACGACACGATAGAAGGGTGACCCACGCTCTGGAGGATGTCCTTATCGCATTGTATGTGAGTACTAGAACTTCCAAAGAAAGCAAACAAAAAGACCTGTACGATGCGATAGAGGGCTCACCCACACCCTAGAACATGCCTGTATCGCGTCGTATGTGAGCTTTGGAACTTTTCAATAAACCAAGAAAAAATACCTGCACGACGCGATAAGGGGCTCACCCAGACTTTGGAACATGCCCGTATCGCGTCGTATGGGATGCTTAGACCTTTTCAATAAATCAAGAAATAAGACCTGCACGAAGCAATAGTAGGTCCATCCACATGCCCAAACACATCCGGGTCGCGTCGTTTGAGAAGCAGCTTGGCTTAGTGGACAAACGCACAGCGCGATACATTGGCAACCCAATGGCTAGGAGTAGCTCGTATCGCGTCATATTGGCGAGAATGGGTAGTGCGTGTCGATGAAAGAAAGAATGTAGAAAGTGCGGATGGGTCGAAGTGCGGGTATTTGAGGACGACATGACGCGAATGTGGAGTATGGGGGAAAGCAAAGAATGAGCACGTGATAGGGCTTTATATACATCCGACCTTCCGTACGACGATCGTTGTACGCAAGCCACGTGGCACGTCTGCATGGTTGACACATGTCAATAACGGTCATATTTTGCACCCTATATAAAGCTTGGTCTCGAATGTTATTAATGTTTCACGTTTACTTGTCCCATACGATGCGATTTATTACTAGTATTTGTCTACTAGTCCTCTCGTCCCGCACGACACGCCTGTTCGCATTTGCACACCGGTGGTCCGTCCTCTATCGCGTCGTTCGGGAATCTAGTTGGTCGCTTTGTTGTGCCCTCATCCCGCACGACGCGCAGGTACGCATTTGCACAGCCGGGGTCCAGTGTCTATCGTGTTGTTTGGGATTCAAGTTGGTCGCACCGGGACTCATTTGCAAACGCCGGGGTCAGCCTCTATTGCGTGGTTCACGTTTCTCATTGGCACCGACACGACGCGATCCAAGCAAGTTGCAAATCTTGGAACCCACTCCTGTCGCTTTGTGCTAGTGAGGTTCTGAGACCCAATGCGGGGCACTCTGCTCTCAGTCTAGCCCTCCCCCTCATCGCTCTATATCGCTTTGGGCGTATTTCCCGACCTTGTATCTAGTAGCTTCACCTGTCGACTTTTCCTCTACCATGAACGAAGGCGGGGAGGAGATTTTGGAGGAGAGTCCAAGTGAGAAACTACTGGTGGCTATGATGGATGGTGGTGACATGGAGGTGTACACCAAAGCATATGAAATATTCAACCCTGTGTTTGATCTTGCAGCTTTGTTAGACCATTTGAAGGACTTCTTGACAGAAGAATTCAAAGAGTTTGAAGAGGCAGTTGAAGGCAAGTGTTTGGTTTTAGATGGCAAGACTTATTGTCATCTAACCGAATTTACTACCAACTCAATTGAGAAAAGCAAAGTAACAAGGAGGTTTGGAAGATTTTCTAAGAAGACTTCCTTTGTTTTTCCACCTACCATTTCTTGTCAATTACATTTAAAGCCTTGCAACCTTGTTCCAAAAGAATTTGCCTTTCTTTTCTTTTTGTTCCTTAAAGTTGACATGCAAGGCAAAGATGATGAAGTGAAAGATACAGATGAGGCAACAAATAAAAATGTTTCCACAGTTTTGTAGCTTGCGAAAAGTGAAATTCTAGAAGAGGAGGAAGTTGATGTTGCAGCTGAGGAGCAGGAGAGTGCAAATTTTGATGTAGCTCAATTTAGAGCTAGTACTGTCATTGATGAGCCAACAAATGAGGTAGAGGTATCTGAAGCTTCCCTTACTATTCCAAACCTTCCCTACTTCTATATCAATGGGAAATAGTATATACCTCTCCATCATATCTAGTGTCTGCTTAATATAAGAGAGGACTACTGTTTTTGGCACTTGATCTTTAGACATCCAATAAAGATTTTCTGCCTGCTCCTGATGCACTTGCTCTATGCATGAGAAGAGTGGAAGAGGAAAAACCTTCCCTCAAAGATGAGGATTTTGAGAAGAGGCTTGTTGAGCTTGGCATCCAATCTTTTAGCAGAGACTTTAAGCTGAAAAAAATTGGAAAGGAAGTTGACATAAGAGAGATGACCGGATCATGCAATCTCCTTCAAGAAAAAGTCATTGCCGAAGGTGAGTTGCAAAAGGTGATCTCCCTTCTGAAATCTTTTTTTTTTCAAGTTTGTTTTAATTACTCATTGTCTTGTTTTGCAGATTGAACTCCATGACAAAGACAATTTTCTTGGGAGAGCTAAAGGCTCGAGAGGGAAAGCAATAGAGGGATCTTCAAGAAGGGATGCCTCCTCTCTCATGCACTACATGCCTACATTGGATAGTGCCACCTTCACTGCTTTCCACATGCAGTATTCTGAAGATCCTGAGTTGCTAATGTTTGCACTGAAGATATTGTCACGGTTTTTAGGGTACACTCCCCTTCAATTCAATGCAAACAAGATCATGCTACTTGAGAGAGCAGCAACACTTTGAATGTTTGGATATGCTGCAGGATTCAATGCCTCAAGAGCAGGATACTTTCTTTGCTACTCTAGCTATGCAGCAGCAGCTGAGGAGACAAATGTCAACCTTCTTGGGGGCTATAAAAGAAGAAAGGTTTTGAGATATAGGGGTGACATGCCTAGAGATATTAAAAAAATCAAAAACTGATGTAAATTTGACAATTTTTTGCACCAAAATATCTTTTGAATTTGGATCTCTTTAGAAAGATTTAGTACAAAGTTTCAAAGTGACGCATTAATCTCCATCTGTGGTTGAGCAGCATGGTTGTTTGATCTCATCCGTTGTAATTGCCTCCTATAGAACCGATTGAATAATTCCTTTAGTGCATTGCTCCTTCTTTGTCCCCCTCCCTTTCTCATACATTTGAAAAAAAAAGTCCTCCCTTGATAGTGATATTTTTCCATTCCCTGAGTATTCCATGTTGCAAGGGGTCCTTGTTTTGCAAAATATGGTCCATGCAGGTACAGAATATGCTACGGCCGCTTGTATGGCCTTTGTTGCTGAAATCTCCCTTATTTCAGTAGCATGTTTTTGTTGCATGAACATTGCAAATGCTTGAAACATTTGCATTGTTGCTGGGTCAAAATGCATATCCTGTTGCTCAATATGATCACCCATGGTTATCCACAAACTCTCATCCTGGCAGATTCGCGTCGGGTTCACCAAAAATATGTCAAGAAGTTAGCGGTCTTGCCAGGAAGGCACCGGGCCTCTTGCTGTGAGAGTTTGTGAGGAAGCTCAAGGGTTATGAGAAGGAGCTAAGATGTAGATAACATAGCTTCTAGAGCTAAAGAAGAAATGTAGCCAAAGAAGCGGCTCACTTTCCCATACAAACACACACGTGATGGAGAGAACTCATGAAAGATAGTCAAAACAAAACAAAAATGAAAACATCGAGATTACGATCATATCGTATCATGGGTAGGATAAAAGGGTTAATGGATGAGTTAATGATATTTAATCTTTGTTGTCCACATAAGCTACAGATTGCTCTTTGGAACTGTAGCTTTGTGCTTACTATAATGTATATATTTTGTCTAGCGATTGGGATTAGTTGTGAGTACAAATCCTCTTGATTCATAATAAAATAACCACATTCACATCAAAAGAGAAGTTATAGTCAATAATAGGTAGTATGATGGGATCTGGTGAGAGAAGTATTTTGATGAGCCTTTGAGGACCAAACAGAAACATTATGCGTTGCTAAAAGTGAATCTTTCGACTAATCCAAATGTTGACCCTAATAGATTGCACATAATGGAAATGAAAGAAATTGCCTCTATGTGGATTATGATTATTTATCAATGATATACTTAGTACGTTCAAAGATAAAGGTGTGAAAGAAGTGAAAGGAGAAGAAGAAGATAGTTTCTTTCCCAAGCCCTATTGTTGCCCTTAAGCAATAAGGATACTGCGGGGAGAGAAGTACCTGTAGCAAGGAGATTCTAGAGTTTGTGGAAGAGAATGAGAACCTTAAGAGAGAGAGATTCTTGTGAAAGATGAAGATATGGTTACTAACCTTGTGCACATAATTGTTTCCCTCAAGAAGGTTGTGCCCGTTACATTGACAAGATTGCTGCTTGAATACCTTCCAATGAAACAATTAGGACACAATAAGAGAGATGAAAGGAGGAGTAAAGATAGAATTAGAGACAGATCTAAGTGTGGTGGTGGTATTAAAGATAGATAATGAGACATTGAGATAGAGTTAGAGACAAGTATTGGACTAGATATGCAAATGAAAGAAAAACTAGCAACATATATCTTACACAAGAGCAATCGTCACCACCTTAATGGAGAGAGAAGATGAGGCAAGACTTCAGTCTTTCTTCAAGGGAAAGTATGGCACTAAGATGAGTGTGTCACTATGGAATTGATCTATTCTCACTCACTCATAAATTGCCCCCAATGAAGAGAAGGTTGCCCTTTTTATAGGTGAGGGAGCCATGTTTTACATAATCACTTGATTAAGCTAAAGAATTAGCCCAAATCAAATGTTCTTTGGATATTTCTTAAAATGGGCAATATTAGGACTCAAAATATCATGAAATTCAGCATTTTTGGTCGTTGAGGCTCCATGTGGGTGCATGATGTATGTGGGCCCCACCTAGGCATCTTCTGTGTGGCTCCAGCACGGGGTCCCAACTTGTGTATCTTGTTCTTCAAGGCATCTTTGAGGTGTCACATTTCACATGCTTGTGTCTTTTATCCTCCAAATATATTATTTTATGGAAGAAGACCAAGATTACCTCTTTTCACTTGATTCACCTGTTTACCATCTCTTCTTGCAGTGTAGTTGTGAGAGGATTTTTCACTGTTTTCCCTGTAACTTTTGACCTGTAACTCGGATTGACATGCTTCAAAAAGAAAAATTGGCCTACTAAAAGACCTTGACTTGGTTTTGGACTTTTCTCCACGCTCTTAGGTCGAGATTTTCAAATTGGGATGGTCCAAGAAGCTTTGGATCTTCCTTTTCATAAAGTCTTCTAGTAGGCCCTTCCCTCTTGTATGTATCCAAGATGGTATGCATTATTGAAGGGTTATATTATTAAATAAATGTGAAAAGAAAATAATTTATATATGGTAGGGTATAGCTAAGATATTAGAAGAAATATACAAATGCTTTTCTCCCAGACAAAAAGAGGCACAATCATTGATACTTCTCTTACAGTACTTTCTAATAGTAATGTACATTTATATTACTTCAAAGGTAAATACTAAGGTATGGTAGAAAGCTTTTATTTATGCATATGAGTATTATATGAAGTATACTTATGCGTCAAAAAGTCACAAGATAAATTGTTTAATGCCCGTTCCCACTATATACGTGCCACAACATGACAAGGCGTTAGTCCCACTTTTTTTTCAGGTAGTTTTCACATTAAGTGTATGCCCTCGCATGGCTGACAATAACATAGATGTGTTCAAGATGTTTGTTGTTGAGGATAAATTGGATGGGGACTATTACCCAATATGAGCTTACATGATGCAACATGTTCTTGTGTCAAAGGGCATTTGGAATGTTGTGTAGGGCATTGATGTATGCCCAGATTCTGTGGATAAAGGTGTTCTTGAGGATGTTGCAGGTTTTGGTGGTAAAATTGCTACTGCTAGAGCTGATTTGTCTATGGCTGAGCAAGCTCGTTGGGACGTTAGAGATTCACATGCTCGTGCATTTATTGCGAATTGCACTATTACTCCTCACATTCTCTCAGCTATATTACCTAAACATGCTTGAGATATTTTGGCTGGTCTTTATGCAAGTCGCAATGAGGCTAAAATTGCATTGCTGCGTAAAGAGCTGGAGTCGAAGATTATGCATGAGAAAGATGACATGGACACTTTCTGTGATGGTATTAAGGATATTAATTAGCATCTCATTTTTGGAGGCAAAGTCATTTATAACAATTTACTTGTGCAGACTGTCCTTGATGCATATCAGATTCTTACTAGACTTTTGCTAGTACTTGGGGATGTATCACCCAAGGAAATCCTGATATTGTTAAGTTTCATGCATTATGCACATTGCTATTGCAAGATACACTTTCAAGAAAGAACAGGGCTAAGCGGCGTATAGTTGAACAGACTTTTGTTGCTGCTCAAATAAAGAGTGGTAACAACAATATAGCCACTTCTCATGGTTGTTCCGTGAGTGGAAATTCACATGTTCCTAATGCTTCTACTAGTAGCACTTTGTTTGGGAATTCTGGTGAAAAGGGAAAAAAGGAGATGTGTTGCCATTATTACAAGGCCAATGATCACTTGATTAAGCAATGTCCTAAATTGAATGAAAAAGAGGCTAAGAAGAAAGAGATTGGTTCCACTACAAGTGCAGCTATTGTAGAATTTTTTATGAAAGGAGATTGTGATGTTGATGTAGATGTAGAATAGGCATTTAATGAAGAGTGCACTTATGATCCTTCTATCCATGATGCATGTATGTTAATTTGTTGTTGCAGATTCACATGTCTGGTACTTTGATAGTGGTGTTATATAGCACATTACATCACATCATGACTTGTTTACCTCTCTCGAGGTTGTCCCTCATGGGAATACAGTCACTTGTGCCAGCAACGCCTCTTATCCGATCTTGCTGGAGTTGGAAAGATTGTCTTGACTATTGTGAATGGCAACTTCTTCACATTTGTTGTTGCACTTTATGTATATGGGATAAAAAAGAACCTTTTGTCTGTATCTACACTTGCTCAACTTGGTCTTGTTGTGAAATCTATGGATAAAAGATGTATTGTTCATGACCTTAGTTTTGGTGATGAAATTGTTGCATCTAGCATTTTATGTTGTGGTCTATAAGGTCATTTTGTATGACAAGTGTGGGTAGAATTTTACAAAAGAAGTTGTGGATTCAAAGGCTATTTCAGATGCAAAACTTTGGCATGCACGTTTTGGGTATCTGAATTTTTCCAGTTTGTTGCGTTTGAAGATATGTGATATGATTGCTTCTTTGCCACCTCTTGAAGCACCTGTGAAGCATTTTCTTGAAGAATATATTTTGGGTAAGATGCAACGTTCAAAGTTTCCAAAGGATGGTTCAATTAGGGCTACATGCAAATTGCAACTTGTACATAATGATGTTTGTGGACCCATGCAAACTCCGTCCTTGGGAAATTACATTTACCTTGTGACTTTCATTGATGATTGATTAATCCAGGCATGCATGGGTGTGGCCCCCAAAAGCTAATCCTGAAGTGTTTCTGTGCTTTAAGCAATTTCTAGCTATGGTTGAAAATGTCTATTAATATCCTATGGACACCCTCTCTTTACATAAGGGGGGGGGGGTATATATCTTATGAGTTTAATGCATTATGGCTAGTCATGGGATAAAACACCAATGTACAGTGTCATATACACCTCAACAACATGGTGTTACTAAACAAAAAATAGGTCGCTTATGGAAATGGCACGATGTATGGTCAATAGTCAAGCTTTGCACATTCGTTTTGGCTTGAGGCTATCATGTGTGCTACTTATGTACTGAATAGGTGTCCTAAGAAAGCTTTTTAGTCTATGACACCTTATGAAGCATGGCATGGTAAAAAGCCATCTATTGTTCACATGCGCATTTTTGTATGTTTGGCTTATGCCTTGGTGCCACAAACGTGGAGCAGAAACATGGATGGTAAGGCTGTTAGATGCAAAAAAAAATGTTAGAGTACTAAAAACAAAGGTTACAGGTTGTACCATCGGCAAAAAACTGTGTCTTGGTTCCATGAAATGTTGTGTTTGTGGAAGGTTTTGTTCAGCCATTATTGTCATGTACTAGAGACAGGTTTGTTTGCTCACATGACATTTATGACAGTTTTTTGCTTCTTTTCAATGGTGAAAACTTAAATGTAAATTCCAATGAGGAAACTTTTACAACCTATGGGGGTTTCAAAAAATGCTATGAATTAGTCTATATGTACATGATGTACTTGATGTGGAAAGGGTTGAGAATGAGCATGCTAGAGGTATGCCGAAATGGATGGTGCATAGTTTGCATGACAATAAATTGGATGCACCTTTATCTAGTCGTACTCGTTCAAATTCTTGTCATGCATCTTATGCATTAGATTGTTA
This sequence comes from Adiantum capillus-veneris, assembly GCF_014529385.1. Taxonomy (NCBI): domain Eukaryota; kingdom Viridiplantae; phylum Streptophyta; class Polypodiopsida; order Polypodiales; family Pteridaceae; genus Adiantum; species Adiantum capillus-veneris. Next base: position 2,265,083 of record NC_140940.1, on the reverse strand, counting down.
TGATTTGGTTATTTCTAGTTTATATGATGTTGAGGAACCGTTGCCTTTTGATGAAGCACATAATTCAAAAACTTTGATGGTTCTAATGCAATCAAAATATGATGCACTTATAGAAAATGACACATGGACTTTATGTGATTTGCCTCTTAGCAAAGAGGCCATTGGTACAAAGTGGGTTTACAAGTTGAAACATAGGCTCGACTTGTTGCAAAAGGTTATGCACATCAGAAAGGCATAGATTATGAAGAAGCTTCTTCTCTCACTTGTTGTATGACTACTGCACATTTTCTATGTGCATTGGCAACTCATTTTTGGATGGGATATACATCAATGAACTTTGTGTGTAAAGCATGAGGGTGATGTAATTCTCATAGTCGTGCTTTCTGTCAATGATTTGTTGATCACTAGACCAAATGAGGAACATATTGCTGAATTTGAGGTTGATTTGAATGTTACTTTCAAGATGAACGATCTGGAGTTGTTGCATCATTACTTGGGTATACAATTTAAGCAGTGTGATGGTGGTATTTTCTTGTGTCAAACAAGCTACATAGAGACATTGCTATGTAAGTTTGAACTTGAGGACTACAAACCTATTGCTACTTCCATAAAAACCTTTTTGAAATTGAGTCTTCATGATGCTAGTGATCCTGCTAATGTCACTCTTTACCAAACTGCTGTTGGATGCCTTAGTTTGCAGTCTCACAAGTCAGCAATTTATGAATAGCCCAAGGTCTAAGCATTGGCATGCTATCAAGAGGATTTCTTTCTACTTGAGTAGCTCTTTGTATCTTGGGTTGTTTTATCCCAAGGGCAGGTCATTGTTGCTGCTAGATTTACATGCTTTTTTGGACTCTGATTGGGCTGGTTATTTTGACATGCGAGTGTCCACAAGTGGTTTTTGTTTCATGCTTGGTAGCTAATGCATATCATGGTTGAGAAACCTATAGTGGCCACTTCCAGTTGTGAGGCTGCGTATAGGGCAATCTTCATAGCTATAGTTGAGTGTGTATGGCTCATACCCCTTATAGTTGATTTGGGCCTTGGACAAGACATTGCCAACATCATCTACACTGATAGCCAGAGTGCATTGGTAGTTGCGGGAAACCAATTTTTCATGCTTGCACAAAGCACATTGAGATGCATTGTCACTATGTCAGGGAGAAACTCTTAGCAGGAGAGATCAGCCTGGATTATGTTCCAACACAGGACAACCTCAGAGATCTATTTACAAAGGCATCCCCTCGTGAGAAGTTTGAAGCTTTCGGCTTACTCCTCTTTGTGGATTGATCATGCACTCAGAGCATGGCACTTCCATATACATATGTGCCAGCTCTCTTTCATTATATCACTCCCAAGGGGGATTTGTTGACCGTCGGGACATTTTTTCCCTCACTAGGAGGTTTTTTCTTGCATCCATTGTATGTACATCCATCACTCTAGGGCTAACTTATCTTTCCATCGTGCACTAAGAAATACTACTCTTTGTTGTGTGCCTTGAGATTCTTCATCTTCTCCAAGCTGTGTGTGTTTCTCTGCAACCCCATTTCCAACAATTATGTATCACAAGGTTTGACCATACCATTGTAAGTCCTCTTTCCTATTGATTTTCTTTTCAAAATCATTTACCATATTGAGCTCATACTTCACTAGTAATATTCTATTGCATTCTGGTATAATTCTCTGTGTCTTACACAATCAAATATCTAAAGTAATTTATAAATTTTGGCTTGAATTATCTCTAATGAGTCAGGTCTCTTTATGTATCATTAGGCACATATGCCATGTATAATGCACCATCCTACTGCTTATTCTACTTTCTTCTCTACCTTAAGATCTCTAAATTTTACACTACCTCTTACAACATCTTCTTATACAACAATCCCCCACTTTAATATACTCGCTTAGTAAATGCTCATTTCATTTAATTTCTTTTAAGTGACTCTCTTTGTAGATATACCTAAGGAGCTACACTCAAACGATTTTGCAACAAGAGAGAATACCGTCTAAGGTGTACCCACTTTCGCTAGTCTCCCTCAATAGAATTACCAAAAAATAGTATGTTTTTTCACACTATTATGTATATTTGGCTTGCTTGCATGTACTTTTTTGCGGCAAGATTTGGTAGCCACACAAAATGCATAGTATTAAACAGTATAGAAAGCTTCGATCTTCAATTTTTGAAACAAAAATAGAAATTTTAGTGTGCAAGAAGTACTCTAGTCTAGCATGTCACAACATTGTGACCTTGATGAACAATTGTTTATATCTTTATATGGATTTCTTCGCTTGACTTTTCCTACTTGACTTTTCATGGTTTGGTCTCTTTCTCCAAATCCTACTTATCTATTTCACATCATACAAGGAGACTGCCGCATCACCAAAAGTCCATGTCATCACCCCATGTCACATTCCACATCACCATAATCAAAATTTTGACTTTACACTTGGCATGCCACGTCATCCTAAATGCGAACTCATCCACCACCCTTAGTTGCCACCTTGCATGCCACCTCACAGTAGATGCCATGTCATCCATTGTTAAGGCGGTTACGCCGCTAGCGGAAGCTAAATAGCGAGAACTCAACCAACAACAGAATTTGTCAGACGAGGACGGAGCTTGACCCACAGGCGCATGGAAACAACTAAACGGGTGTCAAATCACCTACTCGACCTTCTAATGACAATCACTACTAAGGAAATCAAATCTAAGTTCTAAAATACGCAAGTGACTGAAATCCGTACTACGAACGAATGCTATACGAAACAGGATCTAGAATCATTGAATCGATCTCAAACTCAAGGGGAAGTCTATACACTAGGTAAGAACAACAACCTAAAGACTTGAACTGCAAACTCAACCTATAACCACTCCGTGCGGTAAACGCGTATGAAGACAGGCCGAAATATACAGGTGATCAAAACCTGACCCCGATGGTACTAATGTGTAGCTCTACTCGTTGTGGTTCTATAGATATGCTGCATGCTCAATTCCGACACACGAGTTGGAAGAAAACTCACACCGAAGCTCGTAGGAACTTACCACACATAGAAGCCGATAGCGCGCACTCTTGGTATCTGTGCGTAGCTCTCGCCGTTGCTAACACAATGGCGGTGTCGCTTATCCAATGGCGGCTCCGTAGCTCGCGTAGCAAGTAGATAAGACTCTCTCTCTCTCTCTCTCTCAGACACAGTCACGACGCTCAAAAACTCACTTTGATTAATAATCTGAATCCCTAGGTTACAAAAACTTTGGCTTATATACCTCAGCCTTCGAGGTGAGAACATCTCTAACAAATTACATCAGCAAGTGAAATTACTTCGGGATTACAAGCTGGAAACTCAATTGAGTCCCGTTACTTAATGAATGGCTCAAATCAAAATTAATGTCGGAAAGACATTTATTACAATCAATGGTTACAAAATGATGAGTGTGAGCAAAAATGTGGGTGTGATCCTCTGTTGGCTCAACACTCCCCCCCCCCGCGTTCCTGTCGTCCCTGACATGAATTTTATGCTTGGTCAATAAAGTCCTGTCGTCTTGAGCATCTGCAAATGTGATTCGTATCGTAGGTTGCCGATGGTCAAGGTTGGGCCGAATATTTTGCTTTCGTGGGTGAAAAAGCCGGTGTAGAAAGCTTCTTCGAATGTTTGCATGTGGAAGCTGGGCAAAAACATAATCCTTTGGTATAGGAGGTGTAACACTTTTGGAGAAGGCTGCAATGAAAGATCGTACATCATATCAGACACCGTGTCAGCCGTCGATGGTAGACTCGAGGTCGTGGCTTTATCTGGTGCGAACACTTCAATGCAAGCTAAGAGAGTCCTGCAGATTTTCTTGAGCAGATTTTCACTGTCCTTGATTGTTTGGAATCATTCTGTTGTCTGGTATTGAAGACTCTGTTTTCCATCTTTGTTTCCTCTGGTACAACCTTTTTTGGTCTCCATACCAACTTTGACTCCGTTTTTTCCCAAGGTTGAGCTGTTATATTATTGCTTGTCTTTCTTATCCAATGTTAAGAGTTCCTCGTCGAAGAGCAATCCAGTTGTATAGAAACTTTTGGTTGCCATTGCTTCTTCTTTTTCTCTGGTTGTTGTTTACCTTTGTTCTTGGATTCTTCCTTTGGAGTTGGCTCTGCTCCTTTGGTGAACTTAAGTGATTGACTTTCACCTTCGTGTTTGATAAGCACTGATTTAGAACTCCAGTCAATCATTGCATTGTATTGCTTCTGCCATGGTTGTCCTAGCAATAATGGATGTTATGAAGCTTGGTCTTCAACCACGTAAAACATATGAGGATACACATACTGGTTAATCTGTATATGTAAAACTGTGCATCCGACAGTTTTGATTCAATTCTCAGAGTAACTCTTTAACTCTTTCTTGGCAGTTTGTAATTTAGTGTCATTTGTCAATTGTCTATACAAACTGAGTGAAAGTAGGTTAGTTTGAGCTCCTGAATCCAATAGTGCTCTGTCTTTGATTTGGTTGGTTCCTACTTTGCATTCAATGATGGGTTCTTCTTTGTCATTATCCATTTCTGTTATACTGACTGCGTTTATTAGTATTGCTTCTTCATTGCGCTGTTTCTGACGCAGTAGTCTTCTTTTCTCCATTCTTTCCTTCGCCTCGGCTTGCGCTTCCTCCACAATCTTTTTCTTTTTCTGGACACGCAGCTTTTCTTGATGTATTTTGAGAAGCATGTCTTGGGTTAGCGGCAAAAGATACTTTTTCACTCTGCATCCACTAATCCAATTGGGCATTTCTTCTCCGTCTAATGTAGCAAGCTTGACGGCTCCACTTGGTGATAGATCTTTAATCACCAGAGGTCCCATCCCTCGCTTTTTAAGCTTCTTAGCATGTTGTTTCAAAGTGTAAACTAAGACATAATCCCCAACCTTAAACTCTTTAGTCCGCACATGCTTATCAAAAAATTCCTTTTGTCGCCTTTTTTGAGTGTAGATAGAAGCTACTGCTTTTAGGCGAAGCTCGTCTAGCTTTTCCAGGTCATCTATTCTATCAGAAAGCTCGTGCCCTGTCCACTCTAGATCCTTAGCCACCCTTAAGGTTGAAATCAAGAATTCTATTGGTAAGATAGCATTTAGCCCAAAAACCATGCTATATGGGGTCGTTCCTATTGATGTTTTATATGCTACCCTATATGCCCATAATGTTGAATGCAACTTCTGGTCCCAGTCAATTCTCGGCTTAGATACAATCTTCGTAAGGACCGTGCATATGGTTTTGTTTGTTGCTTCAGCTTGTCCGTTTGCTTGTAGATGATACGGGGCTGATTTCCTATGGATTACCATGAATTCATCTAGAAGGATCTCTATCACTTCATTTATAAAATGTGTGCCTCGATCACTCACAATTTCTATTGGCAATCCATATCGTACAAAGACGTATTCATATAGAAATTGTGTCGTGGTCCTGCATCTGCTTTTTGAGTTGCCTTTGCTTCGACCCACTTTGTTAGATAGTCTGTAGCCACAACGATGTATTGTGCATGAGTCTTATATGCAGGAGGTGAAATAGGTCCGACATAATCAATCCCCCATTTTGCAAAAGCTCTTGCCCCCATCATTGGTCTAAGCAACATATCATCTCTTTTAAGTGGTACTTTGGTCCGCTGACAATCATCACACCGTTTAACGTATTCCTCAGCGTCCATATGTAATGTTGGCCACCATATTCCTGCGGCTAAGACAAGTTTTTCTGTCTTATCACCTGAGAAATGGCCTCCACCTACTCCTCCATGAGCTTGCTCCAGGATTATCACATACTCAGACTCTGATGCGCAAATCCTAAGCTGGTTGTCTTTACCTCTCTTATAGAGTTGATCTCCTATTAAAGCGTAATCTCTAGCTTCTGTCTCTACAGATTTCTGACGAGCTTTTGACGTTCCTTCTGGGAAAGTTCTATTTGTGAGATATTCAACAATATACTCACTCCATTCTGGAGCGATCATTATCTGATATAATGTCGAATACTCTGCTGGCGGTTTTGATGAACATACAATACATACAGTGACATATTCATGTACGCTTTCTTTCATTCCTGGCCAATAGACTCTCAATTGTAACAAATTCCTATATGTGTTCCTTCTTGAACAATGAAATGCACATTCCTAAACATGTGCTTCGCGCAGATATATATTATATTCCTCAGGATTGATGCATAGTCATAAAACATGATCATTTCCCAATTGATACAACCTTCTTGCAACCAATTGAAGATTCTTGGATTGTTGAATAGCAATATATTTCTGGTTGTATTCTCTTCTATCGAACTCTCCTCCATAGGTTAATAGGCTAACGACATTTTGAGACCACTTCGGTATCATTTCTATGTTGAACAAGTACGCGTCTGGCATGTCGTCATCTACTCCTATAGGGTCTTCTCCATTCGTCAATCGCGAAAGATGATCAACTCTAAGATGTGTTTTTCCTTTCTTTACTACTACCGTGAAGTCGAATTCCAGTAAGATAATGAACCATCTCACTATTCTCCCGGTATTGCATGGTTTATTCACTAGGTAGAGCAAGGCTTGGTGATCAGTAAAAAACACAAACTTGTTGGCTAAAGATAATGCCGATATTTCTTCACAGCATATATCATTCCTAATCCCTTTCGCTCTGTTGTGGTGTAATTCTTCTCTGCATTGTTGAGCTGTCGACTGGCGTAACAGATAGGAAAATCCATGTTTCCTTCTTCTGGCTGAGCCAGAATGCATCCTATTGCATATGCCGAAGCATCTATATGCACATGGAATATCTTCTCCCAATCTGGTGATTTCAAGACTGGAGCAGTAATGAGTGCCTCTTTCAATTTCTTGAATGATTCCTCACACTCCTCTGTCCATTCAAAGTTCACTATTAGCCTGTAAAGTGGTTGGCCTATTATAGCGTACATGTAAATGAATCGTCTATAATATCCGCAATGTCCCATAAAGCTCTGTACTTGTTTCGCATTGGTTGGTCTAGGCATATCCACTATAACTTTTATCTTCTCTAGATCCGTGGATATTCCGTTTTGTGAGACAATATGTCCCAGAATTCTGCCCTGTCGGACCATAAACACACATTTCTCAGGATTGAGACAAATGCGATATGTCCTACATTTCTCAAATACTTTTCTTAGGTGTTCTAGATGCTCATCTCTCAGAAGAGAATGTACACATAAGTCATCCATGTATATTTCTAGAAACAACCTTAAGTATTCTTTGAAAGCATGCGTCATCAGCCTCTGGAAGGTTGCGGGAGCAATGGTTAGACCAAAAGGCATAACCCGATAAGCATAAATTCCCCACTCCGTTGCAAAAGCTGTTTTATGTTGATCTTCCGGTGCTATGGCTAGCTGGTTATATCCTGAAAAACCATCAAGAAAGGAGTATGTTGTTTTCCCTGATACACGCTCTAGAACATGATCAGTTATCGGCAGGGATAATTGTCCCTGATTGTTGCAGCATTCACTTTCTTTAAGTTGACACACACTCGGAGTTTTCCGTTCTTCTTGGGTACCACCACAATCGGAGATACCCAATCGGTGTGTTCAATCTCGTATGAATTCAGCTTCCATTAGCTTATCTATCTCTTCTTTGATTCGCTTAGCAAACGTATTATTATATGTGTATGGTCTCTGTCTGCTAGGCTTTGCGTCTTGTTTTAGTGGGATTGTGTGTTGGCATATTGATGGGTCAACTCCCTTTAAGTCCTTATAAGACCATGCAAACACATCCCTGTACTCTCTGAGAAGACTCAAAAGTCTCTCTTCCTCGCCTAGAGACAAATCTGTGGCTATGTACACCGGTCTAGGTGTCTCACCTGGAGCTGCTAAATCAACTTTTGTTGCATCCTCCGGTCCGTCATAAGATTCGTTCTCCCCTCTCTCTCGAATAGGTTGGGTTAATACCACCTTCCTATCCTCTATTGTGAATTTCGTGTAGTGAGAGGGAACATCCATGTTTTCCTTGATTTTGGCATTTTCGTCCTCTCCACTCTCAATTTCTGTCGTCCGAACTTCTTTCAGAGTTTTCTTGAGCTCTCTGTACTTGTTTCTACGTTCTAACTTGGACTCCGTGTGTTCTCTGTTGCGCTTGTTCTTTTCTAATTTTTCTGTTTCAGTTTTTGTTTCATTCCTTCGAACTCGATGTCTTGAGCTTCTTTTGTCTTTTCGTAAGCTCTTTTGCTCATTGCCTCTCATTCTTCCAGAAATCTTGTCCTTAACACAATCTTCCGCCTTTACTAGCATTAGGAATTGATTTTTTCCTCTTATTCTAGGCATCGGATTGGTTCTAACCCCCTTTGTTTTTCTCTTTGCTCTATAGCGTTTCTGGCGTTGTTTAGTTTGGTTCGGAAAATCATAAAATCGGACATCCGTTATAGTTTCTTCGTTTCCGCTTGAATTGTCCGTTGACTCGTTGTCTGCTTCATTTCCCCACTCTGGATGATCGGGAATGTCGTGAAACACCTCTTCTTCATCTTCCTTTTCCAGTGTATCGTTCTTTTCAGTTTCTTTTTCGAGTGTAGTTCTCAGCATGAAGTACGGAACCACGTCGTACCCGTCCTTGTCGCAAAATTTTGTTGTGGGACCATCTAGAATTGCACAAACATCTAGGGTTGCTAGAATGTGTGTCCATTCTAATGGTTCAAGCGTGTCCTCTGGAAAGGGTTCTCCTATATAAGTTTCGTCTTCGATAGCCCTTTCTAAAACATATTCTTCTCGCCTCAGACTTCCACATTTCGGGGCTCCACACATCCATAATTCCTTGGGCTTACCTAACCAAGCTGAAAATTCGGATCCCGCCAAAGTAGCTGAATCAAACTCCTCTACTGGTGTTCGGTTCACATCTTTGTAGCTATGGTCTCTCAGGTTCACATGTGTAGTGGTTTCCATATTTCTCAGGTATATGTGATCGTAGCCCCAATCCTGGACCATTTTCAACTGTCTCATGAATGGTCTTCCCAGTATGATATCATAGTTATTCTCCTTGCCAAAATCGACAATAGCAAAAGTATGTTCGTATTCAATGCCGCAAGAAGTTACTACGACTTTCTCTAATAACCCCATAGGTTTCTCCATGTATCCATCTGCTAATTGGAGTTTCAACCTAGTCTTCCTTATTGCTGGTTTCCTCCATTTTTGCCAGATTTCTTTTGTAGCAATGGCTATCCCAGCTCCGCTGTCTAGTATTGCCATCGTGTTCACTCCTTGGAATTCAACTGGTAAGGTTGTATTCCCCTCTTCACCTTCGTAATACTCTCCGACCTTGTTTAAGGGTACAGGCTTAGCGTTCTTTTGTGGTTTTCTCAGCTCTTGTATACCCTCTTGCAGTTTCGATGTTGGGTCTTTTATCCCAAATTTCTCCAAGCATTTTCCTACAGTGGTCCACATATGTGGTCTTAGCCTCAAAAGCTCAGCTAGAGTGATAGTGCATGTCACTGGTGTTGACAAGATCTCTATCAATCCTTGCGAGTCCATGACTTTTTCTTATGAGATTCTTCGTGAGCGAAGTGCTCTAATCTCGGATTTTGCTTCATACTCTCCTAAGTATGAAGGTAAGGTATTCAGTGAATGAGGTTTGCTCTCCATTGTTCTAACAGAGCCCCTATCTCCCCAGTAAGATTGCAGATCCAAGTCCACTTGAGATCCTGCCTCAAATTCCACTATGGGAGGATTCCTAATGTCCTTTTCCCAATTTGTCTGATTAGCTTGGCAACTTAGCTCGTTTGCAAAGTTTGCCTCTCTCACTTGTTTCCAAAATTCATTGTAATCCTCATCTCTTCCGTAAATCCTCTGTATGACTGGATGAAAACTCTCTATCTCCTGATCGGTTGTGTTCAATACTATGCGGTCATCCTTGTGTGTATTTTGAGGCTTTTGTGCACTGGGAGTCTTTTCAGCTACCCGTGAAATGATAGTCTCTTGCTGAATTGGGTTTTCCGTTCCACAATTCATTGTTTCTCTTGGTGGTTCTAATAAGGCTTGTGCAGTCTCGATTATTCTCTAGCACATTTCAAGTCTCTGCTTTTCCAATTCCGTGTTTGGGTATGTCATCCACCTCTGTTCTTGTGTTTGGTTGTTCTTTAACCTAGCTTCGTAAGCTCTCATCAGTGCCTCCAATGGTTTGTGTACTTTGTCGACTAGCACTGATCCCCCTGAGCTTAAGCTCGTTGTTTCTTTGATACTCTTTTGTTTCGTTCTTTCTGGGCTCATCTCTCGTTTCCCGTTTTGACTCCACACTTGTAACAGGGTCCTAGTGCTGGTCTTGGTCCCACTTGATTCGTCCTTTGTGGATAGGATGGTCTTTGTCCTGTTAACCCTCCATGAGCTATGAACATCAATGTTCTTGCGTCCAAATTGTATCTCTCTTCATCAGAAGCACTTGTAACTGTTGGTGTTCCAACATTCCCAATCATGCCCCATGGTTCTGGTTGTTTGGGTTCTTCTGGTGGGTAATACACAGTTGGAGACATGTGTGCACCAGATTCTTCATAATAGGCTTGAACAGGCACTAAGGCTTGTTCTTCCTGATTCTCTAAGGTTGGTGCATATCTATAAAGGTGGCTGTTGTCCCAACACCGGTTGCGGTCTTTCTATCCCCATAGGTCCTGGTACATTTCCCGTTGGGTATCGAGGTACTGGATGTACCTGAGGTGGTGCTAATTGAGCAGGAGGTGCATACTGACGCTCCCTTACATACCCTTTGTTGTAATAGCACTCCTCTGTTGGGTGGTTTGTCCATTTTTGTTTAATAGCACACCATTTCAGTGGTTTTGGCAATGGTTTTTGGTATGGTTCCATCCTTTTTAGAGCATCTTCTATCATTTGCTCTACATTTGGCATAGTTGTTGTTTGAACATTCTTTTTAGTGGTAGTCTCGCTCGCTATGGAGGAAGAGCTATTGGATGCAAAATCTGTATCCGCTGACACCTCTCCATAAACCGTACAGTTATCCACTAAGTACAATGCTTCTCTCGTTACTTGCTCGAAACTTGTACAAGCTTTCAAGTGCAAGTCCTTCTTGAGAGTGTCGTTTCTCAATCCTTCAATAAAGAGAACAGATAGTCTGTCATCTTGTGGTCGTTCACGTACTAGACATCTCTCAATGTATTGTTTGAAGCGAAGTGAAGCTTCCTTCACTTTTTCGTGTTCTCTCTGTTTAAAAGCATATATTTGTGAGACCGTATTGTGCTTAATCCCTCGTTTTGAGAATTCCTCAGCAAACTCTCTTAGCAAATGGTCAATGTCATGGAATCCCCCTCTGTTCAGTGGTTGAAACCATGTCAATGCCGTACCTTCTAGAGTAAGACGAAATCCCTCGTATTGTGTATGGAAATCTGTTATCTGCTCAGCTCTTAAGACTTGCTTAAAGAGTGACACATGTGCATACGGATCTCCTGAACCACCATACTTCTTTGGCATACACTTGGCTACTTGAGATGGTCTCATACGTCTATGGTCTGCTACCGATCTCATTGTTCCTGTGTCCCGGCTAAAGCTTTCTCTAGCATCATGGACTTCATGGGTTACCCTTGTCGGTTCCCCTGCCCTGAGTCTACTACTAGGAGGTAAATGTGATGGTTCCGCTTCGAACCTTGGACCTGGAGTGGTATATGTGGGGACTGGAACTGCACTACCTCGATTCGTATCCATTGACTCTCTGGAATGTAATGATCCCATTGGTCCGGGCTTCGAGTACTGAGGTTGACTGAAAGAGTCAGCAGCCTGAATTCTTTGTCCTCCTGATGTCATTGGGTTTTGCACTCCATTTGTTGGTGTTGGTCTTTGTGAGCTAGAAGTAACATAATACTGATGTAGTGGTCCCCCAAAGTATGTATATCCTTCTAATTCTTTCTTGCCCATTGTTGAGTATTTCCTCCCATACTTGTCGTAAGCGGCAATTTTCACTTCCGATCCCTCTGTGTAGGTAAAGACATAAAGTCTTTTTTGGTCTGTCAACTCTCCAGTGTAGGGTTCTTCACATCTATAATAGAGATCTTGCTCCCCATTATTATATTTGTATAGCCCCACATAGATGTTATCAGTGTTGATCCTTGTAGTTTCATTCTCTCTTCTTAACCTCGCATCAGGGAAGTTCATTATTGGTGCTTTCTTCTCAAGTTCTTCATCTACTTTGGCTTTGGTGCCCATCAGTCCCCACTTGTCCACAATGATAGGGTTTAGGACTACCAAGTACATGGTACCCTCGTCATCTAGATATCTATCTCCGCTATAGCTCACAGGCACTAAGTCCTTGAACTCACTAGGTCTATCTTCTATCTTTACACAATAGCGGTCCATTCCATCTTTGTAGATCTTGGCATCTTGCTCATTGTCGTACTGGTATTTTATGAACAATAGCTTCATTGTGGCGGAAGGGTTTGATGGTCCTGCTGCCATATTTTCTCTGTTGTTCAGGTTCAAGTGTTCCAAGTGTTCGGTGAAAATCTCATAAGATCTCTCCGAAGAAGTATCAGAAACACTTCCTTCAAAGATCGGCTCTAATGGTTGCACCCAACTTTGGTTTACACTTCCCTCGGTTGATATGACACTTGCTTGTTCCCCTTGTTTTGGTTGGTTATTCTGGAGATTCCTGCCCGATCTCAAATTCATCAATTCCCCTAAAGGACTTTAACTTTTCCGTCTCAGCAATTTGTTTTCCCAAGTTTTTGTGGTCAGAATTGATCCAAACTGATTGATACTTGGTCAATTTTTTAATCTTGTCAGTTGGACAACTTCTGTTTCATCAAGTGAGAATTTTGTTGCAGTTATGCTGAAAAAGACATTATACGCGTATGATGTCTTTTTTCACAGATTTGGACTATTTTGGTTATGCTCACTCTCAGTAGCCCCCTTATGCTCTGTCCACTCACAAAATTCAGTTTGAACTCTGTTGGAGCAAGTTATGGCTAATTTAGGCTTTTCTTGGCAATTTTCCGCTTTTGACTTGTTTTGGGTCAATTGTAATCCAAATGGGATGAAACTTGAAATATAACCTTTAGACAGCTATTACAATGGATCTGTGTTGGCAAAGTATCAAAATATGTCCAAAATTAGGTCAAAGACATTATACGTGTATGATGTCTTTTTCATCAATTTGGGTCAAGACTTGATATTTATGCTTTCTACAGTGTTTGCAACAATCTTGTCAGGTCAGATATAAAAAATAAGCAGTGGATGTGCTAAAAGACATTATACGCGTATTATGTCTTTGTCCCAAATTTTGACTATTCTTGGTTTTAAGCCTTCTCCAATGTTTATAATTGAGTTTCAAGTGTTTTTGTCTGGTTTAAATGTAAAAACAAGATCTAAATCCAAAATTTCCTATTCTTTGCGTTTCTTGGACTCCGACTTGTCTTTTTGGGTTTCTTTGAGTGTTAATGCTCTTGTTTTAAGTTGAAATTAGGGTATAACCCCCCTTTTGAACACTCTGGTAAAGTCAAAATTTCTGTTTTGGTCTCTGTTTGGTCATTTAGACATCATACGCGTATGATGTCTAAAGTTGCAGATTTCCAGTTTTTTTGGCACAGAATCCTTCCTAAAGCTTTCTCAAGTGCTCAGCAACTCCCAGATACACAGAAAATTTCTGACTTTTGTTTATTGCAAGTTTCACTACTAACTCGACGGTTTAGTGATCTAACATGCAATCAACCATATCAAGCAAATACTCCAATGATTACTAGCTCTAGCTCAGGATCAAATGAAGTCCTACCTAAGCTATTCCTAATCATAAAATGGGTTTGGTAATTGTGATTTTAAAGAGATCCACTGCCACTCACGGACTAGCAAATTCTTCTTCTATCAACAACTACTCAACACCAACAAAACAACAAACAAATCTAAGCTAAACTAAAAATACTGTCAACATGGAAGACCCAGGAATACCTCACTTCCTAGTATCTCTCGAGATCTTCGGAGTCCACCGCTCCTAGATCTTTTCTAACTAAAGTATACAAAGTAGTTTATACGACTCACCTCGTAGGATTAGTCTAAGGTCACCTACTTAGGGCTCTCGTCCCCGGCAGCGGCGCCAAATGTTAAGGCGGTGTCAGGAGTTTTTTGGAGCAAGGGATTGCGCATATGTACATACCCATGCATGGTGCATCAAATAAAGTATTGCCCATTTTCCAGAGTCAGGTGGTTACGTGGGGCCCACATGTGTACAGGTAGGACAGCATGTATATAGTGCATCGATTTTCACTATCACCAGTACCAGTATGTTTTTTCTACAATAATGAGGAGTTTAGAGCGTGTAAAACTTCTCGAGGAAGCTGTCCGTGGGCCGACGACATGAGGTAAGCAGGTGCGTCAGATGGCATCTAGTGGCGTCAGGAGGGCGAACGGGGTCAATATTTGCACGTGGATGAATACGGACACAAAGTGGTGTTTTCTTGTGAGAGTTATGCAAAAAGGTCATCATTAGGACCACTTTTTGGGGCCACTTCACGTGGTTGTGAGACGCATTATTGAAAAGAAATGAGTGCCAGGTGTGCGCATGGATGCAACAGGGTGACAACTATGCACTGCGAGGTCAGTTTTTGGCCTGTTCGGGGTCCGTTTGAGGTCATCTAAAAGGCCAAGGGTGCCCAACTAATAAAGCTAAGTGTGGGAACTGAAAAAACAGAGAGAAGACCAGAAAAAAACGTGGAGAAGAGAGGAGGAACAGCCGCAGGTGTGTTTTTGCCCATTTTGGAGCCTGTTTTGGCCGTAAACTGCTCATCCGAGGTCGGATTTGAGCACTTTGACATTGTAGACTGGGGTTTTGGGCCGTTCCGGACGCGATGGCGCTGTCCATTTTGCCAAATTCCTCACTCTTTTCCTGCTGTTTTTCTGTGTAAGTTCCTCCTATGAGCGAAGTTTCTGCTCCAGTTTGTGATTGTATCTGGCTTTTTTCACCCATAGTGTGTGAGCTATTTGCCCCATTGGTGTTGGCCCAAGCTCATTTGTATCTAAACATCAGAAATTCTCCTCTTTTGAGCTGAGTTTTTGGGTGTGTGTGTGTGTGTGTGTTTGTGTGGAGTGGGCAAGTGGATAGTCTCTCTCCTCTCACTCCAGAGGTGTGTTCCCTGTCTCGGCCAGGTGTGTTGTGTAAGCCGAGTGGTGCCCCATAGTGTGTGTGTGTATCTTCCCAAGAGTGTGTGTCGGGTCGTTATAGAGGCGCTGTGTGTGTTTTCATCCCGCTCACATTCTTTTGGCGCCCCCACGGAGGATCTTCTTCGAGTACCTTCTGCTTCGAGGTTCGAGCTTCGAGCTTCGAGCTTCGAGCTTCGGGATTACAGGTTGCAGGTTGCAGGTTGCAGATTACAGGTTACAGGTTACAGGTTACAGGAACAGGGACAGGGACAGGTACAGGTGATTCACACAGGTACAGGTAGCTGGAGTACAGTGATGTCACTTGCAGTTGTTGTGGGAATGCATCACTTGGCGCCTATTTGAGCGCATTGTCTGTTGGATTGTACGTTACTTGTGGAAACTGCCATTGTACGCCTTTGTGGAGCCATATATGGTTTTATTTGGCAGTCCCAACCATTTCTGAGACTTGGTCTGGAAGATAGTCATTTCTGAGACTTGACTATACGCGATTTGCATTAGCTTTCGTGTGAGGGTCGATAGCGTGAGGTTTTTATTGAGCTGGGGGATTCTCAAATGTGGAGATCCTTTCGGTGATACAGGTAGCTGGAGCACCCTTTTCGTGACCTCGCCATAGGCTATGTACTAGTGAGTCCTACTTGATGCTCGGGTTCTATTGTTGACAGTTTATGCATACATAGACAGTCTATATTTTGGGTTCCTACTGCTCTAGTTCTGGGGAAACTCTGTCGAAATTTTCCCAAGTTATGATGGCTGGTTTTTTGGTATTTTGAGCCATTTATGCTGTTATGCTGCTGAAATTTTGGCAAAATCAGAGGTTGAGTCAGGTGTGCCTTCTTGGGAGCTTCATGGTTGGCTTTAATGGATGATCAAAATGGCCCTCAGTTCACTCCTTTTCATTTAACGCAAAGAATTCAGATTAATGTTCATGTGTCCAGGAAGATCTTTTTCCAGCAGCGCATAGTCTTTATGTTTGGGCCAAGAAGATTGAGAGAGATCCTGGAATGTCCTTTGCCTGTTGTCATTCCGATGATCAACTATGAAAACTCATTTGATGTGCATGTGTTTGTCCTTATCTAAAGTTGAGCTCCATTGAAGTTTCTAGGGATTGGGAAGTGAAAAGTTTTGGGTTCTTGCACGTGTGTTCGAAGGGGTTCTCAAAGCATCATAATTTGGGTAGCCATGGCTTTCTCTTATCCCGAGTTTCATGGAAGAAGTGATGAAGATGTGGAAGAATTTTTGGAAAAGATGGAGGTTGCCTGCATTAGCAACCAGATTCATGACCCTACGCAAATGTTACGCCTTCTCCAAATTTGTTTGAAGAGTGATGCACGAGCTTGGTCCAAAGCATTTGAAGAGGAGTTGCGTATGGCTGATCCACCTATAAGATTGAGTTGGGACAATCTAAGGCATGGATTGGAAGTGGAGTTTGTGAAGATAGAAGACCCTGACAAAGTGTGGCAAGAAGTACAGGCTTTGGTGCAAAAGGAAGGTGAGCCAGTAGATGCGTACATACGTAAGTTTTCATTGGCATGGGAGCGAATGTGCAAGGCTTTAGCACCACAGGTACCCCCGCCTGACATGATGAAGAAGGACAGGTTCTTGGCTGGTCTTTGGGAGAATATACGTTGGAGAGTGGAGCTAAAGAAGCCTAGGACATATGAAGATGCACTAGAGGTAGCAAGGAACAAAGAGTGGAAGCTGAGGAAAATGAGCCAGTTAGGGGTGGAGTCTTTGCCAATGAGGTATGAATTTCAGCCTATAGAGTCTTTACAAGGGCGCATGTCAGGGGTTCATCATGAACCAGTGGTTCCTGTTACTACTCAGGTTATGCCAGCAGTGGTCACTACAGCAGTGCAAGATGATGGCCTAAGGCAAGACATGAGGCAAGTGGTTGATCTGATGAAGAATCTCAGCCTAAACATGCTAGGTCAAGTGGGAAATAATCGAGGTCGAGGGCGGTTTGCAAATCAGCCAGGAGGTGAAGAAAGACCTAGGAATGGTGCTGGACAAAGTAATAGTAGGTTTTGGAGGCAGACGCCCACATGTTATAATTGTGGAGAGTTGGGTCACATCAGCCCGCAATGTGATAAGCCACCAAGGATGGGGGGAGACATGTATCCATTGCCAAGACAGGTGCTAACTAGATCAAATGATTATGGCATCGAAATTAAGGGAGACGAAGGAACCAGTGGACTGACCCAGGAGGAAAAGGGAAAGACAAAAGTGCTAAGTGTAGTCACCTTGGAGAAGGCATCAAAGCTAGAGGATACATTAGTGATGCCTATTGGGAAGAGGACCACAGAGGATAAGGAAGGAAGAAGTGCCCCAGGTCCTAGTAAGAAGAAAGGAAAGAGCCATGAAGGCGAGGATGTCAAGGCCAAGAGGAAAAGGAGAGCTCGTCGAAAGTTTCATGTTTCAGATTTTCCACTAGGGGATGGGCAATTAAGCTATGACTTGAAGGAGGATCTGACGAGCAGGAAGGCAGATGTTACTTTTGGGCAGCTTATAGAGATGGTGCCTAAGCTAAAGCGACAGTGGAAGAGGATGGTTAACCCAATGGAGAAAGAGCCAGAGAGAGGTTCAGTGAAGGTGTTGGCAATGGACGAGCTACCAGACATTTGTCCAATAGTAGATGTGTGGCATAAAAGGAAAAATTTGGGACAAGGTTATGTGGATGGCGGAGCCCAAATATGCGTCATAACACACTCATGCGTTGAGAAGATGGGTCTCACAGTGGCTGGGGTGTCAGGTTTTCGGATCAGATTGGCAAACCATCAAAAAGTAAAATGCTTGGGTGTTGTAAAGAGCTTAGAAGTGGAGGCATATGATGCAAAGGCAGTGGTGGATTTTCATGTGATGCCAGCAGGGTTGGGAGCATATCCTATTATACTGGGCAGACCATGGTTACGTGCAGTGGGAGCTGTTCAAGATTGGCGACATGGTACAATTAGCCTCTATGGAAAGACAGGTACCAAGAAGCTTTATAATATGGACACAAGGAAACGATTAGAGGAGCTTTATGAAGATGAGGATGAGTCTAGTGATGAAGACTCTTCCACGGTGACAGATGAGGACAGTGATAGCACTACCAGCAGTGATGAGGATGTTGATGTTGCATTTCTTTTGATGGATAAAGAAATCCAGGAGTGTGGTTTAGTCGCATTTGCGAATGAAGTTGAAGATGAAAGTGAAGGGCCTTATGAAGTGATTGAAGGGCTGATGCAAACCAAGGTTGAGTTGTCAAAGAAGCAGGAATTAATGACGCAAATGATTAGTGGAGACCTCTCAGCTATGGAGAAGGATATATTTTTGCATATGCTGGCTAGTTTTCCTGATTTGTTCATTACTTCATATGAAGAGATCAGAGGGTTCAAGGGTGAAGAGATGCATATAGAGCTGAAAGAAGGTGCTAAGCCAGTACGGCAAAGGCTAAGAAGGATGGGTCAAGAGCAAATGGAAGCCTTGCGGGTAGAGGTGGACAAGTTATTGAAGGCAGGGTTCATAGTTCCAGTGGAGACCACAGAATGGGTGAGTCCAGTAGTAGTCAGTCCAAAGAAGGATGGGAAGTGGAGAATTTGTGTAGATTTTAAACCCTTAAACGCAGCCACTAAGAAGAACCCATATCCTCTTCCATTCATCGATCAGATCTTGGATTCAGTGGCAGGTTATGAGAGGTACAGTGTGTGTGATGGTTTTTCAGGCTATTTTCAATTGAAGATTGCTCTTAAAGACCGCACAAAAACAACATTTATTACGCCATGGGGCTGCTATTGCTACACAGTGTTGCCGTTTGGGTTGTCAAATGGACCATCTTTCTATCAAGAAAGAGCAAATTGGGTGCTGGAACCATTCATTGGTAGTTGTGTTAAGGCTTTTATGGATGACTTCTGTGTTTATAGCAGTAGGGCTGAACACCATGAGAAGCTGCAGATGGTATTGGCTCGATATGATGAATGTGGAGGACAACTAAATCCAAAGAAATGTCATCTAGCACAGCCAAGGGTGAAGTTATTGGGCCATATGGTGTCAGAAAATGGCATTGAGACTGATCCAGATAAGGTGAAGTCTATTATTCTTCTTCCATCACCTATGAGTACGAAGCAATTGGCAACCTTTATACACAAAGTGAAGTACATGGCACGGTTTATTCCATTGTCTTCGCAGCTTCTTTATCCATTACAGCAAGTGGCAAAGCATGATCCATTGCAATGGGATGACAAGTGTGAAGAAGTGTTTCAAGAGGTGAAAGAGGTGTTAGGGGGGTTGTCAGCCATGCAGGCTCCTGATTGGGAGAAAGTTTTTTATGTAAATCCATCAGTGGGGGATGATGCCATTGGAGCCATGCTATTGCAAAAGGGGAAGGGCAGCCATTATATGAGGCCAGTGTATTGTGCAAGCCGAGTGAAGTTGGTAGCGGAGAGAAAGTTATCGGAAGTAGAGCTAGTGATGGCTAGTGTAATATTTGCTTGTCGACGATTTCGTCATTACTTGCTACCACGGCCTTTTGTTTTCTTGACGAGTTATGCCTTTTTGCCACAGTTAATTAATGGTATTAACATGTCAAATGTGGTGAAGAAATGGGTAATTGAGCTGCAAGAGTTTGAGTTCTCTTTTCTAGTGGAAGATAGTACAAGGGCTACCCTAGCTGATTTGTTGACCTACAAGGAGAATCCCCTTATTGTTAAGGAAGAGGTGGTGAGAAAGGTAGTTGAAGAAGTGCCACAGATCAGCAATGCACATGTGTTGTTCTTTGATGGTTCATACAGAAAGAGCCATGATGCAGCTTCAGGGGGTATAGCACTTTATGATCCAGAGGGGAAGCTAGTATGCAAGAGAGGGTTCAAATTGGATGCTCATAGTAACAATGAGGCTGAATATGCTACATTGGAAGCCGGATTACACATTTGTTTGAAGCATGGGGTTCGAAGGTTGAGCATAAAAGGTGATGCCTTGTTAGTGGTGAAGCAAGTGTTGGGTGTGTGGAAGAGCAAGAACACCTCATTGAAGGAAATGTGCTTCAGAATTAAAGGCCTGTTAAAAAAGTTTGAAGCATGGAGTATCAGACACATTGAACGTGCTCTAAATGGAGAGGCACATGAAGCAGCTCAAGGCATGATTGGGGAGCTATTTGTGTTGAGGACCACTTTACCTCTTTATCATGGCCGGGAAAGTTTGGCTCAAGAAGAGGAGTTTTTGCTAACAGGAATCATTCCAAAGGAGATTCAGAAGTCTAAGAAGTATGGCTTTGTGCGTAGAGCATACAGGTACAAATTGATTGGTGATGTCTTATACATGAAAGGGGCTGATCTCGTGTTGAGACGTGTACCTTGGCGGGAGGAGCTTTACAGAGTGTTGGAAGAGAATCACGAAGGCGCATTTGGTGGCCATTTTGCTCTAAAGATCACCTTGCATAAGATTTTGCAAGAGGGGTATGTATGGCCTAGTTTGCACAAGGATGTTCACCATTGGTGTAGGTCTTGCAATAGGTGTCAAGCATTTGGGAAGAGAGTGTTGAAGCCAGAGCTACGAAAAACCATTATGGCGTTTGATGTGTTTGAAAAGTGGGGGATTGATGCAATAGGCCCGTTACCTATCACAAGCAGGGGCAAAAGCTATATCTTGACGGCAGTGGACTATCTCTCTAGATGGGCAGAGGCTATAGCAGTAAAACAGATCACTGCAAAGGATGTGGCAAAATTTGTGTATGATGAAATATGTTGCAAGTTTAGGGTGCCACTGGAGTTACTTTCAGATAAGGGGCCTGGCTTTAGAGCTAAACTGCTAGATTTTTTATGTGCAAAGATGAAGATTAGGCACCAGCATACCACTCCTTATTACCCGCAGTGTAATGGCTTGAATGAAAGATTCAATGGTGAGTTGGTACAGATTCTTTCGAAAGTGACAGAGCACCAAGGAAAGAATTGGGATTTGGAATTGCCTAGTGCATTATGGGCTTACCGTACTTCGGTGAAGACAGGTACAGGGTTTACTCCATTTCATTTGGTGTATGGAAAGGAAGCACTATTGCCTGTGGAGGTAGAGTTGCCTGCGGTCAAGATGTTAGAGAAGTTGCTTGGGCCGCCTAGTGATGCATTCAAAGAGAGGCTCTTGCAGTTACAAGAGGTCCAGTTGGATAGGATGAGCGCTTTGGAGCATTATGGGTAGAGGCAGGATAAGGCTTTGACAAAGCTAAATGAAAAGGTCAAAAGTAAGGGTATCAAGCAACATGACTTGGTTTTGCGCTACAACAGTAAGCTGGACAACACCTTCCAAAAGAAGTTTCAAATTAAGTGGGAAGGCCCTTTCAAGGTAGTAGAGTGTTTTCCAAATGGCACATATCAGCTGGCTAACCTGGATGGTGTTCTACATAAGTCAAGGGTAAATGGATTGCGTCTTAAATTGTATCATGCTAGATTGATGATGGTGGAACAAGATGAGTTGTCGGTGGAGCAAGAAATGTTGGTGAAGGATGAGGAGACTTGTGATGCGGCGAGTCTCATATCTCTCTTTGCTGCTGCTGATCATGAATGATCTAGCAGGCTAGGGGATGGGCAAATTATGTCAGGAGTTTTTTGGAGCAAGGGATTGCGCATATGTACATACCCATGCATGGTGCATCAAATAAAGTATTGCCCATTTTCCAGAGTCAGGTGGTTACGTGGGGCCCACATGTGTACAGGTAGGACAGCATGTACATAGTGCATCGATTTTCACTATCACCAGTACCAGTATGTTTTTTCTACAATAATGAGGAGTTTAGAGCGTGTAAAACTTCTCGAGGAAGCTGTCCGTGGGCCGACGACATGAGGTAAGCAGGTGCGTCAGATGGCATCTAGTGGCGTCAGGAGGGCGAACGGGGTCAATATTTGCACGTGGATGAATACGGACACAAAGTGGTGTTTTCTTGTGAGAGTTATGCAAAAAGGTCATCATTAGGACCACTTTTTGGGGCCACTTCACGTGGTTGTGAGACGCATTATTGAAAAGAAATGAGTGCCAGGTGTGCGCATGGATGCAACAGGGTGACAACTATGCACTGCGAGGTCAGTTTTTGGCCTGTTCGGGGTCTGTTTGAGGTCATCTAAAAGGCCAAGGGTGCCCAACTAATAAAGCTAAGTGTGGGAACTGGAAAAACAGAGAGAAGACCAGAAAAAAACGTGGAGAAGAGAGGAGGAACAGCCGCAGGTGTGTTTTTGCCCATTTTGGAGCCTGTTTTGGCCGTAAACTGCTCATCCGAGGTCGGATTTGAGCACTTTGACATTGTAGACTGGGGTTTTGGGCCGTTCCGGACGCGATGGCGCTGTCCATTTTGCCAAATTCCTCACTCTTTTCCTGCTGTTTTTCTGTGTAAGTTCCTCCTATGAGCGAAGTTTCTGCTCCAGTTTGTGATTGTATCTGGCTTCTTTCACCCATAGTGTGTGAGCTATTTGCCCCATTGGTGTTGGCCCAAGCTCATTTGTATCTAAACATCAGAAATTCTCCTCTTTTGAGCTGAGTTTTTGGGTGTGTGTGTGTGTGTGTGTGTTTGTGTGGAGTGGGCAAGTGGATAGTCTCTCTCCTCTCACTCCAGAGGTGTGTTCCCTGTCTCGGCCAGGTGTGTTGTGTAAGCCGAGTGGTGCCCCATAGTGTGTGTGTGTATCTTCCCAAGAGTGTGTGTCGGGTCGTTATAGAGGCGCTGTGTGTGTTTTCATCCCGCTCACAGCGGTTATGCTGCTAGCGGAAGCTAAATAGCGAGAACTCAACCAACAACAGAATTTGTCAGACGAGAACGGAGCTTGACCCGCAGGCGCATGGAAACAACTAGGTGGGTGTCAAATCACCTACTCGACCTTCTAATGACAATCACTACTAAGGAAATCAAATCTAAGTTCTAAAATACGCAAGTGACTGAAATCCGTACTACGAACGAATGCTATACGAAACAGGATCTAGAATCATTGAATCGATCTCAAACTCAAGGGGAAGTCTATACACTAGGTAAGAACAACACCCTAAAGACTTGAACTGCAAACTCAACCTATAACCACTCCGTGCGGTAAACGCGTATGAAGACATGCAGAAATATACAGGTGACTGAAACTTGACCCCGATGGTACTAATGTGTAGCTCTACTCGTTGTGGTTCTATAGATATGCTGCATGCTCAATTCCGACACACGAGTTGGAAGAAAACTCACACCGAAGCTCGTAGGAACTTACCACACATAGAAGCCGATAGCGCGCACTCTTGGTATCTGTGCGTAGCTCTCGCCGTTGCTAACACAATGGCGGTGTCGCTTATCCAATGGCGGCTCCGTAGCTCGCGTAGCAAGTAGATAAAACTCTCTCTCTCTCTCTCTCAGACACAGTCACGACGCTCAAAAACTCACTTTGATTAATAATCTGAATCCCTAGGTTACAAAAACTTTGGCTTATATACCTCAGCCTTCGAGGTGAGAACATCTCTAACTAATTACATCAGCAAGTGAAATTACTTCGGGATTACAAGCTGGAAACTCAATTGAGTCCCGTTACTTAATGAATGGCTCAAATCAAAATTAATGTCGGAAAGACATTTATTACAATCAATGGTTACAAAATGATGAGTGTGAGCAAAAATGTGGGTGTGATCCTCTACTGGCTCAACATCCATCATCTCACGTGCCACTTATCCTTGGTGCTTGCAACTCAAAGTAAATTAATTTTTATTTTTTATATATTTTGCTAATTTATAATATTACGATTATTATTAAATGTTTATTTATTTAAATTACTATTGGATGAGAACTTAAGCATTATAATTTTTTTTAAAAATCACTTAAGATAAGACAACTAACTTAAAAGATAATTATAATTTTGTGTAAACTATTTGATTGGTGTAATCTTATCAAGATTTATACCTTTTTAGACTACATTAGGGAGACAATGTAAATAAATTTCTTTTTTTTTAGTGCACTTCATTTGAGAGTTTGAGCATGAGCGAGTTTGGAGCATTTATGCTCTTTTGATTCAACCATGAACTATTCTAACACTCATTTTTGTAAATAAGCATGGGTTCACAGTCATGAAGGTCTCAAAAGCAAGATAGGCAACACAAAGACCCCATCCACAAATTTCGGGATACGGAGGCAATTGCCCATGCGGAAGAAATTCAACGTAAAGCTTGAGAATGCAAGCAACACTCTAGAGAAAGATTACGTGCAGAACCATCGGCTCTACCCGACATCAGTGAGCTGGATGATCTATGAACTCGGTCGTCTCTGGGAGCCTCTCCTGCTACCCAGTCCACCAACATCGTGACCCCCTCTTGGACGTTTGTCAAAGTAGTCCACTGGAAAGCAAAGTAGGTAGGCACCTCCAAGTGGTGAGGCAAGGCACCGTAGTATGTAAGATAATGTAGAAGGACATGCTCTCTTATGCCATGGTGTAGACAGTGATCTATGGGAAAGGATGCTCGTGCCACTAAGTCTCCTAGACGTGGACAATACTATTGCAAAGTGAGTGAGAGTATCAAAAAAAGGGCCTCCACCTGGTGCCACAACAACCCTGCTCTCCAACACGGTGTGTGAGTGCCCACTCTTGGAAGGCATGGGGATCGTGCATCGTACCGAACACTGTTGCGATAGCCTCCAAGGACTCTACCGTTGACTTGGACACTGGGTAGGTTGAAAGACTGCGAAGACACTCTTCCTCACAAAACAACTCCACCACCAAAGTGTGTATGCTTGTTATAGAGGGTATAGCCTAACAAGAGGTGTTGGTCCCTGCTCTGGTGGTTGTGGCTTCGGTGAGGGAGCCAACTACTGAGGGGGTGTTGGCTGCTGGGAGGGTCACCACCTCCATTCTCTAACTGCTGCGACATGGTGACTGCATTGTAAAAGGAAACACAATCAATATCATGAAATGCAAAAGTGTGCAACAAAATTCTAACAAGCAAATAAGGTAACCCTTTCACTAGTACGGTGTGGAAATTGAATATCGGCCTTAAACCCCAATCAATAAATTTGGTCGTTCAACTGTATTTATGACACAATCATTATGTGCTAATATGCACAAATTCAAGGGGTTTACATCTATCTAGGATGAGTTCTAAGCATATCACAACCGATGGCTAGGAGCCAGAGACAAAGTAGTGTGCGTCAAAAGTCACGACTATGAGCACTCCTCAATATCGCCCCTGCAAGATTAGATTGCATTTTCTTTTCAACTGATGATGCAAGCTCAAAGGATGCATATACATTGGTGAAGTATAAATTGGAGTTTCGAAAGTACTTGCCCAAGGATGAAGACACCAATTACTTCTGGTGGGCGTCTAAGTACATGGAACGTTGCATTTTGTATTTTGCAACATTAGGTTGCCTTATTCTTCAACGAGGTCATGAACAATATCTTTGGACTTGATTCAAATTTACAATTCCATTCGCACCAAGGCTCTCAAGGAATACAAAGGGTTTGCTCTCGAACATGTCATTATGCTTATGAGGAAACAACAATGTTCTACCTTATAGTAAAATGACCTCACAAAGCACATGTTAGAAGCCGAAACTCAATAATCGCCCCATGTCAAACCCACTGAGTCATCAAAAGGCACTACTTGCCTGCCCATTATCTTGCACAAGATCAAGCACTTGCAGAAGCACTCATCATCATCTTGCAAGCCTCACCACTCCTAAACCTTTTAGTGCAGCTGGACGCCTCACTATACCTATTCTAGGTTGTTGATCATAAGGCAAATTAAATAATCAGAGCAAAATGATCATAAAGTCTCCTTACCCTATTCCTATAGCCCTACTGAAGACCATATTCCTATTTCTCAAGCATACTAAGCACATGAATACATTGGTTATGCTATCGGGTAGGTCCACACGATCTACAAAATAAGCTTGGAATAGGATGATAGTTTAACTTATCTTTACTCTCACATGCCAAGTGAATTATAGAAAGTTATATATTTTGAATTATTATTAGCAATTCTCATTATTTTTGCAAATTTTGGTTTTGAAGAGTGGATTTTGAAATTTCATTAATAGGTTGATGAGAAATGAGGTTGTCGAGGATGTTGGCATTATAGTTTAGGAAGACGATCTTAGAAACACTACACTAGTGAGACTCTAGTGAGAAAAAAAGACCAAATACTTTAAGTGTGTGAGAGAGAGATTGATAGATTAGATAGATTATATTATCGTCCACGGAGGTCATATATGACCTATGGGACCAAAAACAAAACATTACAATGGATCGGGTTGTCATATACATCTCAGTTAAGGACTGAGGGTCCAACGGGGGATAAAAAAGAAAAGAGAACAAGAAAAAACCTAAGAGGGAGCAAGTGGGAGGGAGGCCGGTTTAGGAGTTTGAAACTCCTGGATGATGGCTTTATCTCCTCGGTACACTGCTTGTTTTCCTACTGCACGTGCTTCGCGTACCTTTTGAAGTTCTACCTTTTTTTGTTTGAGTTGAGTAGGTGTAAAATCTTTCGCAAACCAAAATTTAGTGTCTTTGAGAAGCCTTGATTGTTGAAGGAGTCTGATTCAATCAGATTTAGTCTTGAGAGTGAGGATGGCATCGTTGGTTCGATACTCATGTGTAACCACGGTGATTGCCTCTTCATCCCATTGTATCATGGGGAGTGTCGCTTGAATTAGAGGAAGTGCCTTACCAAATTCGATGTCCCCATCCCCTTTCCAATTGATTGGGAGCCCACCAATGCTATTGAGGGCAATGTCCTCTTGTCGTTGTCATTCGCGTAACATGGATGCCACACGATCGTCAATCTTGCAAGAAACAGCTTCATGCACTTGTGTCTTCACCTCGTTTGTGAGAGTAATCTCTACCTCCGCCTTCGTTTTAGTAAGCATGGCTTCCATCATTTTTGTCTTTTCATCGTTGCATTTCTCCACTACTCTGAGATGCTCCTCAATTTCTGTGAGCCTTTGTTTGAGGTCTTGGTTCTCCTTGCAAAGTCTCTCGACCTCGTGTTGTAGGTGAGTAGTAATGTCGAGCGTTGGGGGTGTTGCCACAATCCCTGCAAAAGTATGTTTGCCTCGAAAAGAGGCCCATGTAGCCATGGCTCACCCAACACCCAAAAAACAAGCTCTCTGCCGGTCTATCAGGTCATGTGACCTTTCCCTTGTTGACTATAAAGGTGAGACCTCTTCCAATAGTGTCGAAGGCGAGTCTGATGCTGCTGTGCAGGTTCCTCTCTCTCAATAGTAACAATGCCCGACTGTCTCTCTTTTTCTCCTCCTGCCTTGGTGACCACAACTCTTGTCTGTTGCGAACTTGATAGGCAGAGCAAAAGAGAGGGAAGTTGTTGAACAGAGAGAGAGAGAGAGAGAGAGAGAGAGAGAGAGAGAGAGAGAGAGAGAGAGAGAGAGAGAGAGAGAGAGAGAGAGAGAGAGAGAGAGAGAGAGAGAGAGAGAGAGAGAGAGAGAGAGAGAGAGAGAGATGATTTGTAGCACGCTCGCAGGGCATGTACACCAGCAAGGCAGACTGTCACAGTTTGCGACTGTCCCATACACAGACACCGACCTGCAAATGGCAAAGCAGAGGCGGGCTATTATTGCGGAGACACTATATCTTGAAGAGGGCGGGGCAGGTTATGTGCTTGACGCCCCCCACAGGGCTGCTCCTTGCCCATGGAGGACTGAGAGAGCAGCTAGGGTTGAGGGTTAGCGCTCGTAGGAGAGAGAGAGAGAGAGAGAGAGAGAGAGAGAGAGAGAGAGAGAGAGAGAGAGAGAGAGAGAGAGAGAGAGAGAGAGAGAGAGAGAGAGAGAGAGAGAGTTTCGAGCAAAGCTCTATGTTCTCTCTTCTCCACCCTACACATTGTCAAGATAGCAAGGACATCAATACATGCAAAGGCACTCCAACTCACAGTGCCACACCAGAGAGAGAGAGAGAGAGAGAGAGAGAGAGAGAGAGAGAGAGAGAGAGAGAGAGAGAGAGAGAGTTTCGAGCAAAGCTCTATGTTCTCTCTTCTCCATCCTACACATTGTCAAGCTAGCAAGGTTTCCATACATGCAAAGTCTCACCAACTCACAGTGCCAGAATCCTCTTAATTTGATTGATATATACTACTATATGACCCGCGCGTTGCCACGGCTACATTTGCATCAATTGAAGCAACCATTGTTCTCCTTCCCTTCATAGGGAGGGCAAAAATGTGGGCAAAAGCCTATGATTCTCATGTGAGCTTTTATAGCTCTTTAATACACTTGTGCATCAACCACCCTATAAGTACTTTATAGATGACAATGTATGACAACACACAAGGTCTAAGTGCCCTCCACATTCACATCAACCAAGCACAAATCTATCTTTTGGATCAACACTATGTCTACCTTTTCGAGTGTAAGGTCGAACAACTAATGAAGTGTAGTTACTCTCCACATTCTTGTGGATTGACCAAGGACAAATCTACTTCTAATTGGTCATGCCAAGCTCCAACATACTCCTCCTAATCATGGCAAGTTTGTCGCTCCCCTCCTTCTCTCTATCTATATGTGTGTGTGTGTGTTGAGTTCAATAATTATCAGGTCAATTTGAGGTCTCTTCGGAATGAATTAAGTAATGGGCTGCTCCCTTTGCATGATGTCTTATCTTAACATCTTATGTTTCTCTCTAAGGTGGCAGTGAATTTGCGATAAGGCTAGAGGCGTCCCCCCCACACAATTGATGTGGGACCCTCATGAGTGGTAGTGGCCCTTTGAGATGATATCCTTCTTTGGGTATAGTGTTTACATTGAACGACAAATTCTCTAGATGCCTTAGCATCTCCTCTCATCATCCTTACCAATCAAGCCATTGGTCATGATAGCAACTCTCCCATGCTTCTCTTGTGTAGTTTTGGTCTTGCATTTGGGGCATCACAGTCAACTAAGTCATCAATTGCTATTTGCTGGCACTTAGTATGCATGTACCAACCATGACCCAACGTGCCCACATTACAGCACATAGTAGTAGAAGAAACTTTGCCATTGGTATGCACAAATGATTTGGTGAGTAGTGTGTCATTTGCTTCTCAAAGGCACTATTCATGATGGGTATGTGACCTGGGGGTGACTGCATGGCTATAGCAACTTTGTCTCTATATGTGGGTAAATTCCAAAATTTACAGGTTGGATTGCACTCAATCTAGCTAGCATGTACACTTGCATCTACCAAGACTCGTCGCATGGATGTTGAGGTCTCTTGCAATTGACCATAAGCATGTTAGTAATATAAGACGCATATTGTTTTTTTGTGTACATTTGGGCACCATTGGCACCTTAAAATGTGAGGACAAAAGTTCACTCAATCGTTTCTCTTTGCAAGAGTTTTGGGCATCATCTTAAAAGAAAGGGCCTGTTGCAAAATACACACACACACACACACACACACACACACACACACACACACACACACACACACACACCACACAAACACACACACACACACATATACACACATGCATGTTCTTTTTCGAGAGAGCAGACTATATTCAACCATTCACATGCTTGCCCTTACCCATATTTTACACCATAGCAGCCATTTGGCTTAGCTTAAATGTGAGGCAGAGCATGGAGGCACTTAGTCTTCAAGTATGTTACATGTTGTACTCAGTCCCATAGGTCAATCTGACCTTTAAGGATGATCTCTCTCTCTCTCTCTCTCTCTCTCTCTCTCTCTCTCTCTCTCTCGGGTTAACCTTTAAGTTCACTGTGTCCCCCTCTCCTTGTATAAGTATGTGAGTATCCAAGACCTTGAGTTCAAGAATCAACATTCATCGGCTAAAAATTTTAGGTCTCTTTTGATCTTCTTCTTCTTCTCTCTCTCTCTCTCTCTCTCTCTCTCTCTCTCTCTCTCTCTCTCTCTCTCTCAGGTTGCATGTCTAGTTTGTAATATTAAAATGAAGCATGTGAGAGGTGAAGAGCCTGGTCGTGTGTACCAAAGAGCCTGCTTTTTGTCCGCTCACGAGCCGGCTCTTCTCTCTCTACCTATCTAATCGTGGTAGTCAAGATCCTCGAAACAGGCATAGCCTTTCACATGGTTGACTTTTGAGGCCCTGCCTGTTAGCAAGAACCTGCTCAAGATATGTCTCATCACTCAGTCAAATCCATCATTTATCTTAAAAAAGACACCGGTTTGCTTGACTTGTAAACAAAGCTGTAAGGCTATTTAGCCGTGCCAAAGTGACCAGGCTCTAAATGTAAGCAAAATGATATGGAGGCAGTCCTACAATGGAGGCACATGCATGGAGGCATCCCTAAAATAAGAGATCGGAGTCATCATTTCTAGGGGGAGGCAAAGGGCCCACATTAGGTATGCAACACCAAGGAGGATCCAAATGAGCAAAGGATTGCTAACTCGAAGACCAAGGCCAATACCCTCGACTGGCAATGATCATCCTCCAATGCAATCACATCAGTGTTCTGGAAAAATCATTTTTTCAAACATACAAAATTGCTTTCTTTTAATTTTTCAAGAGGAAATTTAGAAAATTAGGTTTATTTTGCAGGTTTTTACACTATTTTTCTCTACTTTGGGGCGGGATTTCTCCTTTTCCCCTTGCCCTCAACCCGCATTTGTGACATTGAAAACGGCATGATATTAAGCTTAGACACATTTTTCCCAAACACTGTGTGCGCTCCTTCCCGCATTGTCGAAGCAAGGGACTTGCTTCGACAGTGCGGCAAACACTGTGTGCGCTCCTTGCCGCACTGTCGAAGCAAGGGACTTGCCGTTACACCGTGTGCGAGCCATAGACGGCTCCAAGCACACAACTAGCTCTATGATCCTACCGTGGAGGATTCCTCGCCGCGAAGAAGAAGGAGACGCCACTACGTCGCGCTCAACCGCTTCACCACCGTCGTGCCGCCGCAATGCTCGATCGCACTCTCTCTCTCTCTCTCACACACACACACACATACACACACACAAGGAGGTGAAGAAGAAGAAGATGGAGATGGAGATGGAGCAAGAGCACTCTTCTATTGCACAAATGAGAGAATAAGTGAATTTTAGGTTTAGTTGGCTTTTATATGAGCTCACCCCATTCACACTTGGGCGCCCATGCTTAGCCAACTAATCCCTTGAATGTCCCGGTTAGAGTGCGCCTCTCATCGGCGATCACTCTTACCCTTTTCCTATTGGTCCGACAAGCCCGGTACCTGACTCTACCAAATACACAATACACGTCCGCCGTAGGTGATGTGGTGTCCGTGATCCGTGAGGGTTAACATGTCCCCCTTCCTGATGTAGATTCCGCCCTCTGAAGCTATTGAGTTGAAGCTCGTTCGTCGAGGTGGAAGAGCATTTGAGATGAATGTCCTTAGCCTTCTTCAGTCACTGCAAAATCAAAAAACATTGGCACAGTAATTGCATTCTCATAAGTGATTAAAAAGCATATGCAGTTTTAGGTAGACAAATTGATTGGTAAAAGAATTTCAAACAATTTGTCAGCAATGAACATTAAATTGCAATGTAATCAAACGCATAAACAGATGTAAAGGTAAAAATTAAACAAGTCTGGGGTCGCTAATTTGACGGTCGAAAGACACTAGAGATCGAATATTAATACCATGGGTAAGCTTCTTAATTTTCTGTGGTCAATTAAGTTGTTTAATCGCGAGAGCCAAGTATTCATGTTCGAGGGCTGACTAGAGGCTATATCTAGAAGACCTTGTAGTTAAGCTACCATAAAAGGAATTTCTCATGAAATCATCGCCTGACTGATTACTTTTTCTTTGACCCCCCAAAGTCTTTTCACAGTGATTCAATTTTGATGTGTGTGCTTATTTTGTATGCCTTGGGTTTTTTGCTTTTCAAGTAAAAGCGCCCATACTAGGAACCTCTAGGGCTCTAGTACCATAGGCAATACATGTGAGTGAAGTACCAAATCAAGCTGAGATTTCTCTTCCAGCTTAAGATTTTACAGTGTGGCACTTTGATTTTTTGTTTGTTCATTTTCAGCATTTTAATTTTGTAACTTTGGGGGGTCATATAACACTGATACACCTCCCCAGGCTCATCACACTAGTAAACTCCCTTTATAATACTTAAGCTAAAGGTCAATAGGGTCAAGCCCACTAGAAAGCCCTAGTACATTTCACACAATGCTGCCTAAATCGGATTAAGAACCTAAGTAACCATTAATTATTAGGAAGGCATTCCCCATGGTATTAAGAGAAGACTCTAACACCTAACTTGGTCAAACTAGTTTGTCGGACTGCTTGATTTTTAAACCTAGACAAGTGATTATGACAAAAAAATACATTGAATTAAATGTTTGATACTAAGCAAATGCGGTGAATATTAGGCTACCAATCACAATTAAAGCTGACAATCTTAGATGCAAAAAAGATAAGGGGCAATGCTAATGGACAAGAAACACCTGTTTGTGTCGATGGTCGCGCTTGATTTGAAGAGTGAGTCGAGATAAAGATTCCATGAAGGTTTAAATCCTACCAATAGCAACACGCTCCTGTACACACTAGGAAACAAAAGGAATACCTCCAAGAGGCACATTAGTGGGAAAAGGTACCAACACTTATTGAACACAACAAAAAACATAAGGAACCCTAACCTAATTATTTGCACTCCCCTAGAGAGTCAAGGGAATAGGATACTGTAGAGGTTGGGGGGAAACCCTAAGGCTAAACCCCTATCCCCTATCCATGAGACCATATGTGCCATCCGTGTAGTCGTGTAAATTTTCTTCTTCATCATAGGTGCCCATGTTTACTAAGAAGGTCACTAGACGCCTATAGTCATCTTGGTCAAAAGGGTAGGCTTGTGCAATGGGAGAAACGCTCTCTACTAAGTATGGATCAGACGTGGTCAAGAGACGTATCAGCCATTCTAACTCCTCAAAATTCCTCTCACATGCTAGCGTACCTATCAAATCCCATTCACATGCAAGCACTGGAAAGACCATGTGAAATATTTGTGAAAAGTAACGAGGGTACCTCTCACCCAAGGCAGGAGTGGATGACTCTAGCGTACTAGCCATATCTGTACACGCAAATAGATGATGGTTAGAGTGCAAATATTACAAGGGTCGTGTTCTTGTGCATAATTTGTTTTTATGATTTGTGTTATGGCTCTTACTCTTTTACTTTTTTATCTTGTTTTTGTGAGTATAAGGCTTTATATATACATTCCCTAAGATCGGAGATTAAGAGGTCTGGGAGAAAGGTTGAGAAGGAAGCAAGTGAATGATGGATGTCCACAAACACTCGCCCCTTCCTTGGGTAGATCATACCGTTTGAAATGATGTCGTCACCCTTTGAAACCAATTGTTCCAGTTGGTAATAGGTGAGGATTTTTGCCAGTAGTTTTCTATTACCCTAGGTGCCTCGTCAAGTTGCAAGGGTGGTAAGGTACTCTCCCAGGATCGAACTTGAAGTGGTTCATCAAGTGATTCTTGAACACTGGGAGGTGTGGATTCTTTTGTAGCTTCATGGAGGTCCACTACTATAGATGGAGGTTGTGTAGAAGCTTTTACCTCTATGGATGTATTACATGAAGAGCTAGAAGCTTCAGGGAACTCCCCCCTTCTTGAGCTAGGTGGAATAAATTGGTTTTGCCTTGGAGCCCAAACTAGCTCTGGACTAGGTGTGTAGCATTCTGTGATCTTTCCCTTCCCACGGTCTGCCATTGGCTTTAGCATTACACTGTTTGACTCATATGGGTTTGTTGTCGATAGGGAAGGACACATTTTACGTTTAGGTACCCAAATTTGCTCATTTCCATCATAGTAGCCTTGGGCTTCTAATAGTCATTTTGGAATCCATCGTGATTTGGTCTTGAATCTCCTAGAGCGCGCTCTTGGTTCTCAAGGGAAATTTTTTCTTGAAATGGATGGGAGGGTTGAGGTAGTTGGAAGTAAGGCCTTGGGGACCCATTGATATTTACTCTTAGGTCGTGCAGGTTGAGTACTTGCAATATTACTACTTGCTGCAACTACAAGTGTTGAAGTGCTAGGTTCATGGGTAGCCGGCAAAGACGAGTTAACCACCTTGGCTTGTGAATGTTGGCTATCCTTCAACTTTTTTAGAGTTTGCAACGTAGGTGACTTTGCTTGAATGATAGGGGTAAGAGTCGGTGGTCGGGTCGTGACACTACCAGTATCCCAATCAATAGTGCATTTGGTTGCCAACATCCACGTGCGTCCCAGGTTTATGTTGCCTTCCATAGCTCCCGCGGGCATGACTAGAAACCTCTGCACTATGCTTCCATTGTCATAGACAATAGGGGTCTGAAGGACTCCAAGAATAGCAGTTTTCTTTTTATTAATGCCCTTGACTTACATCGTACTCGGGGATAGGGTCGGTTTCCCTAATTGACACCAAACTCCATAGGATAACAAATTGTGTTTAGCTCCCGTATCTAATAAGGCATCGTATAGTACTTTCCCATAGGGGCTATTTAGCTCAATTGGGTATCGTAGGGGTGGCTCAGATTCTAATGAGTCGTCATTTGTGTCCTCGAAAAATGCTTGCGTGATTCCCAGATTAGCCTCTTGTTGGCGTCTAAGACGTTGTTGTCGTTCTCGAGCCTCAACTCTTGCTTGGATTTTTTAAAGCTCTGCTTGTTCCTTGGCAGCCTTCTTTTGATGGATGGCTTGCAACTCTTCCTGACTTAGAGGATCATAATATCTTTTGAATTTACTCCCATTAAGGAATCCAATGGTTTCAACTCCATCTAGAGTCTCCACACGAATGGTACCTTGCGGGGTAATTTCACACACTCGATATGGTCCCTTACCAGCGTATTTCAATTTCTTCTTTTCATTACGTACCCCGTACATAAGAACTTTATCACCAACCTTGATGTCTTTATCCTTTAAATGGCTATCAAACCACTTCTTTCTCCTATCCTTCTCCACTAGAGCATTTTGCACAGCTAATTGCCTCTCTTCATCTAGCCTTTCCAGGATATGTAATCGCTCCACTAAGGGGTTACCATCCCAACCTTCTTGAGAAGCTACTCGAAGACTAGGAATGACAAACTCCCATGGCATAACTGCTTCTTGGCCATACACCATCTTAAACGATGTGCAATTAATAGCAACTTTATACGCAGTACGATAAGCCCATAAAGCTGATGTAAGTTTTACGTCCCAATCAGTGCGATGAGCCTCGACTGTCTTTGTCAAAATGGAGATGAGAGTTTTGTTGGTACTCTCAGCTTGGCCATTTTCTTGGGGATAATAGGGTGTAGACTTGTGGTGAGATATCATGAAGGTTGATTTGAGTTCTTTTATTACTTCATTTATAAAATGAGTTCCATTGTCACTCACAAGTTCAAAGGGGCATCCAAAGCGTGTGATAATGTTCTCAAAGAGGAACTTAGCTGTTGTTTTTGCATCCGCCTTTCGTGTTGCTTTTGCTTCAGCCCATTTGGTTACATAGTCGGTAGCCACAATGATATATCGTGATTGCGTGTTACGTGCAGCCGGACTAATCGGTCCTACAAAGTCAAAGCCCCACTTTTCAAATGGTTGGGTTACCTTGATGGGATGTAGAGGCATCCTATCCCTTCTTTGAGGCTTGTTGAAGCGTTGGCATTCATCACATCCCTTTGCAAAAAGTGATGCATCCTTAAACAGAGTGGGCCACCAATAGCCTGACTGTAAGATCTTTCGGGCAGTCAACTTTCCTGAAAAGTGACCACCAGCTACGCCCATGTGTGCCTCTTGTAGAATATATAAATACTCATCCTCGCGGGCACATCGTCTAAAAACATCATCTTTTCCTCTCTTATAGAGAGTTCCAGCCAGTAAGCAATAGGGTTCGCATTTCTTGATTAGTTTTCGAGCTATATCTTTTCGCAGTTCTTTGGGTGGAAAACCATTAACTAAGAAGTTAACAATCTTTTCACTCCATTCAGGCATTGTCTCAACAATGAACAAAGGAGTATCAGGCAATTCATCATCAACCCCCGTAGGAGCTTCGCCATTAGGGATACGAGATAAATGATCCGCCATGACATGTTTCCTCCCAGGCCTCACAACAACGGTGAAGTCAAACTCAAGAAGAATTAACAACCATCGTGTAATTCGACCTGTGGAACACGACTTGTTTACCAAATATAGCAATGCTTGATGATCAACATAAAACACAAACTTGGTAGCAAGAAGGTAATAGCGAAATTTCTTTACTGCGTAAATCATAGCTAGACCTTCGCGCTCTGTAGTAGTGTAGTTCATCTCGGCATCATTTAATTGGCGACTTGCAAAGCTAATAGGGTAGTCCAATTTATGTTCTCCTAGTTGAGTTAGAACACACCCAATAGCAAAATTTGATGCATCAATATGCACATGAAAAGGTACATTCCAATCAGGTGTTCGCATGATTGGAGCACTTGTTAGGGCCTTCTTTAATAACTCATAAGATTGATGACATTCTTCCGTCCAGTGAAACTCGATAAGAAGCTTGTACAAGGGACACGCTATCTCGGCAAAGTTTAAAATAAATCTTCGATAATAACCAACATGGCCCATAAATCTTTGAACTTCTTTATAGTTCGTAGGTGGTGGAAAATCGGCAATGGTTTTAATCTTACTCTCATCTGTGGATATCCCGTTCTTGGACACTATATGACCTAGAATGACTCCATGCTTAACCCAAAATTGGCATTTGAAAGGGTTCAATGAGATGCGATAAAATCTGCACCTTTCAAATATTTTTCGTAGATATAGCAAATGCTTCTCCCAAGAAGAATAAACACAAAGGTCGTCTAGGAAAGCTTCACAAAACTCCCTTAGAAATTCTTTAAACGCAGTGTTTATTAATCGTTGGAATGTAGCAGGGGCATTTGTTAAGCCAAAAGCTATAACACAAAATGCAAACACTCCAAACTCTGTGATAAAAGCAGTTTTAGCTTGGTCCTCTAATGCAATTGTGATTTGATTGTAACCAGAGTACCCATCTAAAAAGCTATAAGCTTCCTTGCCCGCAACTCTTTCAAGCACATGTTCTGAATATGGCAAGGGATAATGATCTCTCCTAGTGGCTGCATTAACTTTCTTGAGGTCCACGCACACTCTTAGTCTCCCATTCTTTTTTGGCACAATGACTATTGGAGAAACCCATTCTGAGTGCTCAATAGGGTATATGAATCCACATTGGATAAGTTTTTCAATCTCCTCTTGTACAATTTTGGCGTACTTAGGATTCATTGGATAGGGTCGTTGCTGGACGGGTTTAGCAGTGTTGATCATGGGAATTGTATGTTGCACCACAGAAGGTGGAACGCCCTTCATGTCATGATATGTCCAAGCAAAGATATCCTTGTATTCCTTGAGGAGCTCCTTAAGTACAGCCTCTTCAGTTTCGGTAAGGTCTTGAGCAATAAAGACTGGTTTAGACTCCTCACCTGGTTCTGCTAATTCTATCTCTTTAACTACAGCTGGACCATCATAGACTCCACTGCTTTCATTGGTAGGTATTCGTTGGGCCTTGGCATACACCACCTTTCGCTCCCCCGGGGTATAAGATTTAAAATGTTTAGGAGCCGTATGTAAGTCAGCAGGCTCTTGTCCTGACGGAGACCTTTCTTTTAGTTCGGCCTCCTTTTGTTGTTGTGCTAACTCTCGGTTTTGACCTCTTCTTATAGTTCTACTCAATTTCGGCTCTGTAACCTCCAATTGAGCGAGGTCAATGGGTCGCGGGCTGCACCACATGACACTCTAGAGATGTTCACCCCAATTGTCTACTAGCTTTCGATGAGCATCACATGCCCCTAGATAGCTAAGCCATTCTGCAGTAGATCTTTCCTTGTTTATCCTAGCTCTCACATTTGCTCGATATCGTCGTCTCTTATATGACCTTTGTTTCTTGTTAAGGTTTTGATTTTGGTAAATGTTTGAACTCGACTCGCTTGATAGGTCTTCGCTTGTATCTTCTTCACTCTCATATAAATTACCATAGATGGTCATACTAGACCTTGAGTGTTCAGTTTCTACACTTGGCTCACTCGATGTTTCCTCAGGTTCTGAATCCATTTCTTTCTGAGATTCCGTTTCCGATGTGTATTGGCCTGAAGCCTTTGAGGAATCATCAGTTTCACTCTCAGGTAGGTGTGCCTCTTTCTTATCATCGGATGTTACATGCGCTACACCTAACATGTTTACTGGTGCAATGTGTGGTATCTCTTCCCCATCTGGTGTTACCCAGGTTGTTCCTCTAGCTCCCCATGTATCTATAGTTGCCGCTAAGGTGTACCCAATCGACATTGTCTGACTCAGCCATTCCGGGTAGGATATCCATATAAGGAGAGTTCTCCCCAATATCCGTGTCTTCGTTACACGTGTAACAATACTGTAATGGAGCTGAGTGAATTGTTGTGTCTGATCGATTATCAATGATGAATTTATTTCCTAGAGGATGCCTTCCACCACTTAAAAGATCAACTCGAATGACAGAGTCTTGGAACTGTAAGTAGACGTGGTTTTTGGACCAGTCATGCACCATTTTTGCTTCCCTCATGAATGGACGCCCTAAGATCATCTCAAATGACATAGGATGCTTGGAAAAATCCATAACAATGAAAGTTTGCCTTACCTTGTGTCCCAAGACCTTGATTCTGAGATCCTTTAGCATTCCAATAGGCGTAACAATAGATCCATTAGCCATTTTTACCACTACGCTTGTGGCTTCAAGGTGAGGTCGCCCCATAGACTCCCAACAACTCTTTGTCACCATGTTGACTCCCGCACCACCGTCAAGGACTCCCTTTACAGTTAATCCTTTAGTAGTGATTGGCAGAGTAGCATTAGATTCATCACCTTCAAAGTATTGCCCCAACTTGTTAACGGGTACTTCAATTACAGATTCATGTCCGCTAGGTCAGATGGTGGTGCTAAATGTTCCTCATCATTCATTACCGAGTCAGGTTTGTTCATATGTGCAAACTGTGGTAATCCGGCCTGTAATTCTCCATTGAGGAAGGCTCGAAGAGCTAAGACTAGCTCGGGGTCTTATATAGTTTGGACATGATGGTGGTTCTAACTTCTGAAGACATGAAATCCATCAATTTGGCAACATTTAATGGCATCTTGTGGGACGTAGGACCCTGACAAGAGAATGGTGAAGATGGAATCTCCACTTCCTCAAGGGGGTCGGGTATTCCCTCACCAAACATTCTCTCTAGTAGGAAAGGTGTGTGTTTACTTTCAGATGTCCTACCCTCACTCTCTTCCCGAATGATACTGGGTATAGCTAACGGCCTGTAGTTTTTGTGAGGTTGAACTTGTGTGGGAAACACTGTGTCCGACATCTGGATATGTTTGGGTTCAGGTTCTAATGTTCGTTGAGTTTCTTCCACCAAACCCCTTAGTTGTTGGACTCGTTCAATTTCCACTGTTGGGTTTGGATAGGTTCCAATCTTTCTCTTGCAATCCTCATTTTTTGTCTCTCGTGGCTTATCTATCTTGGGGGTTCGCAACTAGGTGGCTTAACCTTGAATACTCTTTTGGTGTTCGTTGTAATTCCCTCTCGTGATCCTCCTCACTGGCTTTTTCCTTTGTAGTAACAGTTTTGGTCTCCGTGGTCTCTATCGAATCTGAGTCATCCTCAGGGTCATTCATATACACGGGATCCTCTCCTGTCCCTATGTTAGTCTTTGAACTAGGTTTTGAGCTAGAAGCATTAAGGGATTTCTTTCTTCGTGTTTTCTTCTTTCTCGCTCGGCCAATGGATGCAGCATCTCTCTCTTCGAGGATGTAATTTTGCTTTTGGAGCATCGACCGTGTGAGTGCATTCACTGGTGCTGTGTTTATAGTTGGTGGTGTCCCATCAACAATCTCTATTATGTTCAATGGTGTGATTTTCG
Organism: Adiantum capillus-veneris; assembly: GCF_014529385.1. Taxonomy (NCBI): domain Eukaryota; kingdom Viridiplantae; phylum Streptophyta; class Polypodiopsida; order Polypodiales; family Pteridaceae; genus Adiantum; species Adiantum capillus-veneris. The sequence goes on along the minus strand of NC_140940.1, from coordinate 2,225,190 downwards.
GTGCGTTTGGATTGTTAGGACATTGTGCGATCAAATGATCTATGCCACAACCGTTACAAGTGAGTATTGGCATTGCCAATGCATTCCCTTGACTTGTTTGCATTAGTGCAGTATTCTTTTGCATTCTAATGGGGCACTTAGCTACTCCTGGCAAAACTATTAATGTTTTGGCCTCTTGCTGCTAGCACAGTAGCTTGATATACCGGTTTGATTTGTCCCCAATGGTCTTCCATATAGTACATGGGACACTCCTCAAGCATGTCGACTCCATAGGTGATACTAGATTCTATGTCCTCTTCGCAATCTACATAAGTATTAGATGACTCGCAACCTATTTGGTTCATAGGTGTAACTCTTGGATGAGGGGGTTGCGGTCCTAGCACTGGAGGTGGAAACGGTGTGGTTTGGACCACATTTTGGGTTCTAGGGACCATGTGCTATAATGGCAACTGTTGCTCCATGGGTGGGGTAGGCATCAATGCAGGAACTCGAGGTGAGTCTGCCCAAGCTATAGGAGGTCTATTTTCCAGGATGCGTTTAAGCATTAGGCAATCCTTCGCTTGATGGCCATACCTACCACACGCGTTACAAGTCCCGTTACCCTTTACTCTGAAAGTAGGGCATTCACTCGTAGTATGTGGGCCCAAGCAAATTGAGCACCATTGTTGCTCCCTTCTTGGATACATGTGAGTGTTTTGTGGAGCACGATTACCCCTAAGGCTTTCTTGGATGGCCTTGGTGAGATCTGCCAAAGTCATCTCAGATATCGTTTGCTCTTTCACGATTGGCTTTATCTTCATTGGCTCATGCCCTGATGCTTGCGAGCTACTAGACTTCGGCTCGGTAGACACTCTTTCTCCTGCAATCATTAAATTATCCTCCAATTGGATTGCATTCATGGTGACTACTTCCCAAGTAGTGATACCTCTAATGACTAGGCCATTATAAATACTTTCATGTCGTAGTCCCCTAATGAATCTATCGAGCAATTGGTTGTTGTTGAATCGCTCGTTTGGATTGCATCGAGAATTCAAATTCTTTAGGCGACTAATGAAGTCTCTCACGGATTCACCTTCTTCTCGTTGGGCTTTCTAGAGCTGAGAGGCTACACCCCAAAGTACTCCCTCTCGTATGTATTCTTTTAAGAACAGTCTCCTAAGAGTAGAGTAGATCATTTTCTCTTCTACTCTTAAGGTTCTATACCAATCTCCAGCCTTTCCGCTTAGGGTCAAACTCAAAGCATTACACTTATGTAGCTCATTGTGCTCTTCCAAGGAATCGCACACATGTTCAAAGACTTCCATATGCTTTCTAGCATCTCCGTCTCCACTGAATTTATGTGTGAGCTTAGCTACTTGAACTGCCTTGCTCCTAGGCTCTCTATCAGGTGCACTACGCATGTTTTCCGCAATAGAGCGACCGATAGTTTGAGCAAATGCTGCCAAATCCCCTATTTGAGCAGGTATAATGGGTGTATGTGCTCCTGGAACCACATGTGAGATGGGAGTTGGCCTTGGCCTTGGCATACGCGCGGCTCTTGGGTCCCATATTTCGTATGGTGGTGTACCAGACGGTGGTCCAAAGTTTACAGGCGTGGCCCTTGGCATAGGGGGTGTCTGATATGGCATGTTATTATTAAATGGCATGGCTCCACTTGTATAAGAGCTTGGATAATTCCATTGTGGATTGTAAGCTCTTGGAATAATCGGAGGTGTAGGAGCTACATGAGGCTGAGGTATGACAGGTGCACATGATTGATACATACATGTAGGTATAGTTGGGGGCACTGTGCTACTAGGCATCGGCGCCGTGTTAACAAATGAACTCCATGGTGTACTTCTTGTCATGCTCACCATTGGGATATGCATGGTAGCCGTAGTGTCATTAAGAGAAAGATGAGCTAGATCTGGGAAGGTAAAGCTGCCACTTGTGGGCTCAGATTGTACTGAGGCTCCTGGCGAAACAACATATGGAGGATCAATGGGGCTCACTGAGGGAGTCTCCATTTGTGACAGGGTTGGTTGGTTGGCCTTTCCCGTATCCAAGAATCTCATTAGGCCTGTTGAAGGCATGTTGATCCCTGTGTTCTGTCTTTCTAACTCGACAATCCTATGGAGGACATCACAGACTTTCTGTTGTTGCTCATCTATGCTAGTAGCACCCGATGTGGATTGTAGAACATCTAACCAACCCACATGATAGGTGTGTCCTGTGTACCGATCAGTTAAAGCTTCTGCTTGTAGGTCATACTCCCAATTTTTGTTTAGGAATATCCCATCTAGGCCTGGCGTGCTGGAGGTTTCCCTTGAAGTGGAAGCATTATTGCTCCCCATAGCTTGCCCCTCCGTGACTGCTACCTTGGGAGCACTCGGTTGCTCGGCTGGCATGATTGTTGTCATAGGAGCCTTTGTTTTCAGGGCTCGACTTTGTTCTAGCCCTCGTAGGTTCTCAATTTCCCTCTCCCTTGTTGCTTGCATATAGCGTTCGATCTCTTGCACTTCGGCAAGACTCCTACCATCGGGTAGTAAAACCTCAGAGGGAGATAGTCCTAAAGGATCAGGAGATGTAGTGGATGGAACATTCACATGCACACTCTCAAGAAGGATAGGGTCCATTTTAGGCATGAATGACGAATTTACTTCCCCACTCCCTTCATTTATTTCATTAACCGCATGTTCGGAGCGAGTAGCTCTACTAAGGGTCTCTTTTAAGCGGCTAAACACGCTAGACCCGGGCCGTGGGCACATGGCATGCATGTCTTGACTTGAACTATCAGGGTTTGGTGTAGGATACCCCTCCATGACTTCGTAGTCAGAGGAAGAATCACTAGACGCGATATGAGGATCTTTTGCCCGCGCTACCTTGAGTCCAGGCCGAAGGTCCAGAACCTAGGGTGGAGGAATAATGGGTGCCCGCGTAAATGGAGGCACTACTAATATGCTCGTGCTCTAACACTCGTCCAGAGCGTAGGTTCATATGACTTGGATCCCCTAGAAGTGTCAGTGAGGGCCCGTGAAGGCTGCTCACCTAGTAATTTTGGGTGTTTTGCAACCCAAGTCTTTTCTTATTTATTTATTTTTTGATTTTTTGGTCCTTTTTTTTCTGACCCAGCTATAGAATAGAACGTATGATAGCTCGAAACGAGCATCTCGGTCAGAGGGACATGCCGTGCTTTACAGCCCTCCGTTTGGTCACTTTATGCCCTCGGAATCCCTAAAACTGTCAATTTCTAGTAGGGAACTAGGCCCAAATTAGAAAGTCTAAGGGTGCAAGTGGGAAGAGAAGGGAGGAGAGTGGAGGACTTGCCCCACATGCTCTCATTCCCTCTTGAGGGGGTAGGGTATATATATAAGAGTGAGTCTAGTATATATCATAAGACTGAGGACTGAGGCCTGGGTCTGGGCTTGGGCTTGGGCTTGATCCCGATCCCGATCAGAATTTTAGTGTAGCCCCCCAGTCACTCACGCTTAAATATTTTCGGTTTTTTATTTTATTATTATTTTTTTTTTCTTTTATTTTTTGGGCGACGACCGCACGCGGTTTTGATGACCCTTTCTTGGTCACACACATTGTCACCTACCTAACCTCCCAGTCAACAGCTCACTACCTTATCTACTTACTAACAGTGCTGCTAACCACTAATTAATCTACTAACTAATCTGTTAACTGCTTACTGACAGTGAGCTAACTGTCCACCTACTTCCTCTCTCAGTACCTTACTGTGCAAAGACTGTGTGCAGGCAAACCTTGACAGAAAACTGTGTACAGACCGTGTGCAAGCAGAAATTGCTAACTGCCTTCCTACTTATTCATTTACTGCAAACAAGCTAACGACTACTAATTGTGCAAAGACTGTGTGCAAACAGAAAACACAACATTATGAAGAAATCACAGAACTTGCAGACAATACAGAAATTAACAACTTGCAGAAAAACAACTCATTCCTCTTCCTCTTCCTCTTCTTTCCTACTACAAACAACTCATAGGAGAAGCACAAAGTGCCTCTTGGGCTTGGTGCAGGGCGATTCCCCGGCAGCGGCGCCAAAAATGTGCGCTCCTTGCCGCACTGTCGAAGCAAGGGACTTGCCGTTACACTGTGTGCGAGCCATAGATGGCTCCAAGCACACAACTAGCTTAACTAGTAAGCTCAAAAGAGGACAATGGTGTGTCACTCACCGCTCTATGCTCCTGCCGTGGAGGATTCCTCGCCGCGAAGAAGAAGGAGACGCCGCTACGTCGCGCTCAACCGCTTCACTGCCGTCGTGCCGCGCAATGCTCGATCGCACTCTCTCTCTCTCTCTCTCTCTCTCACACACACACACACACACACACACACACATACACACACACAAGGAGGTGAAGATGGAGATGGAGATGGAGCAAGAGCACTCTTCTATTGCACAAATGAGAGAATAAGTGAATTTTAGGTTTAGTTGGCTTTTATATGAGCTCACCCCTTTCACACTTGGGCGCCCATGCTTAGCCAACTAATCCCTTGAATGTCCCGGTTAGAGTGCGCCTCTCATCGGCGATCACTCTTACCCTTTTCCTATTGGTCCGACAAGCCCGGTACCTGACTCTACCAAATACATAATACACGTCCGTCGTAGGTGATGCGGTGTCCGTGAGCCGTGAGGGTTAACACACTGAATGGAAGACCCGCCTTGCATGACCGTTGTTGTGAGCATTGTAGCAGTAGGCAATGCCACTTGTCCCCTTGCAGAACCCCTTTTTTCTTGCCTATGTCAAGAGTTCGAGATGTGAAAACTTGGGAAAGCTAAAAAGCTTGAATAATCTCGTTGGAGCTCTCAACATTGTAGCATCCACTGATTGGCCAAAAAAAGACAAAGAAATTGTGGAGACGGATGTGGGACTCTCTCTCTCTCTCTCTCTCTCTCTCTCTCTCTCTCTCTCTCTCTCTCTCTCTCTCTCGGGAAAACTTGGGAAAGCTAAAAAGCTTGAATAGTCTCGTTGGAGCTCTCAACATTGTAGCATCCACTGATTGGCCGAAAAAAGACAAAGAAATTGTGGAGACGGATGTGGGACACTCTCTCTCTCTCTCTCTCTCTCTCTCTCTCTCTCTCTCTCTCTCTCTCTCTCGTGGTGTGGAGGGCCGCAGCTAGGCAAAAATGGAGCTCGTAAGGGAAGGGTGGCGGACATGCAGCGGTAGAGGAGTAGGTGGCTCATCAAGCGCTTGTGGCGAGTGGGACATGTATTGGATCCAAAGTCTTGGAATCCTGGCCAACAGAGGATTGAGGTTGTATAAGGGTGTGGAGCTCGTGGCGGATCAGTTGTTGGCAGCCACGGCTGTTGATAAAGGAGACTACATGAGGCCTCTTGCGGTAACATTTGAGAAGTTGTACATGAAGTAAGTGTTGGGTTGTGTTCATGATCCAGTTTTTTTTGGGGGGGGGGGGGGGGGGGGGGCAATTTTTATCAAACATTAAGGCGAATCAATGGACATCTCTCTCTCTCTCTCTCTCTCTCTCTCTCTCTCTCTCTCTCTTTGAATAGAAATAGGCACACACACTCCTCAACATGACTAAATGGAGTTGGCCCTCTCTCTCTCTCTCTCTCTCTCTCTCTCTCTCTCTCTCTCTCTCACACACACACACACACACACACACACACACACACACACACAAATAGCTGCAGTAAATAACAAAGAGGTCTCTCTTTAAGACCTTCGACACACACGACGATGCCGTAGAAAATGAAACCTGATCTCTCTCTCTCAGACCTACGATGTGTTGTCTCTCTCTCTCTCTCTCTCTCTCTCTCTCTCTCTCTCTCACATGTGCGCGCACATACACACATTCGAGACGGACCAACTTGTTGATGTATGGCACAACTCGTTGCTCGTTATTTTCCAAAGGTGTGAAATAGAGCCACCCTTTAAAAAACAAAAGTAATCACCCTTCAAAATTGAAGGCCGGAGTGAAACTCCATGGTCTTGCTAAAGAGTTTAATTAATATAAATATATATATATAGTACTAAGTATTGTGACTTTTTGACAGCACTGTAAGTCTTTTCATTTTCTACCATGAGTGTACTTGCTAATTACTCGACTTTTACATTTCAAAATTCAAACCAAATGTTTCTTAAGTTCTTGAAATGAAGGAGAGAGTGACACATGGATGCCCTCTCCTTCCTTGAAAATTTTAAGCTGCATTATGTATAGTATAGATATATATGTAATACTAAGTATTCTTACTTTTTGACAGAAATGAGAAGTCAAAAGTAAGTCTTTTCATTTTTTACTATCACACTTCTCAAAACTAAGTCTTTTCATTTTCTACCATCAGAGGACTTACTGCTTACCATCAGAGGACTTACTGCTTACCCTTCACTTTTACATTTCAAACCAAATGTTTCTTAAGGTTCTTAAAATGAAAGAGAGAGTGACACATGGATGCTCTCTCCTTTCTTGGAAATTTTAAGCTCAATTATGTATAGTGTATATATATATATATATATATATATATATATATATATATATATATAGACAAAGAGAGAGAGAGAGGGTGGTCCCATAGGTGCATTCCCATGCACAAAAGCGACAGAGCCCTGACTCAAGCTTAGGTATGTTAATGGATTTGTGTTGGCTAGAGAGAGAGAGAGAGAGGGGAAAAAAAGAGACAAAGATAGAAAGAAACTTAGTTCCAACCTAGCACATGCCCATCTTTAGTTTTGTACTTGTGAAGAATAGTCCCATAGATGCATTCATTCCCACACACAAAGGTCCTATCTCATCTCATAGCAACAGAGCCCTAACTCAAGCTTAGGTATGTTGATGGATTTGTGTCATCTAGAGAGAGAGAGAGGGAGAGAGAGAGAGAGACTTAGTTTCATTCTTGAACATGCCCATCGCTAGTTTGGTACTTGTGAAGACTTTGTTCATACTAGGTTGTGTAGAGTAGATTTTTATGTGCCTTGTAATATATATTTTTTTGTCTTCTTACATCACTTGCAAACTAGATTTAGAGACAGGCTCTTATGCTATAAAATTTCATAAAATTAAAAGAAATAGTTACAAACCTATCTCAAATTCATTATTAAAAGTATTATTTGGATCAACAATTTTGAATAAAAAATAGAAACTTTATTCGATTAAATGATATATATTATGATTATGCACACATAATAGCATATAAAGTACATATTTGTTGTTTCATGATTGAATAAATACAACATAATTCATGAGCATTAGTTTTCATGCATATTATCTTCACATAAGAGACTTGCAATAATCAAAGGACATAAAATTTGCAAAAAACAAATCTTATGATGATTTCGCATCGAAATTTAGTTGCCTATTATTGAAATTTGTTACAAAAGTGAAGTAAACTGAGTGTTTTATTTGATCCATAGCTCACTAGCTCGTGGATTTTAGCTCGGAAAATGGGCATCCCCGCTTGAGTCCAAGAGCTTTCTTATAATATTTGAGAGAATCTTGATAAAAGAAGAGAAAATACATCATTAATGGAGAGAAAACGATAAGAAATTGTGTGTGTGGAGCTGGATAATCATGACTTCTTTCCAAGTGGATAGATAGGCTCCACCATTTTAGCCATATCTCCCAAACCGTAGCTCCAAAAATTATTTTTAAAAAAAGGGGCCAAAAGATCAGCTCAACCCCTACAACTTTGCTGTTGAAAACTCTTTCCAATCGGCAATGGAAAAAATATAGAAAAATCTCACAAAAATATGTGTCCATCTTTTTCTTTCCAAAAGTCTTCCAGGTGGTCCCCTCTTGACTTCATGTGCAATCCTTGTGTCCACAAGTGAATTAGGCTTGAATTTAATGATATTTTGTTGACTCCAACTCAATAATGCATAAGATTCTCCTACCTTTCGCTATTGACTCTTATTCTTCACCTGTAGTGATCGTTAGGTACGGTAGAATCAGCATCCATTGGATTTTTCTCTATTTTCATAGGGTTTGTTCCTACCTCTCCTTATTTTCAAGATCCAAATGTGTCAAGACCATAGATATGTACAAAATAAATACAAAGATTCTTTTGTGATTTTCATGCATCAGGTCCTTCCTCCTCTGAGGGTCCTTGAAGCCTTGCCACCAAGTGCATACCAAGAGAGAGGTGGAGCAAAATTTGAAAAGCGGCCCTCATTAGCCCTCCCCCTGAAGCTAGAGGCATTTATGTCTCTAGTTCCATAATTAAGTTGATTTAGTAGTAAAGGAGCCGATATCTAGTTTCCTTTTGAACTAGCCATTGCATTTGGCCATTAGTGAGATCTCTGGAACATTCACCCGTTTTCAAGAAAAGAAATACTTCCTGACAAGGCTCCGAGGCTAGAGCATAATCAATGATCAACAACTCAAACTGCCTTTGAATAAATGGAAAGCCTATGGCTTCCAAAATTGTGTGTCAATATCCTCCAGGATCCCAAGTAAAGAATAGGATAGTCACCTACAATGTCTTAAGACTTCTTGCTTCATGGTAGGGCACACGGAGCTCTCTCATTGGTGAGATGCCTCTAACTGAGGTTACTTTGTAATAACTCCTCTTGCTCATAATCTCTTTCCTAATAACTCTCTTGGCCTATAAAAGGAGGCCTCATCCTTTGTAAACAGGGACGCACACACCTACGATACACACACACACACACTACCCCATATGCACACTATCCCATAGCCACATGCCCACACACCTACACATACACACCCTTGTGCTACATGCTAGTAGCATGAACCCTAATCACATAATCACAACACCATCACCATGCACAAAATGAGCACCATATCTCCACACACTTGTAATGAAGGATTGAAGGCACGATTTCAAGAAGAAGAATGATGGCTACACTCATGATATTCCTCGCCATCAACTCCCATCCCTCCATTATGCATCCTACGGTCTTGTTCCCTTCTGCCCTATGCTACCTATTGTATTCATCTTTTGCAAGAAATCAATACACTCCATCTTGGTGCCATACCTTGTGTCGTTTGGGATATACTTCATTGTGAGTATGCTTGTTTCTTTCCATTTTGCTTATGTTGAGGTGTGCGGATTCGCCACCATACACACACTCTCTCTCTCTCTCCCCCTCTCATATTCCTATCATATTTCTACTTGCATCTTAAGGTGTGCAGACTCGCCACCTCTAGTATAAGAATTGAGCATACTTATCTTCTTTACTACATGCACGAGTAGCAAGCCCATTCTCACTCACTCACCATTCCTCTCATCTTGTTCTCTGACCACCCCATCCCACACTTGGGCGTGGATCTTGAAATTGTTTTCCATGGCATGTTTGATTGTATATATGTATGTGTCCTAGCCGCATATCTTGCTAGGTGGTGCCCCTATTGTGTACCTGCCATGATGAGGCCATCGTGCATAGTCTTGGTGTAAAGGCCACTGGGTCCTTGAGATTTTAGTGTATTAATTTGCAAACAAATACATGTACCTATTATATTTCCACTAAAGGTTTTCTAAGATCTTTAAGAAAAAAAGTTCTATTTGAGTACTACTAGTAGTCTCTTTAAGCACCTTGTATTCACCTAGGCAAAATTAATTAGCTATTGAAATATAGATGTACTTGGCAGTCTGATGGATACAACTAGTGGTCCCCATGTCAAGCATCCCTCATCACATCTAGTCTATCTATCTCTTGTGTTCGTCAACATGTATGGGCTTATTAGCATGTTGATTGCGAACCTCCCTCAATACCTATTACCTCTCTCTCTCTCTCTCTCTCTCTCTCTCTCTCTCTCTCTCTCTCTCTCTCTCTCTCTCTCTCTCTCTTTTGCGCGCGCGCTCGTGCGCGTGGTCCAAAAAGGCCCACATGCACATCCAAAGGTGCAATAGTGCTATCATTCAAATGTAGAAGTTCTTTTTGCACAATGCAAACATTCAAAGAGTCCAGACTCTGAGCGGCATTAAAACGATAAACGAGTAGATGAATGTACGTCTAATAACGACAAGTGATAAACGAGTACATGAAGTTTGAACATACAAGTTTTGAATATACATCTGACAACGATTCTTGCAGGTTTCTCTCTAGCCATTTATTTTCAATGCTCCCTTGTGGCCGTCCTCCACAATCAACCCTTGCTGTTCCTTGCATGTCCCTAGCCAATGCCTCCATCCACCTTATCAGTAGCAGTGAGTTCTATAGCAGGTTTCCCACCTTCTTGGGCCTGCGCTTTAGCCCTTAAGGCCCTATGCACCTGCTTACCCTGCATTCTAAAGCCTGTTTATATGAACATACCTGCCATCCACGGTCACCAACACCAAGGTCGGAGCTACGCCTGTAAGGTCGGGCATCCCATGCCACCGGGTGTTCCCTGATTGCGCCAGGAAATGTATGTGTGATGCTACGAAAGACAAGTTGTTTCTGGGTGGTGCAATCAGAGCTAGTTTCTGCCAACAAGTGGGAGCTCTAGAAGGTAAAAGTTGTAGCAGGTGGGAGATCTAATGGCCAAGCTGGGCAACAAGAAGTAGCAGAGCCCCGTTGGGATTGAAAGGTCAAGCCAAGCATAGGAGAATTTCCAATGGAAATATAAGCATCTAGGTCCTCAAAGCGATGGCTTCACAACAGCGATGGCTATGGTCTAGAATAGACGATGACGCAAGGGCTGAAACAGGGGCTTCGTAATTTAATGTTGCTTTAATTTGAAGTCAAAACTAACATTTCTTTACAAGCATATCGTTAAGGCCAGTCAAGCCTCGTCAAAACTAACGGCACTTCAAGTAGTGACTTGTAGACCTTTGCTCAAACTTAGGTTCATGGAGACCTCATGCACATGCATGTGTGAGACCTCATGTGCATTGCTCTAGCCACAAAAAGGTCACAAATGTGCATTCTAATGCTACGCTCATGACCTTGAGAATCAAATCTTGTATTTGCTAGGTCTTAGAGAACTTAAGTTTGCTACTAAGACCTCATGCATGTTGCTCTTATCCATAGAAAGGTCACAAATGTGCATTGTATTGCTATGCCCATGAACCTGAGAACAACTTCTCGTATTTTCTAGGTGATTTTTGAGGTCTCAGAGTCGTTCAGGTCAATGGTATGTTGTTTGAGATGATGTGGAAAGTTGCAATCAGGCCAACCCTACAACATGGGTGGGAGGGGAGTATACCATGAGCCCATGTGAAAGGGCCTTCACGGTAGCTCAAACCTGATCGGGAGCAATGCATATCTCACTCAAAGGCACGTGCATGGCCATGCAGTTTCCATGTGCATGGGGTATGAAGCCATACCTCAAGCCTTGATCCGGCATCTACAACTACACAAGAATTTTTAGAAGGCCTCAACATGAGGAATTTTGAAAGAGTGAGATTAGGAATCGTCTGGGTGAGTTCTCCCCTCAATATTAGCACTTCTTCCAATGATGCTCGTCCTTGTGGTTGGGGACGTGCTAGCATGCACATTCATTGAGTCTTTTTGCATGCATTGTTGTTTATCTACATTCTTCAGTACCTACAATTAGTAATCCCACACTAAGCTAGGGATGTGCAACAACAAAAGTTTCCATATGAAGTATAAGATAAAAAATTTTGCATGTTCTTTGTAAACTCACAACGATTTGAGCATAATTTGGAAACCCACAAGGCCTTGAAATTCCTTGTATTTATTTTTTTACACAGAAAACAAACTCTTTTTCATGTAGCAACCTTTCCTGTTCAATATGATGAGCTAATGCTTGGGAGGGACGGCATACTAGGTAGTTGTGGTTGGCGACAAGTGCAATAGGTCATGGTGTTGTGGTATGATGTGGGAAGTATAGTGGGAATGTACCAAAAGCTCATTATGATGGAGCTTTATTATCTCCCCCTTTGGGCTCACTTATAATGTATCCATGGTAAAGGCCACAGGTGTGGACATTGAGAATAGGAAACAAAAACTCATGATGTTATGGTAATCCACAAGGTGGGAACTATGGTGGGAATGCATCAAAATATCTTGTGGTGGTATGCATGAACGTTGGAGCCCCAAGTCCTGAACTCAGGCAGCTTAAGCTATGGCCACCTTTAGATGCAACCTAATATCATCCAAAGTACTTATGTTTTGAAGTGATAATTTTTCTTTTTATATCTTAAATTGTTGTATATTTGAAGAAGTCTTGCAAGTTATTTTTTTCTCGCTTATATGTTTTGTCTTCTTGAAAGTGGTTGCATCGTGTTCTATGGACATGCAATAGGAATACGGAAAGGCACATTTGGTTTGTATTTGGATGAGATTTCACTCGTACATGTTTAGTTAGAAAACACAAGCAAACATAGTCTACATATCACATCTCCAACCAAGGTTCAACTAATGGGAAAAAATTCACATTGTATGCTCTAGTTTTGAAATGAACACTATAGATTTTATCCCTTATTTTCCAAAAGGTCCTAAGTCACTCTTTGGTGTTCCAAACACTATTATTTACAACATCTAATATGAGAACCTTCACATGAATTAACATATATTAAAGAATGATCGATAACTTTCTTATGTGCAACAACCTAGCATACGTAATCTCTCCCCCGGGGGATTCACTCTATATACAAAACAGGACGCCACTTGTGAGCGGACAACTTTGGTAAAACCCCTATATATGACTCATATTAGAGAATATGACCCCCCTTTCTACGCTTATACGACAATCAATGAAGAAAACTATCATACCCCTATCTTACATATAAAATTTAGGTCTCACATGATCTAATTGAGTAGAACTACTCAAAGAGTGTGTAGGCGCTAGTGAATGGCAATGTGCTAAGGAATCATTTTTGTTGATAAGTAGATATACCATCAATGTGTCTTAATTTGACTATAAAACTATGTGCTTGATGCAAAATGTGATGTCTGACTGATAAAAGCTTCCCCAACATTCGTCCGAGTTATAGTACACACCAATGACCAATCGTTACAAGTAATCAACCTGGGTCAAGCCCCCCCCCCCCCCCCCCCCCCCTAAATATGATACCCCCCTTTCTTATTTTTAATCTTGGGAGATAAATTATTGGGGTCTTGCCCCTAACTTATACACTTACGTAGCTTGTAAAAAAAACCCCTCCCCTGCACTTATGTGGTGCGGTAAGTTTTTCATGGTGAATCCCTTGGGATCTCTCCCAACTAACTTGTGTCGTAAAGAATTGTCCCAAATTTGTGCATTTTTTTTCAAAATTCCTAAATATGTGTTCAAAGATGAACTCGATCCTTCGAGCTCGAGTTTTGATCTTCACATTTAAAAGAGAATAATTTTTTTCTTTTAATTTAGTTAACTCACCAAGTTATGTGGCAAGCCACGTAACTCGTTGGGTTTCTTGCCATGCAAACCATTGCAAAAGTCTCCACGTAGCTCGCTGAGTTACGTGGCGCCAACATATCTCAACGAATTACATGGCATCCACGTATCTTGAGGAGTTACGTAGACTACTAACGTGCAAGTCACGTAACTCGCCAACGCTTTTATGTCGTTTGCCACGTAACTCGCCGAGTTACGTGGCATGCGTACTCGACAACTCGTCAAGAATTCCACCTAACCACCGCAAGTTACATGGCGGAAACTTACGTGCACTTTGCCACATAAATCGGTGAGTTACATGGTGTATCTTCTTGGCAATGCCACATAACTAGCCGAGATACGTGGAAATGGTGACAAGTTGTCGAGTACGCATACTACATAACTCATTGGGTTACGTGGAAATGTCGCATTGACCTATGTGTGGAATGACCATGTCACTCGGCGAGTTATGTGGCATTGCCAAGCAGTAATTTGCCAAGTTCTAGTTTTATACCACACGTCGTAATCTCATGCTTCGGGATCAAGGGTAATTCGACGAGTTATTCGCGTTGTGGATGTCACGATTGGGTGCGGACTACGGGACGTGGGTACGCTCTATCTTGCATACACCCTTGCACTAAATGGAATTTCTATTGAGATAATTTATCATTAAGTTATATTGCTACTCACATAAGCTCAAGTGATTTGAAATGATCGACAAGAATTTGTTCATACTTCACTATTCCAACTTACACCAACTTGGTGTCAAACAGGTAGTAAATATTATCTTTTAGGCCTTGCTTAATCCATTGGTCACGTACACAGAGATTTGCCCATTTAAGCAGTGTGTAAAGGTTTATCTTGGTTTAATTCGTCGATTTAGGCAACATTAGTTTTTCCATATGTAGGCAGCATGAGTACATATTCGTCGATTTAAGCATCACACCAGCAAACCACAGATTCACTAGTTTAAACAATATTAAGTGCAAATTTTTTGACTTAGGCACCATAAGTGTAGATTCACCGATTTTAAGCAGCACGTCTAATTGGTGTTGATTCACCGATATAAACTATCAATTACAAAATTATGCTACAATGACTGGTCACCATTGCTCCTAGTATGATTTTATTAACTCGGGTATATAATAGAAGTCATTCAAAGTTGGATTTGGATTTGATTTATGATCATATAATGTCAACAATGTATATTGAATTAAACTTGAAATTGATGGAATTTGATTATGAAACGATGACTGTGACCAAGGATATGTTGATACTCTATACTACCTATTCTCGTGGTATGGGACACTAGAATATGCAATATGTGGATGACGACACGTATAAGCAAATTTATTTGTTTAAGTTATGACTTCTTATGTTGTTCCATGATATTTTGTGCCACATAATTATAACCATAAAAGATAGCATGTTTATGGACATTTTATTATTTAATTGCTCTTTATGAGCTACAGTCATTATTATGTCCGAACAGAAAGTCTGTATTCATTTTGAACATTCAAGAAATCTATAAATAAATAAGTGCAAGAAGAAAAATCTCACTCTTCCATGGGGGGAGATTGCACCCAATGTCTGTATTCTTCTTCTCTCTTCCCTCATCTCTCCTCTCGTCGTGCATGTGAATCACTCCACTCTCACAGGTGCATCTGTACACGCTCTCATTCTTTCACTCACTCTCTATCCCTCTCAAATCGTATATAGTGTCAATACTGTGTTTGTGTAATTCTCCATGTATGTAGATTGATTGATTTTACTGTCGGTGTCGAGGGATATGTGTTCACTACATGAGCCAGGCAAGCGCTGGGCCTCTGGCTGTGGGAGGTGTGAAAGAGAGAGAACAAGAACAACAGATGCCACTAAATCTGGAAATCACCGTAATCATCAGTTAATTGATTAATATGTTCGCGTACAACTTAGTCCCTATGCCAAGGCGGGCTGTTAACAGCGCCGTCACTTGGATCATCTGCAAACGAGGAGTTTAGGCTCCCGCTATACATGATTAACCGGGCCATTAACGACACCGGACTTAAAAGAATGTTAATTCAATCTCTATATGATGACGGTTGTGGAAATGTCCTCCTGTTGCTTTATACTGTCTTTGAATTATCTGCTTCAATTGCCTTTGGAATCTGCAAGTTTCAATTCTATTCGTTGCTTCAATTTCCATGCTTCCTACTTTATATGCTTTACTCCGCCTTAATTTCCGCTTACGAGCTTCAAGTCAGATTTCCTTGCCGAGCTCCAACTCTCTTCCTGCCCGTTTTACGCTTACTCCCTTGGTTGCCTCGACTTCGAAAAGCCTTTCTTGCTTTGGTTGTCCAAGCTTTCCCTTCCTTAGGCTTCATTGGCTTCAATCCTCGAGCCTTGCTTAGCTTCCCCTCTTGCTTAGCTTCGATGGCAATCCAAGGAGAAGCCCTAGCTTCGATGGAGTCCAAGGAGGCTTGCTTTGATGGCGTTCAAGGAGGCAAGCCCTCTCTTTGATGGAGATTGAGGAGATCGAGAGGAAACTCTCCCTAGTCTTGCTCGTTTTCCTCTTCAAGGCTCCGGCTCCCTCTCTTAGCCTTGCCTTCGTTCCCTTCCTTCCTTGCCTCAAGCTCTTCTCGCCTTGGGTCTCCCCCTCTTTCCCTCTTCCCTCGCTTATTACCTTTCTTCTAACCTCTTTCTTATCTCCTTCGATTCCCTCTTCTCCCTTCCTCCTTTGTTAGTCGAGGATGAGAGCGAGAGAGAGGGAGCCGTGACTGACGTGGCGTGGGGAGGAGTCTGATGATGTGGCATCTCGAACCTCAGACCAGCGCGAAAGTTGACGCCAACAGTGCCGAACTGGTTCGCCATAGGCTGAGGAGAGTTTTCCGCTTCATACACAAGCTCGCCCGAGCACTATACAGCCCTGCACAAGCAATTCTTTCCCTTCTTCCTGCTACTCGTCGCCCCTGGCTGCTTCACACTTTTTTTTCTCCTTTTTTTGTGTGTTTTACACCCTTTAAGCCCTTAAGTTACCCATTGGACGAGCGGCCTTATTGATTTAGCTTTGGACCGTTTGAATTTGGCCTCTTTGGGCAGTCTTTGCTTGGGTGGCCACTGGCTCACTTGCCTTGGCGGCCCTAGTGGGCGGCTTTAAGCTCCCGGGCTGCCATTGAGCCTCATAGTGGGCGGCCTTAATGCTCCATTAGCGGCACGGCTACTTGTAAGGGCACCACATTTGGCATACATATTGACTGGGCGACCATTGTGGGCACTACATTGCATACATGCCGGCCAACTCACTACCAAGCTCAACATCTTGTATACATTCCGGCCAACTCGCTGCCAAGCTGAAAGTTTTCCCTCAGCAGCTCTCAGCTAAAAATATCATCGTGAATTTACTTACCCGTAACAAGGTCCTGAGAATAGTGCCACATGTCCCCAAGATGAAAATATAAGTGATTGCATTTGGTGAAAGACATTTCCTTTGCACTCGGTTGTTTATTACTTGCATCAGCTTCTCAGATAATGACGACATTATCCAGCTCAGCACAGTGCCGACAGCTGCTGATACCGGCCTCAATCCATATTATCTCATGAACCCGGACTCGGTTTGGCGAGTCGTTAATTCCTTTAGACTTCTCAAAGTGCATAGAGCGCATACAAACCCTGCTGAGGCTGTAAAAATCCAAGATGGCACTCCGACCGAGCGGACCGGAATGGCACGAAATCGACCCCCGGTGAATATTTAACGGCTCATATCTTGGCAATCGTAACTCCGATTCCTGATCTGAAAAGACCGATGTGCTCCACAAAGTGAGCACTTCAGGTCCATGCATTCATTTCATTTCTGTCACCTCAGCTGCAGTAGCCCAATCCGGTACGGATCTGCAATCAACTCAAACTTCAAAGTGCCATAACTTCTTCACCGTAGCTCCAATCGACAAGCCGTAAAGACAGGCGGGTAGAGTACTTCAAGCACTACAGTTCTAGATCATAATATCTCATCTGTGGTCACCGCAATCATACTCGTCTTTGGCATCATTGAGGCATCTGTTGGCCCTTTTAAGCTGCATCTGGCATACATTAATCATTAAGCTTGGCCTGTTATCAAGCCCTGATCACTGCTCACTTAATGTGTAGACTTCAAAGAAGATTAGCTTGCATTTCTCTGCTCTCTTTCTCATCATGGCAACGGAGCTGCGCGACATTCACCCCCTCTGAACCTGCACAGCCTCCGGTCTGTGCCAACATCACTTCAAGCTGCATCTGCTTTAGGTACCTTAAGCTCTTTCCATCATCGGACTCACTTAAGTGTTAAACATATGAAAAATGAAATAAGGTTTATATCCTATCATCAATGTTCTAGCTTAATCATTAAGTAGCTGTCCATCAAAAAATCTCTGAACCACATCTGTCGTACCTTCAAAGCATTCAATCATGGATAATTTGCTTAGTGAACCCTGCCAGACTCAAGTGCTCCAGTTAGTGATGCACATGGCTTGACCATTAAGTTCTCTCTTAAGGAACCCTGTCAAGCTAAAGTATGCCTTACTCTGTCTGCACACGGAATGGCCGTTAAGTCCTTTACTTCAAGTTCTGTTAGCAGAACCAACTCAAAAGATGTGAAGATACTTCATCAATTATCCAAAGAAGTCTACTGGATGCTAGCCATGTGATCTTATTGACTGCATAACCAAAATTGTTCTGACTCGGCATAAATCTAGAAAACAGAAACCTTGTACCATGAAACCTGCTACATCAGATAGCTGGTACTCTTCAAATCTGCAACTTTGTACTTTATTAGCCCCCGGGATCAAACAGGAAACCAATCAATTGCCCCACTGTGAGCATTCCTTGAAAAAATTTGCACCATCCTCCAGGATCATAGGGATAATACAAGAATTTCCAATCATTAAAGCATAAATATACGTTAACCCACAAATCTTCATACAAACCGCCTGGATCATATGGCATATAAGTCGATTTCCCAGGACCATGCATATATATGTCACCTCCTGGGTCAAAAGCTAGCTCAAAATCCCCTACATCGTAGGTTAGCATCAGATTCTGCCATATCCCGTGTGCAATTGGCTCATCCAATTATCGATCATCAATCACAGGTAAAAGCATTGGCAGTTCACCTTCACTCTCATTAGTATTGGAATCCCAATCATGCGTATCTGAATACATCAAGTCTCTGGTAAAATCTTCTTCATTAGGCTCAAAAGATGCATCTGAAAACAATTCTCTATCTCGTAGAGGCTCAAAATCAAGTAGTGCATCATCTAACAGCTTCATAAGTTCATTATCTGCTGAATCTGAACAAACTTGCTCATGCATGATTCTGGATTGCTTGGTATCCTTAGCATCTGTATTTGAGAACCCTTCCAAAGCTTCGTCTAGTAAGAATATAAGGTCTAGGTCCACCGCTTGAGAAGGTTCCTCAATCCTGCACATCTCAGGCTGCTGTAAAATAAGATTTCCACATGTGACATGCATAGTAAATGCTTCTGCTATAAATTTCTCTTTAAGTCTTTCACCCTCATCCAGATATATTTGCACTTCTGTAACACAAAGTTCAGCATGCACATTGAAAATTTCATCTACTACCCTGTCTGTATCATCTGCACAACGAAACCAATCATATTTATCAACAAGAGATTGCACTTCACTATGCACCCCCTCTGAATCAGCATCATCAAGGTCATGATCATTCTGCCTTAGTGTGAGCCCTGTGTAACAAATTCTCGATACAGAAGAGGTTTGCTCCCCTTCTAAATCATCAACAAATTCAGGATCAGTCTGCCAGATCGATAGCTCTAGTTCACAGAATCGTGTCAAAGGAGTCTGCACCCCCTCTGAATCCTCATAATCACGTTCAAGATCAGTTTGCCACTTTTGTAACTGTGCTTCAGAAAAACTTGTCAATGAAGGAGTTTGCACCCCCTCTGAATCAACATTTTGCAGATCTTCAAGCACATACTCTTGCTTAGCCAAGTCCTCAAAATCTGGTACATCCAAATTTGGTAAATCTGGTATATCAAAACCCATGGTCTTGGTGCTCTCAACAGCAGCCCTGCTTGGACCTATGACATCTATATCATTAATCAGCTCTTTGGCAAAACCTGTACCAATATCACCAATCTCCTCTATGGTAGAATCCGTACTAGAAAAATTTTTCTCTAATTCTGGTTCAGTAGCAAAAGTATCAGCTGTGCCTGAATCTTTTCGCATGTCTACATGAATACGATTGCACTCATTCACTTGCACATCTTCCTGAGCTTTAGCCAATTCATCGTCTTGATCCCATGATTGATTTTCTTCCTGTACTACAGGTATAGGTTCTTTGTAAAATTTACCCTGTGTAGTTTGAGGTTGTAGAGACTCACCCTCTACTTTATGCACAACATCTGCAAATCCCAACTTTTCATACACAGCTTCAACTATGTCTTCATCATTAGCCTATAAGAAGGTAGCATCCTGCAGAATAAACTCATCACTCACAGCTTCTAACTTTGATCGTACTTGTCCTCGGATATCTGCGTAGTCCGGTAGACTTGAACTCTGTTCTTGATAGATTTCATACTCCTCATAACGTGCTTGCACAATAGCTTCTTTGAAATACTCCCAATCATCGTTGCAAGCTCTAGTAACCTCTTGAATCTGCTCTTTCACATCTGAACTCACTAACTGCTCAAAAGATTTGATCATCAACTCTTTTGGTATCTCTCTTACCTTGGTTTCCAGCTCATAGCACTCAAGGTAGCCCTCTGGATCGTATCCATCAAAAAGTCGTCTCTCATCGTATACTGCATCTAACGCTGCATCCAAAGCTTCATCGATTTGATTTTTCTTCTTTACGGTCTCTATTTCAAGCAGAGATCATTGAACCAATTGAAGCATCTTTGCAAAATCTCGAACTATTGACTTATCATCAAAACCGTTCGCACTTAATTCTGCAATCATCTTCATCATCTGCTCTAAATTCTCCATCTTTACCTCCCACCCCGGCTCGTTTCGCGTCGGGTTCACCAAACATGTCGAGGGATATGTGCTCGCTACGTGAGCCGGGCAAGCGCCGGGCCTCTGACTGTGGGAGGTGTGAAAGAGAGAGAACAAGAACAACAGATGCAACTGAATCTGGAAATCACCGTAATCATCAGTTAATTGATTAATATGTTCGCGTACAACTTAGTCCTTATGCCAAGGCGGGCTGTAAACAGCGCCGTCACTTGGATCATCTGCAAACGAGGAGTTTAGGCTCCCGCTATACAGAATTAACCGGGCCATTAACGACACCGGACTTAAAAGAATGTTAATTCAATCTCTATATGATGACGGTTGTGGAAATGTCCTCCTGTTGCTTTATACTGTCTTTGAGTTATCTGCTTCAATTGCCTTTGGAATCTGCAAGTTTCAATTCTATTCGTTGCTTCAATTTTCATGCTTCCTCCTTTATATGCTTTACTCTGCCTTAATTACCGCTTACGAGCTTGAAGTCAGATTTCCTTGCCGAGCTCCAACTCTCTTCCTTCCCGTTTTATGCTTACTCCCTTGGTTGCTTCGACTTCGACAAGCCTTTCTTGCTTTGGTTGTCCAAGCTTTCCCTTCCTTAGGCTTCACCGGCTTCAATCCTCGAGCCTTTCTTAGCTTCCCCTCTTGCTTAGCTTCGATGGAAATCCAAGAAGAAGCCCTAGCTTCCATGGAGTCCAAGGAGGCTTGCTTTGATGGCGTTCAAGGAGGCAATCCCTCTCTTTGATGGAGATTGAGGAGATCGAGAGGAAGCTCTCCCTAGTCTTGCTCGTTTTCCTCTTCAAGGCTCCGGCTCCCTCTCTTGGCCTTGCCTTCGTTCCCTTCCCTCCTTGCCTCAAGCTCTTCTCGCCTTGGGTCTCCCCCTCTTTCCCTCTTCCCTCGCTTATTGCCTTTCTTCTAACCTCTTTCTTATCTCCTTCGATTCCCTCTTCTCCCTTCCTCCTTTCTTAGTCGAGGATGAGAGCGAGAGTTTGGGAGCTTTTGCTTCCGAGCATGAGAGCGAGAGAGAGGGAGCTTTCCGCCTTTGACCGAGCTTCTTGCTCTTCTTACCTTTGCTTCCGTTCTTCCTCTCCTTGCACTCCCTTTTTCGCATCGAATCCCCTTGCATGCCATAAAAGCCCTCACGATGTTTTTGCCCCCACCACGCAGTCACGGCGCCGTCACTGACGTGGCGTGCGAAGGAGGTTGATGACATGGCATCTCGAACCTCAGACCAGCGCGAAAGTTGACGCCAACAGTGCCGAACTGGTTCGCCATAGGTTGAGGAGAGTTTTTCGCTTCATACACAAGCTCGCCCGAGCACTATACAGCCCTGGACAAGCGATTCTTTCCCTTCTTCCTACTGCTCGTCGCCCCTGGCTGATTCACGCTTTTTTTTTCTCCTTTTTTTTTGTGTTACACACCCTTTAAGCCCTTAAGTTACCCATTGGGCGGGCAGCCTTATTGATTTAGCTTTGGACCGTTTGAATTTGGCCTCTTTGGGCGGCCTTTGCTTGGGTGGCCGTTGGCTCACTTGCCTTGGCGGCCCTAGTGGGCGGCTTTAAGCTCCCGAGCGGCCATTGAGCCTCATAGTGGGCAACCTTAATGCTCCATTAAGCGGCGGCTACTTGTAAGGGCACCACATTTGGCATACATATTGACTGGGAGACCATTGTGGGCACTACATTGCATACATGCCGGCCAACTCACTGCCAAGCTCAACATCTTGTATACATTCCGGCCAACTCGCTGCCAAGCTGAAAGTTTTCCCTCAGCAGCTCTAAGCTAAAAATATCATCGTGAATTCACTTACCCGTAACAAGGTCCTGAGAATAGTGCCACATGTCTCCAAGATGAAAATATAAGTGATTGCATTTGGTGAAA
Source organism: Adiantum capillus-veneris (assembly GCF_014529385.1). Classification (NCBI taxonomy): domain Eukaryota; kingdom Viridiplantae; phylum Streptophyta; class Polypodiopsida; order Polypodiales; family Pteridaceae; genus Adiantum; species Adiantum capillus-veneris. Next base: position 2,203,072 of record NC_140940.1, on the reverse strand, counting down.
GACATTTTCTTTGCACTCGGTTTTTTATTACTTGCATCAGCTTCTCAGATAATGCCGAAATTATCCAGCTCAGCACAGTGCCGGCAGCTGCTGACACCGGCCTCAATCCACATTATCTCATGAACCCGGACCCGGTTTGGCGAGTCGTTAATTCCTTTAGACTTCTCAAACTGCATAGAGCGCATACAAACCCTGCTGAGGCTGTAAAAATCCCAGATGGCACTCCGACCGAGCGGACCGGAATGGCACGAAATCGGCCCCCGGTGAATATTTAACGGCTCATATCTTGGCAATCGTAACTCCGATTGCTGATCTTAAAAGACCGATGTGCTCCACAAAGTGAGCACTTCAGGTCCATGCATTCATTTCATTTCTGTCACCTCAGGTGCAGTTGCCCAATTCGGTACGGATCTGCAATGGACTCAAACTTCAAAGTGCCATAACTTCTTCACCGTAGCTCCAATCGACGAGCCGTAAAGAAAGGCCGGTAGAGCACTTCAAGCACTACAGTTCTAGATCATAATCTCTCATCCGTGGTCACCGCAATCATACTCGTTTTTGGCATCATTGAGGCATCTGTTGCCCTTTTAAGCCGCATCTGGCATACATTAATCATTAAGCTTGGCCTGTTATCAAGCCCTGATCACTACTCACTTAATGTGTAGACTTCAAAGAAGATTAGCTTGCATTTCTCTGCTCTTTTTCTCATCATGGCAACGGAGCTGCACGACCAAAGATGTCGGGGGATATCTGTTCGCTACATGAGCTCGGCAAGCACCGGGCCTCTGGCTGTGGGAGGTGTGAAAGAGAGAGAACAAGAACAACAGATGCAACTGAATCTGAAAATCACCGTAATCATCAGTTAATTGATTAATATGTTCGCGTACAACTTAGTCCTTATGCCATGGCGGGCTGTTAACAGCGCCGTCACTTGGATCATCTGCAAACGAGGAGTTTAGGCTCCCCCTATACAGAATTAACCGGGCCGTTAACGACACCGGACTTAAAAGAATGTTAATTCAATCTCTATATGATGACGGTTGTGGAAATGTCCTCCTGTTGCTTTATACTGTCTTTGAATTATCTGCTTCAATTGCCTTTGGAATCTGCAAGTTTCAATTCTATTCGTTGCTTCAATTTTCATGCTTCCTGCTTTATATGCTTTACTCTGCCTTAATTACCGCTTACGAGCTTGAAGTCAGATTTCCTTGCCGAGCTCCAACTCTCTTCCTTCCCGTTTTACGCTTACTCTCTTGGTTTCTTCGACTTCAACAAGCCTTTCTTGCTTTGGTTGTCCAAGCTTTCCCTTCCTTAGGCTTCACCGGCTTCAATGCTCGAGTTTTGCTTAGCTTCCCCTCTTGCTTAGCTTCGATGGCAATCCAAGGAGAAGCCCTAGCTTCCATGGAGTCCAAGGAGGGTTGCTTTGATGGCGTTCAAGGAGGCAATCCCTCTCTTTGATGGAGATTGAGGAGATCGAGAGGAAGCTCTCCCTAGTCTTGCTCATTTCCCTCTTCAAGGCTCCGGCTCCCTCTCTTGGCCTTGCCTTCGTTCCCTTACTTCCTTGCCTCAAGATCTTCTCGCCTTGGGTCTCCCCCTCTTTCCCTCTTTCCTCGCTTATTGCCTTTCTTCTAACCTCTTTCTTATCTCCTTCGATTCCCTCTTCTCCCTTCCTCCTTTGTTAGTCGAGGATGAGAGCGAGAGAACTGGAGCATTTGCTTCCGAGCATGAGAGCGAGAGAGAGGGATCTTTCCCCCTTTGCCCGAGCTTCTTGCTCTTCTTACCTTTGCTTCCGTTCTTCTTCTCCTTGCCCTCCCTTTTTCGCATCGAATACCCTTGCATGCCATAAAAGCCCTCTCGATGTTTTTGCCCCCACCACGCACTCACGGCGCCGTGACTGACGTGGCGTGGGAAGGAGGTTGATGACGTGGCATCTCGAACCTTAGACCAACGCGATAGTTGACGCCAACAATGTCGAACTGGTTCGCCATAGGCTGAGGAGAGTTTTCCGCTTCATACACAAGCTCGCCCGAGCACTATACAGCCGTGCGCAAGCGATTCTTTCCCTTCTTCCTGCTGCTCGTCGCCCCTGGCTACTTCACGCTTTTTTTTCTCATTTTTTTTTGTGTTTCACACCCGTTAAGCCCTTAAGTTATCCATAAGGCGGGTGGCCTTATTGATTTAGCTTTGGACCATTTGAATTTGGCCTCTTTGGGCGGCCTTTGCTTGGGTGGCCTTTGGCTCACTTGCCTTGGCGGCCCTAGTGGGCGGCTTTAAGCTCCCGGGCGGCCATTGAGCCTCATAGTGGGCGGCCTTAATGGTCCATTAAGCGGCACGGCTACGTGTAAGGGCACCACATTTGGCATACATATTGACTGGGCGACCATTGTGGGCACTACATTGCATACATGCCGGCCAACTCACTGCCAAGCTCAACATCTTGTATACATTCTGGCCAACTCGCTGCCAAGCTAAAAGTTTTCCCTCAGCAGCTCTTAGCTAAAAATATCATCATGAATTTACTTACCCGTAACAAGGTCCTGAGAATAGTGCCACATGTCCCCAAGATGAAAATATAAGTGATTGCATTTGGTGAAAGACATTTCCTTTGCACTCGGTTGTTTATTACTTGCATCAGCTTCTCAGATAATGCCGAAATTATCCAGCGTAGCACAGTGCCGGCAGCTGCTGACACCGGCCTCAATCCACATTATTGTAGACATGTAGTAGTGTTAGTGTGTATACGCGCTTCACCAGGGGCACTTTTCTCGCACTGGGTTTTTCCCCCTGGACATCCGGTGTGAAAGGACACCTTATCTCTTAGGGTTTCATATAAGCTTTGTAGCTCTGAGTTTGTATATACACTATTATTCCAATACAGAGAGATAGACTACAGAGATCTCGTACACAAGCTCTGTGTCTTCTCCTTCTTCATCTTCTTCCTACTCTGAGTTGCTGTCTTCCTTCTGTTTCCTGTTTCATCATCTTCAACAATTGGTATCAGAGCGAGGTGATTTCCAGAGCCTCTACTTGCGTTTTCGCGCGCGCAATCGCAGTTTTCAGGCAGTTTTCGGAAAATTTGCGCGTGGGAGCATCCTCGACATTCCGGGAGTATTCTGAACAGAAAGGCGACCTGGGGTTTTACCCCCCCTTTCGAAGCCATTCGAGCCCTCAAAATTTTGTTCTAAGCAGCGTAGCAGAAGTTACTTTTCGGAGGCGTTTAGATCAAGAGGGTGTGCTTTTTGACAGATTTTCTTCAGGTAAACAGTTCTTTTGGGAAGCAGCTTGTCTTAGCTTTGTGCTAAGATTTTGTGTAGAGTTGTGCTTGGATTGGAGAGGAGATTTGTGAATCTCTTGAAGGTTCTTTTGGTCTCTTGTGTGCATCTACAGTATGGCTCAATCTATGGAGAAAGAGATTTTTGGTGCGTTTACCTCCGAAGACAAATTGGATGGTACCAACTATTCTCTTTGGTCTTTTATGGCCAAAAATGTTTTGGTTGGTAAAGGATTGTGGGATTATGTATCTGGAGATGAAGTTCGTCTGGGTAGCATTGCACCTGCCACGCCTGGTCGTGGTGCAGCTGTTGGTGCAGGACCCTCACAAGTCACTCCACAGCAAAAGAGATGGGATACTAAAGATGCACAGGCTATGGCTGTGATTGCCTTAACCATAAAGAGGACAATCACACCCCATATCAGATCTTGCAGAACTTCTGAGGATGCTTGGAACACTCTGCAAGCTATGTTTGGAGGAAGAAACGCTGCCAGAATAGAGTTTATGAAGAAACAACTTGACAAAATACAGATGGACGAAGGTGACGATATTGTCGAGCATCTTACAAAAATCAGGGATCTTAAAGAGCAATTGCTTAGCATTGATGAAGTGATTCCAGAGAAGGACTTGGTTTCCAAAACACTCAATTCACTACCACCATCTTATTTGACTTTTCAGACTTCTTTGACTCTGTCTTTGCGAGCTAATCCTGAGCCTCTTCATTTTGAAGAGTTAGTGGCTTTGCTATTGCAGGAGGATCAATCACGTAAGAACAAGTCTTTACAGGTGGATGGTATGGATCATGCTCTTGTTGTACAGAACAAAAACAAGGATAAAGAGAGTGCTCATTACTCCAAGTCTAGTGCAGGACAATCTTCAGAGAAGTCTAAAGGTGATTCCGACAAGTCCAAGAAGAAAGGTAAATGTCACTACTGCAAGAAACCTGGTCACTACATTAGTGAGTGTAAAAAGCGAATTGCTAAAGAAAAGAAGAAAGAGTCAAGTTTGGTTGTTTCAGCTTCTGGTGATTCTTCTACAGCTAAAGAAGAGTCTGCAAACTTTGTGCAGGATTCTTATGCTTTCGTAGTATGTTCAGATTTTTCTGCTTACAGTGTTGACAAGACACAAATGATTTGGTACTTTGATAGTGGTGCATCCAGGCATATTACTTCAAGGAAGGATTTGTTTTGTTCATTGGATGCAGCTCCAGCAGGAAAGAAGGTGACATGTGCAAATAATGCTTCTTATCCAATCAAAGGCGTTCGTAAGATTTTGATTACCATTTCAGATGGTTCAGATTTATGCTTTCCAGATGTCTTATATGTTTTGGTACTTTGATAGTGGTGCATCCAGGCATATTACTTCAAGGAAGGATTTTTTTTGTTCATTGGATGCAGCTCCAGCAGGAAAGAAGGTGACATGTGCAAATAATGCTTCTTATCCAATCAAAGGCGTTGGTAAGATTTTGATTACCATTTCAGATGGTTCAGATTTATGCTTTCCAGATGTCTTATATGTTTCAGGGATCAAGAAGAATTTGTTGTATGTATCCTCTCTTGCAAAAAATGGTCTTCGGGTCATTTTTGAGGATGACAGATGTGTTGTACGAGATCGAGAGAATGGTTATTCTCTTATCACTACAGGTACGCTGGAAAATGGACTATTTGTGCTAGATCGTTATGAAAAGCAGATTCAGGTATGTATTGCAGAAACAAAGACTCAGGCAATGCAGGATGCTGAGTTGTGGCATGCTAGATTCGGGAATGTTAGTTATGGCAGTTTGATGACTTTACAACGTCATAATATGGTGCATGATTTGTCTTTATTGGAGATGCCACCAAGACATGTATGTGAAGGTTGCGTTCTTGGAAAGATGCACAGATTTGCATTTTCGCAGGATGGTTCAGTTAGAGCGACACGAAAGTTGCAGCTTGTACACAGTGATGTATGTGGTCCTATGAGGACGCCATCTTTGGGAAACAGCCTTTATTTTGTGACCTTCATTGATGACTTTTCCAGGTTTTTTTGGGTGTATCCACTCAAAGCAAAGTCAAATGTGTTTGCAGTTTTTCAACATTATGTCGCCATGGTTGAAAATGAAACAGGTTGCAAAGTACAGACTCTTCGTACCGATCGAGGAGGTGAATACATGTCAGGTGCATTTAAGGATTTTTTGGGAAAGAAAGGCATTAAACACCAATGCACTATGCCATACACACCACAACAGAATGGTGTTGCAGAAAGGAAGAACAAGTCTTTAATGGAGACGGCTAGATATATGCTCAAGGCTAAGAGTTTGCCTCATAAGCTATGGATGGAGGCAGTTGCTTGTGCAGCACATGTTTTGAACAGGTATCCTACTCGTGCCTTGAATACCATTACTCCATATGAAGCTTGGTATGACAGAAAACCTTCAGTCAGTTATCTTCGTGTTTTTGGTTGTCTTGCTTATGCTCACATCCCTCAGCAGTTACGTGGGAAGCTTGATGATAAGGCAATCAAATGTATATTTGTGGGGTACATTAGTGGAAGTAAAGGTTATAGACTTTACAATCCTGCTACAAACAAGATTTTTGAAAGTCGTGATGTAATTTTTGCAGAAACTACTGCTCAACCTATGGTTGCTTTTGATGTACCTCATATGCAGACACATGATGTATTTGAAGGTTTGCTTCCTTCTTTTGTGGAGAATCAAGAATCACAACAGGTTGATAATCTTGATCAATCTTTTGATCAGCATGTGACACCTCATGATGTAGAGGAAATTGTGCGTGAAGAGCAAGAAGTTCTCAGGGAAGAAAGAACCTTGCCTAAATGGGTTCAGAAAACTTTGCAGGATAGCAAGTTGGATGCACCGCTGCCACGGAAAACACGTGCTGGTACTACTTTTGGCAGAGAGCAAGTAGATTTGGCTTGCTTTAGCACTCTTTGTGATGCAGATGAGCCTGATTCATTTGAACAAGCTTTAGAGTGTGTTCAGTGGAAAGATGCTATGCAGCAAGAAATTGATTCTATTCATAAGAATCATACATGGGATCTAGTGGAGTTGCCTACAGGTAAAAAGCCTATTGGTACAAAGTGGGTTTTTAAAGGTAAAAAGGAAACAAGATGGTATTGTTGACAGGTACAAAGCAAGGCTTGTAGCAAAAGGCTATGCGCAACAGAAAGGCATAGATTATGATGAAACCTTTGCTCCTACTTCTCGTGCGTCCACAGTTAGATCACTAGTTGCAATTGCTGCTCATCATGGTTGGAAAGTGCATCAGTTGGATATCAAAACTGCTTTTTTGAATGGTGATTTGCAGGAAGAAGTTTATGTAATTCAACCAAGTGGTTTTGTTGTAAAAGGTCAAGAGCAAAAGGTATGTAGATTGCGTAAAGCTTTGTATGGTCTCAAACAGGCTCCAAGAGCATGGTATGAGAAGATACATACTTATTTGATTGGCCAAGGATTTCAGAATAGTCCAACAGAAAGTACTTTGTATGTCAAAAAGAGAGATGGAGTTCTCATTATGCTAACACTTTATGTGGATGATATGCTTCTTACAGGCAATAGTGCAGATGAAATTGAAGCATTTAAAGATGCTTTGAGAAAAACCTTTGAGATGTCTGATCTTGGTTTGCTACATTATTACTTGGGTATTCAGTTTGTGCAATCAGAGGATGGCATATACATGTTGCAAGAAAAATATTTGCATAAAATTTTGGACAAGTTTGGTATGCAAAATTGTAAGCCAATCTCTACACCCGTAGAAACTGGATCAAAGTTGAGCATGCACGATGCTGGAGAACCTTTTGATGTACATACTTATGCAGCAGCCGTTGGTTGCTTGATATATTTGGCAGGCAACACTCGTTCAGACATTCAATTTGGGGTTTCACAAGCAAGCAGATTTATGCACAGCCCAGGTATGCATCATTGGCAGGCTGTGAAGCGCATACTTCGTTACCTTTCAGGTACCCCTAATCTTGCCATGTTCTTTCCAAGGGGGGATATGTATGGAAAGCACAGTTCTATGCAGCTTCTTGGTTACAGCGATTCAGATTGGGCTGGTGATTTTGACACACGACATTCCACAAGTGGCAATTGTTTTTTCTTGGGAAATGCATGTATATCTTGGCTAAGCAAGAAGCAACCCACAGTGGCTACATTAACTTGTGAAGCTGAGTACAGGGCTGCTTTCACGGCAACAGTTGATTGTGTATGGATACGCAGGTTATTGGCAGATCTTTGTGAGTGTCAACAGGCACCCACTACCATTTTCACTTACAGTCAGAGTGCTATGGCAGTTGCAAGGAATCCAGTATTTCATGCAAGAACAAAGCACATAGAGGTTCACTACCACTATGTCAGGGAAAGGCTACATGCAGGGGAGATCACACTAACTTATTGTCCTACACAGGATAACATTGCAGATCTATTTACGAAGGCGTTATCACGAGAAAAGTTTGAAGCTTTCCGAAAAGCTTTGGGGTTACTCTCATACACATGATGATCTGCTACCTTGTACGGATTCACACTATCACTATAGGGGGGATTTGTAGACATGTAATAGTGTTAGTGTGTATACGCGCTTCACCAGGGGCACTTTTCTCCCACTGGGTTTTTCCCCCTGGACATCCGGTGTGAAAGGACACCTTATCTCTTAGGGTTTCATATAAGCTTTGTAGCTCTGAGTTTGTATATACACTATTATTCCAATACAGAGAGATAGACTACAGAGATCTCGTACACAAGCTCTGTGTCTTCTCCTTCTTCATCTTCTTCCTACTCTGAGTTGCTGTCTTCCTTCTGTTTCTTGTTTCCTCATCTTCAACAACACATTATCTCATGAACCCGGACCCGGTTTGGCGAGTCGTTAATTCCTTTAGACTTCTCAAACTGCAGAGAGCGCATACAAACCCTGCTGAGGCTGTAAAAATCCTAGATGGCACTCCGACCGAGCGGACCGACTGGCACGAAACCGGCCCCCGGTGAATATTTAACGGCTCATATCTTGGCAACCGTAACTCCGATTGCTGATCTGAAAAGACCGACGTGCTCCACAAAGTGAGCACTTCAGGTCTATGCATTCATTTCATTTCTGTCACCTCAGTTGCAGTTTCCCAATCCGGCACGGATGTGCAATCGACTCAACCTTCAAAGTGCCATAACTTCTTCACCGTAGCTCCAATCGACGAGCCGTAAAGACAGGCCGGTAGAGCACTTCAAGCACTACAGTTCTAGATCATAATCTCTCATCCGTGGTCACCGCAATCATACTCGTTTTTGGCATCATTGAGGCATCTGTTGCCCTTTTAAGCCGCATCTGGCATACATTAATCATTAAGCTTGGCCTGTTATCAAGCCCTGATCACTGCTCACTTAATGTGTAGACTTCAAAGAAGATTAGCTTGCATTTCTCTGCTCTTTTTCTCATCATGGCAACGGAGCTGCACGACCAAAGATGTCGGGGGATATTTGTTCGCTACGTGAGCTGGGCAAGCGCCGGGCCTCTGGCTGTGGGAGGTGTGAAAGAGAGAGAACAAGAACAACAGATGCAACTGAATCTGAAAATCACCGTAATCATCATTTAAATGATTAATATGTTCGCGTACAACTTAGTCCTTATGCCATGGCGGGCTGTTAGCAGCGCCGTCACTTGGATCATCTGCAAACGAGGAGTTTAGGCTCCCCCTATATAGAATTAACCGGGCCGTTAACGACACCGGACATAAAAGAATGTTAATTCAATCTCTATATGATGACGGTTGTGGAAATGTCCTCCTGTTGCTTTATACCGTCTTTGAATTATCTGCTTCAATTGCCTTTGGAATCTGCAAGTTTCAATTCTATTCGTTGCTTCAATTTTCATGCTTCCTGCTTTATATGCTTTACTCTGCCTTAATTACCGCTTACGAGCTTCAAGTCAGATTTCCTTGCCGAGCTCCAACTCTCTTCCTTCCCGTTTTACGCTTACTCTCTTGGTTGCTTCGACTTCGACAAGCCTTTCTTGCTTTGGTTGTCCAAGCTTTCCCTTCCTTAGGCTTCACCGGCTTCAATGCTCGAGTTTTTCTTAGCTTCCCCTCTTGCTTAGCTTCGATGGCAATCCAAGCAGAAGCCCTAGCTTCCATGGATTCCAAGGAGGCTTGCTTTGATGGCGTTCAAGGAGGAAATCCCTCTCTTTGATGGAGATTGAGGAGATCGAGAGGAAGCTCTCCCTAGTCTTGCTCGTTTTCCTCTTCAAGGCTCCGGCTCCCTCTCTTGGTCTTGCCTTCGTTCCCTTCCTTCCTTGCCTCAAGCTCTTCTCGCCTTGGGTCTCCCCCTCTTTCCTTCTTCCCTCGCTTATTGCCTTTCTTCTAACCTCTTTCTTATCTCCTTCGATTCCCTCTTCTCCCTTCCTCCTTTGTTAGTCGAGGATGGGAGCGAGAGATTGGGAGCATTTGCTTCCGAGCATGAGAGCGAGAGAGAGGGAGCTTTCCCCCTTTGCCCGAGCTTCTTGCGCTTCTTACCTTTGCTTCCGTTCTTCCTCTCCTTGCCCTCCCTTTGTCGCATCGAATACCCTTGCATGCCATAAAAGCCCTCTCGATGTTTTTGCCCCCACCACGCACTCACGGCGCCGTGACTGACGTGGCGTGGGAAGGAGGTTGATGACGTGGCATCTCGAACCTCAGATCAGCGCAAAAGTTGACGACAACAATGTCGAACTGGTTCGCCATAGGCTGAGGAGAGTTTTCCGCTTCATACACAAGCTCGCCCGAGCACTATACAGCCCTGCGCAAGCGATTCTTTCCCTTGTTCCTGCTGCTCGTCGCCCCTGGCTGCTTCACGCTTTTTTTTTCTCCTTTTTTTTTGTGTTTCACACCCTTTAAGCCCTTAAGTTACCCATTGGGCGGGCAGCCTTATTGATTTAGCTTTGGACCGTTTGAATTTGGCCTCTTTGGGCGGCCTTTGCTTGGGTGGCCATTGGCTCACTTGCCTTGGCGGCCCTAGTGGGCGGCTTTAAGCTCCCGGGCGGCCATTGAGCCTCATAGTGGGCGGCCTTAATGCTCCATTAAGCGGCACGGCTACTTGTAAGGGCACCACATTTGGCATACATATTGACTGGGCGACCATTGTGGGCACTACATTGCATACATGCCGGCCAACTCACTGCCAAGCTCAACATCTTGTATACATTCCGGCCAACTCGCTGCCAAGCTGAAAGTTTTCCCTCAGCAGCTGTCAGCTAAAAGTATCATCGTGAATTTACTTACTCGTAACAAGGTCTTGAGAATAGTGCCACATGTCCCCAAGATGAAAATATAAGTGATTGCATTTGGTTAAAGACATTTCCTTTGCACTCGGTTGTTTATTACTTGCATCAGCTTCTCAGATAATGCCGAAATTATCCAGCTCAGCACAGTGCCGGCAGCTGCTGACACCGGCCTCAATCCACATTATCTCATGAACTCGGACCCAGTTTGGCGAGTCGTTAATTCCTTTAGACTTCTCAAACTGCATAGATCGCATACAAACCCTGCTGAGGCTGTAAAAATCCCAGATGGCATGAAACCGGCCCCCGGTGAATATTTAACGGCTCATATCTGGGCAATCGTAACTCCGATTGCTGATCTGAAAAGACCGACGTGCTCCACAAAGTGAGCACTTCAGGTCTGTGCATTCATTTCATTTCTGTCACCTCAGCTACAGTTGCCCAATCCGGTACGGATCTGCAATCGACTCAAACTTCAAAATGCCATAACTTCTTCACCGTAGCTCCAATCGACGAGCCGTAAAGACAAGCCGGTAGAGCACTTCAAGCACTGCAGTTCTAGATCATAATCTCTCATCTGTGGTCACCGCAATCAAACTCGTTTTTGGCATCATTGAGGCATCTGTTGCCCTTTTAAGCCGCATCTGGCATACATTAATCATTAAGCTTGGCCTGTTATCAAGCCCTGATCACTGCTCTCTTAATGTGTAGACTTCAAAGAAGATTAGCTTGCATTTCTCTGCTCTTTTTCTCATCATGGCAACGGAGCTGCACGACCAAAGATGTCGGGGGATATTTGTTCGCTACGTGAGCTGGGCAAGCGCCGGGCCTCTGGCTGTGGGAGGTGTGAAAGAGAGAGAACAAGAACAACAGATGCAACTGAATCTGAAAATCACCGTAATCATCAGTTAATTGATTAATATGTTCGCGTACAACTTAGTCCTTATGCCATGGCGGGCTGTTAACAGCGCCGTCACTTGGATCATTTGCAAACGAGGAGTTTAGGCTCCCCCTATACAGAATTAACCGGGCCGTTAACGACACCGGACTTAAAAGAATGTTAATTCAATCTCTATATGATGACGGTTGTGGAAATGTCCTCCTGTTGCTTTATACTGTCTTTGAATTATCTGCTTCAATTGCCTTTGGAATCTGCAAGTTTCAATTCTATTCGTTGCTTCAATTTTCATGCTTCCTGCTTTATATGCTTTACTCTGCCTTAATTACCGCTTACGAGCTTCAAGTTAGATTTCTTTGCCAAGCTCCAACTCTCTTCCTGCCCGTTTTACGCTTACGCTCTTGGTTGCTTCGACTTCGACAAGCCTTTCTTGCTTTGGTTGTCCAAGCTTTCCCTTCCTTAGGCTTCACCGGCTTCAATGCTCGAGTTTTGCTTAGCTTCCCCTCTTGCTTAGCTTCGATGGAAATCCAAGGAGAAGCCCTACCTTCCATGGAGTCCAAGGAGGCTTGCTTTGATGGCGTTCAAGGAGGCAAGCCCTCTCTTTGATGGAGTTTGAGGAGATCGAGAGGAAGCTCTCCCTAGTCTTGCTCGTTTTCCTCTTCAAGGCTCCGGCTCCCTCTCTTGGCCTTGCCTTCGTTCCCTTCCTTCCTTGCCTCAAGCTCTTCTCGCCTTGGGTCTCCCCCTCTTTCCCTCTTCCCTCGCTTATTGCCTTTCTTCTAACCTCTTTCCTATCTCCTTCGATTCCCTCTTCTCCCTTCCTCCTTTGTTAGTCGAGGATGAGAGCGAGAGAGAGGGAGCTTTCCCCCTTTGCCCGAGCTTCTTGCTCTTCTTACCTTTGATTCCGTTCTTCCTCTCCTTGCCCTCCCTTTTTCGCATCGAATACTCTTGCATGCCATAAAAGCCCTCTCGATGTTTTTGCCCCCACCACGCAGTCACGGCGCCGTGACTGACATGGCGTGGGAAGGAGGTTGATGACGTGGCATCTCGAACCTCATACCAGCACGAAAGTTGACGCCAACAGTGTCGAACTGGTTTGCCATAGGCTGAGGAGAGTTTCCCGCTTCATACACAAGCTCGCCCGAGCACTATACAGCCCTGCGCAAGCGATTCTTTCCCTTGTTCCTGCTGCTCGTCGCCCCTGGCTGCTTCACGCTTTTTTTTTCTCCTTTTTTTTTGTGTTTCACACCCTTTAAGCCCTTAAGTTACCCATTGGGCGGGCAGCCTTATTGATTTAGCTTTGGACCGTTTGAATTTGGCCTCTTTGGGCGGCCTTTGCTTGGGTGGCCATTGGCTCACTTGCCTTGGCGGCCCTAGTGGGCGGCTTTAAGCTCCCGGGCGGCCATTGAGCCTCATAGTGGGCGGCCTTAATGCTCCATTAAGCGGCACGGCTACTTGTAAGGGCACCACATTTGGCATACATATTGACTGGGCGACCATTGTGGGCACTACATTGCATACATGCCGGCCAACTCACTGCCAAGCTCAACATCTTGTATACATTCCGGCCAACTCGCTGCCAAGCTGAAAGTTTTCCCTTAGCAGCTCTCAGCTAAAAATATCATCGTGAATTTACTTACCTGTAACAAGGTCCTGAGAATAGTGCCACATGTCCCCAAGATGAAAATATAAGTGATTGCATTTGGTGAAAGACATTTCCTTTGCACTCGGTTGTTTATTACTTGCATCAGCTTCTCAGATAATGCCGAAATTATCCAGCTCAGCACAGTGCTGGTAGCTGCTGACACCGGCCTCATTCCATATTATCTCATGAACCCGGACCCGGTTTGGCGAGTCGTTAATTCCTTTAGACTTCTCAAACTGCATAGAGCGCATACAAACCCTGCTGAGGCTGTAAAAATCCCAGATGGCACTCCGACCGAGCGGACCGGACTGACACGAAACCGGCCCCCGGTGAATATTTAACGGCTCATATCTTGGCAACCGTAACTCCGATTGCTGATCTGAAAAGACCGACGTGCTCCACAAAGTGAGCACTTCAGGTCCGTGCATTCATTTCATTTCTATCACCTCAGCTGCAGTTGCCCAATCCGGTACGGATCTGCAATCGACTCAAACTTCAAAGTGCCATAACTTCTTCACCGTAGCTCCAATCGATGAGCCGTAAAGACAGGCCGGTAGAGCACTTCAAGCACTACACTTCTAGATCATAATATCTCATCTGTGGTCACCGCAATCATACTCATTTTTGGCATCATTGAAGCATCTCGTGGCCCTTTTAAGCCGCATGGCATACATTAATCATTAAGCTTGGCCTGTTATCAAGCCTTGAGCACTGCTCACTTTATGTGTAGATTTCAAAGAAGATTAGCTTGCATTTCTCTGCTCTTTTTCTCATCATGGCAACGGAGCTGCACGACATCGGAATCATGCTATTTTGTATATTTGTAGGATCTCCGCACTCTCGATTGTAGCAGATTTTCACTATGAATTTTGATGCAAATAACAAGCAGTCTAACTCTGACTTGGGCCCTTTGATCCAATCAAGTTCCATGCAGAAAAGCCTAGTCAACATATCCCCCTTTTTGTTAAAGTTTATACATCTCAATTGAATGCCCAATGTGATCCCAGTTATTTTTTTGTTTTTTAGGTATTTCGTTTACTTATTTTAGAAGATTCTGAAGATTCTAGGTAAGGAAATTGCTTTGGGTAGTATATAAACAAACACTTGTCCCCATTGTATAATCACTAATTCATTGTCAAGTTGGTTGGTTCAATAACTCTCTCTCTTTCTATGGCTCGTGCATTCTCACCCTAAATGCACCACTATAAGAGACTGAGGTCTTTGCCGCGCATGACAGCCGCATCAGGATGAGAAAGAGTAGAGAGAAGAGGCATGGGGGGAAGAAAGAAACCTGCTCGTCGCGTCTACGAACAAACGAGCCATAGAGAGAGAGAGAGAGAGAGAGAGAGAGAGAGAGAGAGAGAGAGAGAGAGAGAGAGAGAGAGATCAAACAAATGCATTACAATGCATGCTAGCAGAAGATCAATATTGAAGCATTCACAAAAGCAAGTGATCGACATTAGCTACAACATCCTCATTACGATACATTAAAACATGGCTTTAACTACATCATCATCTACTAGTTCCATGGCCATGACGCGATCTATGTGGAGTCCCAGTTCATCAAAATCAGCATAGGGATGGAAACGATCATCCTCATCATCATTCTCTTCTTCTAGCATTCCAGTGCATTGTCTAGTCTTGTCTTCGTCCCACATTGGCGCTTGCATCTTCGAAATGTGAGAGGGGAGGTAGGGAAGGTGAACTAGAGCTTAAAATGAGAATGATTTTGCATGTCTATTAGATTCTTCTTAAAAGAAGTGGAGGGAGCAGGTCGGCAAAAGAAAGGGGAAGTGATCAAATTTTTTAAAACAAACGCACCCTAGGGTATAAACGCGACAAATACCGCGGCAAATTTTCATTAAAAATTATAAAAAAATGCCAACGAGCTAGACTGGGTTTTTTTAACCCTAACCCACTGCACAATAGCCGCGCTGGTCTGTGTTTTTTCTCTTCTTCTTCTCTTCTCTCTCTCTCTCTCTCTCTCTCTCTCTCTCTCTCTCTTTCTCTCTCTCACACACACACACACACACACACACGGAGGCAAGCAAACGTTGGCGGCAAGAGAGTAACAAAGGAATGTTGGCGACGGCGGCAACTCTTTTGCTGGCGGCAAGAGAGTGGCAAAGGAGCGTTGGCAGCAAGGAGACACACAAAATCAAACGAGTGCGAATCATTTGCGATGTAAGTGCACTTATTTTCTTTTTTTGGCATGCATTTTGTTTTAAAATTAATGTTATTTGCATTTATTGTTGAGGTAAAGGCTCACGTGAGCCCATGGGTTATCCCCCATGCTCAAGATTTTTAGGATTCTATTGAGGTTTTGGTATGCCTATTTGCATGCAATGGGCTCCCCAAACAGGCTGCCCATTGCATGCAAATAAGCATGCCAAAATCTCTCTAATGGAGGGGTCAAACGGTAGTCGAAAACCCCTCTAATAGAGGGGCCAAACTCATCCTAAAACCTCTAGTTTTAGGTATGAGTTTGGCCCCTCTATTAAAAGGGTTTTGGCATGTCTATTTGCATGCAATGAGCTCCCCAGCTAAGCAGCCCATTGCATGCAAATAGGCATACCAAAACCTCTCTAACAGAAGGGGCCAAACGGCATGAGTTTGACCCCTCTATTAGAGGGGTTTTGGCATGTTTATTTGACCCTATCCCAAAAACCTTAGTTTATTGCCCTAATTGGTGGAGGTAAAGGCTCATGTGAGCCCATGGGTTGTCCTCCATGCTCATGTTTTTTTGGCCCTATTTTGCCTCCCCCCTTCAATGTCCAAAACCCCTAGCAAATGGCATGAGTTTGGCCCCTCCATTAGAGGGGTTTTGGCATGCCTATTTGCATGCAATGGGCTCCCCAAACAGGCAGCCCATTGCATGCAAATAGGCATGCCAAAACCTGTCTAATAGAGGAACCAAACGGTAGCCCAAAACCCCTCTAATAGAGGGGCCAAATTCATCTCAAAACCTCTAGTTTTATGTATGATTTTTACACAATTCCCACACATTTTCAACGCTCGACCAAGAGCCCTTGTACAACATAATCCCCTCACATTTTGAACGCCCGACCAAGAGCCCTTGTAAATATTTCACTTTTATTTTGAATGCCCAACCAAAAGGCCTTGTATACATTTTGCGAACTCTCGATATCAATAAAAAAAATTTTGTCAATAAATTGTTTTTAAGTTTCTTGTGTTTCAAAAATTATATAATATTGTTAAATCTTACATAATAAATAAATATGATATTTATGTTTAAAAAATATATATCTAAGGATCTTTGGATGATGCAAAGTCTTCACAGATGGAGACTTGAATTATCTAAGATCCTCTGATATTTTTTTAAAATAAATTGTGTGGAAGGTATAAGCGCGGCTATCATAGTGGCTATATGCGCATCAATGAGCGCAACAATTAATAAACAGATACCTGCACTGATACCCTTGAGCATTGCGAGCTGACAGCCGTGCTACCAGTTGCGGTGATACCCATGTGCCCAATCCTTTCTCTCTCCAGAAACGCTTGTTGATGCGCGACCATTCTAGAGGCATTCAACCCCCTTTCTTATAGTGCACGCTTCCACATCATCGACTTTAACATGGTATCAGAGCATCGTGCTCTTTGATTGTGAAGAAGAGTGGCGACACAAAGACTCGGTGGCAGGTAGAGAAGCAACAGAGCAACGACATTTTAAAATGCTCAAAGCGTAAATGGCGCACACTCCATTGATGATTTGAAGGTTGTTTTAGCAATGTTTAGCATGTCACTGCTGACGACCTGCATCCTCTCCCTCCTAGATCCTCTCCCTTCTCCTAGTTGCTTCTTGAAATGCAAGTCTCTCTCTTTCTTTGATTCATGCATTCTCACCCTTATTGTCCGCTATCACATCTCGACTTTGACAAGGTAGTAGAGCGATGTGCTCTTTGATTGTGAAAAGGAGAGGTGAGGCGAAGACTGGCAAGTAGAGAACTAATTGAGCAACGGAGATTTAAAACGCTTAAGTGTCAGTGGTGCATTTTGAAACGCAAGTGGTGGGAGGGTGGCTTGCATCGACGATTTGAAGGCAGTTTTTTAGCAATGTTTTGACACGCAAGCAGCTTGCATCCTTTCCCTCCTCCCAGTTGCTTCTTGAAACACAAGCCTCTTTGACGACTCGACTCCTTTAGGAGCGTTCTGAAAGGCAATTGTTTCTTGCACACATTTTTCTACAGCGCACTCTACAAAAGTCCCAACGATTTGAGAGGCTTCCGGCGTTGAGGCATGCACTCTATCCATCTTGCCTATCGCAACACCTTGAAGGAGTTATGGCTATGGAGAATAATAGCCGCGCCCCCCCCTCCCCCTGCCCCTCCCCCCCCCCCCCCCCCCCCCCCCCCCCCCCTCTTCCTTTGCCCTTTCCCTTTCCAGGGGCGCTTGTGAGGGACAAGGAAGGTCAAATTATCACACCGAGGCGCTTCCTTATTAGGTCCAAACAAAAGAGAGCGGCTGTAACCACTATTTAGCTTTTTCTCTCGTCTATATTGCTTGCACAGGCAGTCGCAGGCAGGAAAAAGATTCCTTGCGGAAGCTTGGAGCTGAAGTTGCTGAACTGGCTTCGCTGACCTGGGGCCGTAATTAGCATCATGTGTGAGTCTGCGAGACTGTTTCCTTGCACTTATGCAGGTGCATACGCAGCGGGAAGCAGCTCCAAGGTCGTTGCTTTTGTTTGCTGGAAGGAGTTTATGCTTTACTTGCGATGCAGAATGAGTGTGTAGGATGCAGGAATATACGATAATGGCAAGTAAAGCAAAGGACGATGAACGCGGCCCTAGCCTTCTCTTCTGAGAGGGGGATCAAAAAACGCCTTCCATGAACAGCTATCCCTCCTCTACGTTAGGTTTACCTATAAGCCCATCCCCTCGTCTCCCCTACAACCTCAATTCATAGAGAGCTTCATTTGGGCACAAAGTACATACTCATGATCCCTGCCCACGCTTTCTTACTCATGGTTCTTAACTTTAATCACCCTTCTTGACACAATCATACATGCATACCACTCCTTCCCTCCTTCAAAATCGCTTCATCGTCTGAACATTTGAATTCTTTCAGATAGAGGCTTCAATATATCAATCGCAAT
This sequence comes from Adiantum capillus-veneris, assembly GCF_014529385.1. Classification (NCBI taxonomy): domain Eukaryota; kingdom Viridiplantae; phylum Streptophyta; class Polypodiopsida; order Polypodiales; family Pteridaceae; genus Adiantum; species Adiantum capillus-veneris. Next base: position 2,184,913 of record NC_140940.1, on the reverse strand, counting down.
GTGGCGCTCCTTGCTCAAGCTTTATGCATTTTTCTTAGTGATCGTGTTGGCTGCCATAGCCATGGCATTGTTAGTGACGCGTAAATTTATGTACATTGGAAAAATGCCTGCACAAGGTGGAGGGGCACAAGGAGAAAGCATGGGGCAGGGGACCTGGCAACTAATGAGTGAAAATGCAGGCATAGCATCAATGCATGCCGTGGTTACTCGATTTGGAACAGTTGTCATGCTGGACCGCACCAACATTGGTGCTTCCCAAATCAATCTCACAGGGGCAAGGTGGGTGCATTTGACATCAAAATTTCAGCTTTTTTCGTAAAACTTTTGAAAATTTACTGGACTACATTTACAAGAGCTACTCTCCTTGCATTCTGGAAAAAAAAACCTGTCTCTCTTGTTTGATTTTAATTATTAAGCTCGATAGTAAATGCATCAGCAAAAAGAAAATAAGCATTCCATGATCATATACACACACCTCACATACATGCTTTTATGTATCAGACCCAATCTGTGCCAAATTCATGGTGTCATGTGAAACCATTACAGGTGCAGGCACCAGCCAACAGAGCTCACTCTCAAGCATGATTGTACTGCTCACTCCATTGTGTTCACACCTGGATTGGACAATCCGGTAAGGCCACTTTACATCCAGACAGACACTTGGTGCTCCTCGGGACAACTGAATGGGGATGGCACCATTGTCCAAACAGGAGGAGATTTTGAAGGCATCACCAAAATTCGCCGCTTCTGGCCGTGCGCCCCTGATGGAAACTGTGACTGGGTAGAATCCACCAAAGAGTCACTCAAAATGGGCAGATGGTATGCTTCCAATCAGCTTCTACCAGATGGATACACCCAAATTGTTGTCGGTGGCCGCAATGTGTTCACATATGAGTACATCCCTAACCCTTCCGCATCCCCTGCCACTTTCCTTCCGTTCCTCCAGAAAACCTCAGATGCTCAAGCAGACAACCTCTATCCATTCCTTCACCTACTCCCTGATGGCTCTCTCTTCATCTTCGCCAATCGTGACTCCATCATCCTAAATTACACTTCCAATACAATCCTTAAGACGCTCCCTACCATCCCTGGAGAGCCCCGCAATTACCCATCTGCAGGTTCATCTGTCATGCTCCCTTTAAGAGCGGCCGATGGCTATGCACACGTCGAGATTCTTGTATGTGGTGGAGCACAATATGGGGCTTTCCTTAACCCAAACCAATTTCTTCCTGCTTCCCAGACATGTGGGCGCATAGATGTCCTTGCAACCAACCCACAATGGGAGATGGAGACAATGCCGATGAGGAGGACTATGGGAGACATGCTGTTGTTGCCTAGTGAAGAGGTTCTCATCATAAATGGCGCACAAAATGGGTGCCAAGGATGGGGGTTTGCAAACAATCCAGCACTTTCACCTGTGGTGTACAATCCAAGCAAGGCAAATGGGGAGAGGTTTACAACCATGGCGGCGACGACCATACCGAGGCTATACCACTCAACAGCGAATTTGCTACCAGATGGGAGGGTGATAGTGGCAGGTAGCAACACACATCAGTACTACACCTTCACGGGGGAGTTTCCAACAGAGCTAAGAGTGGAGGCCTTTCTACCGACCTACTTAGACTCTGTGTACAACAACATGAGGCCAAGAATAATGCAAGCCCCGGAGAAGGTAACTTACAGTGAGAGTTTTGAGGTGAGAGTGGCGATGGCAGTGGCGCCTGCCGCAAAGGAGATAAGGATGAGCTTGATGAGTGCGCCCTTCAGCACGCACTCTTTCTCGCAAGGTCAGCGCCTGCTCAGTCTACAAGTGCTGCCGCCCTCTGCTGCTGAAGACAACGTGTACATCATCTCTGCAACCGCCCCTTCTTCGGCCTCCCTCGCGCCGCCCTCCTACTACATGCTTTTTGCTGTCAACAACGGCATTCCCAGTGCTACGTGCAAGTGGGTTCAACTCGTCCAAAACACCTAAACAGTATCGACAGCCTGGGAGCTAACTCCCAATCTATAATGTCCCCATTCCTGAAGGAGCATGTATAAAAGTAAATTTCTCTGTGTATGCACAAAGGTGCCCTAGCTTCACAACCTTCCAATTAGCTTGTGAACCCTAGTTGGCAATCACTCTTTGCACTATTTGGGTGATTCTTGTGTATGTCCTGTTTTTGTCTCATGAGTCATGAGTGTCTCTTGTATTATTCCATGTTCGACCAAGCCTTTTGAAGAGGAGAATTTTATGCATCTCTAACAATGAATTTCTCTCTCTCTCTCTCTCTCTCTCTCTCTCTCTCTCTGTGGTGCCTTTTCAATGACAAAAAGACCCCAAGTTTTCATTATAAGGTGGTAGTCACGAGCCTTTCGCTTCGGGCTTACCCTATGAGAATTACATAATGTGTATGTACTGTTTTGGTCTCATGAGTCATAGGCCACACTCTTTGCTTTCATAATATCAATAACTCTCTTTCTTATTCCTTTTGTTCACATATGTGCGCACCCACCCACACACACACACACCCAACATGAAATTGGCTACCATATATGGAATATATCATATTTAATTATATATTTATTAACTTATTTTGCTTACACATGTGTATGAATGGACACTCCCATAGCATCCAACAACAATAGTGCAACCGTCAACAACAAAAAGATCCGAATTAACAATCTGTACGACAATGCTTACCTTCTATACTGTATATGAAGCCGCTTAACTGTCTGCAATATGTGTGTATGTGAGAGAGAGAGAGAGAGGGGGAGAGGGGGAGGCAAGCACACACATCAAGGATTTCGAGGAGCTGATCCGGTAAATGAACAGGTAGGAGCTGGAGAAGTTGGGAGCAAGAGACCACATGGTTGTTAGCTAGTGAGCTTTGACGAGACTGCTAAAACAAATTGCATTTGAAGCTTCCATGGCCGTGAGCAGCTTGGATTGCATGTCCGCAATGGCAGATGTGAGTGCCTTGCAAGGTAACCGATTAACATCCATAGAGGGATCATCTACCAATAAAGAGCTTACAGACGCTGCAGCTTCAATTATAGCTTCCCTGGAGACCTTGCCTACACAAGACACCACTCCTCTTTCAAACGAAACCGCCTGCCTTAGCAGATATCATGCATTTGGCCCATTCCAGCCGTGGGGCCACTCCTTCTCTCTCCTAAAGGTCTTCTCCAGTACGATGTTAAAATTCTCTTCTTCTTTTCCTTCTTCTTCAGTACGTTGGCCGCAACTGGTCCGCATCCATCCTCCACTGTCCACAAAAGGGACCTTTGACCCGGCCCCCTTTGGCTGCAGTCCCCTCCCAACTTCGTAACCCTGATTTCGGGCCACCTTCTCTACCCTGCAAGCTCCAGGTCCACGCACCATCTTGGAAATTATTTCCATCACTTTGGCGTCTAAGGTCTACCTACTCTTTTTATCATTATGCGAGGTTTTTCTATGAGAGGGCAACTACTCCTGTCAGGACTCGGCGGTTGTGACACCCTTCACCCTTTACACCCATGGCCCACTCACACAGCGACGCTCATAACGACGTCGAATTTTTTTTTTTTGAGCGTCGCTGTGTGAGCGTCGCTAATATGAATAGCTTTTTGTAGTGCCATATTTCCTTTGCCAATGGGTTGTGGGATCTATGCGAGCAAAGATCCCACAGCGACGTCGATTGGGTTAAAAAAATAAGAGAGAGGGTCCAAAAACTCAGATCTGAGTTTTTCGGCGCCCTCAAGCAAAGAGCAGGTAACGCTCTCTCTCTCTCTCTCTCTCTCTCTCTTCTCCACACACACACACACACACACACACACAAGGAGAGGAAGGAGAGCCAGGTATGCTCCTTCCCTCTCCTCACTCTCATGTTCCCTTCCCCTCTTTCTCTCTCCCTCTCTCTCTCTCTCTCAAACATAAACAAAAATGCACACACACATACATAAACAAAGAATGCACACACACATTGAGAGAGGAAAAGAGAGAGAGAGCATGCATAAACAAAAAACGCACACATTGAGAGAGGAAAAGAGAGAGAGAACATGCATAAACAAAAAACGCACACATTGAGAGAGGAAAAAAAGAGAGAGAAAACATGCATAAACAAAAAAACGCACACATTGAGAGAGAAACTACTTTAACGTCGTAGGAAACTAATTAAAATTAAAAGACCTAAAGATCTAGCCGATGAGGAGTTGAACTCAAGACCTATTACTCAAGAGGGAAATGGCATAACCAATCTATCATACTTGGCATGGGTGATAGAAAGGTTATACCATTTATCTTTTTTTATTGGCACACACATCCACACACGCGCACACACACAAGAAGAAGAGAGTTATAACGTCGTAGGAAACTATCCTAAAAGACGTTAAAGATTAGGTTAGATGTAAACTTACGTTAAATTAGATTTAGGTTTATTTAAGTTAAATTAGATTAGATTTAGGTTTATTTTTAGTTAGATTTACGTTTATTTACGCTAGATTTAGATTTACGTTATATTAGATTAGATTTAGGTCTCCATAGACTGCGATGCCTGCATGAAGCGGGTGAAGAAAGCCCTCAATGGAATATAGGGTATTGTTGCCTTCACTCATGGTGGGCTCCGTTGATCCAAAAGTACTGGTGAAATGTCTTCAGAAGATAGGGAAGAAGGTGGATCTTCAGGGCGGCAAGAGTCACTACATCCCCGACAATGACCATCTAGACAACCTCTAGTCATTCAACAGCTGCAACTTCAAAGTTAGTAACAAGAGCAAGAACGGTCCAAAGGGCCAATTGCTGTCGTCAGATGTGGATGGAGATGAGGCAGCGTCACCGCCGGAAGTTAACTCTCACATCTTTAGTGATGAGAATGCCAACTCTTGCCGAGTTATGTGAAAAATTATGTGTTAAATCAGTTTTAAGGTTCTTATAATCCCTGTTAGTTTAGTTCTTTGTTTTTAATATAACATAATTTACGTTAGATTTAGATTTATGTTATATTAGATTAGACTTAGGTTTATTTAGGTTTACACACACACACACACACACACACACACACACACACACACAAGAAGAAGAGAGTTTTAACGTCGTAGGAAACTATCCCAAAAGACGTTAAAGATTAGGTTAGATGTAGACTTACATTAAATTAGATTTAGGTTTATTTTTAGTTAGATTTACGTTTATTTAGATTTACGCTTATTTATGTTAGATCGAGTCCACGCAAGAATTACTTATGGTTTAGGGTTTAGAGTTAGACGAATAGTGAAAAGATCTACTGTGAAAAGATGTTAAGATGCTGTGAAGTGCTACAGCTAGAGAAGAGGCAAAGGGGTTTTGTCCACTACATGCAGTATCATGTAGACGTGGGTTTGTAGATTTCTTATACCCACAAATATAGGTATTGACCAATAAAGACGAGATTATAACCCGGTGGTTCTGATCTCCGTGCACCTCTAGACCGAGGTGTGCGGGGATTGGACATGACTAGAGAATGTGAGGTAGAGAGAGAGAGAGAGAGAGAGAGAGAGAGAGAGAGAGAGAGAGAGAGAGATAAGACGAAGAATGCCAATAGAATATTAAATTTGTTGTCCAGGTTATAAGATTTTTATCCTCATTATGAGTAGTGACGAGGATATGGGACCGTCCAACCGAAACACTTATCTCTCAACGAGGGTCTTATGTCCTTGTAATCAATGCAAGCATGCTGTGCGACGGACAAGACGGGTTTCTTTGCAGCACGTTCGCGAATTTGGCGAGTTCGATCCATCTATTATAGATCGAGTTGTTGCCAATTATAACTCGTCGGACTCTGACGCTGGCCAACAAGCAGCAATCTTGCAACCCAATAGACGTGTTCGCAGGCGCTTTGGTCAAGCAGCATATGTGAGGCCACAAGATGTAGCCTCTGACAGCTTGGAGGATGATCATGCAGAGCACATTCCCAACGAGGCAATGTTTGAGCCCGAGATTGATGAAATGATCGAGACGATCATGGATTCAGAAAGGCTTATCTATGATGATATGAAAAGTGAAGCCGATACGCCATTGTATAATGGAGCACATATGTCTAGATTGAAAGCACTCCTGGTTCTTCTCAACATGCAGGCAAAGTTTGGATGGAGTGACACTAGCGTCACAACGTTTTTCAGGTGATCTATTACAATTAGTTTACTTTAATAAAACTCTAAATATATAATGATCTGATAGATTTTTACACGACTGTATCGTATTTTTATGTTGTGTAGATTGTTTAAAGAGCACATACTACCAGCTGACAATGTGATGCCAGATTCCCGAGATGAAACAAGAAAGATTTTGCGAAACTTGGGGATGGATTACAATTCTATCCACGCTTGTCCTAATGACTGCATTCTTTTCAGAGGGGAATACATAGACATGGAGAAGTGTCCGAAATGTGATTCCGAAAGATATCGAGTAGATCTCCACGGGACAAAAATTCCACAAAAGGTTTTGCGACATTTTCCTCTGCTTCCTCGCATCAAGCATTTCTTCGAATGTAAGTCCATGGCCGCCCTAGCATCATGGCATGAGGAGAATAAATCTTCGGATGGTGTGCTACGAATTCCTGCAGATTGCGCAGCCTGGAAACATATAGATGGAACATGGTCGAATTTTGCCAGGGAAGCTCGAAATTTGCGCTTAGGCTAGCTATGGATGGCGTAAATCCATTTGGTCAAAGATCAACATCTTACCGGTTTTACTAAAGAAGGAAAGCTTACCGGTTTGAAGTCACACGATTGGCATAAAATGTGTCAGGTACGTTCATAGTGGACTTTAATATCATTGCATAAAATGTGGACTTTAATATCATTGCTGCACATACTTTACAGTTTATTTTACCGGTTGCCATTGAGGGATGTTTGTCTCTCGACATCCGTAACACAATCTACAAACTTGCAAAGCTGGTGCAATGGATCTCACAAAAGGAGATCAACGTAGACTCCATACCATTCGCCAAACTAAATGCTACGGAGCTTGTGTGCATGTTTGAGAAACATTTTCCTACTACCATGCTAACCATTCAGGAGCATCTTCTTATTCACATAGTTGATGAGGTGGAAATAGCTGGCACAGTTCATTCCAGATGAATGTTCTTCTTAGAACGTTTCATGAAAACGCTTAAGGGATATGTGCGTCAAAAGGCACGTCCGGAGGGTAGCATGACAGAAGGTTGGTTGGTATCAGAGTCCCTAGTGTACATTGGAGAGTGGCTAGAAGGATTTGATAAAGCCCGGGACACGCTATGGCGAACCATAGATGATGAGCGCATATCTGGGATTGTCATGTGCAATCTCGGTGTTGAGAAGAAGATGACGGAAGATCTAGAGGCTAAAATCAACCAATTTTGCATGCTTCACAATCCAGTGATGCAAAAGTGGATTTCACAATATGAGGATGCAAAGCAAGAGCGACAAAGGGCACGAATCGGGTGGAGACGGGGAAGACGACCACCGATGCACTATCCGACGGTTCTGGAGAGCCTACCAACCTTCATGAGCTTAAGATGGTTGCACAACCAATTGAAAAGCGCACAACAATGCGGTGACGAAGTGACTGAGGAAGAGTGGGAGTATTCTCGGGGTTGCGCGACCAAGGTAAGTTTGCAATGTACGACTAGCTAGTGACTTTATTTCTAAACGTTTGAACGGCCACTCATAATCTTTGTTCGTTGTAGTATAAGTCATACACAGCAGCATGGTGTAAAGGTCGACATTTTAGGGTGGAACGAATCGACAAAAAGCGTTTTACTCAAGATTGTGGAATCATGGCAAAATTTGAACAGTCTAGTCGACGACGTTCCTCTGATGCAGATCCTGTGGTGGCGGAACTCACTTACTTCGGCACGCTGCAAGAGATTTTGAGGATCGATTACAGAGGATTTTTTGTCGACTTGTTCGACGTGCAATGGTTCAAGATAATCATGGAGGGTCGCAACGCTACTGTGCGTAGAGGAGAGTCTAGTTTTCTTGAGGTGGATTCTACTAAGAAATGGACTGACCTAAGAGACACTTTCGTACTACCCGAGCATTGTGAACAAGTAAGTATGTAAATAGTTAACATCCCCCTTTTACAAGTTATGTGCTTGAAAGCTCTCATGTAAGTTATGTGGCTCTGGCAGGTAATATTTCATTGTACAAAGTCTACATCAAACTGGTGGTACGTCATAGAGGTAGCCCCTCGTAGTGCAAGGACGTATGAAGGCTACCATGTGCCAATCACAACGGCATCAATGGAGGAGATCAGAGAAGATGCTCAATTAGAAGCCGCTGCGGTGGTGCCAAACGAGCATCAAGATGCTACTACTCTATATGGGGTGCATGCAGAGGAGCTACAAAATGAAACAGAGGATATGTGTTTAAACGGAGAGCTCTATATAGATATAGGAAGTTATGCTGAGTTATGCGAGGATGAGAGAGAGATCTCTTAAAGCCACAAATATTGTATTTGAACAATTTTGCTCCGTGTTGTAAAAGCTCTGTTTCTCTAAGTACCTTCCATGGTGTATAACGCTGTTTTCTACTCGCGCTCACATCTTTTGATTGAAAATTCTGAGTTTTCGACTTGCCTCTTCTATCACTCAATTCATTGCGTCATTGTATTTATATGCGTCATTACGTCATTGTATTTAATGGTCTTTGCGTCATTGTCTACTCTATTCATTCAATATTAAGTTTAAATATTCGTGTGTTTAATGCCGGTATGGATGATGAGGAGTTTCTTTCTTCTTTGTCACCGCAGCAGAGACAGTGGTACGTGGAGCGTCATCGCTCTGGCGCATCATCGCGCGTTCCTACTCCATCCGCATCTCCCTCTATTTCGGAGCATTCGGCGCGCTCCGAAGCTTCGGCGTCAACGAGACGAGCTTCACACTCGTCTAGACACCGGCGCTCTAGTGGTGGCGGTGGCGGTTGTTGTGGGGATTCCGCCACCGATGCCTCCACACCGCCTCGTGTTCGACGAGGCTCTTTACCCTCCCCTTCTTTGCCCGCCCCCACACCAGCCACAACATCGCCATCTACGCCAGGTTTTGCACGGCTGACTGCTCCTAGCAGCTACACACCTCTACCTACTCCGCCAGGAGCCACCCCACTCGACACTCCTCGCTTCGGGGCCCAGACGCCGGTGGAGACACCTGACGTCCGTACCCCCATCGACACGCCGCTAGAGACCCCTGCCGAGACACCCAGGTTCACGCGTCACCGGCCAGAGGGCTTGCCTTACTCCGTCGACTTCAGCGGCGGCATCATCATGGATGATGACGGCAAGAAGGTGATCTCGCGCATGCGTGGTCTTTGCTCTCAGCTGTTTAGACACTACATACTAAACAAATGGAGTGAAGTACCAAGTGATTTAAAAAACAGAGTCATCAGCATACTTCATGATGAGTTTCCCGTTCCAACACGGGATCAGCGCTTCAATGAAGACCTGATGAAGATTCGAATGCGCGAATACTGCAAACAGAAGCGTTCCGAAGTGCAAAAAGCAATCAAGCATGGGTGAAACAGGCCAGATTGGCTGGCCAAAGAAGATTGGAAGAATGCGAAGAAAGCAATGCGCGAGAATCCCGACAAGTGGAAGCAACAAAAGGATGCAGCCAGAGCGCGAGTAGAGGCAGGGAGCTCGCACCACTTGGGGAGCGGTGGATGGGCATCATTTGAGGCCGATTTTGTAAGTGTTTTCGCATTGCTCTTTATGTTCGATAGTTTAGGGTTTATGAGTTTTTTAATTCTAACATAATGAATTCTTTGTATGTTTTGACAGTGGTCGATGACAGGCCCTTGGTCACTACAAGCCTCCAAAGTTGATGGACTAGTGCATTTTGCCCAAAGCAACAATTTCTTATGTTTGATTGCATATAAATAAGAGTGGAGATTTTTGTAGGACATGAGATAAAATGCCCCGTTAACTTCAATGGGTTGGTAATCAAAACATATGGTTTCTTTTACCTCACTAATTTTTTTTGGGCAAAAAAAATAGGTACAAAAAAGTTGCATTTTTGCCATTCTGCGGACCTATCATCAAAGTTTTGATAATCACACTCGATGTAGATAATATATACATGTTTTCTTAGTTCCCTTTGGGCCTTTGGATTTAAAAGGAGCCATGGAGCATGTCAAAAGGATAATGGAGCTCTTACTAAGTGACAATTTGGGGGCAATGATAAAGTGCTAAATACAGCAAACATGAAATAACTGGGTTTAGCAATATGACCTCTAGAAACCCATAGAAACTACTCAATATCTAGCCAAGTTTGTAGTTTATTATTAGATATGGTTACTATTTATAGAATACACACAATTGGCCTAAGAAACTAGCAATATAGAGAAAGTTATACTTGCTACTCTAAAATATCTTCTTCAGCAATCAAAAAACTCAACCATCATAATATACTATGCTTATAGCGTATTAGGTCCCCCAAAACTCAAAGAAGATTAGCTTTATGTTTTACATTACACTTACACAATCAAAATTGAATTTGGATATCAAGAAAGCCACCAAAAAAATCATAAAAGTGCTAATTTTGGCAAAAAAACAAAATTATGCAATTCTTGTAAGTTGGTCATAACTTTCAATTTTAACACTTAGCTCTCCCTACAAGAATCAAAACATGTTGAGAACTATGAAGGCTTATCCTCTAGCAATCTAAACCTCACAAACATGAAGTTTAGCGTGGTATAGTTGCAAAAATTGAAAAAAAAAAGCCAAAAATAGGACCCGTTTTTTCACACAGTTTAGGTTCAAAAATGTTTTACAAGAGTAAGGTTAATGGTGAAATCGATACTCCAAAAAAAATGTCAAGTTTTTTTCAGCTCATAAGGCAACTTTGGGGATATATAGCACTTAGAATTCATTTTCATACTTTTCAAATAATTCAAGCAAAATGGTCACTTAACAGGACACAAAAGTGTCCAAGGACATAAAAGTGTCATGTTACCATTCTAGTGTTAAGTTGAAGCCATTCACTCAATACACTCCGTTTGGTTTTTTTAGCACATGATGGAGCACCTCCCAAGCTATCTAAGGTTTATTTCTCTTTGCATTAGCACAGGTATGTGCATAGAAAGGTTTAGTCATTACATAGGAAGTTAAGGTAAACCTAGCCACCTTATGTACATGTTCCAAGCATTTTTTTTAAAAAACAACTTCAGCTAATACTTGACAGAGCATCAAGCCAAATCCATTATCATGTAGCATGTCTAAAATTAAGAGGATGAACCTCTAAGAATGTGGCCCTTTGAAGAGATGAATCTTTCTCACCTATCTTTAGGTATGTCTACCAAGGAAAGGATGAGGAAAGTGTCAATCAATGTGGGTGTTGAGGGCATACACCCTCAATAGGGAAAAACACAGAGAAGTCTCTCAAAACTGCATGCGTAAAGATTGAGTGAGAGCAAGAAGAGAGAGAGAAAGAAAGAACTAGTAAAATTGATTTGTGTGTAGAGAGTCGTTTATAAAACTACTCAACAACATTACAATTTATAGCTTTAACCTACAGCCTAGCAAAATCTCACTAGGCAAGATCTGATTGACCAGCATTTGGCTAACCAACATCCGACCCAACAAAAATTTGACTCATCAAAAATCTGACTCAGCATAATTTTGACTCAGCAACATCTGACTGAGCACAAATCTGATCAGAATAGCTCTCTGACTAAGCATAAGTCTGACTATAGGATTAACACATATCTAACTGAGCAGTATATCCAATCAACACATGGCACGTCCTGGTGGTGGATTTTGTAGAAATCCGACTCAGATCCACATATCCTTTGTTCAGATTCAAATGCCTTATCACATGTCATAGGATTACAAAGATTTGAGAATGAAACATGTTGAAAATAAACAAGTTATTTCATGTGGCATTGGTTCACCAAAAGAGTATTCATCAACTTGTCCAAGTTTGTGCTTCTTGCAGGCTTCGTGTCTCTAGGTAGTACATCCGATCTTCGCTTTGCCGGTATGCCCCTTTTGGATCAATTTGTCCTTGCCAAGAGTCATCATCTTGAAACCGCTTCAGAAATACACCATCTAATGTCCATGCTTTTTGTTTGCATGTTGATGTAATTTTCCTTCTTAATATCAACTATAGTGTGCTTGAAATACCAATTCAGATTTCAATTTTCCCAGTAAATGAGATCAGAGACTGCAGCAAGGTTGATGTTGTTTGATTGCACCATGTCTTCCAAATTCTTTTCCTTCATGAAAATCTGCAGGTACAAAGTTGGGCTTCTTGGCTGAAATCTTGCTCTTCAGATTTTGCTAAGTGATGCAAAGAAAACTATGGAGAACGAGATCAAAGATAGCGCTACAGAAAGGAAAATGAGAGAACAAAATTTGAAATAAAAATTTGGGATCAGAAATCAGAAGTTGGAATCATAAATCAAAAATTGGGAATCTACAAGAGAGAATGAAGGAAACTTTTCTTGCAAATAGTGGAGATGACTACTGCAAAGAACAGGTGTAGGAAGAATCAAATGATGCAGATGCAATTGATTCAGCAAGATCCCACCAAAGATTTCTGTTTGTGTGTGTGTAAGTGCGCGTGCGCGCCACTGAAACGCATCTTAGTAGTACAGGAAATAGTGAGTCTTCATCACTAAAACACCGTATCGCCAAAATGTTGAGGGCATACACCCTCAACAGGGAAAAACACATAGAAGACTCTCAAAACTGCATAAGATTGAGTGAGAGCGAGAAGAGAGAGAGAACTCGTAAAATTGATTTGTGTATAGAGAGTCGTTTATAAAATTGCTCAACAACATTACAATTTATAGCTTTAGCCTACAGCCTAACAGAATCTGACTAAGCAAGATTTGATTGACCAACATCTGGCTAACCAACATCCGACTTAGCAACATCCGACCCAGCAGAAATCCGACTCATCAAAAATCCGACTCAGTATAATTTTGACTGAGCAACATCTGACTGAGCACAAATCTTATCAGTACAGCTATCTGACTAACCATAATTCTGACTATAGGATTAACACATATCTAACTTAGAAGTATATCCAATCAACAGTGAGGTCCAATGATACATAGTCAAGAAAGTGTGCTGCATACCATCCTCTTATACCACTTACAAAGATCTTGGCGCATCCATCCTAAGCTCAATATTTTTCTTCTATGAGCCTTTTGGAGTTTGTTATTTCTTTCCATGGAATTTTAGAAAGTTGTTATGGTGAGCTTTAATGTATAATTACCATGTACATTACATCTCTCTCCATGCCCTCATAATATCACTGGAAAGTGAGTGCAACTCAAACAAAAGGAGCATGTAAGGTGTTTGTACCCAAAAACTCTTGAACTCAAATGCTAATGTGTGTGTGTGTGTGTGTGTGTGTGTGTGTGTAGCTGTTTAAATCTTAACTAATAAGACATAATTGAATTTTTACATTCAAAAGACAGCTGGCCAAGGAACAATAAAATGATATGTACAAAAGTAACTCAGTATTAGAATTATTTAGGTACAATGATTGTAGGAAAGAGATCCTCTTTCAGTAAGGCTAGAAGTAAAAGAACTTCCCCGTTCCTCAGTGAGTAATTCATTACAGAAAGGTTGCTTGCCAAAGAAAAGAAAGCCATCCAAGATAAGATAGATTCCTTACCTGCATCCATCCAAACAAGACAACAATTCTGTTAGCCTTGGATGTGTTTTACAGGTATTAATGGACTATATCAGTTGTTATCCATGTCCATCTTATAGGTTTTAATTACTTTAGACAAGCTAGTTTATTCATTAGAATTGGTATGTTGGCAGTCTTTCATATTACTTTATAGTCTATCTTCTAAATGGTGAAGTTCATCATAAGTAAAACTATTTCAAGAGCCATAGCTCAGTAGCTATGCATAAAAAAGCAACCATATACTTACCTTCAAAATCAGTAGAACCCATGGTATCAAAGGTACTTCTTTAAACAAAGAGATGTGAAATCCGACTTCTTTTTGTCAACCAAAGGTTACAGATGAGGGTGATGACTACCTCGTTTTTTTATAAAACCAATAAGACAACAGTGTAACCAGTCAAGAGAGTAGCAAACCTCCCCCCTTTTTTTGTGGAACCTCATTTTTTAGCAATAGCTTGGAAGCTATACCCAAGCCGAAACAACCCCGGCCATATACTTACCTTCATATCCATAAGTCATTAGCGGCTTTTAAGAACAGTAGTGTCCGGCCCTACCAACCATAGCTTTTTTTCAAAGCCGAAAAAAATAAGCTGCTGTATACTTACCTTCATAAAATGCCAGGCTATCACGGACTGTAGTGTCCGGCCTGTTTTGAGTCTGTTGCCTTAAAGCTTCAACAATCATGGGTACTTTTAAAAAAAAACCCCGTCCCTTTTTTGATATGAGCTTCTATGGTGATAAGCCCAAGTGTGGCAACCAGTTAATCACATAAAAAAGCCAACAGTTTTTAAAATCTGCCAGTCAATTAGACACCACTATCTCCTTCGAGAGGAAAAAACCAGTTACAACAGCGACAAGAACCGGTCATTTAATCTGGTTGTTTTTAACCCATCGGCCAACACCCAATGTTGTCACCATTTATACAGTCGGGACACAGTACCAGTTCCCATCTATCGGTATATATATCCAAATGTAGCATGTATTAGGAACGGCCATCAAGCCAACCATCATATTCACAACCATATACATACATACACATACTGCCACACATACACATAAAAGTTTTATGTAAAGGTGAAGTTCTGCAGTGGTTAATCTCCGAGCCCTTTACACCATACTGAGGCTACCCCCATTTTTTATGCAAACAACCACAGACCGACATTTTTTTATGCACAAGAGATCCAAGGCCAACCATAATGTCTTGGCTTAGCAAAATAACCAGTCAAGCCCGTAACTATATGAACCTGCAGCGGCTTATAAACAATTTACAAGAATCGACATAGCCGACAGTAAACCACAGAGGCGACCTAACCAGTCCAAGGTCAGGAGCAACTTTTATACAAGGCGGGGGTGCATCATTCCTAATTTTACCATATCAAGCCCTTTGAAATACCATCAACAGAAAATTCCATTTGCACACAGTTTACAAAAATACCATATCCGTAAAAAAATGCACAGTATGCGTGCTTGTAACAAGCATAAGGTAGGACAAAAAAACTTTTAGTGTTTAATTGTGCATAAAAGTGCATTAAACCAGCAAAACCCAGCAAGGGCGAGAATAAACACCTGAGTCACCTACCTGGAGAGCTCCATTCTCCTTGGTAGTACATCAGATATTAGGTGTTCACAAAATAACTCAACACACCCACAATGGCTAAGTGAGGGGCAGAGATGCACCCCCACCTATTTTTATAGCAGGAGGAGGCCGGTCTTGTCCGTATGATGTGCCAAGGTAATGAGAGAGCTAGGCTGCACTCCACCAAGAGTGTGTGGTAGCATAGAGCTGCACGCCTATGGCCATCAATGGAGATCGATAGACAGGGGGGAAGAGGGCCGCCTTCACTATGCCATGAGAGCAGACGATACTGATCACGCTCGACTCTCCAGAAGTATAGAGCATCACAATACCATCAAGGGCTAGTCCCCCCCGATAGTAGTGGTCCAATTTTTAACAATTTCTTAAATTCGACCTAGTATGGTCCAAGAAAAAGAGCAACAAGAGGGGGGTGGGGGGGGTTGTTTTCTTTTTTGAAAGTTTTTTTTAAAACCAGATATAACTTATGAACAGTATACCAGTGTGTGTGTGTGTGTGTGTGTGTGTGTGTGTGTGTGTGTGTGTGTGTGTGTGTGTGTGTGTGTGTGTGTGTGTGTGTGTGTGTGTGTACCCACCCTTACCCAGGCACCACAGACAATGGGTCGGTAGTAGGCCCATTGTGTATGGGCCTACTACCTTATGAGAGAGATGAGACTCTCTTTTTGAAACAATAGGCCATGCTAGTTATGCCGAATGAGGGCTTGTATGATGGTGTTCCAGATCTAATTAAGGTTAAATCCGTTCTGGCAGTATTTTTTAATTAGTATAGATATCTCTTCCCAGGCCAAAGAGGAGGTAGATGAAGAGTAGCAAATTAAGTAAAGAAGGCCAATACAAGAGCAAATAAAGGCTTTGTATGGACTATTTCTATTTCTTTTAATGAATTCTATATGAGGAAGCTTAAGAAGATCCTTTCTCTAGATAAATCTAAGGTCATATCCTCCTGTAGATGGGGAGTGAAGGGATATTGAAAGGTTAAGAAATTGGGTTGATTTGCAAAAGTTCTCAACAACAGTCAAATTATCTGGGAGGGAAGTAGGCTCAATTTTTAGGTAGTGGGGGTAGATTAGATCAATCTCTTTAGAGAACATTCTATTGTTAACACTAAGCAAGTCATCCATATATCTAAAAGTATGATTGAATAATGGAAGTATTTTATGGTTAGTTTCCATGTTCTTAAGACACCATTTGTATTCGAAAAAGGCCAGGTAAATGTTACACATAAGTGGTGAGCAAGAGAATCCCATAGGGATGCCAAGGCATTGGTTAAAGCAGCATCCGCCTGCAATGACAGTGCAGTTGTTCAACAGCCAGAAGATATAGGAGCAGAGCTTTGTTTCATTGAAGTGTAGAGGGTGTATGGAGTGAGATGCTTGAATCCATTTGGGTTTCTTGGATAGGGAGATAAAATGATACTTTCTCTTTTTAGCATTGGAAAAGGCTAAATAAATAACCTTAGCTAAAACAGTCTTAAGGCCGAGATCTCCACTAAGTGGAATGTTTTCATAGCATTGTGTAATATCAGCTGTAAAGATGTGGAAGATATGTTGAGGAAGGTTAAGTGTGACTTCTGTAGTGTTTTTTGTTAACCAAAAGGGATTGTATTGGATATTTAGGAAGTCCTTGCAGATTCTTTGCTTCTCTGCACAAATGAGTTCAAATTATGTGAGAATAATATCAAGGAAAAGCGTAATATCTTTGGTGATATCTGTGAAGATACAGTTAGAGGCATCAGATATCCATCTGAATTTATGTTTGGGAATTTATATGTAGGAAATAGTTCAAGTAACCTGGTGTTACTAAGAGAATAACCAAGCTATCCTAGATGTTTAGAGATTTTGTTAGAGATATCGTGCGGCGTATTGTTAGTATGACAGAATTATTTACCTGATACTCGATCCTGAGATGCTTTCCAAGCAAGGTATTTGCACATAATAGTAGGATAGTTGGCACTTTTGTCAAGCCCGACCACAAGCCATTTATCTGAGATTAGTTGAAAATCAAGAGCTAGTTGAGGTGTAAGCCAAGAGCTATTAGAAGAAATCCACTTCCTAGGAAGTAGAGAAATTTTATGAAGGAAGCCTTCCTTCACTAATTCCTTTAAGTCCGGTAGGACTGTCATCCCCAGTCGGAGAGCACTGACAAGGTCAGTGAGGCAGCTAAGTAAAGCTGATAGGGCAAGGTAAGGGTTTTTTTGGATAGTTGGGTATGTGATTGAGCCCTTTGGCCAGTAACTTACGTATTGTGACATTATCGATAATGCTAGATCCTGAGTACAGACATGTTTACCAAATCCTTCAAAATTCCTATAGAATGAGGTAGATTGAATGCATGTACAGTAAGGGATTGTTTGTTGTCTAAGAAAGTCATTATTTAAAACTAATCCTTTTATAGGATGATGGTATTTCCATCCTATAAGAATATTGTCAAGCAGTTTATGATTACCAAAAAATAAGTCAAAGCACTCACAAAAAGGATTTTTTGGTAAGATCCAATCGAGAAGGATATTGTGAAACAGACAGTGTATGTAGATAGCACCACAATTCGAATCATCTTTGCTGAGAATTATTATTCCACATGGGTTTGTAGAGACCTGTAATATATTCATGGGATAGATTACAGGGAAGTTTCTGATTGCAGGGAATTTTCCTCTCCCTCTTCTAAAGCTACGAGATTTTCCTCGATTAGACGAGGAGCTAGGTGTAAAAAATGAGGTGAAGGAGTTAGGAATAGCCAAAGAGTTAGCTCTTTTTAGAGCAAGAGAATCATCATCTTCAATACACGGTTTAAGCAGATTAGTGATGAACTTGACCCCTTTAAAGTTAGCATAAGTGGTGAGGTATAGACCGGGCTCATCTACTTTAAGATCTTTCAGAATATTATGCATAAGACCATGGAAGATATTAAAGGCAATTTGTGCAATCACAATGTGCTTAGCTTGTCCACCAAGCCAAGAGCAGAAGAGGGATAGATGAAAGTCGACTGGCTTTTTTGGGATTAACAGATCCAAATGGTTGAGGATAAACCATATTGCATGATCAAACCACATGATGCTTGATTCATAGGTAGCTTTGGGGTCAAGAAACCTGCAAGCACATTTCACAAAGGGGCGGTAGATATTCTAGATGGACTATGTGTAGAAATCTGGTTTACTTTTTGCAAATTCCATACTACCTTTAGTACATATGTACAATCCAGCATTTGAGGGGCATTTGGAGTGGTCGATGAGGTGAAGGTTAAATGGTGCTTTAATCAGTTCTCCCTTGTCCAAGAATTGCCCACCTTTAAGAATCTTGAGTTTACAGTCTTCCACTGTTGAGGCAGGGAGATTGGCCAAGTACACCCAGGTTTCACTAAGAATAGGGGCAAGGAAGACTTTGTTCGGTAGAACCCATAGTTGATGGTCAACTCCGAGAGATTCAATTTCTATTTGTCTTATTGGTAAGACAGGGAACACTTTAGAGATTTTTGGTACCATCTCTAGGAGGTTAACATCATTGAGGGAGCAAAGATTATTTTGGAATTCTTTTACTGCTTCTAGTGCTGCACTATCTCTATAGAAAATTCCACCAGTTGGAGGGATGGTGCGGGTATTTGGGGTGCAGATAAACGAGGGGTTAAGCCCACAGAGTTTCCTAAGGAAGTTTGACAGCTCACCTCCAGATGAGGAGAACTGGGCAAGCTCTTGCTGATATTGTGAAGCAAGGACAGGTGGGTCAACAAGTTAACACCTTCTAGGGAGTCTTTGTCCAATGTAGCCAGAATTTTTACCCAATCATTAAATGACAACATATGCAAGATAGACAGTTTTTTATCCGAGACAAGAGCTGAATCATAAATAATCTGTGAAGCATCCAAACTGCTTATACATTTGAGGACAAGAGAGGAGGCCACAGAGAGGGGCTCCGAGGTAAGTTCCAATCCTTGAGATAAGGAAAGAGTCTGCAAAAACAGTGAGGTCAGGTTTACTTTTTCTTGCCATAGTATGTAATACATAATTTGGCTCTCCTAGCAAGGAAAGGTCTAGTTCTAGAAGCCAATGCATTCTTTGGTGTTTGGTTTTTAATGTAAAGCTTAATCTAATCAAGAATCTTTTTGCATGATTCTCAGGGTTGTGATTAGTGCTCATGCGAGCTATCAATCTATAACGTGAGCAATCTTGAAAAGAAGTGACATAAAGATTAGCAAAAGTGTCTAAATTGTAAAGTATACTTGGTCCTGCAAACCTTCAACTGGCAAAGTCAGAGACTATGGTAGCCATGAGCAGGGAACCAGAAAAAGAGTCTAAAAGGGGCCACCTAACACCAATCTACCAATGAAGGATTTACCGACTGTGGGTCCAATTTAGAGCTCCATTCCTATGATAATTTCCTAGGCCAGCATCCTGGTTTCCCCCGAAAAGAAGAAACCTTATGTATAGGATATGTGTGTAGCTGTTTAAATCTTAAGTAATAAGACATAATTGAATTTTTACATTCAAAAGACAGCTGCCAAGGAATAATGAACTGGTATATATAAAAATAACTCAGTATTAGAATTATTTAGGTACAATGATTGTAGGAAAGAGATCCTCTTTCAGTAAGGCTAGAAGTAAAAGAACTTCCCCGTTCCTCAGTGAGTAATTCATTACAGAAAGGTTTCTTGCCAAAGAAAAGAAAGCCATTCAAGATAAGATAGATTCCTTACCTGCATCCATCCAAACAAGAAAACAATTCTGTTAGCCTTGGATGTGTTTTACAGGTATTGATGGACTATATCAGTTGTTATCCATGTCTATCTTATAGGTTTTAATTACTTTAGAAAAGCTAGTTTATTTATTAGAATTGGTATGTTCTTGTAACAAGCATAAGGTAGGACCAAAAACCTTTTAGTCTTTAATTGTGCATAAATAGTGCAGTAAACCAGCAAAACCTAGCAAGGGCGAGAATAAACACCTGAGTCACCTGCGTGGAGAGCTCCATTCTCCTTGGTAGTACAACAGATATTAGGTGTTCACAAAATAACTCAACACACCCACAATGGCTAAGTGAGGGGCAGAGATGCACCCTCACCTGTTTTTATAGCAGGAGGAGGATAGTCTTGTCCGTATGCTGTGCCAAGGTAATATGAGAGTTAGGCCGCACTCCACCAAGTGTGTGTGGTAGCATAGAGTTGCATGCCTATGGCCATCAATGGAGATCGATAGATAGGGGGGAAGAGGGCCGCCTTCACTACGCCATGAGAGCAGAAGATATTGATCATGCTCGACTCTCCAGAAGTACAGAGCATCATAATACCTTCAAGGGCTAGGCCCCCCGGTAGTAGTGGTCCAATTTTTTAACAATTTCTTAAGTTCGACCTAGTATGGTCCACGAAAAAGAGCAAGAAGAGAGGGGGGGGGGGGAGGGGTTGTTTTCTTTTTTTAATTAAAAAAAAAAAACCAAATATAACTTATGAACAGTATACCAGAGTGTGTGTGTGTGTGTGTATGTGTGTGTGTGTGTGTGTGTGTGTGTGTGTGTGTGTGTGTGAGAGAGAGAGAGAGAGAGAGAGAGAGAGAGAGAGAGAGAGAGAGAGAGAGAGAGAATAAGTAAAAAATTTACATCCTACAAACAATCAGGAGAGAGACACCAAATATCTAACCAGAGAGAGAGAGAGAGAGAGAGAACTACACAAGTTTTGTGAATGGTTTTCATATGGTGCACATAACTGCATCCAATGGTTCTTAGCACCTCGCTTGGTCAGCATTCATCCTCATTTTAGTATTTTGTTGTGTTTGCCCCTTTTCCATTCTCATCCTACTATCATTAATTAGATGGAGAAACTTATTGATGCATAGGAGAAAGATCGTATACTTAGTGGTGCATCACCATAGTTAGAGCATTAAGAAAACATATTTCAAACTTCTCCACTTTGGAGAAGAGGATAACTAGCTGCGACAACACACGGGTCACATACTAGTTATAAACAATGACTAAGGGAATGCCGCTAGCTAGGTGTCTGCATGAGTACACCTATAGCAAGAATCCCCTTCCCTATTAAGTCTTGTATTTTACTACTCTTTGGGTTGATACATGATGCTCAAATACACATACATTTAGTCTCCCATTGTAGAATGTGCCCTTTATGTCTTTGTCTAAGACATGAAGGAGGGGGGGGGGGGGGGAGAGAGAGAGAGAGAGAGAGAGAGAGAGAGAGAGAGAGAGAGATTTTGGAGAGGAGACTCTGAGTGAGTGTGTGTGTTGATTTGAGTGAGTGAGAGAGAGAGAGAGAGAGAGAGAGAGAGAGAGAGGAAAAATTTGGCAAAGGCTTGTGGAGGAGCCTTCAAAGGGTACATGGTTCTCGAGTGAGTAATTAAGGTTTTTACAACAAGTTGACGTGGGTAAACATATGCGAGATGAGATCGTTGATGAGGGGCTTATGGATTCTGTAAAGCTGCACTTAACTTTTTTGCATGCTTGAAATAGACTGTAAAGATCAAAAGATTAAACAATTAAATCATAGGAGTTTGAATCCATGATGTGAGGTTAGTGTTCGAAAAATGTTGTGCTTGAGGTTAGCCTTTAGCCGGTTGAAAATCAAGACTGGTCGGTTGCAAAGGCTGGTAAAGAGGAAAAAACCTGATAAAACATACTAGAAAATAGTTCAAACATGATTCTTGCAAATTTGGAAATTTCTACTAGTATTTTTATTTCACCTCTGTATAAGGAGGAAACTCGTTGATTAAGCAAAAATACTTTCCAGAATACTATGTGAGGTATTGATAAACGGTCCTTTCATTTAAGGATTTCAAACAGATTCACTTCACTAAATTGTTATATTATTTTCTATGCTTATTATATCTATCTTTTCTTATAATATAAAAGCATTAAAATGTCCTTTTTTAAAATTTTTAATGTGTCTTTTTATTTTACTTCCTTACTTTTGTTTTGTTTCAAAATGTTGATGTGCAATGTGCACCATTTACCTTATTATTTAAGTGGGGCCCTTCCTAATATATAAACCATTTACAAGTAGGAGGTACAAGTTGGAAGAAAATTACAAACAACCTCGCCTTGGGATGGAGTAGATCGCAAAACCAAGCCATTATAGTTTGCACCCAGTGACTTTCGCATCATTGAGGAAAAATATGTTGTGGCTCAATTCGATGATATTGTGTCTAAGAGAAATCCGCTTATTTATGTTGTAGGATCAAAGAGAGCGACATTCGATAATGTCAAAGAATAGTCGCATGGGAAGTTACAGTTATCAACTCCATGTCTGTATCCTGCTATGCATGTGAACGTCCCTTTTTGGAATCATTGCCCCCTCAAGGCACATGTCCTGCTTGAGGTTGATTGTATGTTCTTTCCTAAGTCAATATAGCATCTCTCTGCTCACAACTGTGAGTGTGGAAAAGAAAAAATATGTATCCTGCTACGCATGTGAACGTCCCCTTTTGGAATCATCGCCCCCTCAAGGCACATGTCGTGCTTGAGGTTGTTTGAATGTTCTTTCCTAAGTCAATTAGCATCTCTCCACTCACAACTATGAGTATGGAAAAGAAAAAATATGGTAATTTTTTTTCCATACCCATAATTGTAAGTGGATGCGTTTTATTAACCCAGAAAGGAATGTACAAATATCCTCAAGCATGTTAGGTGACTTGAGGGTGAAAGGGCGGTGGTAATGCGTGTGCTAGTCTCCACCCAATCGTGCTATCTTATAGCCTCCCCTTAGTGTACACACTGACCGGCCGTGCCGGTGGCCTTGCCCATAGGACCCATGTCCTTACATTACCCACCCTTGGAGAATCGTTTCCGTCCTCGAAAACGAACGTAGGAAAATGTTTCTTAAGTGCGGAGACATTCTCCCATGTAGAACCTTCTTCAACTCTATCTAGCCATTTTACCAACACCTGTCGTCTGACATGATGTCTGGTGTGAAGCTCATGAGTATCCAAAATCTTTTCGGGCTCATGAGGAATGCTTGGCGGTGCGATAAGGTCAACCAACACACCTGTGTCAATGACGTTATCATTCTGTCCTAGCTATTTTCGTAAACGGCTAACATGAAAAACAGGATGAACTCGTGAGTTCTCTGGAAGAGCTAACTTATAGGCCACAACCTATACGTTTGAGAATGGTAAACGGTCCACAATAGCATGGTGAAAGTTTAGCAACTTTTTTCGTCTTCTGACTTTCTGAATGCTCTGGAACTTTGAGGAAAACCATGTGTCCTTCTCTGAAAGTAGCAAGACGTCAATGCTCATTTGCGTACTTCTTATATCGATCTTGAGCTTGCTTAACATTTTGTCGAGCAAGTCGAAGCATGTCAAAATGGTCTTGGAGAAAATCCTTCGCTTGTTGTATCTTCTGCTTAGCCAACCCGACCGTAATCAGCCATTTCTGGATGATCAGCCCACCGTTTCTGGATGATCAGCCGTACTTAGATTAAGTTTAGTTTCCAACGTTTGGAACACAGCTCTCCAGAAGTGATTATCAAACTTCCGATCTCTGTCACTAATGATACTAGCTGGAAGACCGTAGAGTTTATATACGCTCTACAAATAGCCTTGCTAATTCCGATGTCTTAACCGTAGTCTTAGTGGGAATGAATCGACCTATCTTTGTGAGACGATATACAATTACCCAAATGGCATCATGGCCATGATTTGTAGTAGGTAGTCCTACTACAAAATCCATAGAGATACTCTCCCACTTACCTTGTGGAATCTATAAAGGATGTAAAAGGCCACCTACCTTGAATCTCTTTGCCTTATTAACTTGGCACTGTTGATAGTTTAGTACGTACTCTTGAACATCATGATGTAATCCCGGCCAATAAAATTGCCCTCGAACTAAGGTATATGTCTTACGGATACCTGGATGACCAGCACTTGGACTATCGTGACACTCAAATAAGATTTGGCGCCTAGTGTCTGAGCCTTTGGCACACATACTCTACCTTTGTGGAGTAAGTAGCCATCATCAATGGAAAAATTCTTCCATTGCTTAAGCTCTTCCTGAGTAGGGGTAGAGCTCTGTGTGTTGGAGTTTTTATCTGTGCGTGCAGAGACATGTTGATCTGACTGTTCAGAGATATGTGAGTGTGAGGGATCCCTTTTTAAAACTGCACTCCACACTTTATCATATGATTGATCTTGCGCAGACTTGCCACGTAATGACTCCAAAAATCCACTCTTTAATTCCGTGAAAGCAAGTGAATTAATCTGAGGCATCCGACTTAGTGCATCCCCTACTACATTATATCACCCCTTGCGATATTGTAGCTTACAATCATAATCTTGAAGGATTTCTGCCCATCTAGCTTTACGGCCCTTCAAGTCTATTTGAGTAGTAAACCATTTGATACTCTCATGGTCAAAAACTACTTCAAACTCGATACCATATAAATAGTATCGCCACTTTCATAAAGCGTCAATTATGGCATAGAGCTCTCTCTCATAGACAGAATAATTCTATTGATATTGAGCTCTATCTATCTTTTTACTTTCAAAAGCTATAGGTCTTCCCTCCTGGAGAAGTACGCACAAATGGATTTATCACTATCATCATTCTCTACCACAAACGACTTAAGTGGGTCGATGACTGCTAGGATGGGAGCAGTGGCTATAGCTACCTTGAGCTGTTCGAAACTGCGCTTTTGGGCTTCTTCCCAAGAAAAGGTTTTACCTTTTGCTTTAAGTTGATCCGTCATAGGAACAATGATTTTGGCATAGTCACGGATATACTGTCAATAAAATCTAGCCATGCCTAAAAATATTTGAAGCTCCTCAACTGTGTTGGGATGTGGCCATCGAAGAATGACAGCGACCTTGTCAGTGTCCATCTTGATGCCAGAATAAGAGATCACATGACCGAGGTAATGTATCTCTGTCTTAAAGAAATCGCACTTGCTTTGCTTAGCATACAGTACGTGAGCTTGTAGCTGTTCAAACGCTAATCATAAGTGTTCTATGTGTTCATCTTCAATCTTACTGTAAATGAGAATATCATCAAGGAAAACCACAACAAATTTTCCAAGATAGCGACGTAAGACACTATCCATGAGTGTCATAAATGTAGCTGGATCATTGGTTAGACCAAAAGGCATAACCAAAAATTCAAAATGCCCAAACCGTGTTCTAAAGGCGGTTTTGGAGATATCTTGCAGTAGGATACGTACCTGGTGGTATGCTGAATGAAGATCTATCTTTGTATAGTATCTTGCCCCATGGAGTTGATCAAACAACTCATCCACTCAAGGTAGAGGATACTTATTCTTGATGGTTATCGCATTTAATCCGTGATAATAGTACCATCTTTCTTTTTTACCAATAGAATTGGTGATGCCCAAGGCAAAGTGCTAGGTCTAATGAAACCACGAGCGAGGTAGTCAGCCAACTAACTATCAACCTCCTTGGGTTCTTTAGCACTCATACGATAAGGTGGTTTACTCACCGATGTCGTGCCACTCCGCTCCCACGACAAGAAAATGAGCAAAGGAATGCTAATCAGGTGTATTTGAATCCTGCATGATTGTTTAGCAGTTATAAGGGCTTGCTAACAAGCCAATTTTAAAGCTAAAAGTGTACGAAATGGGGCTCTAAGGACCAAAAGATGTCTTGGTAATGCTAAACAGTGAGTATGCTTGAAGTGGTCAAAGCTGGTTTTTTATTAATCAGAGTTGAAGTACTTGAAGGGCTCTACGTGCCTGTGTTCACGGCTCATCAATCGGAGCTATGGATAAGAAGTTATGACAGTTTTAATTTCAGTTAGTAGCAGATCCGTACCGAATTGAGCACCTGTTGATAAAAGGTCAAAGATGAAAGAAATGCATGAGTCTGAAGTGCTCACTTTCAGGAGCATGTTGGTCTTCATTTCGTCAATCGAGGTTTCGGTTGGCAAGATATAGCCAATTTAAGTATTGTCGGGGGCCAAGTTTGAACCGCCCCGGTCGCCCTAATCAGTCACATTCATCTGGCTTAATGCAATGCAGTGCCCGATGTGTATGCCAAATGTGGGCCGATGCGGAAGAATTTTTTATAATATGCCTAGCCTTGACGGGACAACTCTCCAAAAGCAATGACTTGTGCTTGCTTCTTGCAGGCATGTGGCATTATTGAAGATTTTTAGGACATCAAAATTCATGATGATATTGTTAATCGATGGCGACAGGAGAAGATGTTGTGCTTGATGATGCTTGCCCGATATTTATTCACCCAAGGGCTATGGGGCTGGTATCTAAAGGCCGTACCATGGAGAATGGCATTACATGGCCGGTATGTATGCCCAAATGTGATACCTTGCCTCGGCTGAAATGTGTACTAATTATGGTGCCCTTGCAAGCCAAAGGCCGCTCACCAGAATTAAAAGAGGCCGCCCAAGGGCCTAATTCAATGCCTGCCCAAGCTAACCAAGGCCGCCCGCTGTTTTAAGTGAAAATTGACCTTGTGTGTGAAGGGGAAGAGGGTATGGCAAGCAGGGCAAAATAGGCAGTGCAACCAGTTGCTTTTTCACTCGCGCCGGCCGGCATGGCTCTCAAACGCCCTCGCCACAGAAGCGAATAATGCATGGAACCTCCTCACACTCATTTTTGGCACCAGCGTCGCTGATTTTCGAGCAGCTCCAGAACCGCTTGCCACGTCACCAGGGGGTACCCATTAGCGACATCGCTAATGGGTAGAAGCCTCTTTTAGCAAGAAAAATTCTCATGCATGGTATAAAAGAAAAGGGGGGGCTCTACTTGGGGTGTCGTGTGATCTCTTGGGCTCTCCTCCTCATCTTGGAATTTTCTCTTTCTGGGAGAAGAGGCCAAAGCTCTTAAACACTCATTAAGCAAGCCATTAGGAGGCTTTCATAACAAGATATTCTACCAAGCCAAAGCCAGGCCTAAGTCTAAAATCATAAGTTGAGCTCTAATCCTAATCTCCTTAAGCCAAACCCAAAGCTCCCTAATCTCTCAGGAGCTAAGCCAAGTTTGCCCATTCTCACTCTCATTAGCCATATTCTTAAGCTCTAAGCCTAGCTTCGTCCTCATTAGCCAAGCTTAAGTAATCGTTAACCGGGATTCTCTTAAGCTCTGAGCCTAATCTTAAACCATTAGCCGAGCCCAAACCCATTCAAATCTGGGATTTAATCCATAAATCTTAAGCCAAATCAAACGGCCATTAGAAGATGAAGTTCCTATGCCATATCGGGAAGAAGCAGAAGGCAGTATAAAGTTGGTCATTATTGATTTTATTGATTAGCACCTAGATTAACACTAGGTTGGTAACCTAGCAGGACATAAAAGTGTCCTTTCAGGGTTTTGAAAAAAACCTCCAAAACCATAGTAGATCCACTCATTTTGTAAAATCCTTTCATGAGGTTATAGTTCAAGGCCTACTACACATGGAAAAAATAAGAAACTTGTAAAATTTCTCATCTTTTGGTCACAGCAAGCCTCCAAAGTTGATGGACCAGTGCATTTTCATCAAAACAGTCATTTCTTATGTTTTGTTGCATAAAAATAAGATTAGGGATTTTTGTAGGACTTGAGATAAATTCCCTAGTTAACTTCAATGGGTTGGTGATCAGAACATATGATTGCTTCTCACTCACTATTTTTTGTTTTGCCAAAATAAATAGGTACAAAAAATTTGAATTTTTACCATTCTGCAAACCTATCATCAAAGTTTCTATAGCCACGCTCAATACAAATAATATATGCATGTTTTCTTAGTTCTCTATTGTCCTTTATGTTCATAAGGAGCCATGGAGCATGTCAAAAGAATAATACATCTCTTACCAAGGGGAATCTTGGGGACAAAGATGAAGTGCTAAATACAGCAAACATGAAAAAACTGGGTTCAACATTATGAGTTGTAGAATCCCATAGAAACTATTCAATATCTAGCCAAATTTGATCCTTATGACTAGATATGGTTACTACCTACAAAATGCATGTAGTTGTCACAAGAAACTAACAATATTGAAAAAGCTATACCTGATATACTAGAATGTTTCGTTTTCTTTTATAATTGAAAAAATCAACCATCGTTGTGTACTATGCAAAATAGGGTATTAGGTGCCCCAAAACTCAAGGAATATTAGCTTTATGTTACAATATGCAACATATAAAATAAAAAATGCATTTGGATATCATGAAATCCACCAAAAAAATCATAAAAGAGCTAAAATTGGCTAAAAAACAAGATTTGTCAATTTTTGTAATTTGGTCATAACTTACAACTTTAATATTTATTTCTCCCTAGAAGCATCAGGACATGTTGAGGACTACTAAATATAGTTCTCTAGCATTATAGACCTCACAAAAATAAATTCTAGAGTGGTATAGTTACAAAAAGTTGAAAAACAACCAAAAACAGGACCCGTTTTTTCACACAGTTTAGGTTGTGAAATGTTGTGCAAGGACAAGGTTAAAGATGGAATTAATATTCCAAAAAAATGTCGAGTTTTTTTCAGCTCACAAGACAACTTTCTAGATAGATAGCACCTCAAAATCCATTTTGAAACTCTTGACATAATTCAAGGAAAATGGTCACTTAACAGGACATAAAAGTGTCCCATTACCAACCTAGTGTTAAACCAGGTTCCACCTTGTAAGGAGCATAAAGCCTCCATTAATGATTGATTAATCATGGATATTGTTGATTACTTGGTATTAAGCGAACTATTTGTTTTGATCTCTGTTTTTGTTAATTGTGCCTGCTGCACCTCTTTTCCCCACACCTCTCATAGCCAGGGGCCCGGTGCCTTGCCTGCTCACCTTTCGCATACTTATCCCATGACATTCTTGGTGAACCCGATGCGAAATGAGCCGAGGTGAGCAGTGGTGTGGAGAAAAATGTCGACACCGCAAGAGGCAGCCATACAGCAATTTGTTGCTTACATGCAACAACAACAGGCTGCCCAACAACATTATAATTTGCAAGAGAGGATCCGTAAATCTCGGCACACGGTTACCGAGAAATTGCATCGATTTGAAGGCCTGGATATTAGCAAATTTTGCAATATCTATGAGCAGGCAATGGAAGAGAATGGAATTGGTGTTCAAAATGCAGTGGAAGGGTTCCATTTGATTGCGGAGCCGGAACTTAGGAGTCGAATTAAAGAAATTCAGGCTGTTCAAGGCCCGAATTGGCAAGAATTCAAGAAGGCGCTTCAGGAGGAATACTTCCTTGAGGATTTGCAAAGAGTAACAAGGCAAAGCTTTATGAAGTGAATGCAGAAGGAGAACAAAAATCTATCTGCACGAGAGTTATTACGGGAATTTGAGAAGAAATTCAAGCAACTGTCCTCGACAGAGCAACGTTCAATGAGGGATCAGAAGGTTGAGCTGTTCATTCAGGCTGTTGATCCTCGACTTCAGAAGAGTCTAGTGCAGTTGCTGGAGTATTCAATAGGAGAGTTGGGCTTAGCATTTGACTGGAAGGTAGTCAGTGAAGCAGTCAACATGATCGTGAAGCGACAGATGAGAGTCAATAAGCTGATCGTGGCTGACATCATGGATGTTGCGGCAGAGGAACCTAAAGAGAAAACAACATCGGCAATACCCAGAGTGGAGGAGCCAGGTCTTGACGAATTGGTAAAAGGTATTCAAGAAATAAATTTGAATTTTAAAGTTGTTAAATTTGATGGACTAGCTGCAAAGGGGTCTATATCCGAGCCTAGACAGCAGCCACCACGCAAAGGCTGGGACCGATGCATGTGGTGTGACAGTGAAGACCACGAGTACGTTAAAGAATGTGATGAATTTGACGAAGCTTATAAAAGGAACGTGGTGTTCTGGAAGGACAAGAAGATACACCTTAGGGCAATAGGTGAGATGCTCCGCCTGAACTTTGGGAGGGGCGGCATGAAAAAGATAGTTGAAGATATCCAGCATAATGTTGCTCTTGTGGAAGCAGCTACATATGGGCTGCAAGTCTGCGGGAAGGGTGATGATGATGATGTAGGTACCAAGGGTCAATTGTGGCCTTATGCTTTAAAGACAACAGAAACATGACAGCTAACTTATGGGAAGTTGCGGCAAGTAGGGAATTCAATTCGAGAAACCACAGGGTGGATTGATCTAGTGGATTCCCTCTCAGTGTATGCGTTCATTGCGAAGTCTCAAGCTAATGAGGCTATGGTGGAGGAAAAGCGGAAAGGAGATGAAGAAGCTCCTGGGACATCGAAAAGGACAATGAGATTCAACAGCAAGCAAGAAGAAGTTCCTACTCCTATGCCCGCTCCTGAAGTGATGATGGAGGAAGCACCTAAGGACAAAAAGCAAGGTAAACCCAGGGGACCCTCATAGAAGCTTAAATCTGACATTGAATTAGCTACAGATTTAAAGAAAGTTTTTGAAGAGCGAATTTCGAATAGCAAAGTGGAGCTCACATTGGGTGATATTTTGGGCATTGCCAAACATGAGTTTCACGAGGAGATAATTGATATCATCAAAAGAAAGCGGCAGATACCAAGTGAACAGGAGCCGGAGTCAGTGAAGAGCCAGGTTGTTCGCCACATTGAAGCAATTTTGGACGACTATAAAGAGTATTCGGCGAATCTTGAAGAAGAAGAAGAGTTGAGGTCTACGGTGGTGTCAAATCCAACCGTACCAGAGGTAAGTCATGTTCATTTCAATGAAGATGAAGATAGTGAAAGTATACCAAGGAATCACTTTTCAAGGACTCATTGGGCAAGGGCAATGTTAAGTATGGAGCCTGATTTACCCTTGTAATTTTTTGTGGTAAAAGCGCACATTTGTAAGGCCCCCATTATGAGGAGAAGCCATCGTGTGTGAAGGAAAATCACTCACCGGAAACCAAAATTTTCACGGACAAGAATCAAGGGCAACTTTAAAGGCCTCGGGGGCAGAGGCCCCCGAGACTTCTTTTTCGCCGGAATCTTATGGCCGGACGGCGGCCGGAAAGTGGTCGGAAAACAACCGGTCGGTTGGCCGGTGGCCGAATTCAAAAGCGGACTTGTCTTCTCAAGGGAGGCCACACATGGGCCAATTGGAGGGTCCGATTTGGACTTATTCGCACAAGGGCGTCTACACATGGCTGTCTCTCATAAGAGAGGGCAGCCCTTTTGGCCTATAAAAGGAGGCCATTTCTACACACATTTCATAGTGTGAAGTTGATGCAACAAGGTGAGTGTGAGGTGGTGAGAGTGAAGCAATGCGGGAGCTCCATTAAGGGTATAATCCCTTTGTAAACTACTTCTTGTTTTGAAGTACTAAAGCCATTGAGTGGCTGCTTTCCCGTGGACGTAGCCCACATTGGGTGAACCATGTATATCGTGTGTACTCTCTCTCTCTCTCTCTCTCTACTCTATAATCTCGTGTATATAAATCTGTCTCTCTCCATTAATTAATCTACTCAATTATCTATTTAGCTACGTCTTATTTCCTAACAACTGGTATCAGAGAAAGGTTTGCTTGTAGCTAAATTATCTCAAGGAAAGGATTCCTTGAATTGAGTGGGAGTTATGGCGGAGGAAGGGAAGCTCAAGATTGAGAAGTTCAATGGCAAAAACTAATAGCATTGGAAGATGCAGATTGAAGACTATCTCTACCAGAAGGACCTCTATTTGCCACTAGGCGGTCTTGCGAAAAAGCCCGCAAAAATGGTAGATGAAGCATGGATTGTCCTTGATCGAAAGGCACTGGGAACAATCCGGTTAAGCTTGGCGTCAACGGTGGCCTTCAATGTTTCGGAGATGAAGACCACGGAGGACTTGATGAAGTCACTTTACGACTTCTACGAGAAACCATCGGCATCCAATAAGGTATTTCTTATGAAGCGCTTGTTCAATCTAAAGATGGCAGAGAATGGTTCAGTTGCAGAACACCTAAATGACTTTAACACAAACATAAGTCAACTTCGATCAGTGAAAATCAATTTCGATGACGAAGTGCGAGCTCTCCTTATACTATCATCTCTACCGGATAGTTGGGATATCCTTGTGATGGCTGTAAGTAATTCTATCTCTGGCACAAATACTCTTAAGTTTGATGATGTTGTGGGTGTTCTCCTAAGCGAGGAAATGCGAAGGAGAAGCACAGGAGAATCATCAAGTGCTGCACTATCAGTGGAAACAAGAGGAAGGCTTAAGGAGAGGTTCAAAAACCAAAAGGGTCGTGATCGCTCAAGGCGGAGCAAGTCACGCACAAAGTCAGTTCTTGAATGTTGGAACTGCGGCAAGAAGGGCCACGTCAAGAAGGATTGCTGGTCCAAGAAGAAGAAGGAGACAGAGTCTCAAGACAACAAGCCAACATCGGAGGCCAATGTGGCAGGTAAAGTAGAGCAAGATGCTCTAATTCCCTCATTAGACAATGTGTCTAATTCCTGGATAGTATATTTCGGGGCTTCATTCCATGCGACACCACACAAGAAACATTTCCAAGACTACACCAAAGGTAATTTTGGGTATGTATACTTGGGAGATGATGAAGCTTGTGAGATTGTCGGCAAAGGTGCAGTTTCTGTCAAAACTGCTAACGGAAATGAATGGAAGCTTAAAGATGTTAGGCATGTTCCTTCTCTTCGCAAAAATTTGATCTCTACAGGACAATTGGACGATGAAGGTCACAACATTGCATTCGGAAACAAACGGTGGAAGATCTCAAAGGGATCTTTGGTGGTTTCCAAGGGTGAAAAAGTCGGTACACTTTACTTGTGTATTGTTAGCACGCAACCTTCAGCTTGTGCAGCAACTACAGAAGTTGACAGTGCGGTGTGGCACTACCAACTTGGGCATATGAGTGCCAAAGGAATGCAAATCCTTCAAACAAAGAAGCTTCTACCAGGTTTGAAAGAAGTGGACTTAGAGTTCTGTGAAGATTGTGTTTATGGTAAACAAAAAAGGGTAAAATTTCAAAACTCAGGAAATGAAAGAAAAAATAAAAAACTTGAGTTGGTTCATTTTGATGTTTGGGGTCCTGCAAGTACACCATCACTTGGTGGCTCATTGTACTATGTAACATTCATAGACGATGCGACTAGAAAAACATGGGTTTATGTCATGAAGAATAAATCCGATGTATTTTCCATATTTCAAAGGTGGAAAGCCTTTGTGGAGAATGAAACACGTACCAAGGTTAAATGCCTCAGATCCGACAATGGAGGCGAACATTGCAGCCAAGCTTTTGAAAGCTTTTGTGCTAGCAATGGCATTCGGAGGCAAAGGACAACCCCAAGGACACCTCAACAAGATGGGATTTCGGAAAGGATGAACAGGACAATCATGGAATGAGCATGAAGCATGCGGCTACATGCAGGCCTACCGCTTGAGCTTTGGGCGGAAGCTGTAAGTACGTCTGTGTACTTAATCAATCGGTCACCCTCAACGGCATTGGATGGGGGAGTTCCAGAAGAGGCATGGACAGGTAAACCGATGAATTATGCATTTCTCAAAGTGTTTGGGTGTGAGGCTTTCATGCACATAGATAGAAGCCTAAGATCAAAGTTGGATGCAAAGTCCAAAAAGTGTTTCTTCATTGGCTATGGAGAAGGAGACTTTGGGTATCGCCTATGGAATCCTGAAGATGGTAAAATAGGGATGTAATTTTTAACGAAAAAAATATGTACAAAGATTACTTGGAAAGAGAACAAACAAAAGAAACAGGTGATGAGTACATGGAGCTTGAGGACGGTGAAGACTCAAGGACTGCAAACGGTGACAATGTGCAACAACGTCAACCAAATGAGGAGCCTCAACCTATTCCCCGAAGATCTGCAAGAGCAAGTAGACCTCCAGAAAGGTTTGTTCCTTCCTTCAACCATCTCTTGATCTCAGATTCTGGAGAGCTGGAATCATATGAAGAAGCTATGCAACATGAATCCAAAGAAGAATGGACGAAGAGCATGCAAGTGGAGATGAACTTACTACATCGCAACCAAACATGGGAGTTGGTTGAGTTTCCTAAAGGTAAGCGGGCACTTCAAAACAAATGGGTGTACAAGCTAAAGTAAGAAGAAGGTGGGAAGAAAAGGTACAAGTCTAGGCTTGTGGTAAAAGGTTTTTCTCAAAAGAAAGGTATTGACTTCAATGAAATATTTTCTCCTGTTGTAAAAATGAACTCAATTAGGCTTGTCTTAAGCCTTGTGGCTGCTCATGATCTAAATCTCGAGCAAATGGATGTAAATACGGCATTCCCTCACGGTGACTTAGAGGAGGAAATCTACATGCTTCAACCAAAGGGGTATGAAGTAAAAGGTAAGGAGAAAATGGTTTGTAGATTAAAGAAGAGCTTGTATGGTTTAAAGCAAGAATCAAAACAATGGTACTTGAAGTTTGATCGATGGATGTTGGATCATGGATTCACAAGATGCAACTCGGATCACTGCGTCTACACGGAGAATTTGGGAGATGGGAAATTCATCATCCTAATGTTGTATGTTGATTGCAAGTGCTAACATGCAGGACATCAAAGACCTAAAAGAGGAGCTGTCCAAATCTTTTTCAATGAAAGATTTAGGTGCTGCAAAGAGGATACTTGGTATGAAAATATCAAGGGACAGGACGAAGAAGACAATAAAGCTATCTCAAGAAGATTACATCAAGAAGGTACTAGAAAGGTTTGCAATGCAAAATGCAAAACCAGTTTCTACACCTTTGGGTGGTCATTTTAAACTAACGAAGGATATGTGTCCAAAGACACAAGAGGAGATAGCCTATATGTCTAAAGTTCCATATGCTGCAGCGGTAGGTTCTCTAATGTATGCTATGGTCTGGACAAGGCCAGACATTGCACATGCAGTGGGAGTTGTGAGTAGGTTCATGGACAACCCAGGTAAAGAGCATTGGCAAGCTGTGAAGTGGATACTTAGGTATCTAAAAGGGACAACAACAAATGCTTTGTATTTTGGAGGAACTGATATTTTTCTAGAAGGGTATGCTGATGCAGATATGGCAGGTGACAAAGATACTCGAAGGAGCACTACTGGCTATGTGTTCACGGTTGGAGGAACAGCAGTAAGCTGGGCTTCAAAGCTGCAGAAAGTGGTTTCACTTTCTACCACGGAAGCAGAGTATGTAGCAATGACGGAGGCAAGCAAAGAAATTCTGTGGCTTCACAGATTCTTAGAAGAGCTTGGAGTCAAACAAGACAATTGTGTCTTGTACATTGATAGCCAAAGCGCTATCCATCTTGCGAAGAACTCAGCCTTTCATTCAAGGACAAAGCACATTGAGGTGAGATATCACTTCATACGCACTCTTTTGGAAGAGGGACAGCTAAAGCTAGGAAAGGTGCATACAAGTGAAAATCCTGCAGACATGTTTACAAAGGTGGTCAACAAGGAGAAGTTGAGCTTTTGCTCATCTTCAATCGACATTCAAGGATAAGAAGCCAGAATGGAAAGTAGTCACAGGTTTGGTTTGGAGATCAGTCTCCAAGTGGGAGATTGTTAAGTATGGAGCCTGATTTACCCTTGTAATTTTCTATGGTAAAAGGGCACATTTGTAAGGCCCCCATTATGAGGAGAAGCCATCGTGTGTGAAGGAAAATCACTCACCGGAAACCAAAATTTTCATGGACAAGAATCAAGGGCAACTTTAAAGGCCTCGGGGGCGGAGGCCCCCGAGACTTTTTTTCCATCGGAATATTATGGTCGGACGGCGGCCGGAAAGTGGTCGGAAAACAACCGGTCGGTTGGCCAGTGGCCGGTAGTCAATGGCCGATGGCCGGTGGTCGGAAGTCAATGGTCGGTGGCCAGTGGCCGAATTCAATGGCCGGTGGCCGAATTCAAAAGCGAACTTGTCTTCTCAAGGGCGGCCACACATGGGCCAATTGGAGGGTCCGATTTGGACTTATTCGCACAAGGGCGGCTACACATGGCTGTCTCTCATAAGAGAGGGCAGCCCTTTTGGCCTATAAAAGGAGGCCATTTCTACACACATTTCATAGTGTGAAGTTGATGCAACAAGGTGAGTGTGAGGTGGTGAGAGTGAAGAAAGGCGGGAGCTCCATTAAGGGTATAATCCCTTTGTAAACTACTTCTTGTTTTGAAGTACTAAAGCCATTGAGTGGATGCTTTCCCGTGGACGTAGCCCACATTGGGTGAACCACGTATATCGTGTGTACTCTCTCTCTCTCTCTCTCTCTCTCTACTCTATAATCTCGTGTATATAAATCTGTCTCTCTCCATTAAGTAATCTACTCAATTATCTATTTAGCTACGTCGTATTTCCTAACAGGCAACAACCGAAACTGTTGTGAAGCTTGGAGACATCAAAGAACCAGTCTTAGCACTCATAGATCATGGATCGGAGATCAATTTGATCGCTAAAAGCTTGCACAAAAAGGGGAAATGGCCTATTGATGTGGACCATGGTTGGCGGATTCAAGCTGCCAATATGCTTCCAGGCGACCTCTATGGTTCATGTGCCAACGTTAAGGTAATTGTAGGGGATGTCTGTGATGAGCAAAAATTCTTTATACAGGAGCATTCCTCTTATCCATTAATTTTGGGTCAATCCTACATTATGGCTGTGCGAATGGAAACCAAAGTGTTGGATGATGGCTCGGCCTATGCTAGGGTTTGAAGCCAAGATGGTAAGAAAGCAGTGCAATTCTTGACTATATGTGTTGACCATGCCAGGAATAAGGACAATCTACATGATCATCCAATGCTGAAGATACGCAAGGAATTTAGGGAGCACATGTTTGCACATGATTTTCTCGGAGTGCCATTATAAAGCTGGACTATGGTGGTACAAGTGAGGAGAAGTTCTCGCAAAGAGAATCTCTCTTCGGGGTTTTTGGGGTTAACATCTGAAGGTTCAGTATCTTTCAAAAAATTTAATGATTTGCCAAAGTGGGAAAAACAGTATGTTTCAGGTATTCAAAGTGAATTGCAGGGTTGTGATGAGCTTGAATCAAATGATGTGATTTTAGGAATCTTTGAAGAGGTATCTTATGTAGATACTATGTCAGAGCTTGAGGAGATCATGCAAAATAGGTTACAAAGCGGAACTAAAGTGGTTAAGGTCCATTGAATGGACATGTATGATGGGTTAAGTTTATATGACGCACTTACACATATTGAAGATGATTCAGGTGAAACTGTTGAAGCACAGGTAGAGACGAATTACAAGATTGTTGCAAAGAAAGTGAGGCCAGTGGCTACACCGCTTCCAGAAGGAAGTGATGGGATGATCAAAGAGGCTTCTCGACAGCCTATACTCAGGAATCCAAAGAGCATAGGGCATATGTTTACTAAGGAGACATTGCAGCAGCTGAAGGTTGGAGAAGATGGTTTCCTCAATGAAGAGGAGAACAAGGAGATATATGTGACCCTGTATAACAAAGGCACAAACTCCTAAGAAACAAAGCAAGTGAAAAACCAAAGGAACAAGTGAGATGTCATCTATGATGACAAAAATTGAGTATAAGTGAGAATATCAAAATTTTAAAAAAAAACTTAAAAGAGGTTTGAGAACTGAGATGGAGAGTGAAGAGGGCTCAAAGAATGATCAATTTGATGTCACTACAAGAGACACACAGTACAACATTGAGAGATAGTACTTCAACAACCAATGCGAAAACTTAAAGAACCTGGGACATCTTATGATGGTCCTAAGAAAGCCAAGTACATAGACTTAGGTGAACTAGGAGAGGAATCAAAACCTGCATATATTGACATTCACCTAGTAGCCCACCTTTCAATAATACGTATATCATATGCGTTCAATATAAAACCCCTCTACACGCACACTTCACCATGAATTAAACGATCCCTCTTCTTTCCTAAACCTATAACTTTTTCTAATTTTCTTTTATTAAACTCCACTTGTACATGTAATTTTGTAACTCTATGATATATAAGGAACCCCTATAAGTAAACTCACATACTACACTTACATATTTTAAGCTAGACCCCCCAAGGCTACTGACTTCACTATAAAGGAGAGCATATAACACCATATTAGTGAATTTGGGAACTTCCCAATTCCCACTTTCAAAACAACCTTAAGATTTGACCACATGGCCAAATCTTAGCCAAAGTTTTGAGAGCATGGCTCATAAGAGCTTTGCAAGTACTACCTTGTGGAAGTCTTTGGCTTAAAAAAATAGTTTGAAATTTGTCCATACGGTAAAATCTTCAAGACATTGGTGATTCCTAAATTGGCTCCAAAGTCTCAAACTCTCTAATATGGTGTTATATCTTGATAGCCATGCTAAACGAATATAGAGATGTGTTTACATGTTCCTACAAAGATCTTAAGGGTGCGTATATAGACATTAGTTAGCACATGATACCCCTTAAGAGTGACGCAAAACCTTACAAATAACGTCTCTATATATATGATGAAACCTTTGCAAGGAAGATCAAGGAGGAGATAGACTAGCTTAAAAAAACATAGTTTATCTATGAGATTGAGCACACAAATTAGGTTTCACAAATTGTAGTAATGCCCAAGAAAAACAAAAATTTATGAGTATATGATAATCTCAAGTAGATAAACCCAAATACAATAAGAGACAGCTATCCAACTTGCCATAAAGCTTCAGAATCAACAAAAGACACCTTTTGTTGTAGATTGGGGCATATTTGCTTAAAGAGGGATGCCAGTTGGCTTAACAAATGCACATGCCACATTCCAAAGGTTGATGAGCCATGCCTTTAAGAAGTATTTGAAACTCTGCTTAGAGGTTTACCTGGACGACTTACCATGGTATTCTCTATTGAGAAATGAGCATAAAGGATCTTTAAAAAGTATAGAACATATCGTATTTGCTTAAATCCAGAGAATTGTGTCTTCATGGTAAGACATGGAAAGATTATAAGGCACATTGTATCCAAGAATGGTATTTCTATGAATCTTGAGGAGATTCAAGCAATTATTCCTCTACTAAGACCTACAAAAGTTAGGGAGATACAAGTCTTTATAGGTCAATGTGGATAATGTAGATGATTCATCTTTATAAATGCAGTTATTACCAAATCTCTCTACTACCTTATCACAAAATTTAAGTGGACTAATGAATGTGAGGAAGCGTTCCAAACACTGAAGCAAAGATTGATTTCTACTCCCATTTTAAAGACTCCTGATTGGACAAAGATTTTTCATGTCCACAGAGAAGCACACTTATGCTATAGAATACATTCTAGCATAGCCTAGAGAGAACAACATGGATTTTCATATATATTACTCTAACAGATAGTTGAATAGTGCAAAGAAGCAGTATACAACCATGGAAAGAGTAGGGTTAGGGATGATTTATGTTGTGAAGAAGTTTAGAAACTACCTTTTTGCAAGAAAATTTGTATTTTCTGTGAATCAACACTTAGGCCTAAGACTAATGTACTTGGTACAAAAATCTTGTAATATAGGGGACATCTTGCTAGACGGATCAATATATTGCTTGAGTTTAATTTCACAATTATAGTAAAGAAAGAAACAACTTATCAAAGGGCTAACTATTTGTCAAGATTGACTCATGGGAAAGCATCTATTGGAGTTCATGATGACTTGCCTGATTGTTCTTGTAAGCAAGAATTTGGTGGCCTATCTTGTTCATGGATGATGAACCTTACGTTAAAAGATAGGTGGCTGCCTCCACACAAAGATACTTATGCAAAGAGATGAGATATCTCTTGGACCAATGATGGGAGACAAGAGCATACAAAGAAACTTTGGACTGGCAAGAGGATACATTAAACTCCATAATTAACGACATCTCTTATGTCATCCACTCGCAAAAGATGATCACTTGTGGGAAGCACATCATATTGTTGCACATCCAATGATGATACCTGCACCTGTACGACATGTCAACAAACAATCAATAAAATAGGTATCAAAAAATTAATCAATCATGGCCACTAAACCTAAGTAGATATGGTTATCCAAATCCATAGCTCAAACGGTCACAAACCAAATAAAACAACATAGTACTCCTACAAAATTGCGACAAGCTCAAAGAACTGATACTTGGTAGTAGCAACCAAAACAAAAGCTGAAATCCACAAGAAGCCCAACCAGGTATCAATGGATTCTAAAGAACACACAACCCCATCAATCCCCACTAGTGCACCCAACTTGGCAATGGAGACCGACTTGACACCGAGCCTAGCTGCCTCCACTCACCACAGCAACCAAGTATAAGACGATACCTAGTCATGAAAGCAACAACTGAAATCATGACAAAAGTACTTCAAAAACCCACAATAAAAAAGAGCAATACACCTATGAGCACTTATATTTGAAAAATGTAGCATAGATGAAGCCTCTACAACTTGCACTATTAAGCAAACTGTTGAGTACCCACATCTTGCACAACATGACGTTTTCTCACATTTCTTACATTGATATGATAGAGCTAAACTACATGGCCTTGCATAGATACAACGTTATTGCCCGTATTGTTATGGCATAAGCGGCACTCTGCAGACCTTGTGGATGTGCGGACTCTACGGACTAGGACTTCATGCGGCTATGGATAGTTCTTCACGGGATACCATGGGACAGAACGGATTTGCACCGTTCCCAATCTGCACTAGAGCAGTGGGTGTATTAGGGGGACATACTGGTCATTGTATGGATATCAATATCATTCTCATGTAATCATGTGCTCTGTATCAATGAAGCCGATGGTGTCCTGTCCCTTTGTACTGTCTATTTTGTCTTCTTATATAATGTTGTTTCTTTTAATGTAAGGAAGTGTGAAGGTATCCATTCCCGTAGTGCTTATTGCTCCACTGCGGAGCCATAGGCATTACATCTAGCGACCACGATGCGTGATGGGTGACCTGATGTGAACATGCATGCACACTATGTCGTAGGGTCCTCTTGACCCTATTTTTCCAGTAGTGGACAAATGTAATGGAATTGGAATATTTAACTTGAGAGTAGCAAAAATTAATGAGAGTACTTTTGAGAAATTACTTTGTGAGCATAATGGGTGAACATAATTGAAGATAGCATCATAATCATAGCAATCAGTTAACTTGGCATGAACAATACTCTTGCAAGAGAGAGAATTTAGAGAACATGACAATAGTTGATGACCGGATTTATGTGGAGCCGGTTCCCCCTCCAATAGACATTTGTATTATGGTTTCTCCCATCAAGACAGACTTGTTACAATACAACCTTTGTGTTCCTTATGACCTAGGTGATGCAATGAAGATGGAAAGTTTCATGCATCACAAGCATAATGTAGGCTTTGAAGAAAGCTTTAACTATCCCAAGCCTCAGTCCCAAGACCTCAAACACCTTCGAAGGTGGAGAGAGCTAGCAAGGAATGAAGATAGGGAAGAGGAAGAAGAAACATTCGATAGGAGAAAGAGTTAGCTCCTCACTTATCATAACTCTTCTTGCTAGCATACATAATAGCTTAGTAATGAAGATGGAGAAGATGACAAGCTTAAGCATTGAAGCATGGCTCTTGGTTGGATTTTCACTCCATAGCCAAGAGTGTTGGTGTAGGCTCTCAACTTCGCAAGAAGCTTGGAGAAGAAGATGGAGCTCTTGCACTTTGCATAGCACACAATGAGAGTCTGTGTGAGTGTGTGTGGGTGAGTATACCCTACAAGCAAGGCCTCTTCTTGCTTTGGTCGACCCCTTTTCTAGCTCATGCTTGAAGCTCATTGGCTCATACCAAGCCTAGCCAATAACAAGCTTGGGCCATTACTAGCAATAGGGGTTTCTTGGGACAAGTTTCCCCCTTTACCCTTTGAGAGAGAGGACTTTATAAATGCAAAAACAATTAGATAAGTCAAGTAATTTATCAGCAGACCCCTTTTTAAGCCTGGCCAATAGGATGCAAGCACCTCATGAAGGTAACATGGGTAGGAGCTTGACATGTGTCCTTGCTACCTCTTAAGGCTTAGGGTTACCTTGAGTGTGTGTGTGTGTGTGTGTGTATTCTCTCACTAGCCCCTACAATATGGGCTCGTCCCCTCTTATGTAGGGATCATTTTGGCTGTAGGTGCTCGAGCACCTTACTCATCAAGCATAAAAAAGCACTTCTAGCTTGGGGGTGTTCCCTCAAGCAAGCACAACAAAGCACCTCAAGCACCTTAGTCATCCATCAAGACAAGCACCTCAAGCACCTTAATTATCCAGTAGGACAAGCACCTCAAGCACCTTAATCAAGCATGACAAGTACCTCAAGCATGACAAGCACCTCAAGCAGGACAAGCACCTTGAGCTAGGCAGAGTTTCCACCTCAAGCTCAGTCCTAGCTTACCTAAGATCAAAGGACTTTTACAAAAATTATTGGAGGTCTTCAATAAAGCTAACCCTAAGGTCTTATGCTCCATTGATTAGCCTTGATATTTGATAGACCATCTCTATTTGGGCCCCTTTACCATTGGCCCCGTGTTGAGATAGATCTATAAGCACATGTCTATATCTTAACCCTTGTTCCCGTTTATTCTCCCACATTAAGTGATCAGTTTAATATGAGAAAATCATTTGGGTTGGTTAGATATTAGATTTTATGACAATAGTAGATGGAGGAGAGGTCGTTTGGGTGAATTTGTATTTTCCTCACCCCATGATGAGGAACATGTATCTCCATCGCCAAGCTCGGTTTGTGGTCGGCGTACTCCGCGTAGTCAGTCCTGTCCACCTATCGTACGCTCTCGCTCAGCAATTCATGTCGCTCCACCACCGACTCCGGTAAGCAATCCCGGGGTTACCCCGCCACCGTTTCCCCCTTGTATTGTTTGACAACTCTTTCCCGGAGGGGATACAGTTGGGCAAGGGGCTATGGTGCAACCAATGGCGGGTAGTCAAATTTAGTATAGTTGCTTTTGAGGTCGATCAAAGGAAGATCCTGATGCACATTTGCGGAAATTTAATAAGGTGTATGGATTGAATCATCCTGGTGGACTTTGGAGTGATTCCTCTCCATCAACAATCTGTGTTTGAGTCCACACTTTTAGGAAAAGCTGCAAAATGGTTGGCAGAGTAACCTGATGATTACTTTCAAACTTATGTCAAAGGTTCTAAAGCATTCGTGTGTTGATTCAGAACGAATAAGAGAGTCCCTCAACATTTGGAAAAGCTTCGAACGTTGCGTCAAAAGTCATTGCCAGTGGAGGATTATGCTGCGAAGTTTTGGATGCTCTTGCAGTGGGTACCTCACGCACTGTAACATTTAATGGTCTAGTAATTTGTGTGTAACGGAAAATAGCATGAACATAGTGAGCATTTCATTAGAATAGATTCCTAATGACAATAACAAGAGTTCTTGGGTGGAGTGAGCAACAAAAAGTATAACACCTAGTTAGATAGCATGAACAATACTTCAAAAGAGAGAGAAATTAGGCAATTGACAACAGTTGAGGACCGGATTTGCATGGAGTCGGTCCCCCCCTCCAAAAGGCTTTGTATTATGGTTTCTCCCATCAAGAGAGACATTTTACAATACAATTCTTTGTGTTCCTTCAATACTACGTAGTCCAATGAAGATGGAAACTTCATGCACTAAGAAAAACACTTATCAAACACAACATCAATTCCCTCACGGTCTCAGATCCAAGACCTCACACACCTTCAAAGATGGTGAGAGCTAGCGGGGTATGAGAGTAGATTGAGAGGAAGAACGAGTATTCTTACGTGAAAGATATACATCTCCTCACATAATCACTCATATTAGCATAGCTTAGCTTAGTAATTAGCATGGTAGAGGAGATGAGCATGCATTGAAGTTTGGCTCTTGGTTGGATTTGCATCACAAAGCCAAGAGTTGTTGGTGTAGGCCTCCCTTCTCACAAGCTTGGAGTAGGTGGTAAGCTTTCCATTAAAGCTTGAGAAGGAGAGAGAGTCTTCTTTGCTTCACACATGAGATTATGTGAGTGTGTGTGTGATATTTCCTTGCAAAAATCAGCCCCCCCTCTCTCTCTTGGTCAACCCCTCTTGCTATTTGCTCATCCTCCCACCTAATTTGACCTCCCCAGGCCTAGCCAATGAAAATTA
The DNA here is from genome assembly GCF_014529385.1 of Adiantum capillus-veneris. Taxonomy (NCBI): domain Eukaryota; kingdom Viridiplantae; phylum Streptophyta; class Polypodiopsida; order Polypodiales; family Pteridaceae; genus Adiantum; species Adiantum capillus-veneris. Next base: position 2,140,814 of record NC_140940.1, on the reverse strand, counting down.
ATCAGCATAAGTGATAGTCTTCTCACATGTGTCCCCATTTCCCCTTTTGTGAGAGATTTAGGTAATTATTTAAATCAACTAAACTCTCATTGGACCCCTTTGCCTCTGGCCAATAGGAATCAGGCAAGCCATTGTGTGGGACGCATGTCTAACCTCACAATCCTATCTTATTGCAGTATTAGCGAGAACCATGATTAATTTGCCAAACCATGGGATGAAGCTGACTCGACTAGTGCATAGAGGCTACAAGAGGTTGTCAATCTCTCGAAAAACAACTAACAACTCGCATCTAACTCAAGCTACACTCAAGTGACTGAAATCACCAAAAGCCAATAGCTCATCAACAAACAAATCACATCCATTACAGCATGAAATGACATCCAAACCTAATGCCGAAACTTATAGGACAAGTTTATAAGACCTAAGCACACATGCTTATGGTCTCAAACCCCACTTTAGGTCAAGTTCCAAAATCGCGATTATTAACAGTAGTGGATTTTTGACCTAGTCTTTTTCGACCTAGAATGCATCTAAATTCTTAGCAATGATGCCCCAATACCCCGCATATGCTTAGTTTTTGATTTAAAAGTGTAAATTTCTAGTTACGATGAAATTAGGCCACGGGTCGACGACGCCAAAAGCTACGAAATACTGTGAACTGCTTACGTCAATGCGTAGAGCTCTTACCTCGGTTGCAATGCAACAAACGCAATTGCAATGTGACAACCGGGGAGGGAGTAGGAAGCACTAGAAGGAGAGAAGTGAGCGGCGTTAGTTCACGTTGTGTATTTCTTATCCAAAAACTTATAAAAAACTTACAAAAATTGGCTTTTATACCTTAGCCAAGGTTTTTGGATGGTCAAAACTAATAATCTATAGTTCTACCAAAGCTGGGTAATGACTGGCTGATACAATCTGGAAGCTTGTAGCCCCGGCTCATTAATTAAAGAGTTTATCCGAGAAAATAGGAGTTACAATATTCCCAATTTATCAAAATAATAATTTTTTTACAAAGAGAACTTCGAAAAATGGTGTCCGTGTTAGTTTGCTGCTAACATTCCCCCCTCCTTGCATGTGTCGTCCCTTGACACAGCTTATGGGCTGAAATAGTCTTCGGGTTGATGGCTGGCGAGGCAGTCTTTAAGTGCGTCCAGTGCCTTCTGGTGTCTGATTTTTTTTTCTTTGTCAGAAACTTGCAGAAATTGCATTGACTTTATTCTTCAGCTCCATCGCTGAGTAGCCTACAAACCTAGATGTTAGGTTGCTGATCACCGGTGCAAATATCTTCATTTGCCAAGTGAAGAATCCAGTGTAGAAAGCTTCTTCAAAGGCCAACATATTATACGATGGCAAGAACATACATCTGGCATAGAAGTCGTAAAGGACTTCTTCCAAACTTTGCCCATTCACATCGTAGCATAAGCCTTTGCTACCTTCCAAAAATGATATTCAGGGGGGTTCTGTTTTCTTAGGCTCATTAAAAACTTGGATGCATGTGAGCACATTTTGCAGATTTTATATAACATGGCACATGAGAGATGTGGTAGACTCTTGAAGAAAGACATGGCAACCGTTAGGGTTTTCACCATGTGTTCCTCTGTCGCTTGTCCTCTCTCTAGAGCTGGCAGCCTGGGGTAGTTAAGCCAAGTTGGCCTCTTCTTTGTCATTGCTTCATGCTCTTGCCATGTCCTTACTCTGGGTACATGACAAAAGGTTGGATCTCTTTGAAGGGCTACAGGTGCTCTTGTGAACAGAATCAGGTATCTCGGATTCTTGTTCAACCAACTTAACCTCCACTTTGGGTGGTCTTTATCTGTGCCATTGTTTGCGGGTTGCCGCGACGGACGTCCATAGCATAGCTCTCACGCATCAACATAAAATATCAATACAAGGGAAGCAACCAAGATGAGGCATGGATACTCACTAGGGTGTCATTCCTAATGAAGTGAACTCGATGAGATGCAACTACTAACTCTGCAAGCAAATCATACGCACTAAAGCCAAGTAATATGCCTATGTCCTTCTACACAACTCTACAGTCATCACGCCCGTTTACCATGCAAATCATGTCGGAATCGCACGAAACTTGAAGGGGAGCTACAGGGGACTATTTAGAATCTATCCTATCACTGTCACAGCATTCTGGGTAGATACATGGATCGCGATCGTTCATCCCAAAGTAAGAAAAAACAGTAAACAGATGATCCTAAAGGGTCGTTCTAGGGTCTCTTTAGCCTCTCCTAGGGTCAAAACAACATAAAATACGCATATAAGCACTCAGAACAGTGATTTAAAGCTCCAAACACGTAGTTGAAAACCTATACCAAATCTTGAATGATTACACTTGAATGGAAGAGCAAAGCAAGAGCAACACAATGCAATAAACGAATTTGAATTCGGATTACCGTAGCCACAGTAGCGAAGATTACAAACTGTAGAAAGATAGAGCTCTCAAACATACGCTCTCTTCTCTTGTGATAAAAGAAGATAATGTTCAAACTTACAAAACTGACCTTTATAGTTTAAGTCTTTACAAATGGCTTGTCCGGCCAAAAAGTCCTAAACTTCTAACTGGATCTCCACTATACAATTGCTCCCAGAAAAATAATCATAAATTCTTTTACAAGTTCTCGGCTTAGAGATGCTCTCTTACAAAATAATTTTACAAGAGTTTCCCACTAAAATGTGACTCCTTCTCTGGAAACCGTAGCTTTGTCCGCCAAACACTCCCCCCTTCCTTATCCTTGCACGTCCTCGAGCATGTTCAAAGCTTTGGTCATTGATGGGGCTCCAAGGAGGCAAGAATTGCTGAAAAGCTTTGCGGGTGGCGTACAGCCTCCAGGGCTTCTTGATGCTGTCTGAAACGGTTTTCACTTAATGTGTGCTGGTATGCTATGTACCATGCCTTGAGGTCCTTTGCCATAGGATGAAAGATCCTTGAGTCGATTTCGAAGAAACATGTGATGAAGGCCTCTTCCAACGTCTGCAAGTAATTTGAAGGCAGGTACATTAGTCTTGAGTACATTCCCAGGGAGGTCACCTAATAAAAATGTAACCTATTACGTGAGTTCAACAGAAGGGTATTTAAAGTTCTTGAAACTTACATAAATATATATACAGAAGGGCATTATATTTTCAAATTTGAAAAAAACTTACAGATTTTAAAAGAAAAGGGTACATTATATTCTTCACAAAATTCACAGATAAGGGGTTTTACAAACATGTCTTAAATGCACGTGTGTTTGCGGCTCGCCGCGACGGACGTCCATATCATAGCTCTCAAGCATCAACATATTTATCAATACAGGGGAAGCGACTCGGATGAGGCATGGAAACTCACTAGGTTGTCACGCCTAATGAAGTGAACTCGATGAGATGCATCTACTAATTCTACAAGTAAATCAAACGCGTCACTGCCAAGTAATCTGACTATGTCCTTCTACTCAGCTCTATAGTCGTCATGCCCATTTACCATGCAAATCTATTCAGAATCGCACGAAACTTGGAGGGAAGCTTCAGGGGACTATTAGGATCATATCCTATCACTGTCACAGCATTCTGGAGAGGTACCACGATCGCGATCGTTCGTTCCAAAGTCAACAAAAATAGCAAACAGTTGATCCTAATGGGTCATTTTAGGGTCCCTAAAGCCTCTGCTAGGGTCGAAACGACATATATAACGCATATAAACACTCAAAACAGCGATTTAAAGCCTCAAACACGTAGTCGAAAACCTTCACCGAATCTTGAATGATTATACTTGAAGGAAAGAGTAAGAGGAGAGGAACACAATGCAATAATCAAAACTGAATTTGGATTACCGTAGCCGCAATGGCGAAGATTACAAGTTTGAACAAAAAGGAGCTCTCATTCGTACGCTGTTTTCTCCGTTTCTTCTCCAAAAAGATTATCCAAAACTTACAGAAATTGACCTTTATAGATTAGGTCTTTGCAAAAAATGGCTTGTCCGGCCATAAGCTCCTACTCTTAAAACTGGCTCTCTAATATACAATTGCTCCCAAACGAATAATCATACATCCTTGACAATTTCCCGGCTTAGAGATGCTTCTTTACAAAAGAATTTTACAATGGTTTCTCAGGAAATTATGGTCCTTCTGGCCACGGCCGCCTGTTGCTTCTTCCGCCAAACACTCCCCCCTTCCTTATCTTTGCACGCCCTCGTGCATGTTCAGTGCTTTGGCCGTTGATGTGGCTCTAATGAAGTGAGTGTCGTTGAAAAGCTTCTTGTGCGTAGTACAGCTTTGAGGGCTTCTTGGTGTTGTCTGAATGGATTTTCTAATAATGTGTGTTGGTATGCCATGTACCTTGCCTTGAGGTCCTTCTCCATGGGATGGAAAATCCTTGAATCCATTTCGAAGAATCCTGTGATGAAGGCCTCTTCAAATGTTTGCAAGTAGTGTGATGGCAGGTATATTAGCCTGGAGTACATGGCCATCAAGATATGCCATGGCGGTGAATCCTGTAGATTCCAGCAGATACCTCTGTGTCCTTCCAAGAACAGATTCCACGGATAATCGTCGCCTTCAGTGTCTTTAAACACCTGGATGCAGGTGACGATCATCCGGGCTATCTTTACTAACATCTGGCAGGCCAAATCAGGGACATCCCGTAGCAAAGTCACTGTTGAGTTCAGTGTGCTGACCATGTACGCCACTGTAGGGGGTTGTTGCGCTATCAGAACCGGGTAATTTAACTTGTGCTACCTTGATCCTTTCCATGTTGTGGAATATTTCCAAGTGCGTCTTCGAGGGACAGGGCAGAATGTAGGATCTATTTGTATATGTTGAGGCGCGTTGTGGTAATTTGTTAGATCCTGTGGTCTCTTGTCCAACCACTTCTGCCTCCACTTGGGGTGGTCATCAACAAGCACCTGAGCTTCTTCCACTGTGAGTGCAATGCCCTCGTAACCCCCTTCTTTGTTTCGTGGCAAGGCTGGCCGCATCTTTTCTTTCCATAAATTTGCTTCATGGCACAGCAGAGGAAACGGAAGGTATTCGTGGCCAAACCCTTCCACTTGCTCTTCTGGTTGTTAATACGCCAGGGCTGCTGACTCCAATATCTTCTTTTCATAGAGCATATATTCCTTGGCTGGCCCCTCTGGCATGTCCTGAATGCTTTCAATGAGTTCATCTCGTATGTCCAGATCAGGTCCTTGAAATTCCTGCTCCTGTTGCCCTTGTTGTGAGGTTCCACGCAAATCTGTCGCATGGTGTCCAGGCAACAATTGCGGTTGAGTCTGTTCCTTGTCTGCTTTGATCTACTGTTGGACAAGCAAATCTTCTTTTTCCTTCAGCAATGTGTCACCGATCTGTCTCTAAATCTGGAGTTCAACGCTTACTTGAGCGAGTTGCTGCTCCACTTCTTTTAATCTTAACTCGTTTGCCGCTGTCTAGGCCACCATTCCTGATACAAGCACCTGTCTTTGGAGCCTTTCTTGCTCGAGCTCTGCTTTTAGTGCTGCTATAGTATTCACGGCTGTGGCATTGTCAGATGTGGAGACCAATGCTCCAGCAGGTTCCTGATTAGCCATCAAAGCCGCCAGAGTGCCCTTGACAGTGCTGTAGGAGTTGCTAAGCCTTTGAAATCTTGCACTCTCGTAGGCAATCTGCTCCGTCGCTTTCTGGACTCTGGTCGTCAGTTCTTGGCACTCTTTCTTTTTGGTAGTCAGGCCTGTCCTGACGTCCACCAAATCTTTGATCAAAGACTGAGCCTGTTGCCGCTCAAGGTCTCTTTTCTCCGTTGTGCGTTCTAATTGCGTTCTTAGGTAGTCTAACTCTTCTTGCCCTGATTCTTGCTTTTGTCGGGCTTCCTGTACCTGCCTTTCTTTTTCAGTCAGCACCACATATTGACACTGGAACTGCCGTTCTAACTCTCGCAGTGTTTGCTTGTAATCAAATCCAGCCACTGCTTGACATGCTTCTTGGTATCCAATGGATTCTGTAGGTGGTAAAGCTTCCTTTTGCGAGGTTGAAGGGGGAGGAGTTGGCTGTTTTTTGTCCGATGGAGAAGGGGGAGGAGGTGGAGATTTGGGTGATGGCGGAGGCGATTTTCTAGGCGAGGGAGGAGGTGATTTGGGCGAGGGAGGAGGCGGACTCGATTTTTCTCGCACATGTCTCCTTTTGGAAGTTTCCTCGCCTTGTTGCGAAGCAAATGCTTTCGCTTTCCTTTTCTTTAGGATCCTGATTATTCTTTGGCGGGTGAGATCTGCCGCGCATCACGCATCCAGATTCCTATCTCTCTGGATCTGCTTAAGCTGTTCAGTCTAATTCTACTCTTCAGTCGCGTCTTTTTCCTTCGTTTGTTCCGTGGACTGTGAGGATATGTCCACTTCAGCAACCTTTTGTTCTGCTTTCAGTCTTTGCTTCTCAGCCCGTAGGCGAGTTGCATTTTCTATCCTTTGTTGTCTTTCCCTTGCTAATCTATGTTTTGCCTGTTGCGTTTCCACTGCTCGAGCCTGTCTGTCAGCCCGCAATTTGGTGCGTCTTTCTTCGACTCTTTTCTGGGCTTCAGCATACGCTTTTTGCAAGTCCGATTGTGGTATTGCACTTCTCTCTCCTCGTTTTCTCTCAAGCGGCTTTGTTGAATCTTCCTCCTCACTTTCCTCAAACTCTGAAGGCACTTTATCTTTTGACTCTTGAGACTCTCCTTTGTCATCTGTCTCTGTTTTTTCTTCATCACTAGAACTTTTATTGGTGGCCTTCGCTAAGCGCGATGATGTAGCGCCAGGTGTTGTCCTTACAGAGTGTGCAACCAGCTTAGCTTTCTGGATCAAGGCCGTTTGTGAGCTGGCAGCTGGCAAATCCTCAATCATTCCCAAAGCCTAGTATGCTATTCTGGTTAGCATCGGCCCTGCACTCATGTAGGTTTTGTTTTTTGCCGAGCTTTTCAAATTTGCTTCAATCAGATTATCCAGAATATAAGATCCGTAGTCGCAGCGAATGGATCTACTTTCTGTTGTCGCTAGAGCCATGACTACGGAAATGTGCAGTATTGGCTCTGTGTAGCGAGGAGGCTTTTGAACTCTGAAATGTTGAGTTATCAATCTCATCGGCAATTCCAGCTCTCCGTAGATCATGTCGGTGGTCCTCATCATCCCTCAATGCATGGTGTTCTCCCTATTTGTATTTGTTCCCCTTCGCTTTGACGAATGCCTTCTCATTGTCTAGTGACTTTGTCTTTGCTAACAAATCGTGTTGCCTTGAGAGGAAATGCAAGGCCTCATTGATGATCTCCTTCGTGATCTTTACTTTAACTTTTGACCCATCTTTGTCTGTGAGCATTGCCTGCCCATCATATTGTATTGAGCTCATGAGTTCGTGGGCCCTCATGTAATCTGTTCCCCATGGCTGTAATCTGAAGAATTGTTCCAAGTGTATCGCCTGCACAGCCTCTATTACTTTTGGCCTTTGGTGGAGAGTCCATATCTCCCGTGGCATGATAATTGTCTTCACCAAGTTGCCATCAGCATCCTTAAACTTTGAGATGAAGATGTGGGCAGGGATTTGAGCCAGAATTTCATCCGAGATGTGAGCCTTCTCATTTGTGGAAAGCTCCTCCACTTCATATAGTGCTGCTGTCCACTGCCTGTCTTTCTTTGGGCGAGGCATTCTGTGTCAGGAGAATCACAAGCTGTCAGGATTTTCCTTTCGCAATCAATTGCATTTAGACTTTTAGTAAAAAACAGTTCAAAAATTAAAACTGATCATATACACCGATTGCGATCGTAGTACAGAGGCTAAATTTGGGGGAAACTGGATGGTCATGAACTCCTATGCTTGCCTAGCCCACTGATGATTTATTTTCAAGTTTGGACTTAAAATGAAAAATTTAGAGAAATTTTTCACTATTTGACCATATTTTACTAAGTCTAACCATATTTGGTTTCCCTGATGAATTTTGGTTGGATCCTGGAGTTAGTTGAAGTTAGTTCTGGAGCTGCCACTGCTCCTATAATGTTCTGCTACTATCAGCCTACTCCATTGTCTGATTTTGACCTTATCAAGCACTTTAGACCCTGTCTTAAGAGGTTTTCCAGATCTGTGCATTTTTCAGGCATTTCTTGGATATCCATGTGATGTTTGAGCATCCCTAAGTGATCTTTTGGTTTTAGCATTGCCTCGGCTCCAAGTCTAGCTTTGTGTGATCATTCGAAACTGAAATTACCATATCTGTACTTGTAGGAGATTCTGAGATCCATCTGAGGTTTCCTGCAATTGTTCTAACCCTTAGTCGGACAAGTGTTCCTTCCAAACCATCCATCATCATTTTTAACCAGATTTGGGTAGTATTAGGTCAAATTTTTCCTTTTTGGTTGTGTTTGACAAATTGGGCCCATTCCATGAGCAAAATTTGTGCATTTTCCTTGAAAATTCGAGAGAGTGTACTTTCATCTGAGTTCCAAGCATGGGCCAACTCAAAAGTTGCAAAACCTGCAAGTGGGGGCATCGATCGCGATCGTACCATAGAGGCCAAATTTGGTTTTGACACCAGCAGGTTGTAGGCGAGGTTGAGGGGAGGTGTTTTGCAAACTCTGTCCCAGTTTTTGTCAGGGAGGTACACCGATCGCGATCGGTGTACCACCACCAAATATGGTTTTGACCACATAGCTTTGTGTCCTGGCCTTGTGGGGAGCACACTGATGTGTTCTGTGGCTGAAAGAAGTATTGCATGGATGCCTCTAAGGGCCCTCAACCTCTTTGACCCAATCCGACTTTGATTCGATCCTTTTGCCCGTTTGTGCAAAGATTCGCACTTGCATGCATAATAGACTTGATCTTTACTTAACAGGGAACATACTTGTGAAATCTGGTGTGAAATGCTGGCTCCAACCGTCCGTACGGGGCAGAAACGTGGCAGCTCGCTCTAGGTCAAAAAAGCTCTCTCTTTCTCTCTCAAAAGGTGAAAATGAACAATGAGCTAGACTTTGGCCTACCTGACCTATATCTTCCCGAGATTTTCATAACACAGAGTTGATTTTTCTCACCATTGATCCTGATTTAATCTGCATACCACGTGTGGGTCGACCCGTTCATCATTTCGGCGTCACAATAAAATGAAAATACTTATTAACTAGCGAAAATTTAGCCAAAATTATTATACTCACCCCTAAGCATATATTTTCTCTTGAAGCATCCCAATGCTCCGAATTTGTCATTACAGCTCATTATTATGCTAGTCGGATGATACAAAAAAAACTGCTAAAAGATGCCAGGTTTTGATCGAATTTGTTCAAAACTGAACTCTAAATAATGAAAAAACACACACATTATGTAAATATATACACCTTGGACCTCTTAATGGTCTTAATAGCCTTGACTGTTACTCCCCCCTTCCTTGTCCGAGTCGTCCCGGACGAAGGGTGGTGCATGTGCATGGGTTTTGAACTCTGTGTCTATGCATGGCCGTGTCATGGGGCCCTATTTTGATGTTCGAGACAATGCGTTGGGTAACAATATGTTGTGCATGATGTGGTAACTGAATGTAGTGTTCAATGGATTTTGATGGTGAGGGTAACTGTTTATGGAACATGAGAGCCTGCAGTTGAATTGCTCTTTCCTTGATTGTGGGTGTTGTGCCGGCAACTATTTTTGGAACCCATTTATATGTAGTTTGTTGCATCTGCACTGATTCTGCTTTAGTTTTCACCGGTTTCCAGTACCATTTGGAAGATTCAGGTTTCGCGTTTTGAGTTTTGGTGTTCCTTTCGAGCTCTGGCATCTTAGCGTTATCCTTTTTTGGTTGCCATTTCCACTTGGAAGTAGCTTTGGAAGGTTTTGTAGATGATGTTGCTTCCGTCAGGAGTTTGCCCTTAGGTAGCCATATCTTGCTCTATTTGTTGGTCAACAATGATTTCTTGATCCAGAACTTCTAAATAACCTTGGGGGTTGTTTTTGGTTGAATAGCCGATTGCTTATTGTCGATGGGGATACTTGGCCACGAGTGATCTGTTTTTGCGAATGGAGTCATGTACACGTTAGAGTCGTGTGTGTACCTTAACGCATGTTCTGACCATTCAGTGACTGCATTGTACGTTCTCATCCATGGAACTCCTAAACATATTGATTCTCTGATTTCTTCGTCTTTCATTACGAAAAATTGATCAGGGCAACTATTTCCATCAAGTTTGATTGGCAAGTTTACTATCCCCATCGTTGGCATTGTTGCACCGTTTGCCGCTCGTAGATCAATTGTGGATTGCACGAGGGGTTCATCTGTTAGCATCCTGTAAGTGGAGAAGTTGACCGCATTCACTCTTGCACCTGTGTCAATTAATGCTCGTTGATACCTGCCATGCGGGAGTTTGACATTGATTCGAACATCAATTCCTGTTTGTCATTGCTCATCAGTTTGAATGATAGATAAAGGAATTCGAGCCGTGTCCACTGGTGTAGGAAGTCCTTGTTGTTGTAATGCTTGTTTTCTTTTTAAAATCCTGACTTTGGCCTCCTCCTGCGCTTGAGCTTTTGTTTCTTTTGCTTTGATCTTGCGTTCCTTCGCAGCGTGTATTTTGGCAAGCATCTCTGTGGTTAGTGGCAAGTTGTATTTCTTTAGTGTGCAACCACTAATCCAGTTAGGCATTTCCTCTCCCTCTAATGTCGCAAGTCTGATGGCACCGCTAGATGATATATCATGAATCACGTAGGGTCCATTCCCTCGCTTTTTGAGTGTTCGGGAATGTTGTTTTAGGGTATACATTAAAACGTAATCCCCAGTAGCAAATTCCTTGCTGATTACATATTGATCAAAGAATGATTTCATGTTTCATTTTTGCACGTAGATTGACGCAACGGCTCTCAATCTAGTTTCATCCAGTTTTTCTAGGACATCTACCTGATTGGATAATTCATGGCCCGTCCATTCTAATTGTTTAGCGACTCGAAGTGTGGGAATAAGGAATTCAAGTGGCAAAATCGCTTGCATTCCATAAACCATGTTGAATGGAGTCGTTCTGATGGATGTTTTGTAAGCTACTCGATACGCCCATAAAGCTGAATGCAGCTTTTGATCCCAGTCAGCTCTCGATTCGCCGACAATTTTGGTGAGAATTGTCACTAAAATTTTATTCGTACTTTCTGCTTGGCCGTTCGCTTGTGGGTGATAGGGGGCGGAATTCTTGTGAATTACCATGAATTCGTCCAATAGGAATTCGATCACTTCATTAATGAAGTGAGTGCCTCTATTGCTCACGAGCTCAATTGGTAAGCCATATCTCGTGAAAATGTTCTCGTATAAAAACTGTGCTGTCGTTTTTACATCATTTCTGGCTGTTGCTTTAGCTTCCACCCATTTTGTTAGATAATCTGTTTCCACTATAATGTATTGAGCGTGTGTTTTATACCCCGGAGGCGCTATCGGTCCTACAAAATCTATTCCCCATTTCGCAAACTCTCTTGCCCCCATCATTGGCCTTAAGGGCATATCGTCTCGTGCTCTTGGAATTTTCGTTTTTTGGCACTCATCACAGCGTTTGACAAACTCTTTGGCATCCATGAATAGTGTAGGCCACCATATGCCCGCAATAAGAATTGCTTTGGCTGTTTTGTCAGCTAAGAAGTGTCCACCAGCTTGTCCGCTGTGTGCTTGCTCTAAGATAGGAATGTATTCCTCTTCAGTCATGCACATTCTCAATTGATGGTCCTTTCCCCTCTTGTAAAGAGCGTCCTCAATCAGTACATAGTTTTCTGCCTCTTTCATGATTGTTTTGATTCGTGATCTACTCATCCCCTTAGGTAGTATCCTGGTGGTGAGGTATTCAACGATGTATTTACTCCATCGGGGTGCTACCGACAATCTGAATAGAGTCGCGTGTTCTATTGGCTTTTGAAGCGTGCATTTGACACAAGATTTGACATGCATATGAACACTATGTTGCATTTTTGACCAATACACACCCGTTCTCATCAATCTCTTGTACATCTGTGCATGCCCATTGTGAATTCCCATAGTTTGTACATGAGCCTGGTTTAGGTACAATTCCCGTTCGTCAGGTTCAACACAAAGCCTAAGGATTTGATCCATTCCCTGTTTATATAACCGGCTCGCTAACATTACCAATGATCTAGATGCTGCAATGATAGATGGTTGTCTTGTCATATTCAAAGACCCGATAGTCAGCAAAGGAATTATATCCTCGCTCCATCTTAGAACCATTTCTATGTTGAAAAGATATGCATATGGCAGATCATCGTCAACTCCTACAGGGTTTTCTCCATGCATCATTCTAGATAAATGGTCAACTCTTTGGTGTGTAGTACCTTTCTTGACCACTACTATGAAATCAAACTCAAGCAGTATGATGAACCATCGAACAATCCTTCCCGTACTGCAAGGTTTATTTACTAAGTACAGCAGTGCTTGGTGATCAATGAAGAATAAAAATTTATTGGAAAGTAAGTAGTGTCTAAACTTTTTCACCGCATAGACCATACTGAATCCCTCCCTCTCAGTTGTCGTGTAATTCCTCTCTGCATTGTTCAATTGTCTACTGGAGTAACTTATTGGAAAATCCATGTTGTTCTCTCCAGGTTGTGCAAGTATGCATCCTATTTCATACGCTGATGCATCCACATGAATGTGAAAGATCTTTTCCCAATCCGGAGCTTTCAATATTGGAGCGGAAATTAATCTCTGCTTCAACGTTTGAAAAGCTTCTTTACACTCTTCTGTCCACTCAAAGTTAGTTATCAGCGCGTAAAGTGGTTTTGCAATTATAGCGTATGAGTAGATAAATCTTCAATAATATCCACAATGACCCATAAATGCCTGTACCTCCTTCACCCTCACTGGTCGTGGTAGATCAACAGTGACGCTGATCTTCTCCATGTCTGTCGAAATCCCGTTTTTGGACACTATATGGCCCAGTATTTTGCCCTGTCTTACCATGAAGATGCATTTTTCTGGATTCGGGCAAATCCGATACAACGTGCATTTTTCAAACACCTTGGTCAAGTGCTCTATGTGCTCCAGTCTTACAAGGGAGTGCATGCACAAGTCATCCATGTAAATTTCTAAGAATTGTCTTAGATATTCTTTAAAATCATGACCCATTAGCCTCTGAAATGTAGCTGGTGCATTTGTTAGGCCAAAAGCCATTACCCGAAATGCAAAAATACCCCATTCGGTTGCGAAAGCTGTTTTGTGCTGATCCTCTGGCTTTATTGCGAGCTGGTTGTAACCCAAAAATCCATCTAAGAAGTTATAAGCCTCTTTGCCTGCTACTCTTTCTATTACATGATCAGTAATGGGTAGGGGATAGTTGTCTCGAATTGTAGCAGCATTTACTTTCTTGAGATTGACACACACTCTCAACTTTCCGTTTTTCTTCGGGACCACCACAATTGGTGAAACCCAATCGGTGTGCTCAATTTCGTAAATAAACTCTGCCTCCTTAAGTTTATCTATCTCCTCCTTGATGTTTTTAGCAAATGTTTCATTGTAAGTATAGGGACGTTGTCTGCTGGGTTTCGCGTCATTCTTAAGGGGTATCGTGTGTTGACAGATACTAGGATCCATCCCCTTAAGATCTTTGTATGACCACGCAAACACATCTCTATATTGTTTAAGAGTAGCTACCAAAAGTTTTTCCTCTTCATCAGTAAGATCCGTGGCAATATATGCAGGTTTTGGATCTTCTCCTGGCTCCGCTAGATCTATTCGTTTGGATTTTTCAGGACCGTCGTACGATGTACCCGGTTCTTTCAATTCTCTCATAGGTTGTTGCACTATGATTTTCCTATCTTGTATGGTATATTTCTTATAATGGGACGGTGTATCTATCTTGTCAGAACCCGTATCGTCATTTGTTTCAAAGTCGGTCGTCCATATGTCTCTTAGGGTTCGCTTGAGCTTATCGTACTCTGCTTTCCTCTCTGTTTTGGTCATTTCGGACCCTGTTTTCCTCTTCTTTTGCGACTTAGTCATCCGCTTTTCGTGTCTGTTCTTCTTGTTGTTTTCCCATGGTTTACTTTTGGTAAACCGGCCAGTGACCACGTCTTTGACACAATCCTCAGCTTTGACAAGTTTTAGATATCCCGTTCTGTCATTGACAAGAGGCATAGGATTATGCTTATTCGCCCTTGATTTTCTGGCTCTCTTGGATTTATACCGCTCCTCTCGACTAGGTTTTTGGTTATGAAACTCGTAAAACCTGTCCTGTCTCATTCTGTATTTTCCGTTCGTCTCTGATGCGCTTGATCTTTCATCATCAGCCTCTATCAGTTGGTTTTCGTCGTCCAATGATGGAAGGTCACAGCATAGTGAATCTGTGAATTCCTCTTCTGTTTTAATCCTATCGTTCACTGCAGATACCTCATCAGTTATTCGTTTACACCCAGTCTCACGTGGAGGTTCTTCCTGTTCCTTGTTCTCTGATTCTGACTCAAGGACAACGCTAGCCATTTGCAACGTTACTAGGTCATATCCTTCTTCGCCACAAAATTTTGTAGGTGTGCATTTGTTAATACATACGTCCAAAGTTGACAATATTTGAGTTCACCTGAATGGCTCAAATAGATGTTCCGGGAAAGGTTCTGAGAAATAAGCCTCGTCTTCGACGGATCTTTCCAGAACGCATTCCTCTCGGATTATCTCACCACAAGGATGCTCCACACATCCCAATATGCGCTTTTGTTTGCATCCATGTAGGTATTTCTTTTTCATTTACAGTGGTAGAATTAAATTCTTGTGCTGGTGTTTTTGCAACGTCTCTATAGCTGTGATCCTTCATGTTGATTTTTGTTATTAGTTCCTCGTGCCTTAGGTAGATTTGATCGTAACCCCAATCCTGTATCATTTTGAGTTGACGCATGAATGGTTGTCCCAAAATAATGTCAAAGTTGTTCGTTTTTCCGAATCCACCACAGCAAAGGTGTGCTCATAGTTAATTCCACATGAAGTTACAATTATTTGGTCCAGGATCCCTAACGGCCTCTCTACATACCCATCTGCGAGTTGCAGTTTCATCCTAGTTTTCCTGAGAGCTGGACGGCCCCACTTCTCCCAGATTTGCTTTGTAGCAATAGCCACTCCAGCTCCACTGTCTAGGATAGCTATTATTGTTATATCCTGATACTCAACAGGTAATGTTGTGTTACCCTCCTCTCCTTCGCAGTAATCTCCGACCTTGTTTATGGGCACTGGTCGGGCTTTGGGTTGACTTCCTCGTTCGTTTTCTTCTCCCGGAGGGTTTGTTGGAAGAGGAATCTTTACTCCCTTGTGCTCCATATGTTTTGCCATGTCTTCCCACAAATGTGGTTTGACTCTCAAGAGTTTAGACAGCGTGATGGTGCATGTTATAGGTGTCGACAGCATCTCTTGAAGACTCTTTGAGTCAACCATACGTGGGATAGTTCTTATCTGGGATGGAACTAACCTTATCTCCGATTGTGCCTCATGTTCACCTATAAATGAAGGCAGGGTTTTCAAGGATTGGGATTTTCTTTCTACCAAAATTTCCGTTCCCGCATCCCCATACAATGATTGTATATCGGCTGGAAAAAATCCGTTATCCATGTTAATTTCAGGAATTGGAGCAGATTGTAACGTCACGCTTCCATTCTTTCTGTTTCTAATGGTTTCTCATAAGTGTTGTGGCCATTGTTCTTCCACCTCTGGAATTGGCATCATCGTTATTGATTTAGCGTCATCAGTCGTGTTTGGCACAACTCGATGATCCAGTGGCAATACTGTTTCTGGCTTGGGTTCGTTTAATCGTTTTGGTTCATCAATTTTGAGTTTTTCTCGCTCTTTGTGAATCAATACTTCTTGTTCTGGGATTCTAGCTATTTCAGGTTCCATCAACGCCTGGGCTATCTCAATGAGGTATTTACACATTTCCAAACGCTTCGTTTTCACTTCTGGTTGAGGATAAGTCAACCGTCTTTGCTCTAAGGTTTGGTTTGTTTTTAGCCTTGCTTCGTATGCTTGTAATAGAGGATCTAACGGCTCTAGAACTTTGTCAACCAAGACTGATCCGCCTGAGGACGCTTTCCTCGGTTTGTTGATGAACTCAGTTGTCTTACTTTCTCTCTCTCTTTCTTGTTTGAGTTGTTCCTTCGTTTCATGCAACTTGTTTTGCATGGCAATTTGCGTTTTCAACCTTCTTGCTTTTATCCTGTCTCATTTTGCCTTCCAGGATTTTCGCTGAGTTCTAACGGATAAACTCTCATTTTCTGTTGGTATGGGCAACTTGACCTTTTCCTCCAAAGTTTTATTTTTTCCTAAGTCCTTAGTTTGGGCTCTGGTTATCGCGTCGATTCGGATCATGGGATCGGTTTTTGATTCGCTACTAGCGCTTGGTATCACCCCCACAATATTCATAGTCGCTTTTCCCTTGTTGTCCGGATTCTTCGGACAATCTGGTAATATGTGATTCACGCCACATCCGTCGCAAAACCCAAAAATTTTCACTCTTTCACCCTTGAAAGGATAATTACGCTCCCAATGATCCGTACTTCCACAGCTATAGCACTGTCCAATTGTTGGTTGATTTGGAGGAGGTGGTCCCATAGGTTGTCCTGCTCTATTGGGAATATCCTCTTGGTTTGTAATTCTGGTTCGCAATGAACATTAACGTTCTCTCGTCTACCAAATATTGATCTCTAGAAGGTTGTGCTATATACGTTGGTGGTGCCATACCCTCACTATTTCCCCACGGTTGATATGCTTTGTCTGCGTATATTCGTGATTCCGGTTCAGTTGCGTAAGGTCATTTGGTTCCTCGTAGTAAGACACTTGAATTGTACTATTCGTTCCTGGTGATGCTTCACAAGGTTGAGCGTATCTAATCATGGCCCTATTTTCCTGTGGTAATGGAGGTTGTTGACCCTACACAGTGAGGCGGTCCGGGGCGGGCAACAAGAAGAGCAACCTCTAGACACCCTTCAAGGCTCCCGTGCTGCTCAATTGGGTTCGGGTTGGAAAAAACAACAAACACACACACAAATCCGCAACCTAACCCTACACAAATTTGGGGCACCACCTAGTTTTGGATGCGAACTAGGACGCGTAAAGAGAGAGAGAGAGAGAGAGAGAGAGAGAGAGAGAGAGAGAGAGAGAGAGAGAGAGAGAGAGAGAGAGAGAGAGAGAGAGAGAGAGAGAGAGAGAGAGATAGTGCTCGGGCTGCTTTGAAACGTATCGGCAATGATCAAGCAAACACAACTATATATTTAAGAAAGAGAGAGAAAGGGGGAGGGGGTGCTTGTTGCATTAATACCTCCTTACAAATCTGTCATGACAAATCAAAGTGAGATTAGTATTTGTTCAACATAGCTTGCGTAAATTTCACCACAACACATCACAAGAAAAGCCACCCCAATCACTGTCTTAAGGCCAGGGGAGTCCTCTCCACCCTGTCGCCCTCTTACAGTATGTGGGATTTATGGCTAGATTGATGACAACACCAGAGACAAGCTATCAAGAACTTAACAAAAAACACCAAGACACTTACGCATCATTGTTGTCCATTACTTCACGTTGGAAGGGAGACAAAGTATCCAAGCTTAGTCCAAATCCACCCTCCTTGATTCAGAAAATGTTGGGCTTACACTAGTAGGAGAAATGATAGATTTCGTCCTCTCAATTGAATGATCACTCTCTCTCTTACAATGGCATAGAGTTCCCTTGCTAATCCCCTATTACAACACATGCACATGCATAAGACAATGAGCTTCCACTCAAGAGCTCCTTCTAGAGAGGTTGAGCTTGGCTTCTCAAGCTATAGCATAGTGCTCTTGCTTATGGCTCCCCCTTTTGTGCTAGCCACACCCTCCTTTTATAGCAATTTTGAAGGCCAGGGTTACTCCTCTAACCATGGTTGGGTTAGATTTTCAGCCATTTATCTAATTTCTTTTTCTTGGAATTATCAAGAAGTTGGTGGGGAAAGAGAGAGGAGATAAATGGAGGTGATAGGACTTTTCATAGTGGGTTAGTGTTAGTAGAGTTAGTATTAATTTAAAAATGGAATTGGATATTTACAATGGGAGTATCCATGTAGGATACAAATAAGGAAGAAAAACTCTTAAGAGGTAAGAAAAGGTGGATTTCTTACAAGGTTGATGCTCCAAGTGTCTTGAGTAGGGCCAATTTTGACGCTTGTTGACGGTCCACTAGCTTTGACGGTACATTTTTTCTCCACTCTTGACCTTCCTTGAGAGACAAGGTAATTGAAGCTGAGTAATCAACCACCATGATGCTGTCTTTTAAGAGAAGAGGCTGAATTTTGTGGTTTTTTTGATAGATATGGGTAAATTGGAGGAGGAAAAATGAGACTAGGTGGTCAATTTTGGAATGGAATTGTGTGTGGGAGGTATGAGTTCACCATGGTTTCTCTTATTCTTCAAGGTTGAGGAGAAGGTGAGTAGGGTGCAGAGAGGAGTGGTGAGAGAGGTGGGGATGATGAGTGGAGAAGTGTGTGTGAAAGAGGAAAATGATAAAGTGGAAGAGAGAGTGTGGCTGCATAGCATGGGAAAACTGGGGTCCACTAATAAAATCATAGCTCACAGCTCGTAGCTCAAAAAAATATGAAAACATTTTAGGCAAAAGTTCAGCCCACGAGCTACAACTTTTGTTTGTATCACCTTTTCAAATTCGGAGAGCAAGTGAACTTTAAAAATTCAGCAAAACCGACCGTTTTTTTCCACTGCACAAGGTCCTTGTGGGGTCCTTCTTTGGATGATTCTTTTGAATACCTCCAAGAGTGAGCCCTCCATAGTGCATGTATGCATGCCACCTACCCTTGACCTTATTTGGTAGGTCTATAATTGAAGATATTGTTGAGATTATGATATAAGTGAATAGTACAACTAAGAAAATCAAATATTGAGGGGTCTAAAAAATATGTACATGTCAAATATAAATAATATAAGTGGAAAAAAATATAAAGGGGTCAAAAGAAATCTCTCTCATTATGAGGCTACCATAAAAAGATAAATATTTTTGGTGTTCTAATTTTTTAGAAAAAAAAACAAAATAGATGTAGGAAGGGAAAAATCACAATAGTGAAAAAATATACACATAAATAAAACTAGTTTTTTTGGATTTTTGTTGGGGTGGAGTTACACCAAATATAAGAGAAGCTTACATGAAAATATTTCTATATGGAATAAAGAGTATAAAAAATGGTAAGAAAAATTGTGGTAATGGTGAGGCAATGTACAGAGCATAAATAACACACACCTAGGTAGAAATATTTAAATAAATACCAAAATAATTATGAAAAAATCTTTTATTTAGGCCCTATATACAAAGAAATATTTACATACGCATGGGCCATAATATACTTATTTTTTTTATTTTTTTTATTTTTTTTTGGCTCAACTAGCCCAATGCCTAGCTAATTGAGGGTTTTTTATTTCAGTAAGGAGATATGGGAAAAGTCCCCTAACTCACACGCACCTATATACAGTGAAATGGTAGGGATAGCCATAGCGTTTGGGTGAATTTGGTAGGGTGGAGTAACTTACTATGGTAATTATGGAGAGCCGAAAAACGGCTATCAACAGGTTGAGGTCTGTCTGCTCCCGCTACCAAATTCATATTTGGTCCAGCTTGATACCTTGGAGGAGGTGGTTGGGATGGTCCTACTGGAGGTCGATACGGTCTTTCCCTCACAAAAGTTTTGTTATAAAAACACTCTTCAGTGCTATGATTCGTCCATTTCTACTCTATGACACACCATTTCAGTACTCGTCCACTCGCAACTGGAGCTTTAGGCTGTTGTGTGCACCATGGCGTCGGATGATCCCCCTTGCATGCATCACACTTCCTCGTCTGAGACTGTCTCATCACCGGATTTGATCTCACATGTTGTTGCATTTTCTTTGTTACCTCCTCTATCAATTGATCAGCTGTCGGCATCAAGGACGCCTGAGCATCTTTTTTGGTAGAGGGTTCGCTCTTAATCGATGAAGAGCCACTGGCTATTGAATCAGTGTCCTCGGACACTTCCCCATATGCTTTGTAGTTGTCGACAAGATATAATGCTTCCCTCGTAACCTGCTGAAATGTGCTACAGGCCTTCAAGTGAAGGTCCTTTTTCAAGGTTTCATTCCTAAGTCCTTCAACGAAGAGCACAGACAATCTCTCGTCCTGCGGTAATTCTCTTCTCGGACATCTCTCAATGTATTTCTTGAATCTCAAGGTCGCTTCCTTCACTATTTCATTCTCCCTTTGTTTAAAAGCATATATCTGCGATACAGTATTATGCTTTATACCCCGTTTTGAGAATTCTTCTACGAACTCGCGCAATACATGTTCAATATTCGGAAAAATTTCAGGGTTTAAAGGTTGAAACCATTTTAAGGTCATCCCTTCCAAGGTCAGCCTGAATCCCTCGTATTGAGTATGGAAATCAGTGATCTGTTCCGCTCTTAAGACTTGCTTGAAAAGCGATACATGGGCATACGGATCCCCTGAGCCGCTATACTTCTTTTGCATGCACTTCGCTACTTGGGACGGTCTGATCCGCCTATGGTCTGCGGTCACTCTCATTGCTCCCATGTCCCGACTTAATCGTTCTCGTACATCAGGGAGGTCATAGGTTGCTCTCGTTGGCTCACTCGCCCCAAATCTACTACTAGGAGGCAAATGTGATGGGATGGCTGCGAATGTCGGACCTACAGCCGTATGTGTAGAGATAGGAACCGTACTACCTCGATTCGTAGCCATCGATTCTCTGGAATGTAACGTTCCCATGGGGCTTGGCATCGAATAATGAGGTCGACTGAAAGAACCAGCTACATGAGTCCTCCCTCCTCCTGTGGTTAACGGTTCTGGCACAACAGTTGTAGGTGCTGTTCTAAGAGGGCTTGGAGTGACATAGTAATGGTGAAGTGGTCCCCCAAAGTACGTATAACCCTCCAATTCTTTTTTGTCGATTGCTGCATATCGTCTTCCATACTTGTCATATGCGGCAATTTTCATTTGCGCTTCCTCGGTGTAGGTGAAGACATGAAGTTTTTTCCGCTCAGTCATCTCCCCAACGTAGGGTTCCTCACATCTATAATAGAGATCTTGCTCTCCATTATTATACTTGTATAGCCCCAAGTAGACATTATCCGTGTTGATTCGCATCGTTTCGTTTTCTCGCCTTAATTTCACATTCGGTAAGATCATTGTTGGAGACCTTTCCTCATGTTCCTCGTCTATTTTGGCTTTTGTGCCCATCAATTCCCACTTGTCTACAATGTTAGGATTTAGGACTACCAAATACATGATACCCTCGTCATCTAGGTACCTATCTCCGCTATAGCTTACAGGCACCAAGTCCCTGAACTCACTTGGTCTATCTTCTATTTTCACACAGAGGTGGTCCATACCATCTTTGTATATCTTGGCACCTTGCTTGTTGTCATATTGATATGTGATGAACAATAGCTTTAGCATGGCCGAGGGGTCTGATGGTCTTGCGGCCATTTTTTCTCTTCCGTTTAGTTTTATTTGCCCCAAGTGTTCTGCGAATCTCTCTGAAGATCTCTCTGAAGAAGTATCAGAAATGACTTCTTCAAGGATCGGTTCCAATTGGCGTACTATCCCTTGGTTTACACTCTCCTCCATTGACGCGACACTCGTTTGATCCGCTAAATCTAGGTGTCTGGTGTTGATTTGTTTTCCCGATCTCAAAAACATGAAGAAAGTGGGATTTACTGACCAAATCCAAACCTCTTACCTGGAGATGGAAAAATCTTTCAATTCCGGTGACTGCATGGGCTGTTACCTGACCGATCTCTGCAAATGAATACACTGGATGGCTATGAGATCACTGTATCATTCCAACTGTTAGCAGATTCAACACTTCAAAATGATCTTAACACAATTTTGCTTGTAGATTATTGACAATATGTCCAATTTGAGTTTTGAAAACTCCTGGTATCTTGTGTAACCTAGGTTTATGATCAGGTCAAAAATGAGCTAGATCTGGGCCAGAGGTACACCGATCGTGATCGTACTTCTGAGTCCAAATTAGATGAAACTTCACCAACTTGTTCACTAGGCTATTTTAAGACTACCTGCCAGACACTTTTGTATTTGGACTCAAAAAAGTCAAGTTTTTATCATTTCTTGGTTGGAAGTGCCTGTTTCTCTCATATTTATCAGTTTGACTGGATTTTGATGTTTGATTTGAGATTTGAAGGATACCAGGGGTTGCTCTGTGTACATGCTATTCCTCTGTATGGTTCCTTCCCAGTTTGGATGTGTTTTGGTCAACTGAAAGTCAATTTCTAATCTAGTTCAACAATTTTTGACTTGGATCTGTATTCAGGTGGTTTGATAGGCATCTTGAGGTTTCTGGTTCTAGGTCCTTTAGACTTTTATGTTTGTAGACACCTGGGGATTCCACAGATGAAATCTCATCAAAATCTGGCACTTAGGTACACCGATTGCGATCGTACTTCTGAGTCCAAATCAGACCAAATTTGGCATGCTTGTAGACACTGATGTTTTAAGGCTATCCCCAAAGTCTTTTTGCAATTGGATCACCAAAAGTCAAGATTTTGCAGTTTCTGGGTCTGTCAAGCTAGTTTTCCCGAAGTGGCCTGATTTTCTTGATTTTTGATGTTTTTGGGTGTGGTTGCTTTAGACAAACTTGTTTCGAATCTTATCAGGAAGGCACATGTCAAATCTTGTCCAATTCTGGCTCTGAGGTACACCGATCGCGATCGTAGTACTAGAGCCAAATTTGATGAAATTTTGTTTGCTCCCTCTGACAAGTGTTTCCTAGTGTTTTGTGCTACCACTCTGTTGTTTGAATCAATGTTAGCCCTGTTTGGTCAGATTTTCAGAATTTCAGAGTCTTATGGATTTTTTGGCCAAGTTTATGGTTTTCTGGTTTTTTGACTCTAACTTTTGCCCCAAATCTGATTGGAATGTGAATTGCTTATCCTACTCCTAAGTACAGAACTGAAAAAACATAAGAGTTTGAATCAAGCACAACGAATTTTGGGTGAGATTTCAGTACTCAATCGAATTAGAGAAATTGAAGAGCAAAAATGCTTAAACAAGTTCACTCACAGCTCCCTAAATCTCCTAAGAGAGGATCTGGCCGGTCCACTGGCTCTAGATTCCCCTAGGCCCTAAACTCTTGTCTAGCAGCGTAACTGAGGTGTAAAATGGATTTTTGGATTGATCTTTCTTAAGGAGTCTAACTGCGCACTCGGTTACTCATCACCTAAGGTGCATTCCCCGGCAGCGGCGCCAATGTTTGCGGGTCGCCGTGATGGACGTCCATAGCATAGCTCTCAAGCATCAACATATTTATCAATACAGGGGAAGCGACTCGGATGAGGCATGGAAACTCACTAGGTTGTCACTCCTAATGAAGTGAACTCGATGAGATGCATCTACTAATTCTATAAGTAAATCAAACGCGTCACTGCCAAGTAATCTGACTATGTCCTTCTACTCAACTCTATAGTCGTCATGCCCGTTTACCATGCAAATCTATTCGGAATCGCACGAAACTTGGAGGGAAGCTTCAGGGAACTATTAGGATCATATCCTATCACTGTCACAACATTCTGGAGAGGTACCACGATCGCAATCATTCGTTCCAAATTCAACAAAAACAGCAAACAATTGATCCTAATGGGTCGTTTTAGGGTCCCTAAAGCCCCTCCTAGGGTCAAAACGACATATAATACGCATATAAACACTCAAAATAGCAATTTAAAGCCTCAAACACGTAGTCGAAAACCTTCACCGAATCTTGAATGATTATACTTGAAGGAAAGAGTAAGAGGAGAGGAACGCAATGCAATAATCAAAACTGAATTTGGATTACCGTAGCCGCAATGGCGAAGATTACAAGTTTGAACAAGAAGGAGCTCTCATTCGTACGCTGTTTTCTCCATTTCTTCTCCAAAAAGATTATCCAAAACTTACAGAAATTGACCTTTATAGATTAGGTCTTTGCAAAAAATGGCTTGTCCGGCCATAAGCTCCTACTCTTAAAACTGGCTCTCTAATATACAATTGCTCCCAAAAGAATAATCGTACATCCTTGACAATTTCCCGGCTTAGAGATGCTTCTTTACAAAAGAATTTTACAATGGTTTCTCAAGAAATTATGGTCCTTTTGGCCACGGCCGCCAATTGCTTCTTCCGCCAAACAACGTGATATGGTAGTTTTACACATAGTGAACCCCCCGGGAGTACATTGCCATGAGAATATGTCTTGGTGGAGAATCTTGGAGATTCCAGAAGATCCCTCTATGCCCTTCCAGGAACAGGTTCCACGGATGATCGTCGCCTTCAGTGTCTTTGAACACTTGGATGCAGGTGACGATCATCCGGCTATCTTTACTAGCATCTGACAGGCTACGTCGGGGACATCCCACAGCAAAGTGATGGTTGAATTGAGAGTGTTCACTACATAGGCTACTATAGGAGGATTTGCACTGTCAGGACTGGGTAGTTCAGTTTTTGTTGCCTTGAGCCTTTCCATGTGGCAAACTCCTTCCATGTGCGTCTTCTAGGGATTGGGCAGAAAGTAGGATATATTTGAATGTGTTGAGGATCGTTGTGGTAGTTGGTTAGATCCTGTGGCCGCTTGTCTAGCCACCTCTGCCTCCACTTTGGGTGGTCGTCTATAAGTACCTGTGCTTCTTCAGTTGTCAGTGCTACACCTTCGTAATCCCCGTCTTTGTTTCGTGGCAGGGTCGGCCGCATCTTCTCCTTCCATAGGATTGCTTCGTGGCATATCAAGGGAAAGGGTAGGTACTCATGGCCAAACCCCTCAATCTGCTCTTCTGGTTGTAAGAACGCCAGGGCCGCTGACTCCATTATCTTATTTTCGTATATCATGTAATCTTTGGTTGGTCCCTCTGGCATGTCCTTGATGGTCTGAGTTAGCTCATCTCTTATCTCCAGATTTGCCTCTGTTGATCCTTGCTCTTGTTCTCCTTCGTGTGATGTCTCAGGCAAGTCAGGCATTTCTTGTCCTGGCAGCAGTTGCGGTTGCACTTGGGCTTCCTCTGTTCTGATTTGTGGTTGAGAATTCAATGCTTCTTTTTCTTTCAGCAATGTGTCACTAATCTACTTCTAAGTCTCTAACTCGGCCCTTGCTTGTGCAAGTTGCTGTTCTAGCTCTTTTACCTTTTGCTCGTTGGCCGCCGTCTGGGCCATCATTCCCGATAAGAGCAGCTATCTTTGAAGTTTTTCTTGCTCTAGCTCCCCTTTCAGTGCCGCCAGGGTATTCACTACTGTAGCATTGTCCGATGTGGAGACCAATGCTCCAGCAAGTTCTTGGTTCGCCATTAAGGTTGTTAAAGTACTTATGACAGTGAGGTATGAGTTGTTAACCCTCTGGAACCTTGCGTTTTTGTAATCGAGCTGCTCCGTCGCTTTCTTTACTTTTGTAGTCAAATCTTGGCATTCCTTTTCTTTGGTTTTCAACTCCGTCCTGACATCCACCAGATCTCTGATCAGAGACTGAGCCTACTGTCGCTCAGTGTCTCTTTCTTGTGTTGTGAGCTCCAGTTGTACCCGCAAGCTCTCTAACTCCTCTTGCCCAGTTTTTTGCATGCGTTGAGCCTCCTATACCAGTCTTTCCTTTTTTTCTAGCACCACGTGCTGGCATCAGAACTGTTTTTCCAGATCTTGCAAGGTTTTTCTGTAGTGAAATTCAGCCATAGCTTGACAGGCTTCTTGGTACCCTATTGCTTCAGGAGGGGGCACAGACTCTTTGTGTGCAGATGATGGAGGAGGAGGTGGTGATTTTTTGGTTGATGGAGAAGGAGGAGGAGGAGATTTTGGCGAAGGAGGAGGTGTGATTTAGGCGAGGGAGGAGGTGGTGATTTCTCCACTTCTTGTACATGCCTCTTTTTCGATGCATCTTCCCTTGGCTGTGAAGCAGACGCGTCCGCTTTTCTTTTCTTTAAAATCTTTAATATTCTTTGGCGAGTCCATTCCTCCGCTTGTCGTGCTTCCACATTCTTCTCTCTTTGAGCTTTCTTCAGTTGCTCTGCTTGGTTCGTGTCTTCAGCCACTTCTTTCTCCTTTGTTCCTTCAGTGGAATGAGAAGAAACGTCCACTTCTGCAGTCTTCTGTTCCGCTTCTAACCTTTGTTTTTCAGCCCGTATGCAAGCTGCATTTTCTATTCTTGCTTGTCTTTCCTTCTCGAACCTTAGTTTTTCTGTTTGTTGTGTTGCAGCAGCTCTTGCTTTTCTGTCAGCCTGCAACTTGGTCCTTCTTTCCTCAATTCTTTGTTGGGACTCTGCATATGCTTTTTGAAGGTTGGACTGTGGCACTGTACTTCTTTCCCTTTTTCTTTTCTCAAGCGGTGTGGTTGTGTCTTCCTCCTCGCTTTCTTCAAATTCAGATGGTCCTTTGTCTTTTGACCCTTGAGAGTTTCCCTCGTCTTCAGTCTCTGTCTTTTCTTCATCACTTGAGCTTTTGTTGGATGCCTTGGCCGAGCGCGATGATGTTGCACTAGTGGTCGTCCTTACTGAGTGAGCAACCAGCTTTGCTTTCTGAATCAAGGCTGTTTGAGAACTGGCCATCGGCAGGTCTTCAATCATTCCCAAAGCTTGGTATGCTATTCTTGTTAGCATTGGCCCTGCACTCATGTAGCTTTTGTTCTTTGCCGATCCTTTCAAATTTTCTTCGATCAAGTTCTCCAAGATGTAAGAACCATAATCCCATCGGATGGTTCTGTTTTCAGCTGTTGCTAGAGCCATGACTACTGCAATGTACAGGATCGACTCGGTGTAGCGAGGAGGTTTCTGTACCTTGAAATGTTGAGAGATCAATCGCATTGGCAACTCCAGCTCACCGTATATCATGTCACTGTACTTGTACTTGTTTCATTTTGCTTTGATAAATGCCTTCTTGTTATCTAGTGACTTGGTCTTTGCCAGCAAGTCATGTTGCCTTGGAAGGAAGTGCAAAGCTTCGTTGATGGTTTCTTTGGTGATGTTTACTTTTACCTTTGAACCATCCTTGTCGGTGAGCATTGCTTGCCCATCATACTATATCGAGCTCATGAGCTTGTGGGCCCTCATGTAGTCTGTTCCCCATGGCTGCAATCTAAAAAAGTGCTCCAAATGAACAGCCCGAACGGCTTCGGTGACCTTTGGCCTTTGGTGGAGATTCCATATTTCCCGTGGCATGATGGTCGTCTTTACCATGTCACCATCAGCATCCCTAAACTTTGCGATGAAAATGTGAGCAGGGATCTGAGCTAGTGTTTCATCCGATGTGAGCTTTTTCATTCGTAGAGAGCTCATCCACTTCATATGGTGCTGCTGTCCACTGCCTTGCTTGCTTTTGGCGAGGCATTCTGTGTCATTAGAATCACAAGCTGTCAGGATTTTCCTTTCGCAACCAGTAGCATTTTAGACTTTTAGTAAAAAGCAGTTCAAAAGTTAAAACTGATCATAACTTGAACAAATCTCATCCATTCTTGTCCATATTTCTCCAGTGGGACTAGGAAGACTAGAGCTATGACTGATTGAAATCTGAGCCAAATCTGGGCTTGAGGTACACCGATCGCAATTGTAGTACAGAGGCCAAAAAAACATTTGATCACATGAGTGGTTTGTTGATAGCTAGAGGGTCATTTTGGTCCACTCTGTCTTTTATTTGAATCACTTTGGAGTTTATAAGTCCCAATTTTGGGTTACAAGGGAGTTTTGGACTAGATTTTGATTTTTCATGGGTTTTTGATGTCCAATTGGCTTGAAACTTGATGTGTGACTTGAACAAGATGTGTACAAGGGATCTGTTAGGTTTTGGTCAAAATCTGATGCTGAGGTACACCGATCGCAATCATAGTACCTGGGCATTTTTGGGTGAAAACTAGATGGCTTTAGTCTCATATGCCTGCTTAGCCCACTGATGATTTATTTTCAAGTTTGGACTTAAAATGAACAAATTAGAGCAATTTTTCACTGTTTGACCTTATTTTACTAAGTCTAACCATATTTGGTTTTCCTGATGAATTCTGGTTGGAGTGTGGAGTTAGGTGATATTAGTTTTTGAGCTTTTACTGCTTCCATGATGTGTTTCTATCACCAGCCCACTCCGCTGTCTGATTCTGACTTGATCAGGCACTTTTTACCCCGTCTTTGGAGATTTTCTAGACTTGTACATTTTTCAGGCATTCTTTGGATACCAATGGAATAATTGGGCATCTCTAAATCTCCTTTTAGCCTTTGACATTAGTTCGGCCAAATTCTTCCCTTGTGTGATCACTCAAGACTGAAATAGTCATCTCCGTGCTTGTAGGATATTCTGAGCTCCATTCAGGGTTTTCTATTACCGTGCTGACTCCTAGTTGGACAAGTATGCCTTCCAAACCATCCGTCATAATTTTCAGTCGAATTTTGGTAGTTGTAGGTCAAATTTCCCGATTCGGGTGTGTTTGACAATTTTGGCCCATTTTATGAGAAAACTTTGTGCATTTCTTATGAAAATTCAAGAGAGTGTACTCCTCCATGAGTTCTAAGCCTGGGCCAAGCCAAAATTTGCAAAATCTGATCCTGGGGGCACCGATCGCGATCGTACCATAGATCCCAAATTAATTTTTGACACCTACAGGTTGTTGGAAAAGTTGAGGGGAGGCTTTTTGCAAATTTTGTGTCAATTTTGGTCAGTGGGGTACACCGATCGCGATCGTTGTACCACCACCAAACTGAGATTTGATCATATGGCCTGGTTCCTGACATTGTGGGGAACACATTGATGTGTTCTGTGCTTGGAAAAGTTCTGTTTGATGCCTCTAAGGGCCCTAGATATACCCGACCTAATCTGTCTTTGATTTGATCCATTCGCCCGTTTGTGCAATGATTCGCGCTTGCATGGGTAATAGACTTGATATTTACTTGAGGAACATACCTATGAAATCTGGTGTGAAATGCTGGCTCCGAACGTCCATATGGGGTAGAAATGTGGCAGCTCGCTCTAGGTCAAGAAGCTCTCTTCTTCTCTCTCAAAATGTGAAAATGAACAATGAGCTAGAATTTGGCGTACTTGACCCATATCTTCCCGAGGTTTTCGTGACATTGGTATTATTTTCATTACCTTTGATCCTGATGTAATCTACATACCATCTATGGGTCGAACCGTACGTCATTCTGGCGTCGTATGACCATTTCATGCGATTCTGGCAAAATGTGGTCATGATCATTAAGGCTGAAATTCGACATCGTCAGATTAGCTTCATATCTTCCATGCTTGATAACCCTATCATGATACTTCAGCGTTTGCTTCCAAAACTTGATTCCGACACTGTGGGCGATATTTTTTTAATTTTTTGAAAGATTATTAACGAAAATCAAGCAAAATAAATTGAAAATACTTATTACCTGGCAAAAATTAGCCAAAAATTATTATAGTCACCCCTAAGCATATATTTTCACTAGAAGCATCCCAATGCTCCAGATTTTGTCATTACAGCTCATTATTATGTTGGTTGGATGAAAAAAATGCTAAAAAATACCAGATTTTGATCAAATTTGTTCGAAATTGAACTCTAAAAAATGAAAACAAACAACAAACACACACATTATGTACATATATTTATGTTGGACCCCTTAATGGTCCTGACTGCTGCTAGATTTAGCAGTTACTCCCCCCTTCCTAAACTGAGTCGTCGCGGACGAAGGTTGTGTGCATGTGCATGGGTTTGAAATTTGTGTCTATGCACGGCCGTGTAATGTGGCCCTATCCTCATGTTTGAGACAATGCATTGGGTAACAAAGTGTTGTGCAAGATGCGAGGACTGAATGTAATTTTCAGTGGCTTTGGATGGCGAGGCTAGCTGTTTATGGAACAGAAGAGCTTGCAGTTTGATTGCTCTCTCCTTGATTGTTGGTTTTTTGATGGCAACTAGCTTTGGAACCCATTTGTATTCAGTTTTTTTCATATTTGCCGATTTTAATGTAGGTTCCTGAATTTTAGGTTTCCATTGCCATTTTGTTAGTTCAGGCTTCCTGTGTTGACTGTTTGGTCTCCCTTCGATCTTTGTCGCCGAATTGTTGGTTGTCTTCAGCTTTGGTTGCCATTTCCACTATGGATTAGCTCTTTAAGGTCTTTGATATGGTGTTGCTGTCATTGGGAGTTGTGACTTGAGCAGCCATATCTGTCTCTGTTTTTTCTGCATGACAATTTTTTTAATCCATATTTTCCGAGCAACCGTTTTCGGTGTTTTTGGCTGATGAGCTGATTGCTTTTTGTTGATGGGGATAATCGGCCACGAGTGATCTGTTTTGGCGAATGGAGTCATGTACGTGTTAGAGTTGTGTGTGTACATCAGCCCATGTTCTGACCATTCGGTAACTGCATTGTACGTTCTCATCCATGGAACTCCCAAACATAGTGATTCTCTGATTCCTTCGTCTTTCATGACGAAAAATTGATGAGAACAACTATTTCCATCAATATTGATTGGTAAGTTTACTATTCCCAATGTTGGCATTGTTGCCCGTTTGCGGCTTGTAAATCTCGTGTGGATTGCACTCGGGATTCATCGATAAGCATCTTGTAAGTGGAGAAGTTGACCACATTGACTCTTGCCCCTATGTCAATCAATGCTCGTTGAAATTTGCCATTTGGAAGACTAACATTGATGCGAACGTCGATTCCTATCTCCCATTGCTCGTCAGTGTGAATTATAGAAAGAGGAATTTGAGCCGTATCTGCTGGTTGAGGAAGTCTTTGTTGTTGTAATTTCTGTTTCCGCTTTAAAATCCCGATTCTGGCCTCCTCCTGTTCTTGAGCTGTTGTCTCATTTGCTTTGTTCTTGCTCTCCTTCGTAGCGTGGATTTTGGCAAGCATCTCTGAGGTTAGTGGTAGGTTGTACTTCTTTAATCTGCAGCCACTAATCCAATTAGGCATCTCCTCTCCCTCTAATGTCGCAAGCTTAATGGCACCGCTAGATGATATGTCATGAATCACATAGGGTCCATTGC
The DNA here is from genome assembly GCF_014529385.1 of Adiantum capillus-veneris. Lineage (NCBI taxonomy): Eukaryota > Viridiplantae > Streptophyta > Polypodiopsida > Polypodiales > Pteridaceae > Adiantum > Adiantum capillus-veneris. Next base: position 2,109,888 of record NC_140940.1, on the reverse strand, counting down.
CTCGCTTTTTGAGTTTTCGGGAATTTTGTTTCAGGGCATACATTAAGACGTAATCCCCCGTAGCAAATTCCTTGCTGATGGCATGTTGATCAAAGAATGATTTCATGTTTTGTTTTTGCGCGTAGATTGATGCAACTGCTCTCAATCTAGTTTCATCCAGTTTTTCCAGGTTATCTATTTGATTGGATAATTCATGGCCTGTCCATTCTAATTATTTAGCTACCCGAAGTGTGGGGATAAGAAATTCAAGTGGCAAAATTGCTTGAATTCCATAAACCATGTTGAACAGAGTCATTCTGATTGAGGTTTTGTACGCTACTCTATATGCCCATAAAGCTTAATGCAGCTTATGATCCCAGTCGGCTCTCGATTCACTAACAATTTTTGTGAGAATTGTCACCAAAATCTTATTCGTACCTTCTGCTTGGCCATTAGCTTGTGGATGATAGGGAGCTGACTTCTTGTGAATTACCATGAACACATTCAATAGGAATTCGATCACTTCATTGACAAAATGAGTCCCTCTATCACTCACTATCTCTATTGGTAAGCCATATCTGGTGAAAATGTTCTCATACAAAAACTGTGATGTCGTTTTTGCATCATTTTTGGTTGTTGCTTTCGCGTCAACCCACTTTGTTAGATCATCTATTGCAACAATAATGTATTGAGCGTGCGTTTTATATCCAGGAGACGCAACTGGTCCTACAAAATCTATTCCCCATTTTGCAAACGCTCTTGCCCCCATCATTGGTCTCAAGGGTATGTCATCTCGTGCTCTAGGAATCTTTGTCCTCTGGCAATCATCACATTGTTTCACAAACTCTTTGGCGTCCATGAATAGTGTAGGCCACCATATGCCAACAATAAGAATTGCTTTGGCCGTTTTGTTAGCTGAGAAATGTCCTCCAGCCTGTCCGCCATGTGCTTGCTCTAAGATAGGAACGTATTCCTCTTCTGTCGCACACATTCTCAATTGATTGTCATTTCCCCTCTTGTAAAGATTGTCCTCAATCAATACATAGTTTTCTGCCTCTTTCGTGATCGTTTTGATACGTGATCTACTCATCTCTTCAGGCAGTATCCCGGTGGTGAGGTATTCTACAATGTAGTTACTCTATCTGGGTGCTGCAGATAATACATGATTTGATATGCATATGAACACTTTGTTGCATTTTCGGCCAATATACACCCATTCTCATCAATCTTTGATACGTCTGCACATGCCCATTGTGAATCCTTGTTGTTTGTACATGAGACTGGTTTAGATACAAGTCTTGTTCACTTGGTTCAACACAAAGCCTAAGGATTTGATCCGATCCCTGTTTGTATAGCCTTCCAACCAACATTACCAATGATCTAGATGCTGCAATGGTAGATGGTTGTCTTGTCAAATTTAACGAACCAATAGTCAACAAAGGAATTATATCCTCGCTCCATCTTGGAACCATTTCTATGTTGAAGAGATATGTATCTGGCAAATCATCATCAACTCCTACAGGGTTTTCTCCATGCACCATTCTAGATAAGTGATCCGCTCTTTGGTGTGTAGTTCCAATTTTTACTACAACTGTGAAGTCAAACTCAAGCAGTATGCAATCCTCCTCGTACTGCAAGGTTTGTTTACCAAGTACAGCAGTGCTTGGTGATCAACGAAGAAATTAAATTTGTTGGAAAGTAGGTAATGTCTAAACTTTTTCATAGCATAGATCATACCCAAACCCTCCCTTTCAATTGTTGTGTAATTCTTCTCTGCACTGTTTAGTTGTCTACTGGAGTAACTAATCGGAAAATCCATGTTGTTTTCTCCAGGTTGTGCAAGTATGCATCCTATAGCATATGTTGATGCATCTACGTGGACGTGGAATATCTTTTCCCAATCCGGAGCCTTCAAAATTGGAGCAGATATCAATCTTTGCTTCAAAGTTTGAAAATCTTTCTCGCACTCGTCTGTCCACTCAAATTAAGTTATCAATGCGTAAAGTGGTTTTGCAATTATAGCGTATGAGTAGATAAATCTGTGATAATATCGACATGGCCCTTAAATGCCTATACCTCCTTTACCTTTACTGGTCGTGGTAGATCAACAATTACGCTGATCTTCTCTATGTCTGTCGAAATACCATTTTTGGACACTATATGTCCCAATATTTTGCCTTTTCTTACCATGAAGACACATTTCTCCGGATTCAGGAAAATCTGATACAGTCTGCATTTTTTGAACACTTTGGTCAAGTGCCCTATGTGCTCCAATCGTACGAGAGAATGAACGCACAAGTCATCCATGTAAATTTCTAAGAACTATCTTAGATATTCTTTAAAAGCATGACCCATCAGCTTCTGAAATGTGGCTGGTGCATTCGTTAAGCCAAAAGCCATTACCCTGAACGCAAAAATGCCCCATTCAGTTGCAAAATCCATCTTGTGCCGATCCTTTGGCTTTATTGTGAGTTGGTTGTAGCTTGAAAATCCATCTAAGAAACGGTAAGGTTCTTTTCCTGCCACTCTTTCTATTACATGATCAGTAATGGGGAGGGGATAGTTGTCCCGAATTGTAGAAGCGTTTAATTTCTTGAGATTGACGCACACTCTCAACTTTCCATTTTTCTTCGGGACCACCACAATCAGTGAAACCCAATCAGTGTGCTCAATTTTTTACATCAACTCTGCCTCTCTTAGCTTATCTATCTCCTCCTTGATCTTCCTTGCAAACGTCTCATTGTAAGTATAAGGACGTTGTTTGCTTGGTTTAGCGTCATTCTTAAGGGGTATTGTGTGTTGACAGATACTTGGATCCACCCCCTTAAGATCTTTGTATGACCATGCAAACACATCTCTATACTGTTTAAGAGTAGCTATCAAAAGCGTTTCCTCTTCTTCAGTAAGATCCGTGGCAATATATGCAGGTTTTGGATATTCTCCTGGCTCCATTAGATCTATTTGTTTTGATTTTTCAGGACCGTCGTATGTTTGTACGAGGTTACTTCAATTCCCTCATCGGTTGTTGCACTATGACTTTTCTATCTTGTATGGTATACTTCTTATAATGGGACGGCACATCCATCTTGTCAGAATTTGTGTCTTCATTTGTGTCCATATGTCTTTGAGGGTCTGTTTGAGCTTATTGTACTCTGTTTTCCTCTCTGTTTTGGTCATTCTAGACCCTGTTTCCCCCTCCTTATGTGTCTCAGTCGTTTTCTTTTTGCGCTTGTTCTTCTTGTTGTTTTTCCATGGTATAGTTTTGATAAACCGGCAAGTGAACTTGTCTTTGACACAATCATCAGCTTTTACAAGCCTTAGATATCCCGTTGTCATTGACAAGAGGCATGGGTTTATGCTTATCCGCTCTTGATTTCCTTGTTCTCTTTGATCTATACCGCTCTTGTCGACTAGGTTTTTGGTTAGGAAACTTGTAGAACCTGTCCGGTCTCGACATATACTTCCTATTCGTCTCTGATCCAGTTGATCTTTCGTCATCAACATCTATCATTTGGATTTCATCACCCAGTGATGAAAGGTCACCGCTTAGTGAATTTGTGAATTCCTCCTCTGTTTGATTCTTAAGATATCTCATCAACTATTCTCTTACACTCAGTCTCACGTAGTGGTTCTTCTTGTTCTTCGCTCTCTGATACTTACTCAAGGATGACGCTAGCCATTTGCAACATTACTAGGTCGTATCCTTCATCATCGAAAAATTTTGTAGGCGTGCATTCGTTAACACATACATCCAAGGTTGACAATATTTGAGTCCACCCAAATGGCTCAAATAAATGTTCAGGGAAAGGTTCTGGGAGATACGCCTCGTCTTCTACTGACCTTTCCAACACACATTCCTCTCTGATTAAGTCTCCATAATCAGATGCTCCACACATCCAGAGATGTGATTTCGTTTGTAACCACGCAGGTATTTCTTTTTCATTACTGCGGTTAAATCACATTCTTGCACTGGTGTTTTTGCAACGTCTCTATGGCTGTGATCCTTAATGTTGATTTTTTTTATTATCTCCTCATGCCTTAGGTAAATTTGGTCGTACCCCCAATCTTGGATCATTTTGAGTTGACGCATAAAAGGTCGCCCCAAAATAATGTCAAAGTTGTTCGTTTTTCCGAAGTCTACCACGGCAAAGGTGTGCTCATAGTTAATTCCACACGAAGTTACAACTATTTGGTCCAGGACTCCCAATGGTCTCTCTACATACCCATCTACGAGTTTCAGTTTCATTCTCATCTTTCTAAGTGCTGGATGGCCCCATTTCTCCCAGATTTTCTTTGTAGCAATCGCAACTCCCGCTCCACTGTCTAGGATAGCTATCATCTTTATATCCTGATATTCGACAGGTAAGGTTGTATTACCTTCCTCGCCTTCACAATAATCTCCAACCTTGTTTATGGACACAGGTTGGGCTTTGGGTTGACCTTCTCGTTTGTTTTCTTCTATCGTAGGGTTTGTCTGAAGAGGAATCTTTATTCCTTTGTTCTCTAAATGTTTTTCCATGTCTTCCCATAAGTGTGGTCTGAATCTCAAGAGTTCTGACAATGTGATTGTGCATGTTACAGGTGTCGACAGCATCTCTTGAAGACTTTTTGAGTCAATCATTTGTGGAACAACTCTCATCTAGGATGGAACTAATCCTATCTCCGATTGTGCCTCGTGTTCACCTATAAATGAAGGCAGGGTTTTTAGGGATTGAGCTTTGCTTTCCATTGAAGCCTCCGTTCCTGCATCTCCATACAGCAATTGTATATCTCTTGGATAAAATTCATTGTCCATGTTAACCTCAGGAATTGGTGCACACTGTAACGTCGCGCTTCCGTTATTTCTATTTCTAATGGTTTCCCATAAGTGTTGTGGCCATGGTTCTTCCACTTCTAGAATTGGCATTATAGTCATTGACTTAGCATCATCAGTGGTGTTCGGCACCACTCGGTGATCCAATGACAATATAGTTTCAGGCTTGGGTCCGTTTACTTGTTTTGATTCATCGATCTTCAATTTTTCTCGCTCTTTGTGAATCAACAGTTCTTGTTCTGGGGTTCTAATCGCATTAGGTTCCATCAATGCTTGGGCTGTTTCAATGAGGTGTTTACACATTTCCAAACGCTTTGTTTCCACTTCTGGTTGAGGATAAGTCAACCATCTCTGCTCTAAGGTTTGGTTTGTTTTTAGCCTTGCTTCATACGCTTGTAATAGAGAATCTAAAGGCTCTAGCACTTTCTCGACCAAGACTAATCTCCCTGAGGATGCTTTCCTCGGCTTGTTGTTGTCCTCAACAGTTTTACTATCTCTCTCTTGTTTTAGTTGCTCTTTCGTTTCATGTAATTCATTTTGCATGGCAATTTGGGTTTTATCCTTCTTGTTTTCATTCTGTCTCATTTTGCCTTCCAGGATTTCCGCTGTGTTCTCACAGATAAACTCTTGTTTTCTGTGGGTATTGGCAACTCGACCTTTTCTTCCAATGGCTTGTTTTTCTCCAAGTCCTTGGCTTGGGCTCTGGTTACTGCATTGATTTGGATCATGGGTTCGGTTTCTGATCCACTGCTTGCACTTGGTAACACCCCCACAATATTCATAGTTTCTTTTCCCTTGTTGTCCGGATTCCTTGGGCAATCTGGCAGTATCGGATTCACACCACAATCGTTACAAAACCCAAAAATTTTCACTCTTTCGCCTTTGAAAGAACAACTACGCTCCCAATGATCTGTACTTCCACAGTTATAGCACGGTCCAATTGGTGGTTGATTTTGAGGAGGTGGTCCCATAGGTTGTCCCTCCCTATTAGGATATTCTCTTGGTTTGTAGTTTTGAATCGCCAAACATTATCGTTCTTTCATCCACCAAATATTGATCCCTTGAAGGTTGTGCTACATACATCCTCGTTATTTCCCCACGTTTGATAGGCTTCGTCTGCGTACATCTGTGGTTCAGGTTCAGTTACGTAAGGCTCATTAGGTTCCTCGTAATAAGAAATTTGAGGTGTATTATTTGTTCTTGGTGATGCTTCGTAAGGTTGAGCATACCTAATCATGGCCCTGTTTTCCTATGGTAATGGAGGTTGTTGACCCAACACAGGTTGAGGTCTGTCTGCTCCTGCTACCATATTCACATTTGGCCCAACTTGATATCTTGGAGGAGGTGGCTGGGGTTGTCCTGCTGGAGGTCCATACGGCCTTTCCCGCACATAGTTTTTGTTGTAAAAACACTCATCCGTGCCATGGTTCGTCCATTTTTACTCTATGGCGCACCATTTCAGTACTCATCCATTCACAACTGGTGCTTTCGGCTGTTGTGTGCACCACGGCGTTGGGTGATCCCCCCCACATATGTCACATTTTCTCATCTGAGACTATCTCATCACCGGATTTGATCTCATATGTTGCTGCATTCTCTTTGTTACTTCCTCTATCATTTGCTCAGCTGTCCGCAACAAAGAAGCCTGAGCATCTTTCTTGGTAGAGGGTTCACTCTTAATAGATGAAGAGCCACTAGTTACTGAATCAGTATCCTCTAACACATCCCCATATGCTTTGTAGTTATCAACAAGATATAACGCTTCCCTTGTAACATGTTCAAATGTGCTATCGGCTTTCAAGTGAAGGTCCTTTTTCAAGGTTTCATTTCTAAGTCCTTCAATGAAGAGCACAGAAAATCTCTCGTCCTGCGGTAATTCTCTCCTTGGGCACCTCTCAATGTATTGCTTGAATCTCAAGGATGCTTCCTTCACTTTCTCGTTCTCCTTTTGTTTAAAAGCATATATCTGTGATACAGTATTATGCTTTATACCCTGTTTTGAGAATTCTTCCGCGAACTCCCGCAATACATGTTCAATATTCGGACAAGTTTCAAGGTTCAAAGGTTGAAACCATGTTAAGGCCGTCCCTTCCAAGGTCAGCCCGAATCCCTCATATTGAGTATGAAAATCAGTGATCTGCTCTGCTCTTAAGACTTGCTTGAAGAGCGACACATGGGCATATGGATGCCCTGATCTGCTATACTTCTTTGGCATGCACTTCGCTACCTGGGATGGCCTCATCCGTCTATGGTCTGCGACCAATCTCAATGCTCCCGTGTCTCGACTTAATCGTTCTCGTACATCATGGACGTCGTGGGTTGCTCTCGTTGGTTCCCCTGCCACGAATCTACTACTAGGAGACAAAAGTGATGGTGTGGCTGCGAATGTTGGACCTACTGCGATACGTGTAGAGATAGGAACCGCACTACCTCGATTTGTAGCCATTGACTCTTTGGGATGTAGTGTTCCCATGGGATTTGGCATAGAATATTGAGGTCGACTGAAAGAATCAGCTACATGAGTCCTCTCTCCACATGTTGCCATCGGGTCTGGAATGACATTTGTAGGTGCTGGTCTCCGTGGGCTTGGAGTGACATAATACTGGTGGAGTGGTCCCCCAAAGTACGTATATCCTTCCAACTCCATTTTATCGATTGCTGCATATCGTCTTCCATATTTGTCATATGCGACGATTTTCATTTCTGATCCCTCTGTGTAGGTGAAGACATAAAGTCTTTTCCGCTCTGTCAACTGTCTGACGTAGGGTTCCTCACATCTGTAATAGAGATCTTCCTCTCCATTATTATACTTGTATAACCCCACATAGATGTTGTCTGTGTTGACTCTCAAAGTTTTGTTTTCTCGCCTTAACCTCGCATTAGGGAAGCTCATTGTTGGTGCTTTCTCCTCAGGTTCCTTATCTACTTTGGCTTTCGTGCCCGTCAATCCCCACTTGTTCACAATGTTAGGATTCAGGACTACCAAGTACATGATTCCTTCGTCATCTAGGTACCTATCTCCACTATAGCTCACAGGCACTAAGTCCTTGAACTCACTTAGTCTATCTTCTATTTTCACACAGTAGTGGTCCATACCATCTTTGTAGATCTTAGCACCTTGCTTGTTGTCATACTGATACTTGATGAACAATAGCTTCATTGTGGCCGAAGGGTTTGATGGTCCTACTGCCATGTTTTCTCTTTAGTTTAGGTTTAAATGTCCCAAGTGTTCTGTGAAATACTCGTAAGATCTCTCTGAAGAAGTATCAGAAATACTTTCTTCAAGGATCGGCTCTAACGGTCGTACTACACCTTGGTTTACACTCTCCTCCGTAGATAAAACACTTGCTTGATCTGCTAAATTTCGGTGTTGGTTGTTGATTTGTTTTCTCGATCTCAAAAACATGAAGAAAGTGGAATTTACCGATTGAATCCAAACCTCTTACCTGGAGATGGAGTGATCTTCCAACTCTCACGACTGCATGGATTGTTACTTGATTGGTCTTTGCAAATGAATATACTTGATGGCTATGAGATCACTGTATCATTCCAACTGTCAACATATTCAACAACTTCACAACGACTTCAACACAATTTTGCTTGCAGATTATTGATAGTATGTCCAATTTGGGTTTTGACAACTCCTGATATCTTAAATAGTCTAGGTTTATGAACAGGTAAAAAATGAGTCAAATCTGGCACAGACGTACAATGATCGCGATCGTAGTTCTGAGCCCAAATTTGATGAAATTCCACCAGCTTGTTCACTAGGCTATTTTAAGGCTACCCACCAAATACTTCTGTATTCAAACCCGAAAAAGTCAAGCTTTTACTAGTTCTTGGTTGGAAGTGTCTGTTTTCGCGAGTCTGGCAGTTTGACTTGATTTTGGTGTTTGTTTTGGGATATGAAAGCTATCTGGGGTTTGTCCTGTGTACAGGCTCTCCCTCTATATAGTCTATACCCAATTTCATGTATATGATCCTGATAAAAGTCAATTTTTATGTCAGTATATCAATTTTCGACTTGGATCAATACTCAGATGATTTGACAAGTATTTTAAGATTTCTGGCTCTTGGTTCTATATACTTTTATGTTTATATACACCTGAGGATCTCACATATGAAATGAGTCAAATCTGGCACTTAGGTACACCGATCGCGATCGTAGTTCTGAGCCCAAATTCAACCAAATTTGGCATGCTTGTAGACACTGATGTTTTAAGGCTATCCCCCAAGTTTTCTTGCATTTGGATCACCAAAAGTCAAGATTTTACAGTTTCTGGGTCTGTCAGGCTAGTTTTACCTAAGTGGCTTGATTTCCTTGATTTTTGATGCTTTTGGGTGTGGTTTCTTTAGACAAACTTGTTTAGAATCTTATCAAGAAGGCACATGTCAAATCTTGTACAATTCTGACTCAGAGGTACACCGATTGCGATCGTAGTACCTGGGCCAACTTTGATGAAATTTAGTATGATCCCTTTGTCAAGTGTTTTACAGTGTTTTGTGCTACCACTTGGTGATTTGAATCAATGTCAACCTTGTTTGGTCAGATTTTCTAAATTTCAGAGTCCTGTGGCCTTTTTGCCAAAGTTATGGTTTCCTGGTTTCTCAACTCTAACTTTTGCCCCAAATCTGACTGGAATGTGAATTACTTATCCTACTCCTAAGTACAGAAATGAAAGAACATAAAGAAATGAATCAAACAAAACAAACAAGATGGATTTCGGGTGAGATTTTAGTACTCAATCAAATTAGAGAAATTGAAGAGCGAAAATGCTTTGAACACTCTCACTCAAAGCTCCCTAAATCTCCTAAGAGAGGATCTAGCTGGTCCACTGACTCTAGACTCCACTAAGCTCTAAACCCCTGTCTAGCAGCCTAACTGAGGTGCAAAATGGATTTGTGGATTGATCTTCTTTCAAGGAATCTAACTGCGCACTCGCTCAGTCATCACCTAAGGTGCATTCCCCGGCAACGGCGCCAATGTTTGTGGGTCATCGCGACAAACGTCCATAGCATAGCTCTCACGCATCAACATAAAATATCAATACAAGGGAAGCGACCAGGATGAGGCATGGAAACTCACTAGGGTGTCATTCCTAATGAAGTGAACTCGATGAGATGCAACTACTAACTCTGCAAGAAAATCATACTCACTAAAGCCAAGTAATCTGCCTATATCCTTCTACACAGCTCTACAGTCATCACGCCCGTTTACCATGTAAATCATGTCCGAATCGCACGAAACTTGAAGGGGAGCTACAGGGGACTATTTAGAATCTATCCTATCACTGTCACAGCATTCTGCGTGGGTACATGAACCGCGGTCGTTCGCCCCAACGTAAGCAAAAACAGTAAATAGATGATCCTAAAGGGTCGTTTTAGGGTCTCTAAAGCCTCTCCTAGGGTCAAAACAACATAAAATACGCATATAAGAACTCAAAACAGCGATTTAAAGCTCCAAACACGTAGTTGAAAACCTACACCGAATCTTGAATGATTACACTTGAATGGAAGAGCAAAGCAAGAGGAACACAATGCAATAAACGAATTTGAATATGGATTACCGTAGCCACAATAGCGAAGATTACAAATTGTAGCAAGATAGAGCTCTCAAATGTATGCTGTCTTCTCTTGTGATAAAAGAAGATAATGTTCAAACTTACAAAAATGACCTTTATAGTTTAGGTCTTTACAAATGGCTTGTCCGGCCAAAAGGTCCTAAACTTCTAACTGGATCTCCACTATACAATTGCTCCCAGAAAAATAATCATAAATTCTTTTACAAGTTCTCAGCTTAGAGATGCTCTCTTACAAAATAATTTTTACAAGGGTTTCCCACTAAAATGTGACTCCTTCTCTGGAAACTGCAGTTTCGTCCGCCAAATAGCCATCTTCTTGCATATCTTTGTACAACCTCTCTTTCACCTGTAGTAATTTCACTTTGATGAGAGGGTATGGCAGGGATTGCTGATGCCATTGTGCATTGATCTGATTGGGAGTGAGTTGAGTGACATTGATGGAGTGTAGGACTGTCAACTCCCAATCCGTTGCGACTTTCCACTGCTCGTCCACCTCTAGGGTGATCTTCTCTTTCAGTGCGTCTTCTTTAGCTTTTGACAGCTGGACCATTGGCATTGTGTCTACATCTATGATATTGATATCAAAATCCTCATCACCACTCGGCCCTGCTGTGGACTGTGTCTCAAACTCAGCAAATGAGACCGAGGGTATGTCTATCTATGGCGGCTCTGAAGTGCCTGCCTCTTCTTGCGTGTCTGATTTCCATCTTTGAAGAGTTGGTTAACTCGCTTGAATTTTGCTATTTCCTTTAGGAGATCCTCTTTGCATTGAACTCGCAGAAGTTCAAAGTCCCTGTGCTGTGATTGTTCCAGCTTTAATTCCAACTCAAGATCTTTTTTTTTAATTTCCAAGTGCCTTGTATACTTCGTCGGTCCCTTTGATTGAGGCCACGGCTGGATTTTCTCTTATTTTCCGTAGAAAAATTGCCTGATCTTTGATCCTCTATTCAGAGTACTGCAGAGAAGCATTGACAACATTTAATTACACCTAAATTTTTTGAGCTGATAGAGATGTTGTAAGAAGTTCATTTGTAATTGTCAGCTGCTCGTCTTTTGCTTTGCAGGCATCGGATAGTTTGGTGAGCAAATCACCTAGCTCCTTCATTTCTTTTTGCTGCCTATCTCTGGCTAACTGATGTTGTTCAGCTTCTGCCTTCATTTCCTGCACTTGCCTCTGAAGATCGATGATGATAGTCATCCTGTCTTCTAACTCTCCTTGGAGGGCATCGATCATAGTCTCAAGCTCTTTGGCCTTCATGCTACGGTTTAGTGCTGCTGAACGGAGTCTCTCCATCATTTCTTGCATTTTTCGTGCATATTCATTGACTGGTACTATTACCTCATCGTTTGACTGCCACTCCTCCTGTCGTGCCAGCTGAGATGTGCCTGCAGCCTCATGTGTGTCTTTCTGCTGCATTGTAGCTGCTGGTTGTTCTTGTGTGGAGATAGAGGGTTGGTCTTTTGCTTCATCATCCTGTGGTCTTGTTGTCTCGGCAGTTTCTGGCTGAGTAGAAGTAGAGAGTGCTTCATCCGTCTCTTGCTGGGTTGTAGCAGTAGAGGGTTCTGGCTCAGATCTTGTTGTCTCTTCTGGTGCCGGACTTGCTTCCTTCTTTGGTTCGGGTTCTTTCTCTTGTGCAGTGGTAGCCTCTTTTTCTGGCTCTGCTTCTTTATCTATCTCTTTCTCTTGTTGGTCCGTCTCTTGTGCAGATTTTGTTTCCTTGTTGGATTTAGATTCATTTGTTTTCCCTCTCTCAGGTGATGGTGGTGGGCTTGGCATGGGATGGTCCTATTGTTCCGTAGGCGGTGAGGTTGGTCTGGGAGATCCGTAGCTTTGTTCTTGGGCTTTTGCTCTAGCCGTCTCCTCGGCTTGTCTTTGTTCCTCCTCCTCTTTGGCTTTCTTAGCCGCTTCTTCTACCTCCTTCAGCTTGAGGGCTTCAACTTCTTGGTACATTCTTTCTAAACATTCTGTCGGATCATCAACCTCTTATGGGTCTCACCGTGGGAGGTCTGACACCTTGATTAGCTACATAATATATTGGTGCAAGCTTTGGTGGAGCATAAGTCACAGTTTCTTCCATTGGTGGTGGATATGGATTATACCAATCTCCTTCTACCATTACTGTAGATGGACTACGCTTTGCATAGGGTGTAACAAGCACTAATTCTTGTTCCTCTATGACTCCTTCAGAGTGCATGTACTTTACAAGCACTACATTATGTCCCAGATACGGAGGTTGTTGTCCCAACACCGGTTGAGGCCTTTTCATACCCATTGGTGGTCTTTGAGCTTGGGCCATATCAGGATGATATTTGTACATGGGTTGTCCTTGTGGCCTCATGGGCACATACTGAACATTCCCATCATACTTTGGTCTGAAGTACCACTCGTGGGTCTCATGGTTGGTCCACTTACCCTCAATTTCACACCATTTTTGTGGCCTAATTGGTTGTCCCTGTGGAGGTATCCCTTGTCCTCATCCCCTCATAGGTGCTTTTTGCATGTTGTTCACCATGTCATTCATCCTTTTTAGCATATCTTCTATGGCTGAGAGTGGTGCCGCAACAGCCGTTCCCACTTGTGCTGGTTTAGTGGATGTTGTTTTCTCGCTTTGGTTATCCTTAGGGACATCTTTCTCGTTGAAAATTTTGCAATTATCTCCTAAGTCAATAGCATCTGACACACACGCTTGTAGGGTTGTATGCTTTTCTACTATAGAGTATATCATGAAGTTCTTTGTTTAGCAATCCCTCCAGAAACAAGGATACAAGTTGTTCTTTATCTCTAGCTCTGAGCATCTGGCAATGCATTATTTCATTCGAGTTGCACAATCCCTAAGAGACTCACCATGTTTCTATTTAAAGTTGTATATTTGTGCTACCGTACATCCACAAAGGTGACCACCCATTCTCCAAGCGCTTCAGACAGTTCCAAGAAATTGCCATTGATGCATGTCGTTTCTTGGACAAGCAAGCCCGAGGGGTGCCAGCGCTGAAGAAGCGCAAATTGAGGGTGGAGTACCGTTCTTGGTTGTCTACATTCATCTTTTATGTCGGAAAGGAACGTGATTTGGAGGAGCTATGCCTTCCACACCTACATGTTGGGTCCGTCATCAAGGATTCCAAGGAGAAGGAGGGGGTGTCCCCATGAACCCTACAGTGGAAGGCCAAGAACTTTGTCTCGAGTACCCTAGGGGGCTCGGGGAAGTGATTGAAGAAGCCATCATTGTGGCTGGCACTAGTGACACCCAAGAGGATGCACCACTACCAGATGAGGCTATCCTAAAAGTAGAAATCAATCGCTTTTTGTCAGTGGTAATGGATGGGAAGGAGTATCTCGTTTTGCATGTTTTGGAGAAAGCATTCAACCTGCACATGGATGAGTTCCTGAGCATGCTATGCACCAGCACCCAATTTCCCTTAGACAGTACGCCAAATAACCTTGAAAGCAATATCTTGCCACTTGGTGACTCTATTATCGACTGTATTGCACTTGTCTGTGCGAGGGTCCTGGCAGCAAAGCAATTGCATGTGGTCGATGAAGATTCCCACGCCACACGAGCCAAGGTTTTGGCAACAAGGGTGCCTACTCCAATGCAAAACCCCCCTGTGTTGAGCCAAAGTCCTTTGATGTGGTGAATTCATGCATCAACTTGGATGCCAAGGGAAATAGAGAGGAGGAGGACAAGGACCAAGAGGTAAACTCTACCCTACTTTCAAGGTTCTTTGTACTAACCTTAATTATCTGTTTCTTACCCTTTTTTGGTTTATGATAGGACATCATGGAGATTGATGAGTTTGCAGCACAAACGGGCCGCAAGTGCCAGGCCTTTGGACCACAGCCTTCCCTTGCACATTACATAGCAAAACTCCCCCTTGGTGATGTTTCCATTGTACACAATAAGTTTACTCCCTAAGTCCATTCCATGACGTGGTCGTTGAAATATCTGAGCAAGATTTTGTGTTTATGCACCATTGCCCAAACTGCACATCTTGTGTTCCTAGTGCATAGATCCCTTGTATGCACAGCAATTGGCATTGGCTTTCATGGCAAGGTGCTTTCCCAGATAGAAATACATGATTTTGTTGTCTCAACTGACCCTCAAGCAATAACTCACTCCCTCCTGGATGGGGAGTTTCCTTATGTGCAAGAGAGGTGTCAGGAAATGGCTAAAACATTTATGAGCTCCTCGATGAATGATGTAAATTTCTACCTTCTCAAAAGTAATGAAATATATGGAATTGCCTCTCTATCTTGCACATTCTTTTCAATGTCATCTCTCTATCTTAAAAATTCTTGAACTTAGTGTTGTGATTAAGAAATTTGTGTCCTTTTTCACTTGCGTAACAACTAATTGTAAGTGGTGCCACTGCCAAGGGGATCTTAATTTTCTTATGCAACACTAGGCCGGGTACTTCTTTTGCAGTAGGTGTTTTAAGCAGGTTTCCAACCAACCAGGAGAATCTCACTGGAAGGCAGGTATGCAAGTTCTTAAGTACATCAAAGGTACTTTGGGCCATGGCATTGTCACAAACATTCTTAGTGGGTAGTGTGACTCCGATTGGGCAGTAGATTGTGACTCGTTTCTTGATTATGTTTCTCACTTGGTTCTGGAGTGTTTTCTTGGATCAACAAGAAGCAGCCAACCGTTGCTCTTTCTTCAATGAAAGCAGAGTATAAAGCTACTTGTTTTGCAGATTGTGAAGCAGTCTGGCTAGGGTGAGTCCTCATGGACTTAGGTTTTTCTCTTGATTCAGCAACAACGCTTCAATTTGACAACCAAAGTTTCATGGCAATTTCCAAGAACCCCGTCTTCCATGCACGCACAAAGCATGTTGAGGTTCAATATCATTATGTTTAAGAGATAATTGAGGATGAAATTTTGGAACTAGATTATTGTCCTACTGAAGATAATTGTGCACATATCTTCACCAAAGCTCTAGGGAAAGACCAGCTACTTTGACATCTTCATCAACTTGGAGTTGGCACACGGCCAACATAGGGCATCATTGGGTGTTCATTGAGGGGGGGTGTTAATATACTTGCAATTCCCACCTCTCTCATTTTTGCCACCCCAATATATGCTGCACAGTTTGTAAGATCCCAGATGAGGAGAAGCCAATGATGCACATATATTTGGTGTATTCTAGCTTTGCACAATGATGAGATCTCTATTTGTGATCATGAATGGTACAAAATATTCCTTTTGTAGGAATATCTTGGCCGGACGACGGGCGAAAGACAATCAAAAAATGGTCGTCCAATGGCCGGTTGTTTGTGGTCTTTGGCCGGTGGCCGAGTTTTAGAAAGACTTGT
Organism: Adiantum capillus-veneris; assembly: GCF_014529385.1. Classification (NCBI taxonomy): domain Eukaryota; kingdom Viridiplantae; phylum Streptophyta; class Polypodiopsida; order Polypodiales; family Pteridaceae; genus Adiantum; species Adiantum capillus-veneris. The sequence goes on along the minus strand of NC_140940.1, from coordinate 2,094,200 downwards.
CTACCCAAAATCGGCTACACATGGGCACGTGGGAGATTCCTACTTGGACTTGGTTACACAAACGCGGTCACACACTTGGACACATGATTGAGTTCTACTTGGACTTGGTTATCTAAGGGTGACCAGACATGGGTGTTTAGAGGCTCTTATCTCTATATAAGGAGGCCTTCTCATGAGTAATTTGGTAGAATGGTGTACACACTTGACGCATACAACACATCATTGTTGAAGGATTGTTAGTCCCTTGTATTCCTACTTGCTCTACTTGTCTAAATTGGCATCTAAGATCTACCTTGAGAGCATGGGTGGATGACGCCATCACTTTGTAATAGTGTGCTAATCTAAGTTTTTGATTTTTCACTAATCTACTTTGCATCGTATCTCTCTCTACTCTCCTTGCTACTAGATCCTTACTGTATTCCGCATTTCTTATAGAGAGGAACCAAACATAGCATACATTGCCACTGACCTTATGGAGGAGGAAGAGCAGCTTTTGATAGCTACATTCAAAAAATATAGAGATGTACTTGCATGGTCTTACAAGGACCTTAAGAAAATAGATCCAAACATCTATCAACACGAAATCCTTTAAGAGTGACGTAAAGCCTTGCAGACAATGTCTCTATACTTATAATAAATCTTTTGTGAAAAAGATCAAGGAGGAGATAGACAAGCTTAAAGAAGTAGAGTTTATCTACTAGATTGAGTACATAGATTGGGTGTCACCAATTGTGGTCTTATCCAAAAGAATGAAAATTTATGAGCATGTGTGAATCTCAAGCATGTAAATAAAGCTACTATAAGAGATAACAATCCCATGCCAATATTGATCATGTGATAGAGCGAGTTGCAATCAAGGACGTTTATAGATTTCTTGATGGCTTTTCAGGCTAGTGACTAGCTTTCCATAAAGCCAGAGGATTAGCATAAGACAATCTTTGCTATAGAATGGGACATATTTTCTTACAAAGTGATGTCATTTGGCTTGATCAATGCACCTGCCACATTCCATGCACTAATGAGTCATGATTTCAAAGAGTATCTAAGAAAAAATTTATGAGCATGTGTGAATCTCAAGCATGCAAATGTAGCTACTATAAGAGATAACAATCCCATGCTAATATTGATCATGTGATAGAGCGAGTTGCAATCAAGGAAGTTTATAGATTTCTTGTTGGCTTTTTACAGTAGAACCAGCATTCCATAAAGCTAGAGGATCAGCATAAGACAACCTTTGCTATAGAATGGGACATATTTGCTTACAAAGTGATGTATTTGGCTTAATCAATGCACCTACCACATTCCAAACACTGATGAGTCATGCTTTCAAAGGGTATCTAAGACCGATGAGTCATGCTTTCAAAGAGTATCTAAAACAATCCTTATAGATCTACATGGAAGACTTATGCATGCATTATCTCTTGAGGAATGAGTACATAGAGTACTTGAAAAAGATATTTGAGAAGTGAATAACTATTAGCGGGTCGTTGCGACGGATGTCAGTACTCAAGGAAGTGACTTGGATGGGGAACGAAGGCTGTCTAAGGGTGTCAACCTCAAGAAGTGAATCTATGAAACAAAACCATCTCTAGCACTAGCAAACCTATCACTCTTGAATCTAGAAATTTTCCTTGTCCTTTGTCATTGCTCTCAATTGTAACACCATTTTGGAGTTCAAACAAAGTCAAAATTCAACAAAACTTTAGGAAGAGTTCTAAGACACCTAGCAACACTATCCTACCAAGTCATGTTGCAGTCCAACAAGGTACCAAAATCACAATCCATCATGATTAAGGTCCTAAAAACTACAACAAAACACACGAGAAAGGTCACCCTGTGATCTAGGAGCACTCTCCTATGGTCAAACCGTGAAAAAACAATCATTAAAGCACTCAAAACATTAGAGTTAGCTTGCCAATGTGTAGTTTCAAACCATAGAAAAATCGACAAACATATTACTTAAATTAAAGAGCAATAGATAAGGAACACAATGAAAGTGTTGCAATTGAATTTGGATCACTAGAGCTCAAGGAAAATGGATTACAATGCGAGAGAAAGTAACCGCTCTTAGTCGTACATCCCAAAACTTCAAAAATCTTGATAATCTTACAAAACATAGGCTTTATACCTAGGGCTTCTCTTTGCCACTCATCAACTCACAAGGCTCAGACTCAAATTTGCACTTTACAACTCAAATTTTACATAGGCTGGCTCAAAGATCATTTGACCAAAATCAGAGGCTCTCAATATTACAAGGATTTTCCAAAAAAATAATGATGAGCCATAACAAGATTGTGGCACATAAAGAGGTGGGTGGCTAGTAGGGCTCCTGTTTGGTCCATCTACCAACATCCCCCCTTCCTAGTCATTGCACATCCTTGTGCAAGCTTTGTATTTGTCTTTGTCTTTGGCTTTGTATTTGGCAGAAACTCGTCTTCATGTTGATTCGCTTGAGTCTTGAGTAGTCAAAAGTTCTCTTTTCTAGTGTCTTCATGAGGCATCTGAGCTTATCTGCTCTGGCCTCTATCTCTGCTTGGATTTCCAAATCCTTGAAGGGATTGTTTAGCAATGTTCTCTTATAGGCAATGTGGCAGGCAGGCAGGTCCTTCATCATGGGGTTGAAGATGGTGGAGTTCATTTCAAAGTATCCTATCACGAATGCCTCTTGAAATGTCTGCAAAAAAAACCCCATGATTACACTGTTGTTGGGAACTTTGGTTTCCATATTCTAGCATATGCCCTTTGCTCCCTCAAGAAATACCTGTCATGGATGCCCCGTTGCTTCCATGTCCTCAAATGTTGTGGTGCAACTGATAATCATTTTTGCAATCTTTAGTAGCATTTGACATGCGAGATTTGGGACATCCCACATCTACTTTATTACTACTTGTAAGGTATGAACCATGTAGTTCTCTAAGAGTGGAAAACTGTTGGTTGGCTTTGATGAAACATGGTAGTTCAAGACCGACGGCCTTTTACTTTGCCAATTGTAATAGTTACCCAGGATCACCTTCTATTGTTGATGGGAAAAAAGGTTGGCTCGATCCTGAAATGTTGGGGGGATTTTATATTTGCGAGCTTTCATTTTTCAGCTTTTGCAGAAACTTTTGTTTTGAGCTGTTCAACACTGGCATTATACTAATGATATTTCTTAATATCATTGTGACATGAAAAAGGTGGATTTGATTTTTTTGCGAGCTTCTCCACTACTAAGGAAATTTCTATTTTTATAAATTAGAATACCACTATCAAGACTTCCATAAATCATGAAGGAAAAACTGTAGTTGGTAGTTTATACTTGTTAACCCTCACGGCTCACGGACACCATATCACCTACGACGGACGTTGTATTATTTACTTGGTAGAGTCAGGTACCGGGCTTGTCGGTCCAATAGGAAAAGGATAAGAGTGATTGCCGATGAGAGGTGCACTCTAAGTGGAACATTCAAGGGATTAGCTGGCTAAGCATGGACGCCCAAGTGTGAATGGGGCGAGCTCATATAAAAGTCAACTAAACCTAAAATTCACTCATTCTCTCATTTGTTCAATTGAAGAGTGCTTTTTCTCCATCTCCATCTTCTTCTTCTTTATCTCCTTGTGTGTGTGTGTGTGTGTGTATGCGTGAGAGAGAGAGAGAGAGAGTGCGATCGAGCATTGCGGCAGCACGACGGTGGTGAGGCGGTTGAGCACGGCGTAGCGGCGTCTCCCTCTTCTTCGCGGTGAGGAATCCTCCACGAAGCAAGCATAGAGCGGTGAGTGACACACCATCTTCATCTTTGAGCTTACTAGTTTAGGCTTGTTGTGGGCTTGGAGCCATTTGTGGCTCGCACGCGGTGTATCGGCAAGTTCCTTGCATTGACACGTGCGACATACGCGCACATTTTTGGCGCCGCTGCCGGGGACTGCCATACACTAAGCTTGAATGGCACTCTGTGCTTCTTTTGTGGTGCAATTTCAATTGTGGGAAAAGTAAGGAAGGAGGGTGTGTGTGTTGAGAAGAAGGATTTTGTGTTATACTGTGTATTTTTTTTGTTAATGGAGTTTTCAAAGGTACTGTGTTTATTCTCTGTGTATTAAGGTTGTTAGTTTTCTGTGTAATGTAATGTACAGTAAGTAGGAAGTAGATATGTGAGAGCTAATAGAGTGTGTTAGTGTGTAACAGTAGGTGTATTTGTTAGAAGTAGGTAGATAGAGTGTGTGTGTGCTCTTGCGCAGGCCGCGGCGACCTTATCCTTTTTCTTTTTAAAAAAAATTTAAAAAAAAAATTTAAAGGTAGGACCGGGATTGGGAATATCTCCCAGGCCCAAGCCCAAGCTCACGCTCAGGCCTAGGTCTCAATCGCTTTTTAAAATTACGAATTTTAGCTTCACACATAGCTAAAAATTGATTTTTTAAGGACCAACGGAACTTTAGATGCCCAGAAATTGTGTTGTAAAGCAGACAGCGACCCTCTAAGTGATACGCTTGTTTTGAGCTATCACACACTTTAATCAAAAAAATCAAACATTAAAAGACATTAAAAACGTAAAAAACACGAGTGAAAACGGACGCTTAAATAAGGTAAGCGGTTAACCTTCAAGGTTATTCGCCGACGCTTGTAGGGTGCCAAAGGCACATGCATTTGCGCTCTGGTCATGTGCTAGAGACGGAGCAACTAGAGAGAATTTTGACTTACGCGAGTTCTCAATATCCACCTACTTTAGGTTCCGGGCCCTCGGCGGGACCCAAGGTAGTACAAACCAAGACCCAAACATAGTGGCTAGTGACTCTTCCTCTGACTATGCCGTCATGGAGGGTTTCCAAATGCCTAATCCCGATAGCTCAAGCCAAGAAATGCATGCCATGGGCCCGCGGTCTGGGCCGAGCGTGCTTAGCCACCTGAAGGAAACCTTTAGTAGAGCCACTCGCTTCGAACATGGAGCTAATGATGTAAATGAGGGGGGTGGGGAAGTAAATTCTTCATTCGAGACCAACGTAGACCCTATACCATTAGAGAATGTGCACATGAATACTTCATTCGCTGCACCTCTTGACTCTTCAGAGTTATTTCCCTCGAGGTCATATTACCCGATGGTAGAAGCCTTGCCGAAGTGCAAGAGGTTGAGCGGTATATCCTTGCAGTGAGGGAAAAGGAAATTAAGAGCTTACGCAAGGCGGAGCAACGAAAAGAGTTAAAAGCGAAATCCCCTATGTCAATATCCTTGCTAAGAGAGCAATCGAGTGCTCTTGACTTAGCAACCTCTAAGGGCCAACCCCTAGAAAGCAACATTGCATCTAGCTCAAAGGACACCCCTAGCACCTCAATCCTAGATGGAGTGTTCCTAAATGAGAACTGGAAGTACGAACTACAGACAGAGACTCTGACCGACCTATACATAGGTCACACCTATCACGTGGGTTGGTTAGATGTCCTACAATCCACAATGGGTGCTACTAGTATGGAGGATCAACAATAAAGAGTTTGTGAGGTCATCCATAGGGTCATTGAGTTAGAGAGACAGAACAAGGGAATCAACATGCCATCAACGGGTCTCATGAGATTCTTAGATACGGGAAAGGCTAAACAACCGACCTTATCGCAAATGGAGACTCCCTCGGTAAGTCTGATGGATCCTCCATATGTTGTTTCTCCAGGGGTCTCAGTGAAACCTGAGCTGACAAGTGATAGATTTACCTTTCCAAGTCTAGCTCATCTTTCCCTTGATGACACCACGGCTACCATGCCTACCCCAATGATGGGCATGCCAAGAAACACGCCATGGACCTCATTTGTTAGTAAAGCACCGCTACATGGTAGCTCCATGCCTGCAACAGTACCTACAAGTGTGTACCAATGGTATACACCCATGGGTCCTCGTACTCATGTAGTCTCTACTCCTCCCATTGTTTCAACTACCTATGCTCCACAACCACAACACCCAAGTTCTTATTTCCATGGGACTATAGCGACTAGCATTAGCATGTCACATCCGACGTCTGCTACGCCTAGGGCCACACATATGAACTTTGGACCACCACATGGCACAACATCGTACCCAACGTGGAACCCAAGGGCTTCCTATGCGCCAAGCCCGATGCCAATACCTACTCACATGTAGTCTCTGGAGCACCTCCACCCACGGTGCCTGCTCACTTAGGTGACTTGGCAACATTTGCTCAAGCTATTGGCCAATCTATCGCTGAGAATATGCGTAACACGTTTGATAGAGAACCTAGAAGTAAGGCAGTACAAATAGCTAAGCTCACACAAAAATTTAGTGGAGACGGGGATGTGAGAAAGCATATCGAAGTGTTTGAACAAATATTCGATTCTCTAGGAGAACACAATGACCTGCATAAGAGCAATGCTTTAAGCCTAACCTTAAGTGGAAAGGCCAGGGATTGGTATAGAACCCTAACGGTGGAAGAAAAAACGATTTACCCTACTCTTAGGAGACTGTTCTTAAAAGAATACATACGAGAGGGAGTACTTTGGGGTGTAGCCTCTCAGCTCCAAAAAGCCCAACGAGAGGAAGGAGAGTTGGTGAGAGACTTTATTAGTCACTTGAAGCATTTGAATTCTCGATGTAATCCAAATGAGCGCTTCAACAATAACCAATTGCTTGATAGATTCATTAGGGGATTATGACATGAGGATATCTACAATGGCTTAGTCATTAGAGGTATCACCACTTGGGAAGCAGTCACCACCAATGCGATCCAGTTGGAGGATAACTTAATGATTCAAGGAGAAAGAGTGTCTGCTGAGTCTAAATCTATTAGCTCACAAGCATCAAGGCATCAGCCAATGACCCTAAAGCCTATTGCTAAGGAGCCAAAGATATTTGAGATGACTTTAACAGATCTCACCAGGGCTATTCAAGAGAGTCTTAGAGGCAATCGTGCTCCGTAGAACAACTATATGTATCCAAGAAGGGATCAACAATGGTGCTCAGTATGCTATGGACCGCATAGTACCAGTGAATGCCCTACTTTTAGAGTAAAATTCAATGGAAACTGCAATGCCTGTGGGAGGTATGGTCATCAAGCTAAGGATTGCATATTATTTAAGCGCGCAATGGCCAATAGACCAACCTTAGCATGGACAGACACACCTCGAGTGCCTGCATTGATGTCGATCCCACTTCTTGAATAAACAGCACAACACATGGTTCCTAGGGCCCAAAATGTTGTTCAAACAACACCCTTACCACCTCTAGTGCTAGGACCGCAACCACCACATCCGAGAATCAGTTCTGTAAATCAAGTGGGTTGTGAGTCATCTATTTCTTGTTTGGAAGGCTGTGAGGAGGATATAGATCCTAATATTGCCTATGGGATGGATGTGCTTGAAGAAAGTCCACAATACTACATGAAGGACTATTGGGGACAAGTCAAACATGTATATCAAGAAGCTGCTCTTATGGCAAGAGGCCAAAATATCAATTACACTGCTAAGAGACCACCTCTTCAATGCTATGAGTGTGGAGGTCCACATTGTGTAGCCGAGTGTCCTATTAGGCTACAAAAGAACGCCACACTAATGCAAACCAATCAAGCGAGCACGTCTACAATGCCGATACTCATGTGTAATCGATGTGTCATAGATCATTTGATTGCCCAATGTCCAAATAATACAAATGCACCAAAGATCACGCCATTAAACTTGATTGAAGTTACTAAGGAGCCATCACAAAGTACACCTGTGGTACCAATAAACGTACTCACACGATCGATGCTCCAAAAACAAAATTATATTCTAGAGGAAAGAGACACAGCATCAATTGCCCAATCTCAAAAAAAGAAGAAAACACGAAGAGAGATATCTCAAAAAGCAGCGAAGTCAGACCCCGGTTCAAAGACCAACATAGGGGCTGGTGACGACCCCATATATATGAATGACGCTGAAGAGGATTCTGATTCAGGAGAAACCATGGAGACCAAAACAACCACTAAGATAGAAACCAACAAGGAAGATCTTCATAAGCCACAATGACCAGGATCCAAGAAGAAGATAGGAACTTATCCAAACCCTACAGAGGAGATTGAGCGAGTCAAGCAATTATGGAGTTTGGTAGAAGATACCCCAAGGGATCTAGAACCAGCACCTAGGAATATCCAGATTACAGACACCGTGTTCCCTACGCAACAACAACCTCACCAAGACCATAGACCCTTAGCCATACCTAGTGTCATTCAAGAAGAAAGTGACTTAAAGTCATGGGAAAGTGGGCGTACTCACTTCTTGATGGAAAGAATGTTTACAGAGGGACTACTTGATCCTATCGAAGAAATGGAGATCCCATCTTCCCTACGTCAAGGGACTCAAGGCCAAAAGGTGCCGTTAAACATTGCCAAATTGATGGATTTCATGTCTTTAGAAGTGAGAACCACCATCATGTCCAAACTATATAAAGATCCTGAGCTAGTCTCAGCTCTTCGAGCCTTCCTCAATGGAGAACTGAAGTTTGGGCTACCACAATTTTCACAGATGGATGGAGTTGGGGAGATGCCAATAGAGGAGGAACACTTAGATCCACAACCAACCTAGATGAGAACCTTGTTATAGAAATACATGTTAACAAGTTGGGACAATACTTTAAGGGTGATGAATCCAATGCGACGATACCAATCACTACTAAGGGATTAACTGTGAAGGGAATCCTTGATAGTGGCGCTGGGGTGAGCATTGTGACTAAAAATTGATGGGGAACTATGGGAAGACCTCACCTTGCGACCACAACCATATTAGTAAAGATGGCCAATGGGTCTATTGTTAAACCTATTGGGATGCTAGAAGATCTCAAGATCAAGGTCTTTGCATATAAAATAAGGATTACCTTCATTGTTATGGATTTCTCCAAACACACTATGGCATCGGAGATGATCTTAGGACGTCCTTTCATGAGGGAAGCAAAAATGGTGCATGACTGGTCTAAAAACCATGTCTACCTGTAGTTCCAAGATTCTGTCATTCGAGTGGATCTTGTGACGGGTCGAGCACATCCTCTAGGAAACAGGTTTATAATTGATCATAGATCTGAAGCCACAGTTCACTCGGCCCCATTGCATTATTGTTACACGTGTAAAGCGGACACTGATGTTGGGGAAGATTCTCCTTATATGGATGTACTACCTGGGATGACTGAGTCAGACAATGTGGATTGGGTGCACCTAGCAGCAACCATAGACACTTGGGGAAACAGGGGGACAACCTGGGTAACACCTGAGGGGGATTAAATGCCACCACTCGTACCCTTAAATATGCTAGAAGAAATGCATATAGCTTCTGACAAGACTCATCCTCATATAGCAAACAAAACATACAAGTGGGTCCCTAATTCTTCTTTAGCGGCCATAGTTAGTGCTAAAAAACAGAAGCCTCGTAAGAAACATCCCATTCGCCCCAAAAAATGTAAAGAAACATTGCGTTGGATTCCTAAACGACTATTGGAAGCCTAAGGCTACTATCAAGGAAATGATCAAATCTGGGTGCCAAAATGTAGATTGTGTTCTTACCGTCCACATGACCCATGTGCACCCAATCCTATAGCTTCAAAACGAATTAACAATCGTGGAAAGAAAAAAATCCCAGAATGCTACACACCCGCTCCAGAGCTAGTTTGGGTACCAAAGAAAGAACGATTTGTTCCACCTAGCTCAGGATGAGGGGAGTCCCATGAAGCTTCTAGCTCCTCATGTAATGCATCCATAGAGGTAAAAGCTTCTCCATAGCCTCCACCTACAATAGTGGACCTCCATGAAGCTACAAAGGAATCTACACCTCCTAGTGTTCAAGAATCACCTAATGAACCACTTCAAGTTTGATCCTGGGAGAGTACCTTACCACCCTTGCAACTCGATGAGGCACCTAAGGTAAGAGAAAACTACTTGCAAAAATCTCCACCTATTACCAACTGGAACAATTGGTTTCAAAGGGTGACAAGCTCATTTCAAACGGTATGATCTACCCAAGGAAGAGGGAATGTTTGCTGACAGTTATCATTCACTTGCTTCCCTCTCAACCTTCCTCCCTGACCTCTCAATCTCCCAACCTTAGGGAATGTATATATAAAGCAATATACTCAAAAAAAACAAAAAAATAAAGAGCAAGAGCAATTAGCAAACAAGTATGCACAATAAAAGTCAAAACATTGACTCAGACCTACACATTCGCATCCGGTACACTGAAACAAAAACCTATGCCATAAAACACCTTTGATCCTCATCACTCAAGTGATGAAGGGTAGGTAAGATTAGTACGATAGGAGTGTTTCTGTTTTAGAGTTGAGTGATTAGAAAAGTTCCTTTTTCCCACTGATGTGCCTCCTAGAGGTATTCTTTGTGTTTTCTAGTGTGTACAGGAACGTATCGCTGTTGTTAGGATTTGGACCTTCATGGAATCTTTCTGTCGTTCACACTTCAAATCAAGCGCCACCATCAACACAAACAGGTGTTTCTTGTCCATCAGCATTGCCCCTTATCTTTTTTGCATCTATCATTTTGTCTGCTTTAATTGTGATTGGTAGCATAATATTCAACGCATTTGCTTAGTATCAAACATTTAATTCAATGTAATTTTTTGTCATAATCACTTGTCTAGGTTTTAAAATCAAGCAGTCCGACTAAGCTAGTTTGACCAAGCTAGGTGTTACAGATCTTCTCTTAATACCATGGGGAATGCCTTCCTAATATCAATGGTTACTTAAGTTCTTAATCCGATTTAGGCAGCATTGTGTGAAATGTACTAGGGCTTTCTAGTGGGCTTAGTCCCTATTGACCTTTAGCTTAAGTATTATAGAGGAAGTTTACTAGTGTGATGAGCTTGGGGAGGGTAACAGTGTTATATGACACCCCAAAGTTACAAAATTAAAATGCTGAAAACGACCAAAAAAAAAAACAAAAAATCAAAGTGCCACAATGTAAATCTTAAGCTGGAAGAGAAATCTCAGCTTGATTTGGTACTTCACTCACATGTATCGCCTATGGTACTAGAGCCCTAGAGGTTCCTAGTGTGGGCGCTTTTCCTTGAAAAGCAAAAAAGCCAAGGCATACAAAATAAGCACACACATCAAATTTGAATCACTGTGAAAAGACTTTGGGGGGTCAAAGAAAAGGTAATCACTTAGGCGATGATTTCATGAGAAATTCCTTTTGTCGTAGCTTAACTACAAGGTCTTCTAGGTATAGCCTCTAGTCAGCCTTCGAACATGAAATACTTGGCTCTCGCAATTAAACAGCTTAATTGACCAGAGAAAATTGAGAAGCTTACCCATGGTATTAATAGCCGATCTCTAGTGCCTTTCGACCGTTAAATTAGCGACCCCAGACTTGTTTAATTTTTTACCTTTACATCTGTTTATGCATTTGATTATATTGCAATTTAATATTTATTGCTAACAAATGGTTTAAAATTCTGTTACCAATCACATTGTCTGCCTACAACTGCATATGCTTTTTAATTCTATATGAGAATGCAATTACTATGCCAATGTTGTTTGATTTTGCAGTGACTGAAGACGGCTAAGGACATTCATCTCAAATGCTCTTCCACCTCGATGAACGAGCTTCAACTCAATAGCTTTCGAGGATGGAATCTACATCAAGAAGGGGGGCATGTTAACCCTCACGGCTCACGGACACCATATCACCTACGACGGATGTTGTATTATTTACTTGGTAGAGTCAGGTACCGGGCTTGTCGGTCCAATAGGAAAAGGGTAAGAGTGATCGCCGATGAGAGGCACACTCTAACTGGAACATTCAAGGGATTAGTTGGCTAAGCATGGGTGCCCAAGTGTGAATGGGGCGAGCTCATATAAAAGTCAACTAAACCTAAAATTCACTCATTCTCTCATTTGTGCAATTGAAGAGTTCTCTTGCTCCATCTCCATCTTCTTCTTCTTCATCTCCTTGTGTGTGTGTGTGTGTGTGTGTGTGTGTGTGTGTGCATAAGAGAGAGAGAGAGAGAATGTGTGCGATCGAGCATTGTGGCGGCACGACGATGGTAAGGCGGTTGAGCATGGCGTAGCGGCGTCTCCCTCTTCTTCATGGCGAGGAATCCTCCACGAAGCAAGCGTAGAGCGATGAGTGACACACCATCGTCATCTTTGAGCTTACTAGTTTAGGCTTGTTGTGTGCTTGGAGCCATTTGTGGCTCGCACGCAGTGTATTGGCAAGTTCCTTGCATTGACACGTGCAACATACGTGCACAATACTAACATATCAAAAGTATGGTTGGGTGATTCTCAAGCTCTAAAATCCCCTCTCTATCGTAGACAAGACAAATTTATGAATTATTTCATGATATTGATTTAGGAAGACATTGCATGGTCTAGTTATTCTTAGAAATCAAACATTTTTGTATCAAGCCATGCTGAAGAACACCCTTGAGACAAAAAATACAAAGTACATAGCTAGGCTCATCATTGGGATCATGTAGTTAGTAAATACATGTTTGAAGGATAAATAAGTCTACCAAAGATACTACTTTAGTGCATTTTTGTGTGCTCCACGCAAAGTCTATTTTTTCCAGCAAAAAAACAAAACTTTGGAGTATTACACACTGACATATCAAAGGGTTACATGTACTTACAAAAAAAGGCTATTTGATAGGACTCCATAGCCATTGCCTCTCAATCAAGGTCTATGGAATGTTAAATATGGGCACAAACTTCTTCCTTTTGAGGACGTGATAACGTATTTGACACATCATCCTGTGACAACGTTGCCTGGTGTATGAGCATATCCTCATTCTTATGTAAGCCTAATACCCACAAGTAGACAGAATGGAGATGTTTACATGCAAGGTAAGGCTTCCCTTTAGCTTCTCTCTGCATGAAATCTAAACGTGTACACAAAGTCTCTACCTTGATGTGCACAAAATATTCCTCTCCACTCTCACATGCCAAGTGAAAAATAAAGTGTGAGGGGGGATCCATTGCACTCTCATTAATGATTGTTGTTGTCATAGACTCAGCACTATAAACCCTCTTCTCTGCATCTTGGGATATTCCATGATGCCACTTAGTTGACCTTCTTTTGTTGATGGTAACATCTTTTTCCCTCTCCATTTAGCTTGCTTCTTGTTTAGAGGATTCCCCTATCCCTACCAAAGAAGGTGGATCATGCTTGATACCCATCTTGAAACCAGCCTTACATAATTTCTTGATCTTTTTAGAAGTGATATTTGTGCCCATGTCCACTTTCCACACATCTGGGTACTCTGGTTTATGGATTATGTTTGGATCCACATGCCATGTGTGTGAAACATCTGATGGACAAAACCACATCATCTAAGGCTTTGGTCCTCCAGGTCCAAGATGTCAATGTTCTGAGAAGAAGCAAGAGGCCACTACACTAGTAGAGCTTCCTATGTAGGAACTACACTTATTCCTTCCATCAATACTTCCTACACATTTGACCTTAGAGTTCAAAGGGGTTCGTCTAATGGCCCACATTATTCGTCCAATGGCCTCCTCTTTTACCACCATAATTTCTCCACTTACTGTGCCATAATGTTGTGTGGTTTCTTGATGAACTTGGTTGCTCTCTTTTGTGGTCCTGTGTTTTCCCTCCCTTGAGGCCTTATTTTTTGGATGTGTTGTATGACTCCCTCCAAAACTTACTCTTCTCGCTGATCCTTTGGTTGCACGATGTCTACTTTCCATGGCATACCCTGGGTGATGTGAGCATTGATCGATTTTGGTTGCCCTCACCCGCTTCCATTGGATAGTCTCCTTATCTCCATGTAGATGCCTGGTTTCCTCATACATAGGTTTACCTGCCACTTCCTCTTGGACCATGAAAGAAACTTGGGGTGGGGTTGGTGTTGACCTTGCTGCTACCCTCTCCATCAATTTACTTAAGCTTGGTCCTTCACCTTTTTGCTTCCCTATTTGATATGCATATTGCTTGGAACTCTGTAACAAAGCATTGGCCATATATGAAATACATGCATCATACAAGCTAATTTTTTCCTTGTATCCTTCTCGAGCAAGCCAGCTCCCATGCACACTTTCAGACAGGTTTCTATGGGGACTATGTGTGCTAGCTCCTTTGAACTTAAGATAACCTACACACAAAGAGATTCCTATTATAAAACACTAAAATTTTAGGCATTCAACACCATATTTTCAAACAAAATTTTGATTAATAGAAATGATGACCGTTAAATGCTTAAAATTTTCTCTTCTCCTGGGATACAATTCACTTGAATCTATACCAAGAGCAATCTTCTCTTCTCATGGGATACAATTCGCTTGAATCTATATGTCAAAGCAAGGATTTCTCTTGGTATAGATACTTAAATTATGATATTTGGAGGGGGGGGGGGATCAAAAAAGGAAGATACCTTTGGTTTTCCACTAAAGGACTCAATTCCTTTAGTCATCATAGTGGAAAATAGCATATCCTTCACAATTTCCATTTGTATCTTTCGAGGTCCAGCACTCTTTTGCGTCTTTAGAATTTGAGAAACAAATGATCTCACTCGCTCAATCATAGATTTAGAAGTTCTTGGTTGTACTAGATGATCATGTATGCCAAGGTGCAGCATCACTCTTGTGAAAAACGTATCATTTGGTGTCACATCGTACACTATACACTTGCACATTTGAACGTAGTATGTGGTCTTGCAACAAAAGTGGCACACAATTTTACTCCTATCATCCTCTGTTAAAAGTCCCATAGTAATTTTCTTGGAGAGATATCCTTGAAAGAAGGTATTGTTAAATCTCTTATTTGTCAAACAAAAAGGGCAATTGATCCTATGGCATTCAAGAGCACCAATGCAATAGCTAACTCAAACAATACACTTTATGGACATGTTAGATGTGATAGGACGTGTCCATAGGTGACCGTCATATTTCTGCTCCATTCCATCCATATTCCCTTTTTTCCCATAAGTTGGTGGAAACTCCATGATAGAATCTCCATTATATTTTCTAGGTACCTCCTCGACCTGCATCACTTGGTTGATCCTTTCAATCATTGATCTCAACAAACAAGGTTGTTCTTTCTTTTGAAGAACATTAAGAATGCTCTTTGAAGCCGTGCATTCATCCTCAGAGACAATTTGCTCAGCGGGATTTGGATTGCTTGTTACCGAATAGAACAAAAGGATTCTTTGGCATATTATCTATCTCATTGGAAGAGTCTTTTGGTTGAGCATTTGGTGTCAGCTCGTTGCTTGCAGATTCAAGACTATCAGCAACAATTAGAGGGTTGCAAACAAGCCTATACATTTGGCTTACAAAGGTGTCAAGAAGATAGTTTTTATTCCCATCCGTGTTATCATGACCAACAATGTCTACAAGGTCTCCATTATCCATAATAGCCATGACAGCAAAAAGTGTGTATGATTATGGTAGAAATCCCTTTAGATATTCATGGCTAGCTAGTGTAGATGTATAGATGAGTGACAAAGATTGAGATTTCTTGTTGCAACCTTCTACCTCTCCCACTCTACAATGATAAAATGTACCATTTTTAAAGTGAAAGGTGGAGAATGGAGAGTTCAAGCAGTGATAGAATGTAGCATTTTCAAAGAAAGAGAGAGAAAGACTGAGAATGGTAAGTACAAACAGAGCGCTTTTTGGATTATCAAAATACCCAAAAATGCAAGTTAAAAATGGACTTTGATATGTCATGGACAAAAGAGGGGTGTTAAAGAGGAAATGATGACCGACCATGCTTGCTAGGAGAGGCAACTAGATTTTCTCTGAGCCCCATGAGTAGTAAATTTCTCTCTTTAGTGATAGAAAAAAACACCAGAATCCGATGTAATTTAATCGATTAAAATTGTATAATTTTCGTTAGATTTTTAGCTTGCCTTTAAGAAATTTTAGTATCTAATTCTTTAAACTCTGACACGCCTTTTGAAGATGTTAATATATCATTTCTTTTCTCTCTCTCTCTCTCTCTCTCTCTCTCTCTCTCTCTCTCTCTCTCTCTCTCTCTCTCTCTCTCTCCGTCCATCCATGAGATATCGTTTCATTTCATTTAAGTATATCATTTCCTTTCATTTCATTTAAATATATCGTTTCCTTTCATTTCATTTCTCTTTCTCTCACAACTATGACTTGGTGCTTCATTTCATATCGTTTCATTTAGCTTTAATAGGCGTAGGTCTACAACCTCGTAATGGTGCAACCTTGCAGGTCTACAACCTCATAGAGCTTGCAAGAAATCTCTCTCTCTCTCTCTCTCTCTCTCTCTCTCTCTCTCTCTCTCTCTGTGTGTGTGTGTGTGTGTGTGTGTGTGTGTGTGTGTGCGCGCGTGCTGTGCATAAACATGAGTCACGGGCCCCTCTATTTACTCTCAGCAAATGCACACAAGTGAAGATATTGAGAAAATGCAGAACCTCTCTCTATCTCTCTCTGTTGTGCATAATCATGAGTCACGGGCCATTCTGTCTATTCTCAGTAAATGCACATAGACGTTCCTCGCTATCTACTGCCTCTCACACAGAAGGTAGTAAATGCACACAAAAAATAGTAGTCTCGTTGTTATCCATTGATTGAATGGACACAAAAGGTAGTAGCAGTGTTCGGGAAAAATCAAAATCCCAACCTTACAAATTTCCCTTCCCTATAGTTTGCAACAGAAAAGTCAAAATCTCAAGAGGGAGCTTTGCTTTTGCCCCAAAAGACATGAGTTTTTTTTCCTTTTAGCTGAAACAGATAGGGAACATTTCCTTTTTGAACCAAATGTAGAGTTTCATGTTTAGTTTCGAGAACATTACTATAGAGTACTTTTTCTTTGTGAGAAATACTAATATATATATATATGTCACTTAACTTTCCAAGTGCTCAATAGGGAGTAGGAACTTATATTCAAGAAGCCTATAAAAACCTGAATCTCTTTCCATACATAAACAATTAAAACAAACCACTCAATATAACTAGAAGCTCTTAGGTGTTATAAAAATGGACTTACTTAAAAAATTAAGCACCTTGTAATTTTTTTTCAATACAAAGCTTTATATCTCTTTTCATGCATAGCAAACCATTAAAAAATGAAACACATAACTTACAACTAATCTTACGTGCTATGAGAATGTCATTACTTGCAAATTAAGCACCTTACATTTTACATAAAAACTTTAGAAAAAGATTAATTTAGACAAGAAGATGCCAAAGTCCTTTAGGTTCTTGAATTAACAAAGACAATGTTTACATAAGAGGCTTTGCTTTTACAAATACATAAAGGCTCTTGAAAAGGTCTACAAGAGAGTAAAAATCTTCTTATGAGGCAAGAATAAATAGAGTTATTAAAGAGAGATTCTCAAAAAGAAATAACCACAAAAAAATATCCAATATGATATCCATGGGTATGTACATGTACAAAACGAAGTCCTCCACCAAGAGCAATGTGCATAGCAGAGCAAAAAAGATTGATGAAGCCAACACTTGGGCCCATTGGGCATCCACAAAAACTTACATATATGGGCTCGATGAAGCCGATATATCTCTTGGTCATCCACAAAAAAAGCCTTGCATCCACAAAAAGTGTCTGACATCCACCAACATTCATGCATCAAACATCAATGGTTGAGATCCCCTCTTAAGTGAAGAGGTGCCTACTTGTCTCACTTTTCCACATCTCTATTGCATTAGAGAAGTCCAACTCATCTCTACCTTCAATGGCAATCACCATCAATGCATTCAAGCCCTCTATCTCTAATCAATTCCGCCATTTGTTTTTAATCTTTGTGCGGGCACTAAATCCCCGCTCACAAATTGCAATGCTACAACATTGCACGAGAGAAATTTGGGAAACCTTCAAGATGTTAGTAAAAGCATCCTTCCAAATGGCATTATTTTCAAACAATGAAGCCACTTCCATGAGGCTTCTTTTAGCAAAATCAATACCCGCTTGGCGTTTGAACATTCTAAACTCAACCTTGAAAGCCTCCCCATCAACAATAGGAGTAAAGGACACATTAGCAACCCTTTTGGCAATCCCATAAAATAAAGCAATTGTATCACATTCATCATTTCCATACTCCTTGAGTAATCTCTCATGCATAGGGTGTTGAGTTGGAACCAATATTTTGATTGCATGCAAAGTGGAATTATCCCTCGGCTACGTACGAGTTAGCCGTCGAGATTGCTCGCCTTAAGGACAAGAAGTTGCGGATGAAAGCCAAAGAAACCGAGTCAACAGAAGCAGGAACATTGCATCAACCAACAACCACGACAACCACCATTCCTCCACCACCACCGGCTCCTGGGGTAAGAAATGACCAGCAAGATATGCTGGCCCACATTACTGACCAACCATAGTCTGTCCACTTAATATAGCAAGGAAGGAATCAAGAAAGAGATCAAGACCTGAGGAGAGCACGACAACAAAACATGGAGTATCATTGCTACAATTGCAGAGAAGATGGTCACGGTATGTACTACTGGCCCAAACCACAACAAAACTATAATAGAGGAGGTAGGAGAATCCAACTATGGCCCCCTAGAGAGAGAACACCTCCACCCCGAGCACCAGCCTCCCCAACACAAATTCTACGTCCGCCCCAGGCACCACCACAAGCACCCATTCCACCTCTTCCACTGGCACCACCACTTGATCACCCTGTAAACATCATAAGGTTAGAGGAGAAAGGAAAGGATGTAGTAGTGGATCAACCCAGAGTAAAGGAGAGAGATAAGGGTAAGGAGAAGGTAACATTTATAGAACCATTTGAAGCCATGACTATAAAGCAATCTAGGAGGGAGAAATCTGCACAATCTGAGTCTAAAACATTTTGCAAACCCACACCTTCAACATCTCTCATGATTTTTTGCCCAAAAAACATGTCTCCTTTCAAGGAGGTCCACAATAATCCGGCATAATAGGGTATCCACCAATGCACCTTTGAGCATCATTCAAATCTAGCTCACGTTCATCCAAATACTCATCCTTGATACAAAGGATTGTACTTTTGACTATCCCATGGATGGTGGTAACATCCACAAAGTCCTTTTGGAATCTCAAGCTTAAATCCGTTACCTTTTACAAGATGTCGGCAAGAAAGTGTAGAGCATAAATGCATTCAAAAGTGCTTAAAACATCATACAAATCTTTGCGTTCTTTCTCCAAAGCCACAAGCAATGCATCTACTAACTTGCATATCTTTGTTATGCATGCATGACGACTAAGCCATCGTATCTCAAGATACGTTGCATTTTAATTGTTTCGCAATCAAATTCCTCTTGTAGGTCATTCAAAGCATCCCTTCGATTAGAACTACTTGAGAAATAATTGGCTATTGAATTCACAAGTACATATATTTTCTTTGCATATGCAATCTTCTTACTAGTATCACATGTGGTTAAATTTGTGCGGTGTGCCACACAATGTATAGCGGTTAACATTGGATTTACATTAATCATTACTGTGGATACTCCCTTTTTCCTACCAAGCATTGTGTTGCACCCATCGGAACCAAAGGCAATCAACCTAGAGAGTTCTAAATTAGATCTTTCTAGCTCAAGCATGATGGTATCAAAGATCCCTTTTGCCGTGCTATCCGTGGTGCGAATAATACCATAAAATGCATTATAAGGCATCGATCCCTCTTCTAAAAAAGAAAGGTACATAACCATGTGGTGGTGAATGGAAATATCGGTGGACTCATCCACCATCACACCAAACCATGGACTATGTTTCACTTTTTCTATGGTCTCTTGCATTATGGATTGTGCAATACATTGCAAAATCTCCGAGCAAGCCTTATCATCATTGTAAAGGCTTTTCATAGACTTAACATCAAAATCCTTCATTAGAGCAAGCAAAGAAGGATACAATGCAAATGACAAGTTATTTCTACCAATAAAGTAAGCCGTCTTGAACAAATTGAGCAATGACTCCTCTTGAGTTGAATGCATTTTTTTCAAACCCTTTTGCATGGCCAGTTTTGCAAACACTTGTGCATTCCTTGCATCCCTATGGCATTGTGTGTGAGCATGGCTAAGGAGATTACTTGTTTTAAAATTCCTAGAACCTTTCTTGGAGTAGCTAGATTTATCATGTGGATAGTTCATACAATATGTGCAAAAACACCTCACCTTCTTGTCATCATATATAAGCCAAGGTTTAAATCGATCTCACCACTCATCTTGCCAAAGCTTTCTATGCACCTTTTTCTTATCCGACTCCACACTAGTATCTCTTGCGTTCTCATCATCAACATCAATAACAATGGTAGTAGGTGCCTTACCAGTTTCTTTCGCAACTCGTGGCTTTTTTGAAGCTATCTTTGTCAAAGTGTCGTATTGTTCCAAAGAACGTTGATGAATTTTTCACTCCATGACACTATTTTAGAAGACATAAACAAATAGGATTTTAGTAACATGCAACAAGTTGCTAAGTTTAAGTGAATATGTTCAAACTCTAATAAAAGCAAAAGCTTACACTTATAAGAAGAAGAACTAGTTTGGTGAAAAAAACGAGGCCATACTCTAGTGTATTTACCCTTAATCAACTAATAAAACTATACCTTATGTATAAACATAACCTTTTGTATAAACATAAGATCCTTCTCACTCACCCTACACCATTTTATTAAGTGCCCTGTATTTATTTTTTAAGTGTGCACTTGAAAAAAATGCTAGTTAATAGCTACAATGCATCTCTTCAATTTAGACAAAGATAACCCCTTTACCATACCCCCTAACATTCTCAAAAAGTGTAAACTGATTAATAGCTTAGGGAGTGAAACTATCCCAAGACCTCCAAAAGGGATATGTCACGCTAGAGCTAACCAAGATAAAACTATGTAAAGTAGCATTCAGAAGTTTTTCACGTTTTAGGAACAATCCCAAAAGACCTCAAAGATCTATTCAATGAGGTTTGAACATAGTGGTAGCACCGTAGTTAGCACACCAAGCTACACCCTAATTGTTGACCATTAATAGTGCTTAAAAATCTTTATCTCCAAAACTTGTCAAACCGACATGTGAGAAATTGTATAGGTAAATTGAGTAAACTTGAAGATTTTTACGCTAGATTATGATTAACTTTCTCTAAAAATTTTACGTTTTTACCTTCAAATCTAAGATATTGAGATAAATCATGGCATTTGTAGGTGAGATTACACTAAACCTAGGTTTTTTTCGAGCACCGGTCAAGTCTATTAACTACTTCATGGGTTGCAAGCGAAGCTAAATCTATAGGGCCTTCAGTTAACGTTTAAATAATGTGTTAAAAAAATGACTTAAACAGTGATGTTTTATAATATGTATGGCTTTAAGTTTAGAATAAAATACCTTTGAGTCTTGACATGGTTAGAGTTTTAAAAATGTGTAAATATTGAGTTAAACAATGATATTTAATAATATTTATGGCTTTAAGGTTTATAATAAAATACCTTGACAAACGACCAATGGAGTCTGGAGAGATCGATGCCGTTTGTAGTCGGAATTTGGAGAGATCGAAGCTGCAATTTGCAATGCCCTGGAGGTTGGAGTTGAATGCACGCAGCTCGTCCTCTTGAAGGTTGAGTTTGAAATGCCAAATGCGCACAATTGGTTGCTATAAGGCTAGCCGCTATAAGCTCCTCAGGAGTCAGTTCTGAGTTTTCAGTCTGAACATGCGCTGGAGTGATATGGTAGCCTGTAGCCTTAGGTGACTGTGTCACGGGCCTGTGGGGACACAGAAGGAAAAAGCATGGCGATGGTACTGAGAGGGAATGGATTAGTTGAGAGGCTCTATGAGTCTACAAGCTGGAAGCAGAAGGCGAAGGCTGAGCAATGAGTCGTGAGTTGTGACTATGGCGCAGAGACTAGAGTGGTGCAGGTAGCAGCGGTGCTAAATTGTGATCAGGATTCATCACTGCTGATTGGAGTTTGAAAATTACTCGGCCATCGAGGAGTCGAGAGTCGGGAGTCAGGACGGATGCGCCGTGAGCCTTTAGTAGGCTATTGCCAGTATTAATGCTCGATAAGTTGAAACTTGAAACTTGATTATAAAGTTTGAACGTGAAATTTGAATTTTTAATGTGGATTTTTGAGAGGCAACTTCAAGCGCACTGCACCAAGGTTGAAGGCCCAAGGCCCAATTTCTAAATAGCCAATTTTACAAAAGTTTCAAAATTTAAAGTTTGTAGTTACAACTTACTAGTAACTCGTAGAGTCATGACTCGTATGTACAAGTGGGAACACCAATTCAAAGTTGGCAGTGACCCAGGTCCACATGGCACACACATTATACAAAACTTAGTAAATACATAAGGTTCTAGAATCTAGCTTCTAACTTCTCTATTATATATTTATATATTTATTTATTTATTTATTTATTATTTATTTATTATTTATTATTTATTATTTATTTATTATTTATTTTTTTTCAATTCCTCTTCACTTGGTTATTAAACGGCACTAATCCTTTTTATGGATATTTCCATTAGGAGATTTTTCCCTTTCTTGACCAACCTTAAGGCGCGTTTCCTTTTGGGCTCAATTTCTACCTCGACCACCTTCCCTTTTGGAACCACTCCAAAGGGCAAAACCATTTTCCCAACAGGAAGCTTATTAAGCTGAGACACATTTTTCCCGAACACTGCTACCCAAAGGAAACGCGCCTTAAGGCTAGGCAAGAAAGGGGAAAATCTCCTAATGGAAATATCCATAAAAAGGATTAGTGCCGTTTAATAACCAAGTGAAGAGGAATTGAATAAATATATATATATATATATATATATATATATTATATATAATAGAGAAGTTAGAAGTTAGATTCTAGAACCTTATGTATTTACTAAGTTATGTATAATGTGTGTGCCATGTGGACCTGGGGTCACTGCCAACTTTGAACTGGTGTTCCCACTTGTACATACGAGTCATGACTCTATGAGTTACTAGTAAGTTGTAACTACAAACTTTATTTTGAAAATTTTGCAAAATTGGCTATTTAGAAATTGGGCCTTGGGCCTTCAACCTTGGTGCAGTGCGCTTGAAGTTGCCTCTCAAAAATCCACATTAAAAATTCAAATTTCACGTTCAAACTTAATAATCAAGTTTCAAGTTTCAACTTATCGAGCATTAATACTGGCAATAGCCTACTAAAGGCTCACGACGCATTCGTCCAGACTCCTGACTCTCGACTCCTCGATGGTCGAGTAATTTCCAAACTGCAATCAGCAGTGCTGAATCTTGATTAGAATTTAGCACATTAGAATTTAGCACCGTTGCTGCTTGCACCACATTCACGACTCACTGCTCAGCGTTCGCCTCCTGCTTCCAGCTGGTAGTGCACAAGAAAGTGTCCCATGGGTCATTCCGCTTTCAGCTTGTAGGCAGCAAGCGAATATAGACTCAGTGAGCCTCTCAACTAATCCATTCTCTTTCAGCCCCATCGCCATGCTTTTTCCTTCTGTGTCCCCATAGGCCCGTGACACAGTCACCTAAGGCTACAGGCTACCATATCACTCTAGTGCACGTTCGGACTGAAAACTCAGAACTTACTCCTGAGGAGCTTATAGCGGCTAGCCTTACAGCAACCAGTTGCGCGCATTCGGCATTTCAGGCTCAGCCTTCAAGAGGACGAGCGCGCACATTCAACTCCAACCTCCAGGGCATTACAAATTGCAGCTTCGATCTCTCTAGACTCTGATTGCAAACGGCGTCGATCTCTCTAGACTCCACTCGTCGTTTGTCAAGGTATTTTATTATAAACCTTAAAGCCATAAATATTATTAAATATCAGTGTTTAACTCCAATATTTTACACATGCAAATGCCATGATCTATCTCAATATCTTAGATTTGAGAGAACGTAAAAATTTTAGAGAAAGTTAATCGTAATCTAGTTAAAAATCTTCAAGTTTACTCAATTTACCTTTAAAATTTTCATATGTAGGTTTGACAAGTTTTGGAGATAAAGATTTTTAAGCACTATTAATGGTCAACAATTAGGGTGTAGCTTGGTGTGCTAGCTACGGTGCTACCCCTATGTTCAAACCCCATTGAATAGATCTTTGAGGTCTTTTGGGATTGTTCCTAAAATGTTAAAAACTTCTCAATGCTACTCTACATAGTTTTATCTTGGTTAGCTCTAGCGTGACATATCCCTTTTGGAGGTCTTGGGATAGTTTCACTCACTAAGCTATTAATCAGTTTACACTTTTTGAGAATGTTAGGGGGTATGGTAAAGGGGTTATTTTTGTCTAAATTTGAAAGGGCAAGGTAACTGAACATACTCATCACCACCCAGCCATGCTCTATATAGGCCCTTGGCCTTTTACATATAGGGACCCCCTTGACTGCATGTCTTTCCTGGATCTTGATCGTGCCTGGTCCTACCCTTGGCATGACATTACTCCCCCCTTGGAGAAGCATTTTCGTCCTCGAAAACAAGAGTGATGATACACTAATGTTTTCTATAGTGGCATCCTTCATGGATCCAATTGTTTGGTTGATCGGAACACGGTTCAGTAGGAGGTTCAATGAAACCAAGAGTAACATCTTGATTTTCCACATTGTTGTCCATTTGCAACCAGCTTATGTTACCGATTCCTATCCTATCATAGTGTGTAGACTCCATTTAGAACACACATGAGTATTCAAAACGAGTTATCACACATAGATGTACCCTAAAGAGTACCTCTTTTCACTTCCCATGAAAGTAACTTGCTACCATAACTCATCAGCCAAGTTTAAGTCCTTGAGTTGTTTTCCAATTTCAACAGTAAACAACCCACCATCACTCGTGTTCAAGGTTGAGAACTTGATTTATACATGAAGAGACTATACCTAGTCGCAAACATGCTTTAACTTTATGGTAAGCAAACTCCAAGTAGAGCAATAAATGTTTACTAATTGGATCGCTTGGTGTTAACGTACGCACTTTGCATACCCATCAGCACAAGATTACACTTTGTAATCTGCCTATCCCTTTGGATAATTTACAGTACTGAGGTGTGTTTTCCCTCACGGTCTACAGACAGTCTTCCCAGATGACTGGTAAATGGGAATCACATTATCGTGTAACTTTGTTGAGGAATCAACAATGTCCGGAGTAACCTTCAAGGTAACTTGAAAAATCCACAAACACCCAAACCGAGCCATGACCTCCATTGGTGATTAGTAGACCCAAAAGTAATCTCATAGAGATACTACACATAAAGTGCAAAATGCTTCATAAGCAACAGCTTGATGAATACGCATGCCGTTCTAGAACAGCCTTTTCTAAACGCTAGGACCCATAACACCTAGTGTGCATGCATTTAGCAAAAAACTGATCCAAACCTGAATATCCATGGTGATCCTTGCCAATACTTATGGCAAATGTGATGTGCCTAGCACACATTAAAAAGGAATGTAAATAGTTCTGTAAAGAAACTAAATACTTTTAGTTGCAATCTTATGCAAGCCTTCCTGAAACATCTGAACCATAATAGAAGGTGAAACATTAATTAATTCTAGGAACAAACAATGAAACTTTTTCATTAAAAACTTAGAGCCTTGCTATATGCACAAACAACCATATGTAATGTTGTTTAGCAATACTTGTACCTAAGCAAGTCACTATAAGTATTCGACAATTTTTTACCACCGAAATTGCTCATGATACGTCGTGCTAAAAATGGTCTAGAAAACAGATGTGACCAGTACCTAGGGACTTTGTCGTGACACATATTTGAAAAAGTGGGCCTCAATGTCAGTCCCAGAGAATCATATTTGTCACATGTGGAATATGTCTCAATTAAGGATGACTAAAAAAAGAACATCCTACAAGTACAAGATGTACTTGTGTGTGGAGGTAACTCTAAACACTCTACGACAAGAGTGAGAAGGACCCTCATTCATTGCTCCACATTGGCTAAACCAAACTCCTTGAGTCCCTAGACCATGTTGTATCCCATGTGACAACATGTGCCAAATCAAACCCGACAAGTGGGTTCATAGCAGCATAATGTATAGTGGGCACTACGGCCCAAAATACTTGTTCCAACATGCCCTTAGCATGGCTCTGAAATATTCAAGTGTATTTAAACGACTTGAAAAAACCAAGCAATGCATACTAAAACCTGGAATAATACCAAACCCAACCAACATAGTTAACCGTGTACAAAATGATGAAAAAAACCTTGAGAAGTTGAATTCATCCGCTACCGCGTGGTATATTGCGGACTTCTTTCCTTGAAAGTATAGCGATAATAGATCAAACTGTGATCCTCCATGACTAGAGGGTGATTTAGCAATCATCCACTGGGTCTTGAAATTGTGCTACCATAGACACTCGCAGTGTGTTGGAATTAGCATTGCAAAAAAACACACACAGCTTGGAGAAGACGAAGGAAGCTCAAGGCACACAATAGAGAGTGTATTTCTTAGTGTGCAATGGAAAGATAAATAGCCCTAGAGTGATGGGCGTATATACAATGCTCGGGGGAAAAAACCTCCTAAAGAGGGAAAAAATGCCCCGGCGGTCCTAGTGTGTTCACACACATCACTACCACATGTATATGGTAACAAATCCCCCCTGGAGTGATGCGGTGAACGAGAGCTGGCACATGAGTAAAGGGAAGTGCCATGCCCTGAGGACATGATCAATCCACAAAGGGAAGTAAGCCGAAAGCTTTGCGGAAAGCTTCAAGCTTCTCACGAGACAAAGCCTTTGTGAAAAGATATGCAAGGTTGTCCTGTGTTGGCACATAAGCCAAGTTTATCTCTCCTGCTGAGAGCCTCTCTCTGACATAATGGTAATGCACCTCAATGTGCTTTGTGCGAGCATGAAAAACTGGGTTCTTGCAACTGGCAATGCGCACTCACTGTCAGTGTAGATAGTGTTGGCAGTGTCCTGTCCAACACCCAAATCAGCCATAAGGCGTTTGAGCCATACACACTCAATCCTAGCTGTGAAGACTGCCCTGTACTCAGCCTCACAACTCGAAGTGGCCACCGTAGGTTGCTTCTTGTTCAACCATGATATACATGAACTGCCAAGCATGAAACAAAAACCACTTGTGGACACTCGCGTGTCAAAACAACCAGCCCAATCTGAGTCTGAAAAAGCATGTAAGTCTGGCGGCAATGATCCCCCCTTGGGATAAAACAAGCCAAGATGTAAAGTGCCACTAAGGTAGCGGAAAATCCTCTTGACAGCCTGCCAATGCTTAGACCCTGGGCTATGCATAAATTTGTTGACCTGTGAGAATGCAAACTGAATATCCGACCTTGTGTTGCATACATAAATGAGGCAGCCAACAGCAGTTTGGTAAAGAGTGACATCAGCAGGATCGCGAGCATCATGTAGACTCAACTTCAAACCTGTTTCCATGGGAGTGGCAATAGGTTTGCAATCCTCAAGTCCAAACTTACATAGCAATGTCTCTATGTAACTTTTCTGACACAAGGCAATACCATCATCACACTGCTTAAACTGTATACCCAAGTAATGATGCAATAGCCCCAAATCTTTCATCTTGAAAGTAGCAGTCAAATCAGCCTTAAATTCAGCAGTATGTCTCTCATTTGGTCCAGTGATCAGCAAATCATCAACATAAAGAACCACAATGAGAAGTACGTCACCCTCACTCTTTACATACAATGTGCCGCTCTGTTGCACTGTTATGAAAGCCTCGTTTAACCAAATGAGTGTCAGCTTTCTCATACCAAGCACGAGGAGATTGCTTCAACCCATACAAAGCCTTCTTACATCTGCACACTTTGTCCTCTTGTCCTTTTATGACAAAACCGCGAGGCTGTGCTACGTAAACTTCCTCAAATATGTCACCATTCAAGAAAGCAGTAACAATGTCTGATTGATGTACATCCCCAACCAAAATGAGCTGCCAATGCACATAGAAAATGCAAGGTAGTCATACGACAAGTGGGAGCAAAAGTCTCTTCATAATCTATGCCTTTTTGTTGTGCATAACCCTTTGCAACAAGTCAAGCCTTATGGCGATCAATCTCACGATCCGTCTTGCGTTTCAACTTGTAAACCCACTTCGTACCAATGGCCTTTTTTCCAGGAGGCAAATCACATAAAGTCCATGTGTCATTTTCTATAAGTGCATCATATTCTGATTACATGGCAGACATCCAATTTTTTGAATTATGTGCTTCATCAAAAGACAGAGGCTCCTCAACATCATATAAGCTAGACACAGCCAAAGCATAACAATCTGATGCATAAGATGCATGGTGAGAGCCTGAACGAGTATGACTAGACAAAGGTGCATCCGATTTACTGTCACGCAAAGTGTGCACCAGCCATTTTGGCATACCTCTAGCCTACTCATTTTCATCCCTTTCCTCATCAAGTACATCATGTACATCTACATCAGTAGTAGGCTGATCTAGAACATTTTCAGAAACCCCCATAGGCTGTACATTTGCCTCATTGGAACTTAAATTCGTATTTCCAACACTGAAAAGAGGCAACAAAGTGTCATAAATTTTATGTGAGCTTACATTTTTGTCTCTAGTACATGACAGCAAGGGCTAAACAGAATCTTCCAGAAACACTACATCCCAAGAAACCAGAATACATTTTGTTTGCAGATGATACAACCTGTAACCTTTGCTTTCAACACTATAACCAACAAAATTAGATTTGACAGCCTTATCATCCAATTTCTTGCGTTGCACTTGTGGCACCAAAGCATATGCCAAACAGCCAAAAACATGCATGTGCTCAATAGAAGGCTTTCTATCATGCCATGCTTCATATGGAGTAATAGACTGCAAAGCTTTCGTAGGACACTTGTTTAGTACATAAGTGGCACACATGATGGCCTCAAGCCAAAAAGAATGCGGTAAAGCTTGACTTTTGACCATACATCGTGCCATTTCCATCAATGACCTGTTTTTCCTCTCAGCAACACCATTTTTTTGAGGTGTATAAGGCACTGTACATTGGTGTTTTATCCCACGACTAGCTAGAAATGCATTAAATTCATGAGACATATACTCCCCCCGTCGATCAGAACGGAGGGTGCCCATAGTACATTTTGAGACATTTTCAGCCATAGCCAGAAATTGTTTGAAGCACATAAAAACTTCAGACTTTTCTTTAAGCGAAAATACCCATGCATGCCTGGAGTAATCATCAATGAAAGTCACGAAGTACAGGTAATTGCCCAAGGAAGGAGTTTGCATGGGCCCACAAACATCACTATGCACAAGCTGCAACCTGCATGTGGCCCGGACTGAACCATCCTTTGGAAACTTAGAACGCTCCATCTTACCCAAAATACAGCCTTCACAAACATGTTTTACAGGTGCTTCAAGAGGTGGAAAAGAAGCAACCATATCAGATTTTTGCAAACGTAGCAAACTGCAAAATTCAGATGACCAAAACGTGCATGCCAAATTTTTGCATCTAAAATAGCCCTTGAATCTGCAACAGCATTTGCAAAATTTTGTCCACACTTGTCATACAAAGTGAGCTTATACATCCCACGGCACAAAAGGCCAGATGCAACAATTTCATCACCAAAACTGAGATCATGAATTGTACATTTGTCATCCACAAATTTGACTACAAGTCCAAGTCTAGCAAGTGCGGCTACAGACAAGAGATTCTTCTTGATCCCAGGTACATAAAGTGTATCAACAAGTGTGAAAGAACTGCCATTAACAGCAGTAAGCACAATCTTTCCAACTCCCTGAACTGGATAAGAGGCATTGTTGGCACAAGTGACTAAATTCCCATGAGGGACAGACTCGAGAGAGGTCAACAATTCACGATGTGAGGTAATGTGCTTTGTAACACCACTATCGAAATACCACACATGTGAATCTGCAGCAACTGACAAGCATGCATCATGGACAGCAGGATTGTAAGTGCACTCTACGCTAAAAGCCCATTCTGCATCAACATCAGCATTACAGTCTCCTTTCACAGAAGACTCAACAATGGCTGCATTTGTAGTGGAACCAACATTTGCAGTGGAACCACCCTCTTTCTTCTTAGCCTCTTTGGCCTTCAACTTAGGACACGACTTTATCAAGTGATCATTAGCTTTACAATAATGTCAACGCATCTTCTTTTTGCCCTTATCACCAGAATTGCCAGACGAAGTGCTACCAGCAGAAGCATTAGGAACAGTATTTTTGCCGCTCGCAGCAGAACCATAAGAAGTGACTACATTGTTGTTACCACCCTTTCTTTGAGAAGC
The DNA here is from genome assembly GCF_014529385.1 of Adiantum capillus-veneris. Taxonomy (NCBI): domain Eukaryota; kingdom Viridiplantae; phylum Streptophyta; class Polypodiopsida; order Polypodiales; family Pteridaceae; genus Adiantum; species Adiantum capillus-veneris. The sequence continues at coordinate 2,064,098 of NC_140940.1, read as the reverse complement.
AATAAAAGCCTGTTCAACTACACGCTGCCTAGTCCTATTTTTTTTGGAAAGTGACTCTTGCAGCAGCAATTTGCATAATGCATCAAACTTGATTTCCTCGGGTCATAAGTCTCCAAGTACTAGCAAAAGTCTGGTAAGAATCTAGTAAGGCATCAAGAACAGTCTGCACAAGGGAACTATGTGAAATGACTTCACCTACAGAAATAAGTTGCTCATTGATATCCTTGACACTAGAAAGGAAAGTGTCCATATCATCTTTCTCATGCATAATATTCAACTCCAGCTCTTTACGCAGCAAAGCAATTTTAGCCTCATTGCGACTTGCATAAAGACCAGCCAAAATATCCCAAGCCTGTTTTACAGATTTTGCTGAACGGATGTGAGGAACAATGGTACGCTTCACAGATAACACAATCAATGCATGAGCCTGCACATACTTAACATCCCAACGAGCTTGTTCTGCCATAGGCAAAACAACTCTAATAGCAGCAATCCTTGCAGCAAGACCTGCAACATCCTCAACATCGCCTACATCCTCAGAACCAGGACGTACATCAATGCCCTGCACAATGTTCCAGACGCCCTTTGACACAAGAAAATGTTGCATCATATAAGCCCACATAGGGTAGTTGTCCTTATCCAACCGGTTCTCAGCAGCAAACATCTTGAACACATCTGTGTTGTTGTTGTCAGCCATGGTAAATGTTGCACCTGATGTGAAAACTACCCGAAAATAGGAGAAATGGAGCGAGAACAACACGTGCTATATAGAAAAAACTGTAGAAGACTATAGGGCACCTGTTATGCAAAAAATGACACTGATAAAAATTCTGCACAAAATGACGAAATTGCCTGTGCTGATCTGCCTGTAGTGGAAACGGAGGCTGAAATGAGCCCAAATCAAAAATCTGAGCAGACCTAGCTCTATGAGCCCACCCAAAGTATTTATCGGCCTCTGAACGCTCGCCAAAGCTCACTGAAATTGGAGAAAGTGAGCAGGCATGTACTGGAGCATCTGGCAACTAAGCCCGGGAGGATGCAACCTACTCTGATACCAATTGTTGGAATAGGTTGCAGAGAAACACACACAGCTTGGAGAAGACGAAGGAAGCTCAAGGCACACAATAGAGAGTGTATTTTTTAGTGTGCAATGGAAAGATAGATAGCCCTAGAGTGATGGATGTATATACAATGCTCGGGGGAAAAAACCTCCTAAAGAGGGAAAAAATGCCCCGACGGTCCTAGTGTGTTCACGCACATCACTACCACATGTATATGGTAACATAGTTCTATAGAGAGAGCAGGAGATCCACACAAGTGAAATACCTAGCTCATACAGACATCCATACTGTCTCAAGTGATTGTTGCATCTATACACCGTGTTATAGATCTGCCTATGCGAGTGGAGTCCATTCAAAACTCAACTCCATCGTCGCACCAAAACATGTAGTGCATACAAAATATCCAAAAGATCTGTAATGGCAAGACTCTTGCTTGACCAGTAACATCAATGGGAACTCCAAGGGATAGATCTGTTCAAGCTGGAGAACAATCACGCAAGAAATACCAGCCTTGGGTCTTACCCCAGATCTTGACAATGGCTCTTAGCAAGTGTGGCTGATAGCCCTTCTGTGAATTACAAATTAGTGTTCAATGGATAAATTGATGAAGACGAATTGGAGTGGTGTCTTGACCACTTACTAGCTGAGAGTGAGAGCACCTTGGCTCAGGCTGACTCACGAGCAAAACATGTATCAAAATATTTGTAAAAAATTTTCATTATTCTTTGAGAGAGAGAAGAGCATGCTGGGCTGAGGAATTGTCCTTATACGACTATGACATGTATAATTGATTGCCATGCTCTTGTGCATCTTATGCCTAACGTGCAACTTATCCTATAAGAATGCAACAGTTTTTTTGTTATGACTCTCTCATTGAGAGAGGTAACTGAAAAACACAAACAAGTCACATATTCATGCACCTACCGTGTATGTGGTTGTGACTGTACTAAAAAGACTTAAATGTGGCACTTTTCCGGAGAATTAAGATCAAGATTTATGTTCTTTTACTGTGGTTGTGCGTTGTCAACAACCAGAACGCATGTCTAAACAATCTAGAACTTTCCTTGTCCTTGACAAAGTGTCTGGTGTTATAGCGAAAGCGTAATCTATGAGGCTGTGGAGTTAAATCCACTTGACCAACATCCTTTGCATGCGAAATTGTAATCCCTTGGCTACTATGCGTCCTCAAGCAAGAGAGCCAAAACCATGAGTGCCTTGCACAGTCTACATCGGTAGTGATGCATCATAACGCGATGTCACCACACATAAAAGGGGAACAAATTTCTAATCGTAACAGTTCCCCAAACTTGTGTGCCAATGCCCTTGATACCAAATCAATAGGCAGTAGCATGGCCCGCGTGAGAAGCCTTGCTTCATGTGAAGTTGTCAAAGCACTTTTCTTTACACTACCTACAACAGTTTCCAAATGAAACATGTAAACATGGAGAATAAACAAAACTGAATATCGTCTAACCTGGTCATCCTGTTGTAACCAGTTTTCTGGAGATGTCGGAAGAAAAGCTCGCTCAAATGTAGATCATAACCATCTCTGTTGTGCGAGAGAAATTTGTCATGAGATATCCTGCAGGCATATGGAGAAATTCCCCAAGGGCGTGTGCTCATAGCATACCCCAAACGGGAAAAATCTCAATGTAAGAGTCGTAAATTGAAGCCTTGCTTCACATAAATATGTTTGTGTTGAGAGCCAACGGCTGTGGCGGCAGATATCATAACAAAAAGAGTCGACCTTGTCAATCATGTACCAAGAATGGACCTTGTCTACTTGTACATTGGATTGAGAAGGTATGTATGGGTACTTGCTGAGCTTAATTATTGTTGTCCTTGACCGTATAGGTTTGCGGTGAGCGGCTGAAAACTCGGACAAACTTTCCCTAGGATCCATGTTCTTAGCAAAATTTCAAATCAAGAACTTGAAACAATCAGCATCTCAATCTGGAACAAGTGGTCATCCATGCCAAACACCTTTTCCGCCTTCCACAAGTCTAGCAATAGTCCGTGACTATCTCCTTCAGATGCTGATACATTGCTGGTTTGCCTTGCCTTTGGAGAAAACTTGAACCGTTGATGGACGTGCTCTATCAAGGCACTCAGTAGAAGCCATGCTTCTGATCGAGATTGTGTGTACTCAAGCCGTGCTTGATGCGGGCTTGCAACTAATAACTGGCCCTTGCCAATAATGTAGGCAACAAAATTTGAATGCTGCAGATAACTGTCACAAGTCGTGCTTGTGCTTGGAGTGGTTAAAGTGTGATCATCTCTGTTGCATGATATAACTATGCAGCATATTTTGAAACATTTACCAAACAAACAAAAATCTATGCATACCTTGTTAATCATGCGACTCGACTTGCCGTGCCGTCAATCTCTTGCATGATGCATGAACATGCATGCTAAGCTTTTCGTATCCGTGTAGATGTTCCTTGCTGCTGAATCTCGAGTTGTGCTCAAAGATATATGATTTGGTTGTATTTGTAACCATGTTCCCTACCATGGTAGGTTGTAGCCTTGCTGATCAATGCGTCTATGATCCTTGAATAAATAGAAATATCGCCTTTGTTCTGGTCTCCTTGCCATTTCCAACCCACAATTTTTAGATTATCAAAATATTTATGCCATATTGTTAATGGCTTGCAATCTGTATCGGTGTTGTGTACTTTCATTGGCTTGTACCGATTGGCAAGACCTCGAGGGCTTGTGTAGATAATGTAGCACCGTGGGCCTATGCCCCTAGTTGGGTAGGGCAAGTAAATCAATGTAAATTTTTTAAAAAAAATTAAAAAAATTTAGCTTTGTTTTTGGATGCAACAGCGATGGTCAACTGCTGCGCCATGAACAATCTGCCCTATAGGGCGCCACAGGCCGCAAGGCGGGTTGCTACAAAAGCGTGAAACGTGTCGCAAGCCAAGGCGATCACATACAGACAGCATCATCTTTCCTTTGTGCAGGTCGGTTGAGCAAGGCTCCCGCCAAGAGAGCGTTCCCATATCCCAGATTTCGCGAGTAGAGAGGCGTTTCCTCCGGCCTATGCCCCCCATGTTCTCATGCAAGGGCTCGGTCCCGCGACCCCTACCCTCTTCATAGCCTTGGTTGAGAGAAAACAAGCTCTTGCATCAATTGTGATTCAAATCAAAAACTTGCATACAATCCCTCTAGCCATCTTCTTCCTTAAGGCTAACGAGAGAGAGAGAGAGAGAGAGAGAGAGAGAGAGAGAGAGAGAGAGAGAGAGAGAGAGAAATCGAAGATCCATGGCAAGCTCCTCCCTGTCTCCTTCTTCTTCCTCCCCCTTCTCCCCTGAGCTCTAATATTACCAGTGAAACATAGCCTTCATAGCCTTGGTTGAGAGAAAACAAGCTCTTGCATCAATTGTGATTCAAATCAAAAACTTGCATACAATCCCTCTAGCCATCTTCTTCCTTAAGGCTAATGAGAGAGAGAGAGAGAGAGAGAGAGAGAGAGAGAGAGAGAAATCGAAGATCCATGGCAAGCTCCTCCCTGTCTCCTTCTTCTTCCTCCCCCTTCTCCCCTGAGCTCTAATATTACCAGTGAAAGGGCAAGGGAACTGAACATGCTCATCACCACCCAGCCATGCCCTATATAGGCCAAGGTAAATATAGGGACCCCCTTGACTGCATGTTCGTCCTGGCCCTTGGTCGTGCCTGGTCCTACCCTTGGCATGACAAAATTGAAGAGATGCATTGTAGCTACTAACTAGCCTTTTTTTCAAGTGCACACTTAAAAAATAAATATATTGGCACTTAGTAAATTGGTGTAGGGTGACTAAGAAGGATCTTATGTTTATACAAAAGGCATAGTTTTATTAGTTGATTAAGGGTAAATACACTAGAGTATGGCCTCTTTTTTTTCACCAAACTAGTTCTTCTTCTTATAAGTGTAAGCTTTTGCTTTTATTGGAGTTATTCACTTAAACTTAGCAACTTGTTGAATGCTACTAAAATCCTAATTTTTTTATGTCTTCTAAAATAGTGTCATGGAGTGAAAAATTCATCAACGTTCTTTGGAACAATACGGCACCTTGACAAAGATAGCTTCAAAAAGGCCACGAGTTGCGAAGGAAACCAGTAAGGCACCTACTACCATTGTTATTGATGCTGATGATGAGAATGCAAGAGATACTAGTGTGGAGTCGGACAAGAAAAAGGTGCATAGAAAGATTTGGCAAGATGAGTGGTTAGATCGGTTTAAACCTTAGCTTGTATATGATGACAAGAAGGTGAGGCTTTTTTGCACATATTGTATGAACTATCCATGTCATGCTAAATCTGTTACTCCAAGAAAGGTTCCAGGAATTTTAAAACAAGTAATCTTCTTAGCCATGCTCACACACAATCCCATAGGGATGCAAGGAATGCACAAGTGTTTGCAAAACCGGCCATGCAAAAGGGTTTGAAAAAAATGCATTCAACTCAAGAGGATTCATTGCTCAATTTGTTCAAGACAGCTTACTTTATTGGTAGAAATTACTTGTCATTTGCATTGTATCCTTCTTTGCTTTCTCTAATGAAGGATTTTGAGGTTAAGTCTATGAAAAGCCTTTACAATGATGATAAGGCATGCTTGGAGATGGTGAAATGTATTGCACAATCCATATTGCAAGTGACCATAGAAAAAGTGAAACATAGTCCATGGTTTGGTGTGATGGTGGATGATTCCACCGATATTTCCAATCACCATCACATGGTTATATACCTTTCTTATTCAGAAGAGGGATTGATGCCTTGTAATGAATTTTATGGTATTCGCACCACCGATAGCACGGCAAAGGGGATCTTTGATACCATCATGCTTGAGCTAGAAAGATCTAATTTAGTCCTCTCTAGGTTGATTGCCTTTGGTTTCAATGGGTGCAGCACAATGGTTGGTAGGAAAAAGGGAATGTAAATCCAACGTTAACTGCTATACATTGTGTGGCACACCGCAAAAATTTAGCCATATGTGATACTAGTAAGAAGATTACATATGCAAAGAAAATAGATGTACTTGTGAATGCAATAGCCAATTATTTCTCAAGTAGTTCTAATCGAAGGGATGCTTTGAATGACTTACAAGAGTAATTTGATTGTGAAACAATTAAAATGCAACGTATCTTTGAGATACGATAGCTTAGTCGTCATGCATCCATAACAAAGATATGCAAGTCATTAGATGCATTTTAATTGTGAAACAATTAAAATGCAACGTATCTTTGAGATACGATAGCTTAGTCGTCATGCATGCATAACAAAGATATGCAAGTCATTAGATGCATTGCTTGTGGATTTGGAGAAAGAACGTATAGACTTGTATGATGTTTTAAAAACTTTTGAATTCATTTTTTCTCTACACTTTCTTGCTGACATCTTGCAAAAGGTAACGGATTTAAGCTTGAGATTCCAAAAGGACTATGTGGATGTTACCACCATCCATGGGATAGTCAAAAGTACAATCCTTTGTATCAAGGATGAGTATTTGGATGAATGTGAGCTAGATCTGAATGCGGCTCAAAGGTGCATTGGTGGATACCCTATTATGCGGGATTATGGTGCTACAAATGGGTATATGTATGCTTTGCGGACTTCCTTGAAAGGAGACATGTTTTTTGGGCAAAAAATCATGAGAGATGTTGAAGGTGTGGATTTGCAAAATTCTTTAAACTTTCAATTCAAGTATGCAAAAAAGTTGTGTGAATCCCTTCAGAAGCACTTTGTTGATAATTCCCCTTTGCATGCAATCAAAATATTGGTTCCGGCTCAAGATCCTATGTATGAGAGATTACTCAAGGAGTATGGAAATGATGAATGTGACACAATTGCTTTATTTTATGTTATTTCCAAAAGGGTTGCTAATGTGTCCTTTGCTCCTATTATTGATGGGGAGGCTTTCAAGGTTGAGTTTAGAAAGTTCAAATGCCAAGCGGGTATTGATTTTGCTAAAATAAGCCTCATGGAAGTGGCTTCATTTCTTGCAAATAATTCCATTTGGAAGGATGCTTTTCCTAACATCTTGAAGGTTTCCCAAATTGCTCTCGTGCAATGTTGTAGCATTGTAATTTGTGAGTGGGGATCTAGTGCCCGCACAAAGATTAAAAACAAATGGTGGAATCGATTAGAGATAGAGAGCTTGAATGCATTGATGGTGATTGCCATTGAAGGTAGAGATGAGTTTGACTTCTCTAATGCAATGGAGATTTGGAAAAGTGAGACAAGTAGGCACCTCTTCACTCAAGAGGGGATCTCAACCATTGATGTTTGATGCATGAATGTTGGTGGATGTAAGACACTTTTTGTGGATGCAAGGCTCTTTTTGTGGATGACTAAGAGATATATCAGCTTCATCGAGCCCATCTATGTAAGTTTTTGTGGATGCCCAATGGACCCAAGTATTGGCTTCAGCAAACTTTTTTGCTCTCCTATGCACATTGCTCTTGGTCGAGGACTTCGTTTTGTACATGTGCATACCCCTGGATATCATATTGGATACTTTTTTGTGATTATTTCTTTTTTGGAATCCCTCTTTAATAACTCTACTTATTGTTGCCTCATAAGAACACTTTTACTCTCTTGTAGACCTTTTAAAGAGCCTTTATGTATTTCTAAAAGCAAAGCCTTTTATGTAAACATTGTCTTTGTTAATTAAAGAACCTAAAGGACTTTGGCATCTTCTTGTCTAAATTAGTCCTTTTTTTTAAGTCTTTATGAAAAATGTAAGGTGTTTACTTTGCAAGTAATGACATTCTCATAGCACCTAAAATTAGTTGTAAGCTATGCTATGTGTTCGTTTTTTTTAATGGTTTGCTATGCATGAAAAGAGATATAAAGCTTTGTATTAAAAAAATTTACAAGGTGCTTATTTTTTAAGTAAATGCATTTTTATAACACCTAGGAGCTTCAAGTTAAGTAGAATGGTTTGTTTCAACGGTTTATGTATGAAAAGAGATTCACATTTTTATAGGATTCTTCAATATAAGTTCCTACTCCCTATTGAGCACTTGGAAAGGTAAGTGACATATATATATTAGTATTTCTCACATAGTGAAAGTACTCTATAGTAATGTTCTTGAAACTAAAAATGAAACTCTACAACTTAAAAAAAAGTGACATATATATATTAGTATTTCTCACATAGTGAAAGTACTCTATAGTAATGTTCTTGAAACTAAAAATGAAACTCTACAATTGATTCAAAATGGAAATGTTCCCTATTTGTTTTGGCTAAAAGGAGAAAAAACTCATGTCTTTTGGGGCAAAAGGGAAGCTTCCTCTTAAGATTTTGATTTTCCTATTGCAAACTATAGGGAAGGAAATTTGTAAGGTTGGGATTTTGATTTTTCCCGAACATTGTAGGGTAGTAGTCTCCTCTCATCATTATCTCCTCTCGGTAAATGCAGTTGAATGTAGTACTCTTGTCCTGGCTCCTTCCCGAGAAGGAGCGACAGGGCATCCTTTGTCCTCGCTTAGTTGAGCGTCAGCTACAAAAGAATAGCCTCCTAAGCCGTGACAATCTCATCTTCCAACTGCACGACAGGTTGAAAAAACGAAAGCCACCAGGTCTGTGTTGTAATAACGAAAGCTAAGGTTCATGAAGGGGGTCATCCGCGTTAGCGCAGATGACCCTCTCATCAAGCTGATCACGTGATTCTATGTGAGTTCACAAGCAGGAAATAAGAAGCTAAGGTTCATGAAGGGGGTCATCCGCTTTAGTGCACATGACCCTCTCATCAAGCTAATCACATTCATTGAAACATAAAAATGATTCTAGATGAGTTCACACGCAAGAAATAAGAAGCAAAGGTCCATGAAGGGGGTCATCCACGTTAACGCAGAGATGACCCGCTCATCAAGCTAATCACGTTTATTTAAACATAAAAATTCTTTTAAATGAGTTCACACACAGGAAATAAGAAGCAAAGGTCTATGAAGGGGGTCATCTGCATTAACAGAGATGACCCTCTCATCAAGCTAATCAGGTTTATTAAAGTATAAAATGTTTTGAAGTGAATTTACATGCATGAAATAATTTCTAAGCGAGTTCACACGAAGGAAATTATAAGGAAAATGTTCATGAAGGGGGTCATCCGCGTTAACGTAGATGACCCTCTCATCAAGTTAATCAGGGTTTATGAAGGCATGAAAATGCTTCTAAGCAAGTTCTCACGCAAAAAATTAGTAGTAAAATGTTCATGAAGGAGGTCATCCACGTTAACGTAGATGCCCCTCTCATCAAGCTATCCGCACTGTATCTGTGAGCTACCTAAGCGAGTTATCAACAAGGTATAAAATGCTAAGCAAAATGTTTATGAAGGGAACTTTGGCTGAAGCCCTTCATAAGGAAGGTTATTTGTCCGCATCTTCATTATGTAATACGGTTGAAGCCGTTCATAAGCAAGGTTATTTGTCCACATTTTTATTTGCCTTAGGGGTTGTTTCTAATTATCAATTATCAATTAGGGGTTGTTAAAAATCTACATTATCAATTTTTGACAAACTTGTTGGTTTTGTAGGTTTTGTGAACAAGGTATGGCCCCCAAGAAACGAGTACAAAAGGTAGTGAATATAAAGAAAGGTTAGTATTCACTTTTTTTTAATGTGTTATATCTTGAGTTTCAATTTAAACATTGACTAAGACATTTGATTTGCACATGTTCTGTAACAAAAAAGGGTTACTCACTCAGATATGGACATGTGTATCAAACTTTGAGTGAGGAAGCGCAGTCTAGGACTCCTGCACATTTGCATTTATCTACATTTCAAGAGAAAGAAGGTGTGGGAGAACCTTCCCATGATGTGGGTAATGATCAAGATGAAGAGCAACAAAATACTACCATGCTATCACCTTGTGCTCCAATTAATATCTCCACTACACAAAATGTTAGCCAATCACAATCTGAGGGGCGTGATACCATTAATGATGTGGGATTTGGGCATAAATGGATTCTTGGACAATCATTTAATTTGGGGTTGTTAGGTGACGTGTTTTCAAAATTCTTTCTAGAGCGCAATAGCCCTCCTCCATTGATCCCTTTGTGCAGACTGATTCCTAATGAAGCAATCCGCACACTCTCTAACCAAACTGAGGCAGTTCATGATTCTTTTGATATTCATGGATATGTTGATGCATCTGCCCCTTTTCTGGTCTCTCTAACTCGCCCTGGAAGCTCTATCTACTTCGTTGTGACACAACTAGATCTTCAAGAGTGGGGACCAAATTGGGTTCTTCAACCTGAGACATTCAAAACGGAAATTGAAGGAACAGAGTGGGAGGATATCAAAGGTAAACAATTTCTATTTTGGGATGGTAATCATCGTGTGAAAGCATGGTTGCCACGTGTGTGCGAAGGTAAGATACTTTTAAAGTGGCTAAAGTTTTTTTAATTATGGAGCAATTCATCCCAACATTTGGTAAGTTTCTTTATTGTTAGCCTGGTCACACATTCCGTCTCGCCATGTGCATGTAAGGTGTCAATTTTTGATGATTGACAAGAAGCAAGAAGGAGAGTTTCTATTGGCTTTGAGGGCAGACTCTTTTGGGAAGCCATGATTTTTAAACACAAAAGCTTCCTCTCATTTTTTCATTTTCACCCCCCCCCATATATGATACCCCCCTCCCTTATTTTTAAGCTTGGGAGATAGATTATTGGGGGGGTTTCCTAACTTATATACTTATGTAGCTTGTAAAAAAAAAAACCTCCCCTGCACTAACGTGGTGTGGTAAGTTTTCCATGGTGAATCCCCTGACTTATATGTTGATATTGCGACAACACTTGGTTTAAGAAACTCTATTTAACCATTGCATTTTGATGTTTTGATTTATGTGTTTCATGTACATAACAGCCAGATGACATAGACATGGAATTTTGGTGATTGTGTAGTATGAAATGGATGACATATTAGCACTTGGAATATATTTTGTCTTTGAGGGTTCTTAACATGATTTGGTAGATTACTCTCTCTATACATTACATTTTTTTTGTTTTCAATTGTGTTTGTTTGTACATGATGGCCACATGATGTGGACATGGCATTTTGGTGATCGTGTGATTAGATTATATGATTGAAGGTTTCTTATGTAGTATAATATGTATGTCGCACTACCATTTTGAGGTTAGTTTTGTTGAAACCTTGGGCTATGGTGGGTGCCACCGAGGAGCCATGGCGAGTAAGAAGGCGTGCAGAGAAAAACGAGAGAGAGAGAGAGGAGAGACTAGACACAAGCCAAAAAATAACACGCTATTGTTTATTACATCTTGTGTAAGAGCCTTACATTGTATATATAGAAAAAGTGTGTCATGCAAACTGGGCTTATAACTGAACTTTACTACATGCCTATAAGAGGCTTTTCCCACGGGCTGATCAACAAGGGCTTGAACCCAACAATCCCCCCCTCAAGCCCAAAGTGGACAAGTAACTCATGATACCTCAAGTTTGTGGTGTACTCGTCAACCATGAGTTTTAGGTTTTCTCACAACCAAGGATTTTTTGTGTATCCATATCCTGGTGCTAGATCAGTAACCCCCCCCTTGAACAGATAGGGTGTAGGTCAAATATGTAGCTACCAAAAATGGAGTTTTTGGTTCACTGCCAAACCTTGGGTTTATGGTGTACCCAGTAACCTCATGAGAGTGCAACAAAAATGGGCTGAGAACTGACAAAAATTGGGAGGTCTTACCACTTATCTTTGTGGCAGTGTCTATAACCCTTACAAAAGGGACATGACCATGATTGACAATTGACAAAATAAAACAAAGCTTTGACAAAACACCGATGATGACATAAACAAAATCATGGAAAACCTATGAGATTGAATAGTTAAAACTAGTTTTGATCATGTTCTAGAGAATTTGTTGATCTTTGATGTTATATGTGAATCTGCAAAAGAGCTTGAAATGAAGATTACTATCGAGCATGATTGGTTCGAGTATCTTTAAACACCTTTTCTGCAATGAATTCATCAAAGCCAATTGCAATGGTTGCTTCAGCTTGAGCTCCATAGATCAGCGGCTTGATTTGAGAAAGATATATAGCACCAAAATGCATTGGGTAATTCTCACACAAACCATACATCTCGAAGTCTGACACCTCGATGCGTCGGAGATTTTTATCTGCCTCTTGAATGGCTGTGACCTTTGCATGAGCTGTTGGATTGATGTATTTAAGGATCATGTTGTGACAGCTAACAACAACCTCATCCTTCAACGTCACCATTGTCGTCAAAGGCGTACATGCATGTCACATATAATTGTTTTGTAAGTGAAGGGAATGCACTAACCTGAGGTAAAAAAAACATGCATTTTAATGATGGGGAAGATGATGAAACTATACCCAAGAGTCATTTTTCAAGGACTCATTGGGCAAGAGCAACGACTGAAACTGTGGTAAAGCTTGGCGACATTGAGGAGCCGGTCTTAGCCCTTATAGACCATGGTTCAGCAATCAATCTTATGGCAAAGAGTTTGCACCATAAGGGGAAGTCCTTGATCTTATTTCCATGCATATAGGATGGTAATTGTTGCCTTGAGGCATTTCGAGTTTGAAACAAGGGTTGTGTTTATCTGAGGAGAGCTCTTGCTTATATTTTGGCTTTTGTTGGGGCTCCCAATTATACTAAATGTAGATCTTAATCGACAAAATAAATAGAAGTAGTTGATTTGCAATGAGAAATATCCTTATTCTATATATCAAATTTTTATTTTAGCATTAGCCCTCAAAGTGAAGTACCTAATGCTAGATTGCACCTAGTTCCCTCCTTTAGGAATTAGGGATGTCATATGGAAAGGAGAACATACATGTCATGTGTTTAGAGTGGAGAAAAACTCGCACAAAAAATCCAATTGCCAATAAAAGCTCATTGAACTATGCTCGCAAAAAAACATCCCCCAAAAAAGGTCTATACTGGAGGCCTATTGATGTGGACCACGGTTGGCGGATACGAGCTTCCAACATGCTTCCATGCAATCTTTACGGTGCATGTGCAAACGTCAAGGTAACTATTGGGGATGTTTGTGATGAGAAAAACTTCTTTATACAGGAGCATTCCTCCTACCCATTGATTTTGGGACAGCCCTACATACGGCTGTGCGAATGGAAACCAAGGTGCTAGATGATGGCTCGGCCTGTGCCAGGGGTTCGGAGCCAAGATGGTAAGAAAGCGGTTCAATTTTTGACTATATGTGTTGACCATGCCAGGAACAAAGACAATTTATGTGATCATCCAATGCCAAAGATATACAAAGAGTTCAAAGAACACAGATTTTCTCAGGATTTTCTTGGGGTGCCACTATAAAGCGGGACTATGGTGGCACATGTGACGAGAAGTTCTCCCAAAGAGAAACCTTCTCTTCATGATTTTTGGGATTGACATCTGAGGGTTCATTATTTTACAAAAAATTTAATGATTTACCTAAGTGGGAGAAACAATATGTTTTAAGTATTCAAAGTGAATTGCAGGGATGTGATGTGCTTGAACCAGATGATGTGATTTCAGGAATCTTCAGAGAGATTTCTTATGTTGACACTATGTTAGAACTTGAGGATATGATGCAATATAGGTTTCAAAGTGGAACTGATGTTGTTAAAGTGCATTCAATAGACATGTATGAAGATCTAGATAAATACAAGGCCCTTATGCATATTGAGGATGACTTGGGTAAAGCAGTCAAAGCACAGGTAGAGACGAAGTACAAGACTGTTGCAAAGAAAGTGAGACCACTGGCTACACCTCTACCAGAAGGAAGTGATGGGGTGATCAAAGAAGCTTCTTGACATCCTATGCTCAGGGATCCAAAGAACATTGGGCATAAATTCACTAAGGAGACATTGCAGTAGCTGAAGGTTGGAGAAGATGGTTTTCTCAACAAAGAGGAAATCAAGTGTTTTCAAGGTATGCTCAAAAACCACGGTAAAGCTTTTGCTTTTGAGCCAAGTGAGATTGTTTGTGTGGATCCAAGTGTTGTTTCACCTATGGTTATATTTATTGTTCCTCACATGCCATGGAGCTTACGTCCCATTCCAGTTCCTAAAGCTCACTTACCAAAGCTTATCGATTTGCTTAATGAGAAGATACAAATGGGAATTTTGGAACCATCATGTGCGTCATACTCAAATCGATGGTTCTTTGTTCCAAAGAAAATGGTACTGTAAGATTCATACAGGATATGCAGCCAGTTAACAAGGTAACAATCTGCAGTGTGGTTATTCGTCCAATCGTGGATGAATTTGTTGAGTCCTTTGCAAGTAGGTCAATTTACTGTATGGGTGATCTTTCCTCTGGATATGATCAATTTCAGTTAGCTTTGGAGAGCAGGGATCTTACAAAGATGCGTACACCTCTCGGGTTGGTAAGGATGTGTACTCTGCCACAGGGTGCTACTAATTATCTAGCTCATATGATGAATAGCATGAATAAGATATCAAGGGACTTTATCCATCATGTTACTATGCCTTTTATTGATGATCTACCAATTAAAGAATGTGAGGAAGGATCAAAAGATGATGTAAAAGATCAGAGGGGTGCCGATAGTTTGTTGCTCAACATATTGCTGACTGTGATGCTATTTCGTCCAAGCTTGAAGAAGTGTGGGGCATATGTGCAATCCAGAAGGTAGAAGGCCGAGTCCAACTAAAGTTGAAGCTATCCAAAAGATGAAGGAAACGTGCTCTTTGGTTACTAAAGTTCGTCGATTTTTGGGTGCATGTGTATTCTATCTTATTTGGTTGTCACATTTTGCTCATGTTGCAGAAGTGGTTTATCAACTGCTGAGAAAAGGTAAAAGATTTGTTTGGGAAGAAGTTCACACACGAGCTATCAGGAAAGTAAAGAAGATGCTTTTGAAGGATCCTACCTTGAGGAAAGTCGACTAGAAATGTGGAAGGCCAGTGATTTGAACAATTGACACTAGCCTGACAGGTATTGGGTGGGCTATAAATCAAGATGATGATGAAGGACATAGGTATGTAGTTCGATTTGGATCAAAGGTGCTCAAAGGTGCTTAATGTGCGACATCAACGAGGTTACCCACATGTTAGGAGAGAAATTTGGGGCATTGCTAATGATATAGGGTCTGATAAAGAGTATTTTATTGGAGCTTCAATTGTGGTAGAAACAGATTGATTGTCACTAATAGGGATGATTGTGAACTGATCTACTCCGGACATTGCCATGCTACAATGGATAGCCTCTTAACCTTGAATTTTGTCATATTACAGGCAGAGATAATCTTATTGCAGATACGTTATCAAGAGCTAGGTTTGAAGATGAAGAAGAGATGCTGACCACAAGTGATGATGCTGGCTAGAAGTTCTTCACATCTTCTTATCTACATGAAAATTGTGGTAATATGGCCCATATTTTTGGGGTATTTTCTGCGGAGTTTTATGATGGAGAGTGGCTTTTGATCGGTCGCTACCTTAGCACTCTTACTAAGCATGAAGGGTGGATTGATCAAGAGTATAAAAGGATCAGAAAGAAGGCTTACGGCTATTTTCTGAAGGATGGACATTATGGAACCAACCAAAGAGCCCTAGAGGGGTACCACAATGGGTTATTTGTGATAAAGTGACTCAACAGTAGGTTATCAAAGAGTTTCATGAAAGTTTATGGGTTGGACACAGAGGGGTCTAGACAACTTTTGTCAAGATTAATGATCGTTAGTGGTGGAAAGGTATGTATAAAGATGTGGCTCAGTTTGTGGAGACATGCTTAATATGCCAACAATATACTAATGTGCGACATCAATATGGATTGCATCCCACCTATCCACTGGCTATGCACTACAAGTGGGTGGTGGACCTTATTACAATGCCAATATGTGTTTGGCAGATGCGATACATTGTTCTTGTCAGAGAAGATTTTACTAATCAGGTGGAAGGCAAAGCTTTGTGTTCCAAAGCTACGAGTTCTGTATGCAAGTTCTTGCTTAAGGATGTTATTTCCAGGTATGGATGTGTTGGTAGAATTACTGCTGATAGAGGAGAGCTAGATGCAGATGAAGCTTGGGATTTCTTTGCTCATTTGGGCATTAAATTGGCTCTCTCTACAGCGTACAATGTAGAAGGTAATGGTAAAAGAAAAATAGGGTTTCCGCCTATTGTTAAATCTTTAGCAAAGGCATGCCAGGGACATATTAGTGATTGGCCTAAACTCCTACCATTTGCCTTATGGGCTGATCGAACTACACATAGTGTTGTTACAAGTTTTATGCCATTTGAGCTAATGTATGGGCAAAAACCCATTATGCCTACAGAGGAAGCGATTATTTCTTGGACCATAAAGCCATGGGAAGAAGGTATGTCTACAAAAGATTTTCTTTCTTTGTGCATCCACCAACTTGAAAGGCGTCAAGAAGATATTGAACAGGCTAAAGTGAAGCTTAAGGAAGCAAGGTTAAAGAATAAAGCATCATTTGATGGTAAACACAGACTATGACCTCATGCTATTAAAGATGGGTATTGGTTCCTTGTACATGACAGTAGCCTAGAGAACCAGTACACTGCTATGCAAAAGATGGTTAAACTATGGTTTGGACCATATGTAGTACTTCATGTTTATGATAATGCAACATATAAGCTATGTGAGCTGGAAGGCACTGAGCGAAAGGTGCCTATTGCAAGAAAAAGAGTTAAGTTGTTTAAGCAATAAGAAAGTGAGATTAATATTGAATATTTCAACACATCACCTCCTGAAGATAATGTTATGTATGCAATAGATGATGAGTCTCACGATGCTCTTGATTATGATACGTAAGTGCAATTGGCACAGACTGGAGGCTTCACAGGTTCAGAGGGGGTGGATATTGTGCAGCTCCGCTCCCATGCTAAGAAACATACCGAGAAGATGCACATTGAGCTTAATTGAAGCTTACCTGATGAATGATCAGTGTTCACGGCTTGCTAACAAGCTAGTTTTACGATCAATGTATGTCAAATGATGAGGCTTTAGAGGGCCAATAGATGCCTTAATGATACTAAAAGAGAGTATTCTTGAAGTGATCGCAGATGGGAGTTTATGATATAGAACTACAGTGCTTGAAGTGCTCTATCGGCTCGTCAATTGGAGCTATGGCGGTGAAGAAGTTATGGCAGTTTGAAATTTAAGTTGATGGCATATCCGTACCGGATTGGGCAATTGCATCTGAGAGGTTTGAGATGAAGTAAATGTATAGGGCCTGAAGTGCTCACTTTGTGGAGCACGTCAATCTCTTCAGATCAGCGATCGGAGTTCTAATTGCCAAGATATTGGCTGTTAAAGATTCACCAATGGGGACTGGTTCTGTCCCAAGTCGATCGATGTGCCATTTGGGAAATTTTTACTTCGACCAAGTTCCGGAAATGACATCTTTTGCAGTGCACTGATAATTATATATGCGAGAGGACTTGAATTGGGCACTACTTTAGTTAGCATATCTGTGTCATCATTGTGCATTGGTACTGCTTTAATTGATGTGTGTGCTCTTACAAAAGCACGAGCAGTTTAAAGGGTTAACAACTCTTGGAGATCATTGGTTGCGGGGAATGCCCAACACGGCTGTGGCAAAGAAGCTTTGGCTTGTTAACTAAATGCAAGGATTATTCAACACCTTGATACCGGCACAAAACTCATGATGCGATTGCTCGACAGGGGTTGCTGGAGAAAGATGTTGTGCTTAGCAATGCTTTCCCTATATGTATACGAAATGTGGTACCCTTACAAAGTGGCTAGGCCACCCAATTAAGTCAATCGCCGGCCGCCCAAGGCAAGTGAAAATGGCCGCCCAATACTTAAAATAAGGGCTTTAGTGTGGGAACAAGAGGAAAATAAGGGGGACATGCAGACAGCAGCGGACTAGCAATGAGGGAGGAGAGAGGAGCAGTGAGGGAGGAGAGAGGAGCAGCTCGCGCCGGCCATAGGAGGCGTCGGTTGATGCTGAGCAAGAAACAAAAACACCTCAGCACCTCATGGCTACCCCATTCGGCATTGTTTTTTATAGAGTTCGTCCAGCTTCCAAGACGGCCTACCACGTCAGCAAGGAGGTATTTTTACGCTCCCTACTAGCAACAACGGTGCCGTCGTTGCTAAGGGAGGAGAGGTTATTTATAGGGGGATTTTTCATGAAAAAGGATATACTCAACGAGAGTTAATGGACGAGAAGGGAGGAGGGTTAGCTTGAGAAGAGGGTAGCAAGGAGTCAGAGAGGAAGGAAAGACACTCTCTCTCTTGCTCTCAGATCTAAGCAAGATAGGGAAAGGCTAGCTCTCTCTCTTGCTCTCGGACATAAGCAAGGAAGAAGGCTCTCAGATCTAAGCAAGGAATGGAAAGCCACTCTTTCTCTCACTCTTGTATCACAAGCAAGACTCGATAAGGGGAGTTGTTGAAGGGAGTCAAGCTCAGTAAGCAATAAAAGAAGGAAGTCGACGACGATAACCAAAGACGTAAAGTGAATGACGATCGATTCTAGAAATCCAACACAAAAAAAGTTTTGTTCACCGATGAGAGCTTAGGTTTTGTTAATGTTTTTAACGAATTAGGGAGCCGTTAACTATAAAGGGAGCTTAAACTCCTAAACCATTGCTTGAATTAATTAGCAAGTGTTGTTAATGGCACTGCTTCAGTAATCATGCATCAGTTCATCAATGTTAATAGTCTTTAAGCGGTTTTTGTACGTTGTTAGCATTACCAAGTAATAACTACTTTATTGTGCGGTGCGGCAACTCTTGGCTCATAATTTTCCCACAGCCAACAACCCGGCACTGACTATCTCACGTTCCAAACCCATATCCCCCTAACAGCAGCCTTGCGATTTTGTCAAGAAAGGACAAGAGGACAAAGTGTGCAGATGTAAAAAGGATTTGTATGGGTTGAAGCAATCTCCTCGTGCTTGGTATGAGAAAGCTAACACTCATTTGGTCGAACAAGGCTTTCATAACAGTCCAACAAAAAGCGCATTGTATGTCAAGCGTGAGGGCAATGTACTTCTCATTTTTGTTTTTTATGTGGATGATTTGCTAATCACTCGTCCCAATGAGGCACATATTGCTGAATTTAAGGCTGATTTGATTACTAGTTTCGAGATGAAAGATTTGGGACTGTTGCATCAATACTTGGGCATACAGTTTAAGCAGTGTGATGGTGGTATTGCCTTGTGTCAGAAAAGTTACATAGAGACATTGCTATGGACTTGAGGATTGCAAACCTATTGCCACTCCCATGGGAACGGGTTTGAAGTTGAGTCTGCATGATGTTGGTGATCTTGTTGATGTCACTCTTTACCAAATTGTTGTTGTGGCTGCCTCATTTATGTATGCAACATGAGGCCGGATATTAAGTTTGTAGTCTCACAAGTCAGCAAATTTATGCATAGACCAGGGTCTAAGCATTGGCAGGCTGACAAGAGGATTTTTTGTTACTTGAGTGGCAATTTGCATCTTGGCTTGTTTTATCCCAAGGGGAGATCATTGCCGCCAAATTTATATGCTTTTTTAGACTCAGATTGGGATGGTTGTTATGACACGTGAGTGTCCACAAGTGGTTTTTGTTTCATGCTTGGTAGTTCATGTATTTCATGGTTGAGCAAGAAGCAACCTAATGTGGCCACTTCCAGTTGTGAGGCTGAGTATAGGGCAGCCTTCTCACAGCTACGGTTGAGTGTGCATGTCTCAAACGCCTTATGACTGATTTGGGTGTCGGACAAGACATTTCCAACATCATCTACACTGACAGTCAGAGCGCATTGGCAATTGCGAGGAACCCAATTTTTCATGCTCGCACAAATCACGTTGAGGTGCATTACCACTATGTCAGGGAGAGGCTCTCAACAGGAGAGATCATCTTAGCTTATGTGCCCACACAAGATAACCTTGCAAATCTTTTCACAAAGACAATGTCTTGTGAGAAGTTCAAAGCTTTGGGCTTGCTCCCCTTTGTGAAGTGATCATGTCCTCAAGGCATGTCACTTCCCTTTACTCTTCATGTCGGTCCTCGTTCACCGCATCACTCCCAGGGGGGATTTGTTACCATGTACATGTGGAGAGGTGAGAGAGAGAGAGAGGACAACAGACACTGACAGCTCCGGCAATCACCGTAATCATCAATGAATTGAGTAAGGTTTAAGGTACAACATAATCGATAACCAAGTCGGACTGTTAACTGCACCACTTGGGTTAACACTGAGAACTAGGATTTAAGCTCCCTTTACAAGATTGTGCAGGTTGTTAAGAGCTACGTGACTTATCAACATAATTAACACAATTTAAGCTAATTACCATGATGGAGTTTCCCTCCATGTCGCTTTTTCTGCATCTCTCCTCTATTGTGGTCAAGAACTCTCAAAACTCTCGTTCAATTGTCATTATTCTCCTCTTCAATTGCTGACATGAGCTTTGCAAAAAGCTCTCTAAACTCCCTTTGTCTTTGTGTCCCCTTGTTACTCTCTTTGTCTCTGTCTCCAATTTCTTCTGGCACAATTGCCAACAATAAGCTCCAAACTTCTCCTCTGAATGTCTTGCTCTGATTGCCCTTGGTACTTCCTTTCTTGCTTAGTTGAGATATAGAGAGATAGAGATCTCCTAGTTCCCTGCCATCGCGCTGTCTTCCCCCTTTTTCTACGCCCCTTCACACATGGTATGCCCTTATTTTATTTGGGCGGCCATCCCATGGGCGGTCCTTGCCCATTTTCAAAGCCCTTATGGGCGGCATGGCCAACCTCACCTTCAAGTTGCAAGCATAGGCAATAGATTTTCGTCGGAAGGCCTTCCCTTCGCATTCGGTTAGAAGATCCAAAGCTTCCATAGCCATAATGGCATTTTCAAGAATCAATATGTTCTAGGAGACGCGAATTTACATTGGAAGCTCGTCAATAAATTTACATGCTTTTGTAAGGGCACCACATTTGACATACATAACTTTCAAAGCATTTCCGGCATACAACTCAACTAGAGCACTGCCAAGCACGACGTCATTTGTAATGGAATTAGCCTTTTAACGTGAGTTGGAGCGGAAAGTGAATAACATATTGAGCATTCCTTTGTGTGTAGATGTAGAATGAGAAAGAGAGTGCTTGGATGGAGAGAGCAACATTAACACATTACTTCATTAACATGGCATGAACGATACTTGTAAAAGAGAGTGAGTTTAGAGAAATTGACACCAATAGAGCACCGGATTAGTTGGACGGTTCCCCCTCCAATAGGCATTTGTATTATAGATTCTTCCATGATGGAAGACTTGTTTACAATACAACTTATTGTGTTCCTTGAGACCTTCTTGATGAGGTGAAGATGGCAAGCTTCACTCACCAAGAATTAGCATAACAACAACAATAAACATGATTAGCATGAACTTGAAAAATGCCCAGCCTCAATCCCAAGACCTCAAACACCATGAAAGGTGAGGAGAGCTGGCAGGGAGTGAGGAAGAAGAGAGAAGTAGAAGTATCTCTACGAGAAAGCAGTACCCCCTTGCACATAATCACTCATAGCTCTTGTAGCATAGCTTAGCATAGTGATAATGGAGATTAGACAGATTGATAAGCAAGCACAAGCATTCTCTTGTGTGGATTTGCATCCATAGCCAAGAGCTTGTTGTAGTAGGCACTCAACTTCTCAAGCTTGGAGAAGGAGATGGAGTTCTTGCTTCACAAGAGTATGTGAAGATAAGAATGAGAGAGGGAGAGGGCTTGTGGGAGGCTCAAAATGAGAGAGAGAGAGAGAGAGAGAGAGAGAGAGAGACAGAGAGAGAGGTAGCTTGGTCGACCCCCTTTCCTAGGCTTCCCTTGAAGCTCATTGGGCCATGTAGCCCTCTAGCCAATGAGAGCTTGGCTCCCTTTGGGGCAAGGTGTGACAAATGTTCTTATTTCCCTCTTGTGAGGCTAAGCTAGCACCCCCCTTGCTTAAGCAGAGCCCCTGCTTAAGCACAGCTCCTGCTTGCTTGAGCAGTGTGTCTCTACACCTGACATGTGGCCCCTTTCCTCTCATGCGAGTATGGGCCCTTGGTGAGGTGCACACACACTACCTACCTCCCTCCTTTGTAGGGCTCGCCCCCTTCTTTATAGCTAGTTCTTTGAACTTGTTGGTAAGCAG
Source organism: Adiantum capillus-veneris (assembly GCF_014529385.1). Lineage (NCBI taxonomy): Eukaryota > Viridiplantae > Streptophyta > Polypodiopsida > Polypodiales > Pteridaceae > Adiantum > Adiantum capillus-veneris. Next base: position 2,041,971 of record NC_140940.1, on the reverse strand, counting down.
GCAGGCCCCCTGCTTAAGCACAGCCCCTGTTTAAGCAAGCTGCCCCCTTGCCTGCTTGGACATTAATTGATTAAAGTTAAAAATTAAAGACTATGTCTTAAGGCTTTTAACACTTACCTTTGTAGGCTTTAATGAAGCCAACCCTAAGGTCTTCTAGAGATTCATTAAGTGCATCTTGCTCTTTGTTAAGCTACCTCCATTATGGACCCTTAATGAGATGCAGTCATCTCTCCTCTCGGTCCCATGGTGAAGTGAGCTTAAAGCACTTATGGCACCTAGCTTTTTAGTAGACTATCTCCCTTTTGGTCTCTAGTTAGAGGTAACATTTTCTCTCATTTAGGCCCATGGTTGAGATATGTCTGCAAGCACATATCTATATTCTAACTCTTTTATTTGTTGGAATTAGGGTTGCAGAGAAACACACACAGCTTGGAGAAGAAGAAGGAAGCTCAAGGCACACAATAGAGAGTGTATTTCTTAGTGTGCAATGGAAAGATAGATAGCCCTAGAGTGATGGGCGTATATACAATGCACGGGGGAAAAAACCTCCTAAAGAGGGAAAAAATGCCCCGACGGTCCTAGTGTGTTCACACACATCACTACCACATGTATATGGTAACCAATCCCCCCTGGAGTGATGCGGTGAACGAGAGCTGGCACATGAGTAAAGGGAAGTGCCATGCCCTGAGGACAGGATCAGTCCACACAGGGGAGTAAGCCCAAAGCTTTGCGGAAAGCTTCAAGCTTCTCACGAGACAATGCCTTTGTGAAAAGATCTGCAAGGTTGTCCTGTGTTGGCACATAAGCCAAGCTGATCTCTCCTGCTGAGAGCCTCTCCTTGACATAGTGGTAATGCACCTCAATGTGCTTTGTGCGAGCATGAAAAACTGGGTTCCTCGCAACTGCCAATGCGCTCTGACTGTCAGTGTAGATAGTGTTGGCAGTGTCCTGTCCAACACCCAAATCAGCCATAAGGCGTCTGAGCCATACACACTCAACCATAGCTGTGAAGACTGCCCTGTACTCAGCCTCACAACTCGAAGTGGCCACAGTAGGTTGCTTCTTGCTCAACCATGATACACATGAACTGCCAAGCATGAAACAAAAACCACTTGTGGACACTTGTGTGTCAAAACAACCAGCTCAATCTGAGTCCGAAAAAGCATGTAAGTATGGCGGCAATGATCCCCCATTGGGATAAAACAAGCCAAGATGTAAAGTGCCACTTAGGTAAAGGAAACTCCTCTTGACAGCTTGCCAATGCTTAGACCCTGCGCTATGCATAAATCTGCTGACCTGTGAGACTGCAAACTGAATATCTGGCCTCATGTTGCATACATAAATGAGGCAGCCAACAGCAGTTTGGTAAAGAGTGACATCAGCAGGATCGCCAGCATCATGTAGACTCAACTTCAAACCTGTTTCCATGGGAGTGGCAATAGGTTTGCAATCCTCAAGTTCAAACTTACATAGCAATGTCTCTATGTAACTTTTCTGACACAAGGCAATACCATCATCACACTGCTTAAACTGTATACCCAAGTAATGATGCAATAGCCCCAAATCTTTCATCTTGAAAGTAGCATTCAAATCAGCCTTAAATTCAGCAATATCTCTCTCATTTGGTCGAGTGATCAGCAAATCATCCACATAAAGACCTTTTTGATGTGCATAACCCTTTGTAACAAGTCGAGCCTTATTGCGATCGATCTCACCATCCGGTTTGCGTTTCAACTTGTAAACCCACTTCATACCAATGGCCTTTTTTCCAGGAGGCAAATCACATAAAGTCCATGTGTCATTTTCTATAAGTGCATCATATTCCGATTACATGGCAACCATCCAATTTTCTGAATTCTGTGTTTCATCAAAAGACAGAGGCTCCTCAACATCATGTAAACTAGACATAGCCAAAGCATAACAAACTAATGCATAAGATGCATGGCGAGAGCCTGAACGAGTACGACTAGACAAAGGTGCATCCAATTTACTGTCACGCAAAGTGTGCACCAGCCATTTTGGCATACCTCTAGCCTACTCATTTTCAGCCCGTTCCTCATCAAGTACATCATGTACATCTACATCAGTAATAGGCTGATCTAAAACATTGTCAAAAACCCCCATAGGCTGTACATTTGCCTCATGGGAACTTACATTCGTATTTCCACCACTGAAAAGAGGCAACAAAGTGTCATAAATGTCATGTGAGCTTACATTACTGTCTCTAGTACATGACAGCAAGGGCTGAACAGAATCCTCCACAAACACTACATCCCGAGAAACCAGAATACGTTTTGTTTGCGGATGATACAGCCTGTAACCTTTACTTTCAACACTATAATCAACAAAAATACATTTGACAGCCTGATCATCCAATTTTCTACGTTGCACTTGTGGCACGAAAGCATATGCCAAACAGCCAAAAATACGCATGTGCTCAATATAAGGCTTTCTATCATGCCATGCTTCATATGGAGTAATAGACTGCAAAGCTTTCGTAGGACACCTGTTAAGTACATAAGTCGCACACATGATGGCCTCAAGGCAAAAAGAATGTGACAAAACTTGACTTTTGACCATACATCGTGCCATTTCCGTCAGTGACCTGTTTTTCCTCTCAGCAACATCATTTTGCTGAGGTGTATAAGGCACTGTACATTGGTGTTTTATCCCACAACTAGCCAGAAATGCATTAAATTCATGAGACATATACTCCCCCCCTCGATCGGAACGGAGGGTGCCCATAGTACATTTCGAGACATTTTCAGCCATAGCCAGAAATTGTTTGAAGCACATAAACACTTTGGACTTCGCTTTAAGCAAAAATACCCATGCATGCCTGGAGTAATCATCAATGAAAGTCACGAAGTACAGGTAATTGCCCAAGGACGGAGTTTGCATGGGCCCACAAACATCACTATGCACAAGCTGCAACCTGCATGTGGCCCGAACTGAACCATCCTTTGGAAACTTAGAACGCTGCATTTTACCCAAAATACAGCCTTCACAAACATGTTTGAGAGGTGCTTCAAGATGCGGCAAAGAAGCAACCATATCAGATTTCTGCAAACGCAGCAAACTGGAAAAATTCAGATGACCATAACATGCATGCCAAAGTTTTGCATCTGAAATAGCCCTTGAATCTGCAACAGCATTTGCAAAATTTTGTCCACACTTTTGATACAAAGTGAGCTTATACAACCCACGGCACAAAATCCCAAATGCAACAGTTTCATCACCAAAACTGAGATCATGAACTGTACATCTGTCATCCACAAATTTGACTACAAGTCCAAGTCTAGCAAGTGGAATACAGACAAGAGATTCTTCTTGATCCCAGGTACATAAAGTGCATCAAAAAGTGTGAAGGAACTGCCATTAGCAGCAGTGAGCACAATCTTTCCAACTCCCTGAACTGGATAAGAGGCGTTTTTGGCAGAAGTGACTGAATTCCCATGAGGGACAGACTCGAGAGGTAAACAATTCACGATGTGAGGTAATGTGCTTTGTAGCACCACTATCGAAATACCACATGTGAATCTGCAGCAACTGACAAGCATGCATCATGGACAGCAGGATTGTAAGTGCACTCTGCGCTAAAAGCCCATTCTGCATCAACATCAGCAACACAATCTCCTTTCACAGAAGACTCAACAATGGCTGCATTTGTAGTGGAACCAACATTTGCAGTGGAACCACCCTCTTTCTTCTTAGCCTCTTTGGCCTTCAACTTAGGACACGACTTGATCAAATGATCATTGGCTTTACAATAATGGCAATGCATCTTCTTTTTGCCCTTATCACCAGAATTTCCAGACGAATTGCCGCCAGCAGAAGCATTAGGAACATAATTTTTTCCACTCGCAGCAGAACCATAAGAAGTGGTTGCATTGTTGTTACCACCCTTTCTTTGAGAAGCAATAAAAGCCTGTTCAACTGCAAGCTGTCTAGTCCTGTTTTTTCTGGAAAGTGACTCTTGCAACAGCAATGTGCATAATGCATCAAACTTGACAACTTCTCGATTTCCTTGGGTCATAAGTCTCCAAGTACTAGCAAAAGTCTGATAAGAATCTGGTAAGGCATCAAGAACAGTCTACACAAGGGAACTCTCTGAAATAACTTCACCTGCAGAAATAAGTTGCTCATTGATATCCTTGACACTAGCAAGGAAAGTTTCCATATCATCTTCCTCATGCATAATCTTCGACTCCAGCTCTTTACGCAGCAAAGCAATTTTAGCCTCATGGCAGCTTGCATAAAGACCTGCTAGAATATCCCAAGCCTGTTTTGCAGATTTTGTTGAACGGATGTGAGGAACAATGGTGCGCTTCACAGACAACGCAATCAATGCATGAGCCTGCGCATCCTTAACATCCCAACGAGCTTGTTCTGTCGTAGGCAAAACAACTCTAACAGCTGCAATCCTTGCAGCAAGATCTGCAACATCCTCAACATCGCCTACATCCTCAGAACCAGGACGTATATCAATGCCCTGCACAATGTTCCAGACACCCTTTGACACAAGAACATGTTGCATCATATAAGCCCACATAGGGTAGTTGTCCCCATCCAACCTGTCCTCAGCAGTAAACATCTTGAACACATCTATGTTGTTGTTGTCAGCCATGGTAAATGTTGCACCTGATGTTAAAACTGCCCGAAAATAGGAGAAACGGATCGGGAACAACCTGTGCTATATAGCACAAACCGTAGAAGACTATAAGGCACATGTTATACAGAAAACGGCACTGACAGAAATTCTACACAAAATGACGAAATAGCATGTACAGTACTACCTGTAGTGGAAACGGAGGCCAAAATGAGCCCAAATCAAAATTCTAAGCAGACCTGCGAACGCTTGCCAAAGCTCACTGAAATCGAAGAAAGTGAGCAGGCGTGTGCTGGAGCAGCTGGCGACTAAGCCCGGGAGGATGTGACCTGCTCTGATACCAATTGTTGGAATTAGGGTTGCAGAGAATCACACACAGCTTGGAGAAGACGAAGGAAGCTCAAGGCACACAATAGAGAGTATGTTACTTAGTGTGCAATGGAAAGATAGATAGCCCTAGAGTGATGGACGTATATACAATGCAAGGGGGAAAAAACCTCCTAAAGAGGGAAAAAATGCCCCGACGGTCCTAGTGTGTTCACACACATCACAACCACATGTATATGGTAACATTATCTCCCCATATTAAATGATCAGTTTAACATGAGAAAATCATTTGGTAAAGTTCGATATTAGATTTCATGACATTACCTCTCTTTTGAAATCATAGGCATCCTCGACTATGAGGTAAGGAGGGTAAAGCATACTCATTAGTCCATTTTACTTAGCGGATAGAGGATCCCTCTTTACCCTACGACATCATTCTAGAGTGGATGACTAGTCCACTTGGTGCTTGAGAGACACCATCATCTGGCGCAAGCATGCCTGCTCTGTAGTCCATATCATACTTCCTAAGTAGACTGACAAGTTCTACTTAGTATTTGGGAGACGTCATCTCCACAAACATAATCCTAAGCATGCATACACATGTGCACAACAATGAAAAGAGAGAGTCTTATAAGACAAAAACATGGCTTATTTAAAATAAATTTGTACATTTGCTTACTCTAATGTAGCATTGTAAGCATTGACAAGGTTCATACTATCCTTAAGTTGTATTCCTTACATGCATCTAGCATCTTCAAAAAGATAATTTTTAAACTTAATAAGATATCATCGGATAATCTTACCATGTCGTAGTACCTTGTCTTCATGCCAAAGGATAGCTTCGAGTTGCAGCACCTCTTCTTGGTCTTCAACTTCGGGTGGGTCTTCAATAATTGGTTTACTTGGTGGCTCTCCTTTGTAGGGCTTAATTAGGCTCACATGAAAATCATTGTGTATGAGCCAATGGTTGGGCAACTTGAGCTGGTAAGCCGTCTCATTGATGGGCTTCAAGATTTGAAAAGGTTCATAGTATCTTTTTGCTAGCTTAGCATAATACTTTTGATGGCCCGTAGGATTTTTGCCCATCGTTTGCCTTAATCAAGCCTTAGGAAACTTGAGTAATACCAAATCATTTTCTTTGAACGTTAAGGCCCTTCTGTGCTTGTCAGTAGCAGCTTTTTGCCTTAGTTGGGAGATGGATATAGCCTCCTTAATCTTTTGAAAAGATTGTTCTAGGTCACGGCTATACTCATCGACGACGAAGATCTTCCCAATGTACTTTGAGTAGTAAGGGATGTTTAGGTCTTCCCTCAATGATCTCAAAAGGTGCTTTTCCCGTAGAAGTATGTATAGTATTATTGTAGGCATACTCTACAAGAGGTAAGTACTTTTCCCATTGTGAGCATTGATCTACTTCGGTAACATAAGTCTTGAGTAGATCGAGTATGGCTATCTCACTTTGGCCATCCGTTTGTGGGTGATAGGCCGAAGAGAAATTTAATCTTGTTCCTAGTTTTTTAAAGAGACCTTTCCAGAAATTACTGGTCATTCTAGGATCTCTATCTGACACAATGGATATTGGTAATCCATGGTGTTTGAAAATCTGAGATATGAAGAGAGTTGCCATTTGGTGTGCCTTAATAGTATTTTTGATAGGAATAAAGTGTGCTTGCTTACTAAACCTGTCGACTATTGTCCATATTCCCGTATTCCCATGGATAGACTTGGATAATACAAAGATGAAATCCATGGATATACTCTCCCATGGTGAATTTGGGATAGTAATCCGGGTTGCTTCCCTCTATCAAATTTGGTCTTTTGGCATACTACGCATTTTGAAACATACTCTTGTATGTCCACTTTCATGGTAGGCCAATAGAAATACGTCTCTACTCCTCGAAGAGTAGGTTGAATACCTCTATGCCCCGCATAGGGAGGACTGCGGGACCCATGCATAACTTTCTCACGAAGGGAATGGGTAACACATACCCTATTGACGTGGAGAAGATAACCATCCTACAAGGTGAATGGTTCCTCTTTCTTCCCCAAAGCAAGGGCTGACATTTTGTCTCTAAAATCAGGGTCAGTACCATACTCGTCTATCATAGAAGATAGATCATTGTGAGTAGCTATAGACACCGCATTAACTTTTGGTCGTCGTGAAAGTGCATCAACTACTTGATTGTGCTTACCAGCAATGTGAGCAACATGAAAATTAAATTGCGAAAGAAAATTTGCCCACCTCATTTGTTTGTTGGAAAGCTTGGTTTGCGTCATGAAATACTTGAGACTTCGGTGGTCGATTTGTAGAATAAATGGAGTCCCCAATAAGTAGTGCTTCCATGTGTCTAGAGCATGTAGAGCAGCTAAAAGCTCTTTCTCATATATGTCCAAGACTCGTTCATCATTATTGAGCCTTCAGCTCTCATATGCTATGGCATGCCCTTCTTGAAGTAAAACTGCTCCAAAGCAATCACCACAAGCATCATAGTGGACCTCAAATGGTTTTGAGAGATCGAAAAGCATGAGGACAAGTTGAGAGGTAAGCTTCTGCTTGAGCTTGTCAAAAGCATTTTGCTCCTCAGCAATGCATACATACTTAACGTTCTTCTTAGTTAAGTCATGTAGTGGTCCTGCTACTTAAGAGAATTTTGCTATGAAGCGTCTATAGTATGCGCACATACCAATAAAGCTTCTTAGCTCATGTAGATTCCTTGGGTTAGGCCATGCTTTTATTACCTCTAACTTTGATGGATCCATACGGATACCATCTTGAGAGATAATATGACCTAGGTATTGAATCTCTTGAAGGAAAAACTCGCTTTTCTTTTGGTTGAGAAAAAGCTTATTCTCCCTCAATGCTTGAAAAATCACTTGGAGATGCTTCTTATGTTCCTCCAAAGACTTGGAGTAGATGATGAAATCATCAAAGAACACTCCAGTGAATTTGCGGTAAGGTCTAAAAAATTTCTCCATTAGACGATTGAATGTGGTTGGTGTATTAGTCAAACCAAAAGGCATGACTACATATTCATAAAGATCAAACATTGTGCGAAACGCGTCTTTAGGATATCTTCATCCACTATCCTTATTTGATGATAGCCACTCTTAAGGTTAATCCTACCGAAGTAGGTAGATCCTTGTAGCTTATCAAACAGATCTTCTACCCGAGGCACGAGAAATCTGTTTTTGATAGAGATATGGTTTAGTGCTCGATAGTCCACACACATACGGTATGTACCATCTTTCTTTTGCACTAAAAGGACTGGAGAACAAAAGGGAGAGGAACTAGGCCTCACCATCCCTTAATTTGTCTACCAATTCTTGTAGTTGCCTCATGATCTCCTCTTGTTGAGCTTGTGAGACTCGATAAGGAGGCTTGTTAGGCGGTGAGCTTCCTGGAAGGATCTCAATGCGATGGTCGACAAGTCTAACTCTTCTTGATTTCTACCATTTACATTTGATGAAACATTAGGATCTTTTAGAGACTCTTTGACAAAAATCATGTACGCAGAAACTAAGCTCTTCATTGATTTATCAAAGGCAGGAGAATTTACAAGTGAAATGGTGCAACCACTCTCATTAGCATCTATATACATGTTCTTTCTTCTGTAGGTGAAGTAGATTCTCCTTTCGGGGAACTTCATACTAACAGCCATGCGATCTAACCATGGCGCCCCTAGGATAGCATCCTCATGTTGGAGAGGAGAGATGAATAGGTCTTCTTTGTCGACATAGCTTTGGACAAGAAGCCTCAACTTCCCAATCAAGGGAGTAACAGAGGCTTGATGTCCCTTGAAAGTTGTGTCAGCTATTACCATATCTCCCATCTCGAAAGCTTGAATGTCCAACTTGGTGGACAACTCCGTTGATATGAAGTTGTGAGTAGAGCCAAGGTCAAACAAGAAGAAGGTATCATGCTCTCTTACCTTTTCCCAAGCATAGGAAAGTAATGATCCTTTGCAATGAGCATCCTCTTTTGAAGCTTCGATGGTGGAAGCCCCGCAATCTCACGACGAGCATTCGCTTTGGGGCAAGAACGATAGCCATGTCCTTGATCCCCACACTTGAAACACTTATGGTCCTTGCGAAAAGCTTTAAGATCTTCAAGAGAGAGTTTGTTTTTACCTTTGTAAACTCCCTGCTCCTTGGACCGATTCTTGTTGTTGTTGTTGGAAGTGCCTTGGGGAGAATTTTGAGCATTAGTCTTCCCCTTTGCATCATTTTTGTCTTTGTTTTCCATGGGCTTGACATTCCGTCGAGCCCCTTGATGGAAACTGATGCATGAAGCAACCATGGTGTGATGGATTACTTCGCTAATAGAACAAGCCGTTGAGAGTTGATGTATTCGGCCATCTCTTCAGGTAATCCCGCACAAAATTGTTGCTTTTGCTCGGCAAAGTCTATCTTTTGAAAGACAGTAGCCTTCAAATGTAAATCCCAAAACTTATCTACATGCTTGTGGATAGACTCATGACAGACAAGCTTCAAGCCACGCCATTAGGTAAGCACTTTGTCCTTTGCATTGCTTGCAAGGAATTGCTTCATGATGGAAACTCGTAGAGTTTTCCATGTCTTTGGAGCTTCGTTGTTGCCACGGAGGCTAGCCCACCATTGACGATCTGATTTTTGAAAGTGCATAGCTACATGGCGTAGCTTGGAGGACTCTATGTAGCCCTCGTCGCCAAAGGCCGCATTGAATTGCTGGATGAAGGCCAACACTTTGTTGGTAGCACCAAAGGTGCCATCATAGGTGAGAAAAGAGATACTATTTCCTTCCTCGAACTTCTTTAGTTTTTGTGACCTTCGCCATGCAGGGTATCATTTGCGATGTCCTCCCCTCCTTTATACTCTAGGAGAATAGCCATAGCTTTCATCAGAAGAGGAGGAAGGTGAAGAAGAAGGAGAAGAGGGTGAGCTCTTCTTAGCCTTTTTCTTCTTTTGTTTCCTTTCTTCCTTTTTGGAATGAAGAGGAGAAGGACTGTGTGTTGATCTTTTCCTTTTGGGAGGAGTGGGCAATCATCCAAACCGCTGTCTTCGTGGAGCCACATCTTCAGAGGAACTTAAACTTTCATTGCTTTCTTGCTCTTTAGATTCCTCCTCTCATATGGAAGAGAGTCTTCTTTTGGAGGTCTCTTCAAGAGGCCTCCTAAGGTCTCTCTCCTCTTGGACAGGAAGGGAAATCCCATAAGCGCGAAGTTGTTAACTTCGGCTTACAAAGCAAGGTTGCCCATAGCTTGCTGCAACCTAGTTATGGGATAATTCACAATTTTATCTCCCCATATTAAATGATCAGTTTAACATGAAAAAATCATTTGGTAAAGTTAGATATTAGATTTCATGACATCCTTTTTCGATATTCCTCGCCATAAATGTACTGCAAGAGACAACATTTCAAAAAAGATGCTCCTCGAGCACTCACTGACCTATCAAGTACACTATATTCCAAAACCTAATCAAGCACAAAAACTCTCAAATGGCACAATGATCAAGGCGACCAATCTAGCAAAGAAGTAGCCCCTCGTGAAACTTTAACGGACAATATCTTGGCAACAAAAGGTCTGATTGTCAATCTGAAAAAATCGACGTCCTCCATAAAATGAGCACTTCAAGCCCATGCGTTCACTTTATACATGATCCCTCATCTACAGTTTCCCAATCTAGTACAGATCTACAATCAATCCCAACTTCAGACTGCAATAACTTCCTCATCGTAGCCCAATCGACAATCCATAAAGACAAGCCTGTAGAGCACTTTGAGTACTACAGTGCTAGTCCATAATCTTCCATTCGTGCTCACTTCAAACATCCTCTTTTTTAACATCATCAAGACATCGGTTAGCCTTTTAAAGCCACAATAGTATAGATTTAACAATTCACTTGATTGTTATCAAGCGCTTATTACTATTGAATAATCATATAGGCTTCAATTAGACTTAACCTGTATTCTTTTGCTCTTTTTCCCATCATGGAGGCGGAGCTGCACGACAACATCTCGACTTTATTTTTAAAATGAAAAAGTCCCTATAGGCGATAAAAGTGACAAAAGGACACAGTCCTTACGATATTCTTATAAATATGAAAAATGATGCCACCATACCTGTGTGCCATCTCCATACAATATGAATGTATCGAACATATAATTACTCCTTTTTTATATATATATACGAGAATCACAATGCATGAAATACATCTCTCCATTTTTAAACAATAAAATATCATATTATTAATTATTTTATCCTCCACACGCAAAATCTCATTCATGCTACAAGGTTGTAGAGCTTTTGGCAAAAGCTTTGAGGAGAGATGCTATAAGCCATCAACACGAGCTTATGTCATGAGGTAAAGGCCACACCACTATCGCTCTTTAATTTTTAGTGATTGCATGCCGAAGCAATTAAAGCAATTTAGTTTCAGTGCTTAGTTTCATTCTTATGCATAGTCTATATCATTGTTTAAGTCACTCAAGTGCATTCTTATTAAATGAAACAAAAGAACCAATATAGTTTTCAAGTATACTTCACAAGAGACAAGTCCTCGATCAAAAGCTATTGGTAGACAACAACCCGTAGAGAGATCTCATCATCTTAACTTCTTAAATAAGATGGAAACACATCACTCCCATCTTTAAATATTATAATATGTAATTTTTTTCCTCCACATCCATTAATGCAAAATCTCATTCATGCTACAAGGTTGTAGAGCTTTTGGCAAAAGCCGAAGAGAGATGTTGTAGAGCCATCAGCACAAGCTTATGCTCTGAGGTAAAGGCCACACCACTATCGCTTTTTAATCTTTACTACATACTGAAGCAATCAAAGCAAGTTAGTTTCGATACTTAGTTTCATTATTATGCATAGTCTATATCATTCTTTAAGTCACAGAAGTGCATTCTTATGATGTGAAACAAAAGATTCAATGTAGTTTTCAAGTATACTTCACAAGAGACAAGTCCATGATCAAGAGCTATTGGGGGACAACAATCTATGGAGAGGTCTCTTCCTAGCCATCTTAACTTCTTGAATATGATAGAAATAATTGGTAGTAGACAAATGTATGAACGAGATGCTATAGATAACGAATCGCTAACTCCTTGTGTCTCGAGTAAAGATGCTTCATTCAAGGCATCTCCTCTACTGCAAGCACTTTGCTACTGATACTGCTTCAAAATGCTCTCACCCCTATTGCTTTATGGTAATTTCTCTTTATTTCCGGCAAATTTGACATGCCACCACACATATGTGTGTGTATATGTGTACATATACATATGTATATATATATCCATATATGTAACCCACCTCAATTAAAGCTGGACTATGTTTACCTTAGCAAGCTTTATAATTGGTCCGGAAGCAACTTGTAGTACGTTGTATGTTCTGCATGCCCGAAACCAGACCATCACGGATTTGTAAAGCAAAAGTTTTTTCAATGGGCACACCCGCCCCATGCGCCCTACACCATCACCAAAAGCGTACCGCGAGAGGCATTGCTGTTACGACATAACATTTGGACACTACTATCTTTGCAAGCGGTGTAGAGCCATCAGCAGTGTTACACTACCAAAAAGTCATGCCTTGACACTGTTTCAAGCCTCCTTTATTTACCATACAATAATTTAGTGAGAATTACTTTGGATGGGCATGGTGATATTGTAAAATTCCAAAAGTGGAGAGCCCATTTGCAAAAAGGCTACTATCTAAAAAATGCACTAAGTGGTACGACCAATACATGCTTGCTTACCATGCAACAAGACTCCCCACAAAAAAAAGGGGGACCTTTTCCCGAGATACAATCTCCTTGTGGAGTATGTACAAGACCAGAGCTACTCTCTGTCGTTTTGATCAATGCCATCAGCAGCGTAACAGCATTGACGAAGAGCTTTGGTCAAGAAAGTATGCATGTGCTCACATGTGATGGCAAGATACAGAATCAGAGTTCTCTTACAACCACATTGCAAAAACCCCCCTTTCTTGAGTTACAATAGAACGCCCGGAAATAGAGCGGACCCCATAAGAACGGATATCAATGGGACCGACATGTTGTCATCAAGATGCGAGGAGATGGGTAGAGACTCTACAATTGTTGCTGAAAAGGATATCAACGCAACAATTTGCACTGCACTAGACCAATTCAGTTGGTAGAATCCTAGAGATGAGTAATAATATAGAAGGCTGCACAACAGAAAACAAAGAACTGTTCAGGATTGCACCAATCATGGCAACAACATACACCAACCACAAGGAAAACTCCTTACCTAACAGAAAAAGCAAAACTGAAAAAGAACATTGAAATGCTGCCAACCCAGCTCTTGCTTGGATTGTATGGAAGCTTGATGCTGCCTAGCCTCCTTCCAATGATATCGGCTATGCCTGCGTATACAAATAATTTTCTTAATCACCCCCACAAGCTAAGCAAGTAACTGTGAAACATGCTAAATTGCATGATCTCACCATCCCCTCCGCACATTACAGCCAGTGCAACTATACCCACAGGGGAGTCCCTCCAGAAAAAAACCGTACATAAGGACAAGGCGACTACATAGTAGAAAGGCCCACCAAGAAGCTCCCTGCAAAGGGCAGCCAGCCCCTTTCAATGGAAGCTCAAAATCCACAAATAAAATGCTGCAGTGTGATCTCAAACGCTTTATTACCGTGAAGAGCCGCTTCTACTAATCGACTTGACTACTGCTTCATCCTTGATGATTCCGAGACCGTACACAAGAAGCCTGACAGCATTGGCAAAAGGAATTGCGAGAGCGAAATAACGAGACCAGGGCGAGATGCTGAAAAGGCAGAGTTCATTTGAGATTATATGGCTTCATGAAGTACTCCAACACAGAACTACAAATGGCCCCATACCTGAAGACAGGCCACAACAAGGCGTAAAGGATCCCTGTCGAAATGTGCACTAGCTTGCGACTCAATTTCTGCTCTGGTCCAGACGACGCCCCACCGCCCAAGATTAGTCTCACTATTACCAACAAGCCCCATGCACACACACTACTACAGAGATGAAAGCTCTCTCTCTCTCTCTCTCTCTCTCTCTCTCTCTCTCTCTCTCTCTCTCTCTCTCTCTCTCGGCCAACCTGTTCAAGGACATTCTTTTGCACCAGAAAGTCGAAGAATCGAATCCACACAAAGGAGCTGGCGAAGACCGCAAGGGTGCAGAGGAGGTCGTGGCTGGTATGATCGTGGAAAAGGAGCCCTGAAGGGGTGAGGTGAGAGGCCACAGAGGCGAGCTGCGAGGGCTTCCAAAGAGCAGGGGAGTTTGTAGTGAGGTTGGAAGAGAGATCAAAGGAAGCCGAAGAAGCTTTGATGAGGAAGGCATTTCTAGCAGGCGAGCAGCAGCCGGCAAGAGCGAGAGGGCAGGCGAGAGAAGAGCCCTGCCTCGAGCTCGCCATCGCCGGCATCATCATCATCACCCCCGTGCAGCTGCAGGCCCTTAGTGCAAGCAGTCCGGGTCGAAGCTTTTACTTCTGGCAGAAGAGAGAATTGTGAGAGTTGGGATTTGGCATGGCGAGCCGCAAGCAGAAGTGGCCACTACCAATCCTATGACGATGAGGCGCTACCAGAATCCAGATAAAGGCAGTCGCCTTTGTAGGTAGTGTCGGCAGTTGTTCATATGAATGCTCTAGGTACTTCTTTATTAGCTGGGGTTGCACATGGGGCAGACCCTCGGGCCTCTAGCCTTTATCACACCAGTGACCAACAGCTTCAAATGAGATCTATTGATGTGGCTCGTGGGGATTACATGTCTTCCAGCAGTCAAGGGGTGTTGACCCCACCACCTTTGAAGTCATAGGCTACGACTCTTCCAACACTGATAGCACTCTTTGACAATTTGAGAAATTTTGAAATTTTGAGACGACAAGTAAATTTGGGTAAGCTCGTAAATTTGAGCTAGTTTGGGCTTCACGTCTTGAACCCACCACACCACTCCCCCCAACAAGCCATGTGCTCTAATCACTACGCTCGGATAAATTTGTTGAAACATAGGAATTTGGGTGTGTCATATTGTAAATTCGGACGGATTTTTGTAAATTCAAATTGTCTTCGTGCTGCCAAATTCAATAGCCCACAACTGAGGTGCCCCCTACTTTTCCTCCACCATCGATCCCATTTGAAGCTGCCAGCTTCAATTGGAATCAATGGTGACCATATCACATGGGCAGCTTTAAATGGGATCAATGGTGGAGGGAAAACACGGGGCGGAGGGAAAACACGGGGCGCATCTCGATCTTGGGCTATCATCACTATATCACACATGCAACTCCAAATGGAATCAATGGTGGACGAAAAACACAATGGGCACGTCAATCATGCACTGTCGGATTTGGCAGCAAAAAGGTGGCCGAGTTTACAAATTTGCCCCAAATTTACAAATATGCCCTCATTTACAATATGACACACCCAAATCCCTCCTCCACACTATATCATAGAGTTGCTTCAAATGGAATTTATGGCTAGGGAGATTTGGGTCCTCCGATACATGTCTATAAATTCGAGAAAATTTGTAAGTTCGTGGCAAAAAGTAAATTTGGGTAGGCTCGCTAATTTGGCGCGGTTCACGTCCAAGAGTGGTAATTTTTTTAGTGTATACGACATAAAGTTGTAATACCACACAAGACAATATAGTGCAATACCTCTTGGTTACAGATACAAGAAACTCTAACCCCTCGTTGTCAATCAGACACCTTGTGCTCTCACGCAATCACAAAAACACCTTACAACTTGTCTTTCACCAGCTTATTGGCTCCGTAATTCCTCTTCTACTCAGAGCGGCATGGAAGTGTTGGGTTTCAAGCCCGGATTGTTGACACCCATAGGAAACGGCTTTTATAGCCATGCAGAAAGTTGTAAGTCCAGTTTGCATGACACTTTTTTAGCTTTATATACATTGTAAGCTATCAAAGAATATAGCGTTATTTTTCATGTCTTCTGTGTCGACTCTTTCTCTCTCTCGTTCCCTCTTCTTGCTCTGCACGTCCCCCTTACAACCATGGCTACACCTCGCTACCATCCGCCATAGCCTCGTTTCCTAACAGCTGGTATCAGAGTCTTGCTCTTGGCGTTGGCTTCCCAAGACGCTTACTGGCGGTGCTTCTCAAGACGCTCACGTCATCGCAGAGCCCAAGGGAGGCAATTGTTCCTAGACGGGTAGACGCAAGCAGGCATATCGCTTATCAAAACGCTGCTAGTCAAAGGTTGAAGGTACAAAATCTTCATAGCATATCAAAACGCTGGAATTCCCTGGCAGTTGAAGAAGGTGCTAGCATTGAAGGACATAGCATCTCAAAACGTTGCTTCCTAGGCACTGCAGAAGAGGTGACTCCCCATTCACAGAGGGTAGTTTCGCAAGCATCTCAAAAGGATGTGCTTCTTGCAGGCAGTTCTACAAGGCGGTGAGATCCTTGCATCTCAAAAGGCAAGCAGTAAAGGAACATTTTTTGGGCAATTTTCACAGCATCTCGAGATGCATATGTGTACCACCTCACAAGTGGTGGCAGTTCCCTATGGCATCTCAAAACTTTGTTATAGCATGGATGCAAAGGAGGATTGGGGGATTCTAAATGTTCGACAGGAATTAAAAAATTGGCACAAACAACATACCATATATGTGCTGAAGGTTCTTCTAGCAATTCAATGGTTTACATATGAGTTGTCCTCTAGAGACATGAAGAAGAGGATATTTTGGAGCCATGAAGTACCAGTTGTCATGCACGAAGACTTGAATCAAGAACGTGGTATACGGATTCATCCTTGTTTATTGTCCTAACACCAAGTTGTGTGTTTCCGTGAAACCCTAATATGTCTTAACCTTGATGTCGAAGGATAGATTCGGGTTGTAGAAACTCTTCTTGATCTTCAATCTTGGGCAGGTCCTCAGTTATTGGTTCTCTTGGTGGCTCTCCTTTGTAATGCTTAAGTAGGCTCACATGAACATCATTGTGTATGAGCCAATGGTTGGGAAACTTTAATTGATAGGCTATCTCATTGATTGGTTTTAAGATTTGAAAAGGACCATAGTATCTTTTTGCTAACTTAGTATAATACTTTTGGTGGCCCATGGAATTTTTGCCCGTTGTTTTCCTTAATCGAGCCTTGGGAAACTTGAGTAGAACCCAATCATTTTCCTTGAAAGTTAAGGCCCTTATGTGCTTGTTAGTAGTAGATTTTTGCCTTTACTGTGAGATGGATATAGCCTCCTTAATCTTTTGAAAAGGTTCTTGTAGGTTTCAGCTATACTCATCAGCATCAAAGATCTTCCCATGTACCTTAAGTAGCAAGGGACTTTTAGGTCTTCCATCAATGATCTCGAAAGGTGCCTTCCCTATAGTAGTATGGGCAGTGTTATTGTACGCATACTCTACAAGGGGTAGGTACTTCTCCCATTGTGAGCGTTGATCTACTTACGTAACATAGGTCTTGAGTAGATCTAGAATCGTAAGGTTAGCTATTTCACTTTGGCCATCTGTTTGTGGGTGATAGGCCGAAGAGAAATTTAGCCTTGTACCTCGATCCTCAAAGAGACCCTTCCAAAAATTACTGGTCATTTGAGGATCTCTATCTGACACTATGGATGTCGGCAAGCCATGGTGTTTGAAAATATGTGATATGAAGAGGGTTGCCATTTGATGTGCCTTAATAGTCTTTTTGACAGATATAAAATGTACTTGTTTGCTAAACCTGTTGACTATTGTCCTTATTCCCATATTCCCATGGATAGACTTAGACTTGGGTAATCCAAAGATAAAATCCATGGATATACTCTCCCATGGCGAATTAGGAATTGGCAATGGCTGGAGTAATCCAGGTTGCTTCCCTCTATCATACTTGGTCTTTTGGCATACCACGCATTTTGAAACATACTCTTGTATGCCTAGTTTCATAGTACGCCAATAGAAATATGTCTCTACTCCTCGAAGAGTAGGTTGAATCCCTCTATGCCCCGCATAAGGATGAGTGTGGGATTCATACATTACTTTCTCACGAAGGGAGTTAGTAACACATAGCATATTGACATGGAGAAGATAACCATCCTGCAAGGTGAACGGTTCTTCTTTCTTCCCTAAGGCAAGGGCTGACATTATATCCTTGAAGTCAAGGTCAATAGCATACTCATCTATCATAGAAGATAGGTCATTGTGAGTTGATATAGACACCGCATTTACTTTTGATCGTCGTGATAATGCATCAACCACTTGATTGTGCTTATCAGCAATATGAAAATTAAACTGCAAAGAAAATTTTCCCACCTCATTTGTTTGCTGGAAAGCTTGGTTTGCATCATGAAGTACTTAAAACTTTGGTGATTCGTTCTTAGGATGAATGGAGTCTTCAAAAGATAATGATTCCTTAAGGGCATGTAGAACATCTAGTAGCTCCTTTTTGTATATGCCCAACACTCACTCATTGGAGTCGAGTCTTCGACGCTGATATGCTATGGCATGCCCTTCTTGAAGAAAGACTGCTCCAAGGCAATCTCCACAAGCATCACACTGGACCTCAAATGGTTTTGAGAGATCCGGTAGTTTAAGCATAGGTTGAGAGATAAGCTTTTCTTTGATCTTTTCAAAATCATTTTGCTCTTTCGTAGTCCATGCATACTTAACATTCTTCTTTGTTAAATCATGTAATGGTCCTGCTATTTGCAAGAATTTTTCTCTGAAGCGTCTATAGTATGCACACATGCCAATAAAGCTTCATAGCTCAAGTAGATTCCTTGGGTTAGAACATCCTTTTATTACCTCTAACTTTGTTGGATCCATATGCATACCATCTTGAGAGATAATGTGACCTAAGTATTGAATCTCTTGAAGGAAAATTCACTCTTCTTTTGATTAATGAAAAGTTTATTCTCCCTCAAAGCTTGAAAGATTATCTAGAGATGTTGCTTATATTCCTTGAGAGAATTGGAGTAGATGATGATATCATCAAAGAACACCCCACTAAACTTGGGGTGGGGTCTAAAAGCTTTCTCCATTAGACGGTTGATTGTTGTTGTTTCTTGCTTGTGGTTTTCCCAGTCCCAATTGAGCATCACGGGAGCCTTGAGAGGTGTTTAGAGGTCGCCTCTTTTGTTGCCCGCCCCGGACCGCCTCAATTTTGGTGCCCTCACTGAGGACGGCTTGTGTATTTTTGTGTAGGATCAACCTTTAGCATAGTCAAGTAGTTTGCATGAATCACGAGAATTTGTATGATCCTTTCATTCCCATTGCAAGGCAAAAGGTACACATAATTGTTAGTACTAAGTTGCAATTTCAACGTGTAATTCGTAGAATTTAAGGTCCTCTTACGTTGGCCGAGATAAACGCTTCAGTAAATCCTTATATTTTGTGTCTCATTAGGTACGGCTTTAGTTTGGACGTCTATATTTTTGTTTTTTTTTAAGCATTAGGTCATGCCTAGACAATGGATAATGGTCCAGGAATAGAGGTTTTCCCCTTCCATTTCACTCCACACATTAGAATAAACATTGCAATTAGTAGAAAAATCCATTTTCAACAACGTATGGTGTTCATGTTTGGTGCCCAAAGAGTAGGAGAAATTCTTGCGTCACCAAACTTTGTCATCCTACCTCTTATTGATTATCATAGGTCATTTGATGTGAATATTTTTATTTTGTTGTAGAATAGATTGCACTTTAGAAAATATTACTGTGTAAATCTTTTTAAGAAAGGAAAGGAAAAACGTATTGTCACTTTGAAACTGATTCAATGGAGGCCCAACACCAAATGTCCGGATTCCTCTTTTCTTTGGAGATCCTGGAGAGGATGCAGAATTATTTTTAGCAAATTTCAAGATGCCTTGCCATATCAAGAGGATCGTAACTGATCAAGAACATGTAGAAATGTTTGAGGTGGTCCTTAGAAAAGATGCTAGCACTTGGTTTGACTCTTTGCTTGAGGAAGTTAAAGGGAATTACACGAAAGTTGTGAATCATTTCAAGAGATACTTCTTTGATCCCCAAAACACTCAAAAGCTATGGCAAGACATTGTTTCCCACAAACAAAAGGACTTGGATGACTGCTACATGTATAAACAAGAGTTTCTACGTCTTTGGGCTATATGGGTGAGAAATGTTGCTAACCCTGGTGATGGTGCAGAGTTCCTAAAGAAGGAGAGGATCATAGCCGGTCTCTTTCCCACACTCAAGATAAAAGTTGAGGCGGGTGCTCCTGCTACCTTTGACGCAGTTGAAACTAGGGCTGTTGAGAAGTATAGGAAACTCAAGTGTCTAAGAGGAGAGGTTCCAATAGAGGGTCCTAGACCTAAGGGAAAATTGCAAGCATCAACATCCATAGAGATTCCGGAGGTAACAGCAGAGGTAATTGAAAAGTTAAATGAATCCTTAAGTAACTTTTCAATTCACCTTGCACAAGTTGTAGGTCCCAAGGGACAAGCAAAGAAGTCAGAAGAGCGAGATCCACGACCTAGGAGAGTCTTGAAATGTTGGAATTGTGGAGAGTCTGGACATGGGATGTATAATTGTCCTTGGCCCCGTGGGGAGCCAGGGAGACCTAACTTGAATTATCCAGTGATGCATGCAGGTGAAGGAACTAGTTCACAACCACGGCTTCTAAAAAGGCCAAATGGAGCAAGATCACCTCCACGAGGAGTGGAAGGAGTTCCAGCCTTGCCAGACCCAAATGTGCATGTGGTAGAGGTGAAAAATTCCAATGAGGTGGACATGGAAGCAAATGGAACTAAGCGTGGACGTGGAAAAGGTAAGGAGAAAGAAGGAGTCACGTCACAAAGTGACCATGGACGAGAAAAGAAGGCAAAGGAGACCAAGGAAACCAAGAAGACTCGACGTCGTATCAACCTCCAAGACTTCCCTCTTGGACATGGTATGGCTCCGTACAACTTGTTGGAAGAAATGAGAGGTAAGGGTCCTGATATCTCATGGCCTCAATTTCTTGCATTATGTCCACAAGTTAGGAGGGATTTAACAAGAGTAGTTAGCACTAGGAGAAAGGTAAAAGAGAGTGTTCTTGTTGTAAAAATTGCACAAGCTGAAATGAATGAGGATATTACACCTGTGCTAGATTGTTGCATCAAAGGAAGATTGGTTAGGAAAGGTCTAGTGGATGGGGGGTGCACAAATTTGCATCATGATAGAGGGACTCATGCAAAGACTAGGCATGCACATCCATGAGACACCTGGAATCAAAGTCAAAATGGAAAACAATAGCAAGGCTAGGTGTGTAGGCATTTGTAAAAATGTTTTTGTGGAGGCCTTTGGCATTACGAAGGCAGTGGATTTTTATGTTATGTCGACCAAGGGAAGTGGTTATCCATTTATCATAGGAAGACCATGGCTAATGAAAATGTGAGCTTTGCAGGATTGGGAGAGTGGAAAATTAATTTTCAGGAATGAAAATCATAAGAAGGTTGTCTTTGACATGAAAGAGCAACGCCAAGAGAAGCTCCATGAAGAATCATCTCAAAGTGAGATGGAAGAAGATTGGACCGATAACACTTCAGAAGAAGAAAGTAGCGGCAGCATTACTGAAGATGAGTCTTCCATCGAAGTCATGGAGGTAAGGTTTAAGCCAACCAACAAAGAGACCTCTTGTCAAGGTTTGGAGGAGGTAGGTTCTCAAGAGAACCAAAATGTGGAAGATGAAGGAATGTTAGAAGGTATGTTGTCTACAACACTTACAAAGGATGAAAGAGAGGAGTTCAAAGGTGTGTTACGGAAATTTACTAAGCTTTTTGCTAAAGACTACACCGGCGTGCGTGGAGTAGATGATGCTCAACACAAGATCGAGCTAAAGCCAGAGGCCAAACCTAAAGCTCAAAAGCTACGAAGACTAGGAGTCATCAAGGAGCAGGCTTTACTTAAGGAGGTAAGAAAGCTTCTAGCAGCAGGTTCTATTTATCCAATGGAGAATTCAGAGTGGGTCTTTCCCGTTGTTGTCACTCCCAAGAATAATGGCAAGTGGAGGGTGTGTGTGGATTACCGTCCACTAAATGAGGCAACAAAAAGAGATCACTTTTCCCTCCCATTCCAGGATGAGATACTAAATGAGATAGTTGTTCATGAAAAGTACACTGTGTGTGATGGCTACTCAGGTTACTTTCAAATAGGTATCGCATTGGAGGATCAGTTGAAAACCACCTTCATCACTCCTTGGGGTTGTTATGCTTTTAGAGTCATGTCATTTGGCCCGACAAATAGGTATCGCATTGGAGGATCAGTTGAAAACCACCTTCATCACTCCTTGGGGTTGTTATGCTTTTAGAGTCATGCCATTTGGCCCGACAAATGCTCTTGCAACTTTCCAACATTTCATGAACATGGTGTTTCAAGCATTCTTTGGAAAGTCAATTAGGGTGTTCATTGATGATTTCTGCATTTATAGCTCAAAATCATTGCATCTACAAAGGGTAGAAGAAGGATTGAAGAAGCTTTATGACATGGGAGGTCAACTCAACCCGGACAAGTGCCACATAGGTGAGGATGAAGTGATCTTTCTCGGTCACAAGGTTTCCTATAAAGGCATTGAGGTGGATCCTTCAAAGGCAAAGGCTCTTATTGAGCTCCCATCACCCAAGAATCTCAAAGAGGTCGTATCATTCATTAAAAAGGTGAAGTATATGTCATGCTTCATTCACTTAGCCTCAGAGTTTGGTCTGATGAGCTTGAAGAATATTTTTGTTGCATCAAAGTCATTCTGTCAGAGCTACCAACACTCATGCCTCCTTGTTGGGAGTACACATTCGTTGTTAGCTCTAGTGTTGGGAAAGAAACAATTGGTGTTGTTTTGCTACAACAAGATCCCCACAGTGCCAGGATGCGACCCATCTACTTTGCTAGTAGGGTCATGAATGCTTTGGAGAGAGGCTACACGGAGGCGGAACTCATGATGCTTTCTCTCATGTTTGCGGTGAGAAAGTTTAGATCCTACTTGCTATCAAAATCTTTTATAATTCTCACTGCAGAAAAATTATTCCCTTGGGTGTCATCTCAAATGAATCTTAGTACTAAGATCTCAAAGTGGATTATGGAGTTGCAAGAGTTTCAATACTCTTTCAAGGTAGAAGATAGTGTGCGTGCACAATTGGCAGGGATTCTCACTTATAGGGTGCATGAAAAGGAGATTAAGGTTCCTGAAGTAAAGACTCTACCATTGCCACCACCAAAAAGTATTCTTAATTCTTTTACCTTGTTCTTTGATGGAGCTTTTCGACGAGTCACAGGAAAAGCAGGGGGAGGGCTAGTGTTGTTCAACCCAAGTGGAGAGGTGGTCATGAAAGAGAAGGTCAATCTACCAGGTTCAACTAGCAACAATGAAGCAGAATTTGACACACTACTTCATGGTTTGAAGATGTGTATTAGTCAAGGTATCCAACGTCTCATGGTAAAGGGGGATACACTTCTCATTGTGAATAAAATCTTAGGCATTTGGGGATGCAAGAATGAAAGCCTCAGGACAAAGGTTCATGCCATTCGTAGGTTGTTTAATCAGTTTGAAGAAGTGCAACTATATCATATTCCTAGGAAACAAAATGAAGATGTCGATTTACTTGCACAACAAGCAGTTATATGTGTTGAGAAAGAAGTGTAGGTCATCATGGTGGCAGTAGTGTCAAGAAACCGAGGTACCAGGGGTTGGAGTCATTGGCTCCCATTATTGGCTACATTTTGGAGGGCGAGTTTCCACAAGACTTCACTAAAGCTTAGAAGAGGAGACTCATGAAGAAGGCAAGTTTCTATCTTTTCCTAGAAGGCTCCCTCTATCAAAGAGGGAAGGATCAAGTGTGCAGAAGAGTACCAACTATCGAGGAAATTCCAGCCATTCTAAAAGGTTTGCATGAAGAGGCATGTGGTGGTCATTTTGCCCAAGAATTAATTGTGAAGAAGATTTTTCTTGCGGGGTATGTTTGACCAAGCTTGCATGTGGATGTCCAACACTGGTGTAAAAGCTGTCACAATTGTCAGATAAATGGAAATAGAAGGTTGGTACATGGCCCGAGGCAAATAGTGCTTGCAAATGGACCCTTTGAAAAATGGGGCATTGATGCTATGGGTCCTCTGTGTAAAGCAAAGAATGGTAAACTCTACATTCTAGTGGTTGTGGACTATATGACTAGGTGGGTAGAGGCTCAAAGTATGGCAAGGGTAAATGGGAAAATGGTGAGCAGGTTTGTCTACACTAATGTTTGTTGTAGATTTGGCACACCTCTGGATATTGTTTCTGATAATGGTTCATGGTTCAAGAAGGGTTTACTCACAGAAGTTTGTGAAGAGCTTCACATTCTACATCGTCATAGCACACCCTACTACCCACAGTCAAATGGTTTGGTGGAGAAGGCTAATGGTGTCATTGCAGGCATCATTAGGAAGATGGTGCAAAATAAGACAAAGTTGTGGGATGACTTCTTGGATGGTGCTTTGTGGGCGTATCGAACCACGTATAGGGAAGCCACGGAGTTCACACCATTTCACTTGGTCTATGGTCAAGAGGATTTTCCGCCTATCAAGCTCAACATCCCAACGATACGGCTTCATGGCAGAGGTGCACAAGATGATCAAGAGGTATGGATGGATCGACTTCTTACACTAGTGGAGCTTGAGTGGAAAAGAGAAGCAACCTATGAGTGCTACAAGAGGAAAGATACACAGGCGAAGGAGAAGCTTGACAAGAAACTAAAGGACAAAGGCATCAATGAAGGAGATCTTGTGCTAAGGTATGACAATCGACTCGATAATCGTTTTGATACCAAGTTTGAAACTAGATGGCAAGGACCATACATAGTCAAGAAGGCTTTCAATTCAAGCTACTATCAACTTATGGACTTGAATGGGAAAGAGCACTCTAGGAAGGTAACCGGGTATCGCTTGAAGCCGTATTTGAGTCACCTTCTACCAAAGGATCTACCAAAGATCTGTCAAAAGGCAGCTATGTCATGTAAGTATTGTTCCATGAAGCATGAGTATAACTCTAGCCAAAATGCTAAGGGGCCAAACAATGAAGATCTAGTCAAGGACTCTGAAGCACTCTCTTTGGAAAAGATGCTCTATGATGGTACATGAATATACCATCATCCTGGGGGTGGGCTAATGATAGCCATTTTTTGGCTCTCCGTAATTGCCATAGTGAGTTACCTCACCCTACCAAAATCACCTAAACACTATGGCTATTCTTACCTTTTCATTGTACATAGACGTGTGTGAGTTAGGGGCCTTTTTCCATATCTTCTTAAAACCCTCAACTAGCTAGTCACTGGGCTAGTTGAGCCAAATAAATAAATAAAATATATTATGGTCCATTTGTGTGTATATATTTCATTGTACATAGGGCTAAATATAGGGAATTTTCAAAATTTACTTAAATATTTCTACTTAGGTGTGCGTTATTTTTCTATATATGCTATGTACATTTACTCACCATTACCATAATAGTTTTACCTATGTATTCTATAAAAAATCATTTCATGCAAGCTTCTCTTATTTTTGGTGTGAAGACACTCCAAGGAAAAACCTCAAAAATACCTTTGACCATCAGTCATTGCCTTTCACTAAATTCCTATTTCCTAGAGGTTTTTTTTAAAATCTCTTATAAATAAATATACTTCAATAAAAACCAATGAGGGTCCCTCATTTGATTCCTTATATCTTTATATATCTCTTTTTTCCATTTTATATTTATATATAGCTGACACTATTCTAGATTCCATAAATTGTTTACATATACTACCCTGTTTTTTTCCATCATATCCATGTATTATATTTGTGCATAATCCACAACCATGCACATTTTCAAACCCCTAAGAATCAATTAGGTCATGCTCTCATGCAAGGAGGGACTCACCTTTGGAGCCATATGCAAATTCAACAAAAGGGGGGCCACTGAAGACTTTTTTGTGTGAGAAAAATCAAGTATTTTGGTGGGATTTTTTATATCCATCTCCACTCCGAATTTGAAGTGGTGGTCAAAAAGAAAAAATCTGTACCAAGAGCTGAATAATTACCTCAAAAATTTTGGTGATTTTTGGAGCAACCACCGGTGAGCTAGGATTTTTTAAGTGGACCCCAGTCTGCCCACTTTTCTCACAAGTAGCCCATAGTCTTCTCTCACCTCTTTCCACACTTCTACACACACACACACTCATTCCTCTCAATCCCTCACTCAAACCTACACCTTTCATGGTTTCTCTCACCTTCTTCACCATTAACCTCCCCTCTTACTCCCATAGCTCTCATATGAGCTCTCCATGTACATACACCATCTCTATGCCTCTCTATTACTTCCAAAGTACAATTCCATCTTACCCCTTCTCTATATACATAAAAAACAGCATGTAAACCATGCTTAACCTCTGAAAATTGAGAGATATCATCAACCAAATTGCCATTTCCATCGCAATAATCAACCTTGGCGGCGGTGGCATAAAGAAGAGGATCGATAGTCATTTTGGGAACCTACACAAGTAAGTACTTCTTCAAGCTTCACCATCACAAGGATTTCCTCACTTCATTCAACCATCCACCCCATTCTACCCATTGTAATATATCATTAACTTTCTAGTGATTACTAACACTAACCACTAACATACTAACACAAAATAGCCATTGACCTAACCATAAAAGATACCTCACCTCAAGACATGTGCATAGTAACTCTCTCTCTCTCTCTCTCTCTCTCTCTCTCTCTCTCTCTCTCTCTCTCTCTCCTTCCTTAAAACTCTACTTTCACCTTATCTACCATCAATAATGCTCTCTTTTGAGCCCACATCCATGACTCAAGCAGACAAAGAAGGCCCGCAATGTTTTGATATTCAGAAAAATCATAATCCTGATTTGTTAGCTTGTAAATTAGGATTTCTAATAATCTTAATGAGGGGTCTCCAACCTATAAATAGGTCCCTCTCCTTCTTGTAAAACAACCTCCAATATTTGACATAGCACCCCAACACTCTATGAGTGAGGAGAGACTTAGGTGTAGCAACCACTTTGTGAGCTTCACTTTTGGTGTAAGAGAAGCTTTCAAGCTACACATTACAAGTGAGAGAGCGTGAGTTCAAAATCTCAAAACCACTATTGTGTATGTTCGTCCATCATCAATAATTTGAGGTTTGATGCATCAAAGGCGTGATTCGACGTTCAAATCTTCGTCCTTTCAATTGTGCGATACGGTTTAGTGAATTCAAGGCGACTTCTGTATTTTGAGTTCTATCGTTTGATCTTGTTTTAGAAAGTGTTTTAGTGTGTTTTCATTGCCAATTTTGTGTCCATTGTAAGAGGGTATTGTGGTGAGAGGTCTCCCACACCCTAAGACAATGTGTGTTTGTTGGCAATGTTTAGCATTCACTAAGCATTGAGTGAGTTTAGCAACATAATGAACCATCTCCACTTGCAAGTCACAAATAAGGTATTACGCAAGATCCATTCCTCTCTCTCTTGCCTTTGCTCTAGCTCTCTCTGGTCCATTTTGTGTGTGTCTTGGTGTGATGTTGCTTGTGTGTGTTTTGTGGCGCATCTTCTTGGTTGTGCCAAAATCTCTCTTGCGTCCTAGTTCGCATACCATAACTAGGTGGTGCCCCTTCACTTGGTTGGCTATGGGTTTTTTGTTGTTGTTTCTTGATTGTGGTTTCCCCAGCCCCAATTGCACAGCACCGGAGCCTTGAGAGGTGTTTAGAGGTCGCCTCTCTTGTTGCCCGCTCCGGACCGCCTCAGTAGATTTGGACATGAAGCCTCAATTTTCCAATCAAGGGAGTAACGGAGGCTTTTCGTCCCTTGAGAGCTCCATCGGCAGTCACAATATCTCCCATCTCAAAAGCTTGTATGCCCAACTTAGTGGCCAACTTCATTGACATGAATTTATGAGTAGAGCCAGGGTCAAAAAGGATAAAGGCATCATGCTCCCTCACCTTTCCCCAAGCATAGCAAAGGGATGATCCTTTGCAATGAGTAGCCTCTTTTGGATCTTTGACCATGGAAGCTCTAGGAGTCTCATTGCGTGAATCCTTTTGTAGCAAGAACGATAGCCATGTCCTTGCTCCCCACAGTCAAAACATTTATGGTCTTTGCGAAAAGCTTCTAACTCTTCAGGAGAGAGTTTGCTTTTAACTCTGTAAACTCCTTTTTCCTTGGTCTTATTGTTGTAGTTGTTGTTGTTGCTAGAATTTCCTTGGGAAGAATATTGAGCATTGTTCTTCCCTCTAGGTTCATTTTGGTCTTTGGTTTCCATGAGCTTAAAATTATGCTAACCTGCGAGGTTAACAGTGGCCAATAGATCACTTAAACAGGCTAGTTACTATTTTTAGTAAATGCTAATGATGCCAGATTATGTGGATGTGAAGTAAAGATGATGATGAAGCGAACACAAGCAAGAGATGCAGAGAAGACATGGAATAGTTACGATCACCAACAACGATCACTTAAGTTCTTATGATTTCTCGTCAAATGACCACAAGTGCAGGTTGTAATTATGTTTTGGGCTCATCACGAGCTCCAAGTTGTAAACATTGTGCTATATTTAGATCCTAGGCATTGCAGATATTAGATTAAGTGAGTCTGGCCATTTGGGCGCCCGACCACCTCTAAAAAGCCTAGTGAGTATATAAGTCAAATGCACAATGTGAATGGGACTCTTATGCATTTGAGATAAGCTTTGTGTTGAAGGTGATGGCTAAGGATTTCTTGAGCTCTCTACCCGTGCACATGGATGATTCGACTTCATGCAAGAGCTAAACTCTAACCTCTAATCTCTCAATTACTCATCCTTGTAATCTTTTGCTCGATTAATTCAAGATTAGTGGCAGATTTTAAGATTAAGTGCTCTCTTTAATCATGTTTCTCTCTTGCTAAGTATGCTTCTATGTGTCTGCAGGTTTGTGTAGAGTGTGTGTGGTCACTCTATGCTAATCTATGTTCATTGTGTGCTTGATTAAGAGTAGGATTAGTGATTGATTAGTGAACAATGAGCATGATTAGGCTTGTGTGTGAAATATTAGGCCGAATGTTAGGCTAGTAGCGTACTTACTCCTTGTAGCATTGGCATTCCTTCTCCATAGCTCTCTTTATGTGTAGGTTTCACCTTCTAATCCTCTACGTGGCACGCACAAGCTCTTTGTGTGTTTCCATGCCCTAGCCGGATTATACTCCTCGGATTTGAAGGTCCGCGGGAAGCGTGTGCGAGTGCAAGTGCAAGAGCAGATAGAGAGAGAGAGAGAGAGAGAGAGAGAGAGAGAGAGAGAGAGAGAGAGAGAGAGAGAGAGAGAGAGAGAGAGAGAAAGAGAGAGACCCGCTTTGGGTGGAGCACACAACAATGTTATCCTATTGCATCTCCTCATTCTATTGTATTACAGAATAAGTGTATACATGGTTAAGTTAGTAGATGGGTTAGTAGTAAGTGGGATGCCTAGCCATTTGGCCTGAATCCCAACAAACTCCCACTTGAAGGCCAACGCAGCCCAAGTGACCTGGTATGTACAACTGTGAAACAATTTAGTGGCTTCAACCTATACCCATAAACTCACTGTAATGTGTAAACTGCTCCAAATCTAAGCCTTTCGTCAAAGCATCTGCTGGGTTGTCGTCAGTGTGTACCTTGACCAAATCAATGAGCTTTTTGGCCAAGAAATCTCTCACGAGATGATACCTGATTTCAATGTGTTTCGATTTGGAGTGAAACACGGATTCCTTGCCAATGCAAGAGCACTCTGACTATCACAATACATCACTGGAGTCTCATCAATGCCAAGATTTATGACCAAGCGAGATAACCATACAACCTCTTTACTTGCATCCGACAATGCAACGTACTCTGCTTCCGTAGTGGAAGACGACTTACAATCTTGAAGACATGACCTCCAAGATACTAATGCTCCAGCAAATATGAAGACATAGCCGGATGTCGATCTCCTATTGTCGACACAACCCGCATAGTCTGCATCCGCATAACCCACTATGGATGCATCACTGCGAAGCGTAAACACCTGCCGACTGTACCTTTGAGGTACCTAAGAATGTGCTTCACTACTTCCCAATTCTTGCTGCCAGGATTTGCCATATATCGGCTCACTACTCCCACTACAAAAGCAATGTCTGGTCTTGTGGCCACCATAGCATACATGAGACTGCCCACTGCCGAAGAATATGGTACCTTAGCCATTTTAGCTCGCTCAGCATCAGATTTGGGTGCATCTTCCTTACTGAGTTTCAAGAATGCCTGCATTGGGGTACTCAATGCTTTCCCCCCCTGCATATTGAAACATTGCAAAACTTTCTCAATGTATGTTTTTTGAGATAATTCAAGAATACGACGTTTGCGATCTCTTTTGATTCGCATGCCAAGAAAGTGTGTAGCATCCCCCAAATCTTTCATTGCAAAATTATTGCTAATTGTTTTCTTCAAGTTGGCAATTTCTGCAATGGATTTCCCAGCTATAAGCATGTCATCAACATACAAAACTAAAATGATCATCGAGCCATCATCTAGCTTTCTTGTGTACAAGTAGTGATCCTCTTCGCTCCTTTTATATCCTTGAGACCGCATACATGCATCAAATTTATGATACCACTGCCTTGAACCCTGCTTTAAGCCATAAAGTGCATTTTTGAGCTTACATACTAGGTCCTCACGAGATGCATTCTCCTGAACAAACCCTTCAGGCAGATGCATGTAAACATCCTCATCGAGATCCCTGTGAATAAATGCTGTCTTCACATCCATTTGGACAAGTTCCATGTCCTCAATCGCTACAAGACCAAGTACGGTTCTAAGCGTTGTCATCTTGACCACATGCAAGAAGATTTCATCAAAATCGACTCCCTTTTGCTGTTTGAACCCTTTGGCTACAAGTCTAGCCTTGTACTTTGGATTTGGATCACCTGAGGTAAATTTCTTCTTGTAAACCCATTTGCAAGGTAAAGCCTTTGCATTATTTGGCAGTTCTACCAAGTCCCAAGTGTCATTAGCCAGAATCAAGTTATACTCAAATTGCATAGCCTGTTCCCACTTCACCACATCATCCTCCATCATGGCTTCTTGGTAGCAGCTTGGCTCACCACAATTGGTCAACATGATGTAATCAAGACCTGGCTTGAAATGCGCAGGTGGACGAGAGACTCTAGTAGACCATCTCACTCCTTGACCATTGCTATCCGCTCCCTCTCGAGCATTGCTAGCGGAAGGTACATCACTAGCCTGCTGAGTTGATTTCACTGTCTCTGAGGCAACATCCTCAAAAGTGACTCTCCGAATCTCTATTTCCTTGATAGGTTGTTTATGCATCTTCGACTCATTGAAGATCACATCAGAACTACGGATGACTTGACGAGATTCCGGGTGCCAAAGACGATATCCCATCTCTCCATCTGCACCATATCAAATGAAAATACATTTGTGTGACTTTGGGTCTAACTTTTGGCGAAGTTGTTTAGGCACGTGAGCATAAGCTTCACAACCAAAAACACGTAGATGGTCATAGTGGGGCTTACGTTTAGACCATAACTCTTCTGGAATCTCATAATTCAATGGCGTACTAGGCGAACGATTTATAATGTGCACTGCAGTCAAGACGGCTTCTGCCCAAAAGCCTTGTGTGAGATTTTCTCTAGAAAGCATGGCTGTGACTCTTTCCTGAATCGTACGATTCATGCGCTCAGCAACTCCATTCTCAGCTGGTGTGTATGGTGCAGTAAACTGCCTTTTAATCCCTCTTTTAGCACAAAAATTGTCAAAGTCCTTGGAGACATACTCTCCACCATTGTCAGTTCGCAACCTCTTGAGTTTCTTGCCAGATTGATTCTCAACGAGTGCTAAAAAGTTCCGGAACACAGGAAGAACTTGATCCTTATGTTTAAAGGATATGCCCACACCTTTCGAGTAGAGTCATCTATGAATGTCACAAAATAGCTGCCCCCCCTAGAGATTTGGTTGACATAGGACCACAAACATCACTATGCACTAAATCTAGAGGTTCAACTCATTTCTGACCCAATGGTAATGTTAAGTATGGAGCCTGATTTACCCCTTGTAATTTTCTCTGGTAAAAGCGCACATTTGTAAGGCCCCCATTGTGAGGAGAAGCCATCGTGCGGGAAGGAAAATCACTCACCGGAAACCAAAATTTTCACAGTCAAGAATCAGGGGCAACTTTAGGGGCCCTGGGGGCGGAGGCCCCCGAGACATTTTTTTTTGCTTCGCCGGAATATTAGGGCCGGACGGCGGCTAGAAAGCGGTCGGTTGGCCGGTAGTCAATGGCCGGTGGCCGGTGGCCGAATTCAAAAGCGGATTTGTCTACACATGGGCGGATTGGAGGGTCCGATTTGGACTTATTCACAAAAGGGCGGCTACACATGGCTGCCTCTCATAAGAGAGGGCAGCCCTTTTGGCCTATAAAAGGGGGCCATTTCTACACACATTTCAGAGTGTGAAGTTGATGCAACAAGGTGAGTGTGAGGTGGTGAGAGTGAAGCAAGGCGGAAGCTCCAAAAGGGTATAATCCCTTTGTAACCTACTTCTTGTTTTGAAGTACTAAAGCCATTGAGTGGCTGCTTTCCCGTGGACGTAGCCCACATTGGGTGAACCACGTTTATCGTGTGTACTCTCTCTCTCTCTCTCTCTCTACTCTATAATCTCATGTATGTAAATCTGTCTCTCTCCATTAAGTAATCTACTCAATTATCTATTTAGCTACGTCTTATTTCCTAACAACTGGTATCAGAGCAAGGTTTGCTCGTAGCTAAATTATCTCAAGGAAAGGATTCCTTGAATTGAGTGGGAGTTATGGCGGAGGAAGGGAAGCTCAAGATTGAGAAGTTCAATGGAAAAAACTACCAACATTGGAAGATGCAGATTGAAGACTATCTCTACCAGAAGGACCTCTATTTGCCACTAGGCGGTCTTGCGAAGAAGCCCGCAACAATGGAAGATGAAGCATGGATTGTCCTTGATCGAAAGGCACTGGGAACAATCCGGTTAAGCTTGGCGTCAACGGTGGCCTTCAATGTTTCGGAGATGAAGACCACGGAGGACTTGATGAAGTCACTTGACGACTTCTACGAGAAACCATCGGCATCCAATAAGGTATTTCTTATGAAGCGCTTGTTCAATCTAAAGATGGCAAAAAATGGTTCAGTTGCAGAACACCTAAATGACTTTAACACAAACATAAGTCAGCTTCGATCGGTGAAAATCAATTTCGATGATGAAGTGCGAGCTCTTCTTATACTATCATCTCTACCGGATAGTTGGGACAGCCTTGTGATGGCTGTAAGTAATTCTATTTCTGGCACAAATACTCTTAAGTTTGATGATGTTGTGGGTGTTCTCCTAAGCGAGGAAATACGAAGGAGAAGCACAGGAGAATCATCAAGTGCTGCACTGTCAATGGAAACAAGAGGAAGGCCTAAGGAGAGGTTCAAAAACCAAAAGGGTCGTGATCGCTCAAGACGGAGCAAGTCACGCACAAAGTCAGTTCTTGAATGTTGGAACTGCGGCAAGAAGGGCCACGTCAAGAAGGATTGCTGGTCCAAGAAGAAGAAGGAGAGTGAGTCTCAAGACAACAAGCCAACATTGGAGGCCAATGTGGCAGGTAAAGTAGAGCAAGATGCTCTAATTCTCTCATTAGACAATGTGTCTAATTCCTGGATAGTAGATTCCGGGGCTTCATTCCATGCGACACCACACAAGCAACATTTCCAAGATTACACCAAAGGTAATTTTGGGTATATATACTTGGGAGATGATGAAGCTTGTGAGATTGTCGGCAAAGGTACAGTTTCTGTCAAAATTGCTAACGGAAATGAGTGGAAGCTTAAAGATGTTAGGCATGTTCCTTCTCTTCGGAAAAATTTGATCTCTACAGGACAATTGGATGATGAAGGTCACAACATTGCATTTGGAAACAAACGATGGAAGATCTCAAAGGGATCTTTGGTGGTTGCCAAGGGAGAAAAGGTCGGTACGCTTTACTTGTGTACTATGAGCATGCAACCTTCAGCTTGTGCAACAACTACAGAAGTTGACAGTGCGGTGTGGCACTACCGGCTTGGGCATATGAGTGCCAAAGGAATGCAAATCCTTCAAACAAAGAATCTTCTGCCAGGTTTGAAAGAAGTGGACTTAGAATTCTGTGAAGATTGTGTTTATGGTAAACAAAAGAGGGTAAAATTTCAAAAATCAGGAAATGAAAGAAAAAATAAAAAACTTGAGTTGGTTCATTCTGATGTTTGGGGTCCTGCAAGTACACCATCACTTCGTGGCTCATTGTACTATGTAACATTCATAGACGATGCGACTAGAAAAACATGGGTTTATGTCATGAAGAATAGGTCCGATGTATTTTCCATATTTCAAAGGTGGAAAGCCTTTGTGGAGAATGAAACAAGTACCAAGGTTAAATGCCTCAGATCCGACAATGGAGGCGAATATTGTAGCCAAGCTTTTGAAATCTTTTGTGCTAGCAATGGCATTCGAAGGCAAAAAACAACCCCAAGGACACCTCAACAAAATGGGATTTCAGAAAGGATGAACAAAACAATCATGGAGCGAGCACGAAGCATGCGGCTACATGCAGGCCTACCGGTTGAGCTTTGGGCAGAAGCTGTAAGTACGTCTGTGTACTTAATCAACCGGTCACCCTCAACGGCATTGGATGGGGGAGTTCCAGAAGAGGCATGGACAGGTAAACCGGTGAATTATGCATTTCTCAAAGTGTTTGGGTGTGAGGCTTTCATGCACATAGATCGAAGCCTTAGATCAAAGCTAGATGCAAAGTCCAAAAAGTGTTTCTTCATTGGCTATGGAGAAGGTGACTTTGGGTATCGCCTATGGAATCCTGAAGATGGTAAAATCTTAAGGAGTAGGGATGTAATTTTTAACGAACAAAATATGTACAAATATTACTTGGAAAGAAAACAAACAAAAGAAACAGGTGATGAGTACATGGAGCTTGAGGACGGAGAAGACTCAAGGACTGCAAACGGGGACAATGTGCAACAACGTCAACCAATTGAGGAGCCTCAACCTATTCCCCGAAGATCTACAAGAGCAAGTAGACCTCCAGAAAGGTTTGTTCCTTCCTTCAACCATCTCTTGATCTCAGATTCTGGAGAGCCGGAATCATACGAAGAAGCTATGCAACATGAATCCAAAGAAGAATGGACGAAGAGCATGCAAGTGGAGATGGACTCACTACATCGCAACCAAACATGGGAGTTGGTTGAGTTGCCTAAAGGTAAGCGGGCACTTCAAAACAAATGGGTGTACAAGGTAAAGGAAGAAGAAGGTGGGAAGAAAAGGTACAAGTCTAGGCTTGTGGTAAAAGGGTTTTCTCAAAAGAAAGGTATATTTTCTCTTGTTGTAAAAATGAACTCAATTAGGCTTGTCTTAAGCCTTGTGGCTGCTCATGATCTAAATCTCGAGCAAATGGATGTAAATACGGCATTCCCTCACGGTGATTTAGAGGAGGAAATCTACATGCTTCAACCAAAGGGGTATGAAGTAAAAGGTAAGGAGAAAATGGTTTGCAGATTAAAGAAGAGCTTGTATGGTTTAAAACAAGCATCAAGACAATGGTACTTGAAGTTTGATCGATGGATGTTGGATCATGGATTCACAAGATGCAACTCGGATCACTGCGTCTACACGAAGAATTTGGGAGATGGGAAATTCATCATCCTAATGTTGTATGTTGATGACATGTTGATTGCAAGTGCTAACATGTAGGACATCAAAGACCTAAAAGAGGAGCTGTCTAAATCTTTTTCAATGAAAGATTTAGGTGCTGCAAAGAGGATACTTGGTATGAAAATATCAAGGGACAGGATGAAGAAGACAATAAAGCTATCTCAAGAGGATTACATCAAGAAGGTACTAGAAAGGTTTGCAATGCAAAATGCAAAACCAGTTTCTACACCTTTGGCTGGTCACTTTAAATTAATGAAGGATATATGTCCAGAGACACAAGAGGAAATAGCCTATATGTCTAAAGTTCCATATGCTGCAGCGGTAGGTTCTCTTATGTATGCTATGGTCTGGACGAGGCCAGACATTGCACATGCAGTGGGAGTTGTAAGTAGGTTCATGGACAACCCAGGTAAAGAGCACTGGCAAGCTGTGAAGTGGATACTTAGGTATCTAAAAGGGACAACAACAAATGCTTTGTATTTTGGAGGAACTGATATTTTTCTAGAAGGGTATGCTGATGCAGATATGGCAGGTGACAAAGATACTCGAAGGAGCACTACTAGCTATGTCTTCACAGTTGGAGGCACAGCAATAAGCTGGGCTTCAAAGCTGCAGAAAGTGGTCTCACTTTCTACCACGGAAGCAGGGTATGTAGCAATGACGGAGGCAAGCAAAGAAATTCTGTGGCTTCACAGATTCTTAGAAGAGCTTGGATTCAAACAAGACAATTGTGTCCTGTATAGTGATAGCCAAAATGCTATCCATCTTGCGAAGAACTCAGCCTTTCATTCAAGGACAAAGCACATTGAGGTGAGATATCACTTCATACGCACTCTTTTGGAAGAGGGACAACTAAAGCTAGGAAAGGTGCATACAAGTGAAAATCCTGCAGACATGTTTACAAAGGTGGTCAACAAGGAAAAGTTGAGCTTTTGCTCATCTTCAATCGGCATTCAAGAATAAGAAGCCAGGATGGAAAGCAGTCACAGGTTTGGTTTGGAGATCATTCTCCAAGTGGGAGATTGTTAAGTATGGAGCCTGATTTATCCCTTGTAATTTTTTGTGGTAAAAGCGCACATTTGTAAGGCCCCCATTGTGAGGAGAAGCCATCGTGCGGGAAGGAAAATCACTCACCGGAAACCAAAATTTTCACAGCCAAGAATCAAGGGCAACTTTAAGGGCCTCGGGGGCGGAGGCCCCGAGACTTTTTTTTTGGCTTCGCCGGAATATTATGGCCGGACGGCGGTCGGAAAGCGGTCGGTTGGCCGGTAGTCAATGGCCGGTGGCCGGTGGTCAGAAGAAGTCAATGGCCGGTGGCCAGTGGCCGAATTCAAAAGCGGATTTGTCTACACATGGGCGGATTGGAGGGTCCGATTTGGACTTATTCACACAAGGGAGGCTACACATGGCTGCCTCTCATAAGAGAGGGCAGCCCTTTTGGCCTATAAAAGGAGGCCATTTCTACACACATTTCAGAGTGTGAAGTTGATGCAACAAGGTGAGTGTGAGGTGGTGAGAGTGAAGCAAGGCGGAAGCTCCAAAAGGGTATAATCCCTTTCTAACCTACTTCTTGTTTTGAAGTACTAAAGCCATTGAGTGGCTGCTTTCCCGTGGACGTAGCCCACATTGGGTGAACCACGTATATCGTGTGTACTCTCTCTCTCTCTCTACTCTATAATCTCATGTATGTAAATCTGTCTCTCCATTAAGTAATCTACTCAATTATCTATTTAGTTACATCTTATTTCCTAACAGGTAAGTGCACGGACCTATCTGTTTGCCATAGATACAGTGCTCACAAACAGGAAAGTCAACATAAGACAAAACAGGTAAGCAGCCAAAACTAGTCAGAGTTCTCATTCCTTTTTGGCTAATATGACCTAGCCGGTAGATATGTAATCATGACCAACATTTGAAACATGCATGGAATACAAGGTACCATGATTTTGACCTTTGAGTACAACAAAAGTACCTTTGCTTACTATCCACGAACCATTTCCAAATGTGGCGTTGTAGCCTAAATCATCAAGCTGACCAACAGAAATCAAGCTTTTAGTCAACTTGGACACATGTCTGACATTACATAAAGTAAAGTGCGTGCCATTCCTTAGATGCAATTTGACATTTTCGACACCCTCCATGTCTAGTTCATAAGCATCACCAAGTCTCACTTTGTCACAAGAGTGAGAATAAGTAGAGAACCACTCTCTATGTGGTGTCACATGGAAACTCGCACCAGAATCTACTATCCAATTATGTGCATACTGTACATCGTGTGTAACAAGAGCCTCGACAGGTAGGTCTACTGTGAAGACCAATACGTCAGAGGTAAGTGGCATAACAACCGCTGGAAGAGTCTCTACAATAGGAGCATTTGAAGACTCTAGCACATTGATCTCCTCTAACTTTGCTTTGCCCTTGTTTGAATCATCAAACTTAGAAGTGTCACCGGATTGTTTATCTTCTTGCTGGAAGAGTCTCTACAATAGGAGCATGTGAAGACTCTAGCACATTGATCTTCTCTAACTTTGCTTTGCCCTTGTTTGAATCATCAAACTTAGAAGTGTCACCGGATTGTTTATCCTTCATCAAACTTAGAAGTGGCATAACAAATGCTGGAAGAGTCTCTACAATAGGATCATTTGAATACTCTAGCACCTTGATCTCCTCTAACTTTGCTTTGCCCTTGTTTGAATCATAAAACTTAGAAGTGTCACCGGATTGTTTATCTATTCCTTGCAATCCTTCTTCACATGCCCTTGTTTATGGCAGTGATAGCACTTGACATTACGCATAGAACCCCGAGACTTACTGCGTGATCCCCCACGTTCCTTGCTTTTGGCACGACTTTGAGTGCGACCCCTATGTCTATCACTAGCAACATACACATCACCATCCTTCTTGCCTTCGAGAGATTTCCTGCGAATCTCCTCGATAAACAAGTTGGGCAGCCAACATATGAGCTCACATACACCTGCGAAATTCATTTTGGGTGCCTCTACACTTGTATATGTAAATATAAGCAACATACATAGTTGGGCGATTATGTTTGCACAATGCAATCTGCCAATGCTACCTTCGCAATGATAAGTTGCAAGGCTATGTATACGAGGTGAGCCCAGAGAAATTGGGGCAACCTTCCCAAGGTGCTTGACATGTTAGATGACAAAGTGCCTAGTGAAGAAGCTCATCCTATGACCAGAAGCTGTGACTTGAATAAGGCCATGGATGCTTGGATAGTATTGGAGTCTAGAGAGAGAGAGAGAGAGAGAGAGAGAGAGAGAGAGAGAGAGAGAGAGAGAGAGAGAGAGAGAGAGGGATGGTGTGAGAGAGAGATACAGTGCACACATGTGCGCCCAAATAAATAGAATCATTCACATTGATTGTGATGTTGATTGAACCTTTATCTTGTGAAAACGTATGCTTAGTGCGGTGACAATAGGTGGCAGGAACATCACACTAAAATCATCTATATTTATACTATATATAATGAGAGGAGGGGTTCTGTGGGCCCTCCCTACTGCATGTCAGACTCTAGGTCAACCGGCCAATGTGCCTTGAGCCTCAAGTGGCAAGGCAAGACACCAAGCCCTAGAGAGATATATGATTTTAAATTGAGTACTCCCTTTTAACCAGAAGGAGATCATCTATCGTGTGCACATTGTCATGCTATTAAAGCTTGCAACCATGGTGACACATGAGTAGAATATCGAGGCGGGGGGGGGGGGGGGGAGAGAGAGAGAGAGAGAGAGAGAGAGAGAGAGAGAGAGAGAGAGAGAGAGAGAGAGAGAGAGAGAGAGAGAGAGAGAGAGAGGTCTTCCACTACCATCGTCGATTCCCCTGCCCCACATGATGAAAACATTCTATTGACGAGGGCGAACTAGGATTGAAGCCAGGAAAACACAGAGCAAACTGAGTTTCGAAAGCCAAGAGGAGGAGGAGGAATTGAGGCATCGCTCTACAACTCATCACCTATGGAGAAGCAAACAAATAAACAAGGGGGGAAGAGAAGCTTAGATGCTCTATTTTGCATCAATACGGAGCTCTGCTGATGGTGGGACTCGCAAAGCTAGAAAAAACCTAGGTTTAATGTAATCCCTCATACAAATTTTGGTATTAATCTCTAAATTTTAAATTGCTCAGTGTTTGCAGTTTGTAGGGGAATAAAGATCTTATGTGGTTGAACATAAATGTTCAACTAGGGGGTGGGCAATGATGGTATAGCCAAAGTGTGTCGACCCTAGAAGATGGCATGGGAAAATATGTGCAGGCTAGCAGAAGCATGGCAAAAGGCTAAGCAGCTATGAAGATCATGGGCTGACAGATAGCAGCGAAAATGTATGACTGATGCGGCTTATAGGCCAAGAAAGGCTCCAAAAGGTGCTAATTTGGGTAACAAATGAAGGAGATTTGAGATGTATTTTTTCGGTCCAAGAATGTAGAGCTTGAAGTGCTGAAGGAGCATGTCCAGACGGCTCATTGAATGGAGCTATGGAGCCCAAGTTATTGAAGGTTGAAGGTTCAGTGTGTTGCAGATTCTTGCCAGACAGGGCAGCTGGGGACAGGTGGTCCAAGTGGAAGTCAGGGTATAGGCATGTAGTGCTCTATTTATGGAGCCTACCCATCTTTTCAGGTTGCAGATAGGAGCTACGGATTGCATTTTATTGCCAGTTGAAGTTTTGTCGGGGGCAAGGTTGGTGCCCACCCGACCACATGGGGGATCGGGCAATCTGGCATCTTTTGAGCCTCGACAAGGTTCTAGAGCAGGGTATGCATCATACAGAGCTAGTAGGAATTGACTGCACGTCAAACGAAGCTTGGAGCAAAAAGTTATAGCAGTCAGAAGATTGGGTGCCGTTGTCCGAAGTTGATTGCAGATGAAATTTGGTGTTTTTGCAGCCTCGGTTCAGGGGCTTGGAGAATTGTGAAGGCCGGCAAGGAGGGGTGAGTCCGGAGTCAGACAAGTGAGTTTGCGGCCAAGTTTTGCGGCTCGGTGATCGGATCACCAGTGAACAATCGGCAAGCAAGGCAAGCAGTGGAGAAAAAAGAAAAGTTGGGGGTTTTTTTAAAGAATTTTTTTTTGTTAAAGCCATAGAGGCCATTTGACGGGGGGCTGCCACGTGGCCTGTGCATTGTCCCACATGCACAAAGCTGGCTCGTGTGCTCACTCTATATATGATGGCTCGTGAGCCCATTTGGAATACACGAGGAGAGTGGGAGCTCCGTGGTGCCTTGGCTATGGGCGCTGCGTGTGATGTCCACCGGTGGTGTGTGGGGTGGCGCACGCTGATGACCGGTGGTGATGGTTGTTGGACAGTAATGATGTGTCGGCTTTGTATGGGTCCATGCCCGCGCCCATGAGGGCTGCTTTTGAAAATCAAAGGGGTACCACCCCCCCCCCCCCCCCCCCCCC
This sequence comes from Adiantum capillus-veneris, assembly GCF_014529385.1. Classification (NCBI taxonomy): domain Eukaryota; kingdom Viridiplantae; phylum Streptophyta; class Polypodiopsida; order Polypodiales; family Pteridaceae; genus Adiantum; species Adiantum capillus-veneris. Next base: position 2,000,973 of record NC_140940.1, on the reverse strand, counting down.
CCCCCCCCCCACAATAGCAATGCCGCTATTGCTTCCATAGGGGTGGGGTCCCGCAGTAGTGCAGTGAAGTGAGAGAAAGAAAGAGATGGCGAGTCCGAGGCCATTCAAGGGGCTAGTCAAGGAGAGGATCCCACAATAGGTGGCCAACATGTAGCAGTGAATGAAGAGAGAGAGTCACAAAGTTGGCCAAGAGGGCTATCCGGCCAGTGGAAAACAGGACGGGGTGATAGAGAGAATTCAAAGGCTCGAAGGCCAATACAAAGGGGGTCATCTCATGGTAAAGCAAGAGAAAGAGTCCGGATAGTGCAAGTCTAGCCGGGCGGCCCTACCATTGAATGAATATGCTCCGAGATATGCTCGGCAAAGTCATCAATATCTTCCAAAGGAGCCATTTCGTGGTGACAGTGGATGTGTTGGCCTCCTCTCTAGCTTATCTTTCTTTAGCTTTTCTTTCTCTCTTCTCTTCATCTTTAGTTGGGGTTGTTTCACATGGAAGATTTTTTGTGCGAAGATTTCGGGGGTTAGGTTGCCAGTATTCCTCAAAATCTCCTTGCAACCCCCCTTCTAGCTCAAAGGATTCTTGTTCTCTTTGCAATCAAGATGCACTTTTGAGATGGCTCTTCAATTTGTCTTGGTGGACGCACTCATGCTCTCTTGCTTTGTCTTTTCCCCATCTTTTGCTTACCTTTAGAAACTCTTTTCTTCTCCTCCTCTAATTCTGAATTTGCATTCTCTTCCTCTTTGTCCTCTTGGTCATCTTCTTCCGAATCCTGTTCTTCTTCTTCTTCAGGTCTTTTGACTAATTGGTTGAAATCACATCATGAGTCACGTAATTGAAAACTTTGAAATTCCACAAAACACTTCATTGATGACAATTCACAGGGTGAGATTGATAAAAAGTCCTTCTAGATGTCTACTTACCCTACTCCTAGCCAACTCAGCGGTAGTGGAAAGTGACCACTAGCACTGGTTTTGTCTTGTTTTTCTTTTTGAAATGAGCATCAATCCCCAGACTCTGACATAGCCTAAGCTACCAACCACTCGAGAACATCTAACCTAAGAAAAAGGTCCTCGGTGAGTATGACTACTCCCAAGACACCTCTACACAGCTGAGGTAGACACGCCTTACCCATGCGCCTTCTGAAAGCTAGTTTTTGTACTTTAGGCTTCTCTAGAGGAAGTATTGGCACTGAGGTTTTTCCCTAGTCTATGTCACCTTGTCCCCGCGGACAACGTTGCCAAATTGTGAGCTCACTAGTTGCAAAGTCTTGCTATATCTTATTGTAAAAACAGTGAGAACCACGTACATAAATGTCATATCGTGGGACAGAGTCGATTCAACTAGTGCATGCAGGCTACAAGAGGTTGTAAGCTCTCAAAAAACACACTCAATTCCTATCTGCCTAAAGCTACACTCAAATGCATGTCAAACAACAAAAGCTAACTAAGACACCCGCAAGAAAATCTTGTTGATTCATTAAGCAACAAAGTCCAATAGAGACCAAACTTGTAGGACGGCTAGGCAATGACTAGAGACATATACCTATAGCCTCAAATCCCCCTTTTGACCACTTATCCAAAATCATAATTATTATCTACAGAGAAAATTTGGCCTAGCTATTTTCGGTCTGAAATGCACCCTAGAGCTTAACAATGATGCCCCAACACCCTCTGTTAGCAGATCGCTGCTGTAGCATAGCTACCTGGCACTAACATATTGTCAATACTCAGGGAAGTGAGTATCTGGAACTAACATAATGTCAATACTCAAGGAAGTGGTTTGGATGGGACACAAAGACTTTTTGAGGGTGTCAACCTCAAGAAGTAAACCTACAAAACTAAACCATCTCTAGTACTATCAAATCTATCTCTCATATCTAGCAAACTGCATATGTCCTATGTCACCACTTTCGATTGTCATGCCATTTTGGCACTCAAACAAAGTTCAAATGCAACGAAACTTTAGGAGGAGTTCTAAGACACCTATGACACTATCCTACCAAGTTTGGTTGTAATTTGACAAGGTACCAAAATCATGGTCCATCATGGTCAAGGTCCTGAAAACTGTAACAGAACAACATCATTAGGAAAAATATGGACTCTCCATGGGCCTTGTAAGAATCCCTAATTTTAAGGAAGTATGTTGTGATTAAGGGAGACAAAGGAAATGATGGGGGCTATTTTGGTAGGTCATTTTCTAGCCTTCAAGCCTAGAAAAGGTGGGCTAAGTAGTGACTAGGAGGCTACCCTCTCTCTCTAGCTTTTCAGCATCTCCTAGAGAAAAGGGGGTGTCATAAAGAGGGAGAGGGACCCTTGTACAAAAAGAAAACCCCACCTTTCATTTTTTTCTAAAGGCTCGGCCAAAAATAAACCCTAAAAATTTGAAATTTATTGAAATTTTCAAAAGTAGTCATTTCCCCCCAAAAAGTGACCCCAAACCTATTCTAATATCAAAACATCATTTTTTGCCTCCAAAATCCCTTTCTCTCTCTCCATGTCTCCTCTTTTTCTCTCTCACTCCCCTTCCTCAAAGTAGCCATGCCCACCATAGCCAGGACCTGCTGCATCTCCCTCTTCATCTAAATGGTAAATCCTCCTTCTCACTCTTACAAAATTTTGCATCTCCCTCTCCATCTACCTGCTAAACTCTCCCTCTCATTCTCACACACTCCTGGATCTGCCTCTTCATCTACCTGCTAAACCCTTCCTCTCACTGTCACATTCCTCTCCTCTTTTCTTTCTATCCCTGTACCCTCTTCCATTGTTCACTGTCCTCCCTCAAAAATACCAAGATCTACATCAACTACCTCTTCATCTACCTCTTCAATCTTCCATTTCAATGTCAACGTCCCCTCCCCTGACCCTACTCCTTCCCTCCCACTCAACTTACCCTATCAACCAAGCCCACCCTTGATTACAAGCTAATGCAGTTGTCTTCACATCCACCTTTGCCTCTATTGCATCCCACAACACTAATACCCAACTTCTACAAGCTATGGAAAAGACTCTAGCATACCCAACTTCTTGCAAGCTATGGAACATAATATTTCTTTTTCATGTAAGGTGGAGTCACATCACAAACTTTCTAGTTGGAAGGACATAGAAGGGTTCCCCTGCACCACAGGTGGAAACTCCATAGCCATGAGACAAAGATGGATGCCAAGCATAGGAAGGTCAAGTATGTCAAGCAATGGTGATGTTACTTTACACAAGGGCACTGGTTTCAAACCTGAGTGTATTTGAGGCAACATTTGAAGAATTTAGATCTGTACTCTACACATACCGATCATGTATCCATAATGCCCAAAGCTATCAACATAGCTTTTCCTTTGTAATCTCATAAAATCATAATTGAGGTGGTCTACAATGGACATGGTTTTGTAACAATAAGTGCTATGGCTTTAATATATGAAATCTTTGATCTTGCAAATTATTTTCCATGTAGCAATTTCTTTGAAGATTTGATTCTTACTGAGGGGTTTGATCCTTATACAAGTGTGTCACATGAATACGATAAATTCTTGGTGAATACTAGGGGTTCATAACTAATATAGAAAGTGTTGAACCAATGTTGAGAATTATGCTAGTGGGGAGGATTACCCATCACTGATAAGCCTGCATCAAGATGGGCCATGTAATTGCATCATGGTAGCATTTCTGAGGCTGCAAAACTATATCAACCAATGCTTCAAAGGTAGGGGCTAGTTGGCTAGTTTAGGAGAGGAGGCAAAACTATATCAACCAATGCTTCAAAGGTAGGGGCTAGTTGGCTAGTTTAGGAGAGGAGGCAAGGGTGCCTATTCATGCATTGGATGGAAAAGAGGCATGGGATGGGTTTAGAAAACCTTTATTATCTCTCTCTCTCTCTCTCTCTCTCTCTCTCTCTCTCTCTCTCTCGCTCTTCCCCCCCCAATATCTCTTTGCTTTCAGCTAGCTAGCCATGTATGATCAATTATTTTTTGCATAAACTTATAGAGTAGTGTTTTGTACTAATAGAATATTGGCTCCTCTATGGGTAGCTTCTTTAAGAATCAATTATCTCTCTCTGTATCTCTCCTTTTTGGGCAGCTCTGTTTCACTAGTAGGCCTTTGTGACACTAAAAAGTGTCTTGTACAACCAAGAAAAGCACCCCCTTTTTCTTTAGAGACCAAAACTAGAGCATACACACTATGGGGCACTATCCTGAAAATCAAAGGGGGGCTTGCAACGCGCCATGGTATGAGATAGCTATTATTGCATGGTTGAGTGAAGTTTGAACATCCTGTAGGACCATGTCAACCATGCCAAAGCAAGCTGGCACAGATAGAAGGCAAGGCAAGGGATGCATAGGCCTTGGGAGGCCCAAAGAAAGCTTGCCACAAGGGAGCGCATTTGGGCCTTCCATAGACCTATGGAAGGCCCAAATGCGCATAGGCCTTGGGAGGCCTTGGGTGCATAGGCCTTGGGAGGCCCAAAGAAAGCCTGCCACAAGGGAGCGCATTTGGGCCTTTCATAGGTCTATGGAAGGCCCAAATGCGCTCCCTTGTGGCAGGCTTTCTTTGGGCCTCCCAAGGCCTATGCACCCCCTGCCTTGCCTCCTACTCTTTGTGCTTGCTTAGTTTTGGGCATGGTGGCCTTGGGCCTACAAGATAACCATGAACATCCATCCAAAGAAGCATTTTACAAAACTATAGCTCATGTATGATATATCTAGAAAAAGCAAGGCTCATCCTCTACTACAAATGGCTATAGATCGCTCACCATGTGCATGATGCATTCTCTACTCATTCTCTGCTACAGATGGCTCAAAGTATGCATGATGCATACTCAATTAGCAAGCAATCCAAGGAATAACTTGTCTTGGGTTTGATCCATGTATCATGTCATTTATCCATCATAAGAGTACTGTATCCTCAATAAAGGGGCAATGCCCTTGAGTTCCAAAAGGGTCTCTCTCTCTCTCTCTCTCTCTCTCTCTCTCTAGTTATCTATCTATTTATCTATCTTTGTGTTTTTTATCTGCATGTGTATCTATCTATCTATCAAATTATCTATCCATCTATCTATCTATCTATCTATCTATTAATGTATTTATGTATATCTATTTGTCTGTCTGTCTGTTTATCCTCCATCTATCTATCAAGCTTATGGTTGAACTTACACAAATTCATATCAAATACAACATAATAGCATGCCATTGCATTATTGATAGCAAAGGTAGAACGACATGTTTGCACAATGCCAAGAGGGTATTCATGTGTGTGCTTGCAAACATGAGGGAATATGATTGCTCTATCTTTCTTGGATTAGGTTTGAGTGTATTCTTTCAAAAATTTGAAGCCTGCCAAATATATTGAGATAAACTCTGAGTGCTCATGAACTAAATGTTTGTTCAATGCCAAAGAAGCCTCATGTCTAAGCCTGCAACACAAGGAAATATGATTGCTCTATCTTGCTTAGATTAGTCTTGAGTATGGGATTCTTCTAAGAATTTAAATCTTGCCACCATTTTGAGATAAACTTTAAGTGCTCATACAATAGAAAATGAATCAAACCTGACTTTTGAGATTAGATGGCTTACTAGATCTACATGCAGGCACATCGCAAAGGTGTACTTGCTACCAAAAAATCAATTTACTTGATCAATTCACTTATGAGCACCAAAAATTTGGCAGGAAGCACAATACCCATACAAGATTAGATGAAACAAAAATTGATCACAAGCACAATATCTGTTAACCCTCACGGCACACGGACACCCCATCACCTACGATGGACGTGTATTATGTATTTGGTAGAGTCAGGTACCGGGCTTGTCGGACCAATAGGGAAAGGTAGAGTGATCGCCGATGAGAGGCGCACTTTAACTTGGACATTCAAGGGGTTAGTTGGCTAAGCATGGGCGCCCAAGTGTGAATGGGGTGAGCTCCTATAAAAGCCAACTAAACCTAATTTTAACTCATTCTCTCATTTGTGCAATAGAAGAGTGCTCTTGCTCCATCTCCATCTTCTTCTTCTTCACCTCCTTGTGTGTGTGTGTGAGAGAGAGAGAGAGAGGGAGAGTGTGTGTGCGATCGAGCATTACGAAGGCACGACGGCGGCGAAGCGGTTGAGCGCGGCACGACTGCAGCTTCTTCTTCATCGCGGCGAGGAATCCACCACGAAGGCGAGCGTAGAGCGGTGAGTGACACACCCTTTGTTTTCTTGAGCTTGCTAGTTTAGGCTTGTTGTGTGCTTGGAGCCGTTTGTGGCTCGCATACGGTGTATTGGCAAGTCCCTTGCTTCGACAGTGCGGCAAGGAGCGCACATTTTTATATATATATATACTCACTCTTATATATATACCCTACTCCCTCAAGAGAGAATGAGAGCATGTGGGACAAGTCCTCCACTCTCCTCCTTTCTCTTCCCACTTGCACCCTTAGACTTTCTAGTTTGGGCCCAGTTCCCTACTGGAAATTGACAGTTTTAGGGATTCCGAGGGCATAGAGTGACCAAACGGAGGGCTGTAAAGCACGGCACGACCCTCTGACCGATACGCTCGTTTCGAGCTATCACACGGCCCATTCCACGACACGCTCTAAAAAATCTAGCAAAAAAACAAACAAAAAACACGCTAAAAACTAGTCACAAGGCCTCCTAGAGCAGCTTTTTGACACCTTAGGGTATCAAAAGCACATGCACTTACGCTCTGGACGAGTGTTAGAGCACGATCACATTGGTAGTGCCTCTGTTCATACGGACACCCATTACCCATCCACGATAGGATCTAGACCCTCAGCGGGGACACAAGGTAGCACCACCCAAGACCCTAAAATAGCCGCTAGTGATTCCTCCTCCGACTCAGAAATCATGGAAGCATACCCTAACCAAAACACTGAGAGAGAAGGCCATGCACCTCCCGAAGCTCCACAGCCTAGTACTAGTATGTTTAGCCGTTTCATGGAAACATTAGGTAGAGCTACTCGCTCGGAACCTGATGCAAATGAAGCACACGAAGGGGGTGGGGAAGTGGACTCTCCTTTCACATCGCACGTGGACCCCACACCCCCAAAGAGTGTCCATGTGGATATCCTGCCAACTTCTTACCAAGAAGGCCCTGTTGAGCTGCCTCCTTCAGAAGTTCCCTCTAGAGTACCGTTGGTGACAAGTAAAACCACGGGGAGCAATATTGCTTCTACCTCACAAGAAACCGTTAACACGTCGACTCTAGAAGGATGGTTCATTAATGATCATTGGACATACGACCTCCACACTGAGGTGTTGACGGATCTACACTCTGGCCACGCCTACCATGTAGGATGGATAGAGATTGTACAATCCACCTCTAGTGCCACGAGCATCGAAGATCAACAGAAAATGATCTGTAATGTTATCCATGGCATTATTCAATGAGAAAGGCAAAACCGAGGGGTAAATATACTCTCAACTGGCCCCATGAGATTTCTGGATACGAGCAAGGCTCAACAGCCTACTCTATCACAAATGGAGACTCCTCTAATGAGCCCCATGGACCCATCTTACGTCATTTCACCTGGGGTCTCTATGCAATCTGAGCCTCCGAGCGAAAACTTTAGCTTCCCTAACTTGGTTCAACCCTCTATCAAGGAAAACACAGTGCTCACTCCAGGGATAAGCCTGACAGAGAATGTACCGATGACATCTACGGTTAGTGCAGTGCCACTACCTAGTGTCGTAGTACCTAATATGGGGCCTCGACCATATGTGCCTCTAGCCCCTTATGCACACATGGCCCCCACACCTCCAATTGTACCACTTGCTTATGCTCCTCGAGTGCCGCTCCCTAGCCCTTATCCGAGTGGACCTATGCCCGGTTATGTTCCATATCCTGCATCATCTACACATATGCCAAGACCGGCACCCGTTCCTCTCCCACATATGATTCCAAGAGTACCTCCACCGGCCCTGCCTCCTCACATAGGTGACTTGGCAGCGTTTGCTCAAACCATAGGTCGATCTATCGCGGAAAATATGCGTCATGCATCTGATAGAGAGCCTATAAGAAAGGTAGTACAAATTGCCAAACTCACGCAAAAATTCAATGGCAAGTATGTGATTCCTTAGGGGAACGCAACGAACTACATAAGTGCAATGCCTTAAGCTTGACATTAAGTGGGAAGGCTGGAGATTGGTATAGGACCCTAAGGGTGGACGAGAAAACAATCTACCCTACCCTTCGAAGGTTGTTTCTAAAGGAGTACATACGAGAAGGTGTGCTTTGGGGTGTAGCATCTCAGCTACAGAAGGCCGAACGTAAGGAAGGAGAGTCAGTAAGGGACTTCATTAGTCGTCTAAAGCACTTAAACTCTCGTTGCCCTGTAAATGAGCGCTTCAACAATAACCAACTGCTTGATCGATTCATTCGAGGGTTGAGGAATGAAGGAATCTATAATGGACTAGTGATTAGAGGTATCACAACCTGGGAAGATGTCACTGCCAATGCAATCCAATTAGAGGACAACTTGATGATAGCAGGCATGAGGGTGTCTACTGACACGAGATCCACTAGCTCACAAGCCATTGAGTATGAACCCATGACTGCAAAGCCCATTGCCAATGAGCCAAAGGTATTTGAGACATTCTTGACAGACCTCACCAAGGCAATCCAAGAGTCTCTTAAGGATAATCGACCCCCTCAAAATAGTCACATGTATCCAAGAAGGGAGCAACAATGGTGTTCCATTTGCTTAGGTCCACATAGCACTAGTGAGTGCCCTACGTTTAGAGTAAAATTTAATGGAACTTGCAACGCATGTGGTAGGTATGGTCACCAAGCTAAGGATTGTTTAATGATCAAACGTATGATGGCAAATAGACCACCTGTAGCCTGGACGGATGCGCCTCGAGCTCCTGTATTGATGCCTACTCCACCTGTTGAGCAACTACCGCAACACATGGTCCCTAGATCTCAAAATGTTGTACAAGCTACAACGCTACCACCTCCTGTGCTAGGACCGCAGCCCCCGCATCCAAGAGTCGCCCCTATGAACCAAGTGGGTTGCGAGCCATCAAATGCTTATGCAGATGGCTGTGAGGAGGAAATAGACATTAGTATTGCCTACGGACTTGATACATTGGAAGAGTGTCCTATATACTACATGGAAGATTGTTGGGGGCAAGTCAAGCCGGTTTATCAAGCTGCTGCTCTCGCATCCAGAGGTCAAAATATCAACACCCAGGCTAGGAGGCCACCTCTTCAATGCTACGAGTGTGGTGGACCACATCGAGCAGCGGAGTGCCCTATTAGGCTGCAAAAGAATGCTGCACAGATGCAAATGAATCAAGGGAGCACGTCTGCAATGCCAATACTCACATGTAATCGTTGTGGCATAGATCACTTGATTGCCCAATGCCCCTATAACCCAAATGCGCCTAAAATCACACCCCTAAATTTGGTCGAAATTGCTAGTGTGACATCGCCAATACCACCCGTCGCACCCGCTTATGCGATTACACGGTCCATGCTTCAAGGGCCAGGACATATCCTAGAAGAGAGAGATACCGCGTCAGTTATCCAAGCAAAGAAAAAGAAGACACGAAGGAAGAAGTCGCAGAATACGGAAAATTCAAAGCCAAGTTCCAAAACAAACATAGGAACAGGAGATGACCCCGTGTATATGAATGACCTCGAGGATGATTCAGATTCAGTCGAGACAATGGAGACTAGAACCAATACCACAAAGGGAAAGACCGACAAAGAAAACCGTAACATGGAACCAAATGAAAACCGAATAAGAGAAAACCATAAAGAGCCTCTGAAAACACCACAAGTGTTTCCAAATCCAATCCAAGACCCCCAAGATAAACCGCAGGGGCAAAAAGGGAAGAATCGTAAAAAGAAGATTGGGACGTACCCAAACCCAGTAGACGAGATTGAGCAGGTGAAACATCTAAGAGGTTTAGTGGAGGAGACTCAAAGGAAACTAGAACCAGAACCCATGCAGGTCAAAATTCATGACACAGTGTTTCCCACGCAAGTTCATCCACCCCACATGAACCATAGACCGTTAGCCATATCTAGTATCATCCAAGAAGGGAGTGAGGACACGACATCAGAAAGTGAGCATACACCCTTCTTGTTGGAAAGGATGTTTAACGAAGGAATACCTGATCCCATTGAGGAATATGAGATTCCTTCCTCACTAGTTCCTAGTCAAGGACCTACACCCTGCAAAACGCCAATGAATGTTGCCAAACTAGGGGACTTCATGTCTTCTGAGGTCCGAACCACGATCATAGCAAAGCTGTATGGAGATCCTGAGTTATTCCTTGCACTTCGAGCATTCCTTAACGGAGAGCTACGAACGGGATTACCGCAGTTTGCGCAACCAAATAGGCCTGACTCGATTATGATTGATGAGGAAAATCATGTGCAATCACTTGACTTAGATGGACACGAGTTAGGGCAGTATTTTGAAGGCGACGAGTCTAATGCGACCCTACCCATCACTACCAAGGGATTAACTATAAAGGAAATTCTTGATGGTGGTGTGGGAGTTAGCATCGTTACAAAAGATTGTTGGGAATCCATGGGAAAACCCCGCCTCAGTGTTACTAACATTGTGGTAAAGATGGCAAATGGTACCATAGCCAAACCTATGGGGATGCTCAAGGATCTTAAGATCAAAGTTCTAGGACACAAGGTACGACATACGTTCATTGTAATGGATTTCTCTAAACACCTTATGTCATATGAAATGATTTTAGGACGACCATTCATGAGGGAAGCACAAATGGTTCATGATTGGTCTAAAAATCATGTCTATTTGCAATTCCAAGACTCTGTCCTTAGAGTGGATTTGGTGACTGGTAAGGTACACCCCTTAGGGAGTAAAACCATTATTGATCATCGCTCTGACACCACAGTTCACTTGGCCCCACTACAATATTGTTACACTTGTAAGAAGGATACAGACATTGGCCAAGATTCTCCTTACATGGATGTGTTACCGGGTATGACGGAATCAGACAATGTGGATTGGGTCCACCTAGCATCAACCATAGACACTTGGGGAAATAGGGGGACGACCTGGGTAACACCTGAGGGGGATGAAATGCCTATACCCTTAAATATGCTACAAGCAATGCATATCGCTTCTGACGAGACTCATCCTAAGGTAACAAAGAAAACATACAAGTGGGTCCCTAAAGCTTCTTTAGTGACCATAAAACAGAAGCCTTGTAAGAAGCGTACCACTCGCTCCAAGAAAAGTAAGAAAATGTTGCGATGGATCCCTAAACGACTATTGGAAGCCCAAGGCTACTATCAAGGAAATGATCAAATCTGGGTGCCAAAATGTAGATTGTGCTCTTACCTATCACCTGACCCAAGTGAGCCCAATCCCGTAGCTCCAAAACGAATGATCGTGGAAAGAAAACAATCACAGAATGCTACACACCCGCTCCCGAGCTAGTTTGGGTACCAAAGAAAGAACGATTTGTTCCACCTAGCTCAGGAACAGGGAAATCAAATGAAGCTTTTTGCTCTTCATGTAGTTCCTATACGCAAATAGAAGCTTCGACACAACCTCCACCTACCACTGTACATATCCATCCAAGCACGAAAGAGTTTGCACCTTCCGGGGTAAGTTCACCACCTACAACAACGTTGCAAATAAAATCATGGGAGAGTACCTTACCACCCTTGCAACTAGATGAAACACATAGGGCGGTCGAAAACTATTGGTTAAAATCCTCACCTATTACCAACTGGAACAATTGGTTTCAAAGGGTGACAAGCTCATTTCAAACGGTATGATCTACCCAAGGAAGGGGGGAGTGTTTGCTGACAGTCATCATTCATTTGTTTCCCTCTCAACCTTTTTCCCTGACCTCTCAATCTCCGATCTTAGGGAATGTATATATATAGCCTTATACTCACAAAAAAACAAAAATAGTAAAGAGCAAGAGCGCCTAGCAATGAGAGAGCACCCTATCACATCTTACATATAAGTCCAAATTCACCGTGTCAATTCAAGCAACACACAAAAACAACTCTTATGTTTTAAAGGCCTAACCAAATCTATCTGTCTTGTCAGAAATGGCTACTTCACCAGAGGCATGCACTTCTATTTTTTATGAAAGGTACCCCTTGTCTTTTCAACAAGTGTTCTACGTATGCTACCCTATACTTTCTTGTGAATGGGATTTGATAGAGAGACTTGCATGTGAGAGAAATTTTGAGGAGTTAGAATGGCTGATACGTCTATGGCTAACTAGTGATCCCTACCCAGTAGCGAATGTGTCTCCAATGGCACATGCTTATTCTTTTGCACAAGATGAGTATCCACGCATCACGAGGTTCTTGATTAGCATGCTAGCACAAGAGGATGATGAAGAGGAACTAATAGAGACCAAGGAAGACTATGGCCTCACGGACAACGATTTTATTTATCTAGATGATGAGGATAGAGGCCTAGCCTTAGGGTGGCCACCCGGTTTGTATAATATCCTCTTTCCTTGATTCTAAAAGGGGTGACAGATAGGTAGGTTAGGGGTCTAGATTGTGTTTTGAGTTTGTTTTTTAGGAGTTCTAATTTTTCCCATTGATGTGCCTCCTGGAGGTATTCCTTTTGTTTCCTAGTGTGTACAGGAGCGTGTTGCTATTGATAGGATTTGGACCTTCATGGAACCTTCAAATCAAGCGCGACCATCAACACAAACAGGTGTTTCTTGTCCATTAGCATTGCCCTTATCTTTTTGCATCCATGTTTGTCTGCCTTGATTGTGATTGGTAGCATAATATTCAGTGCATTTGCTTAGTATCAAACATTTAATTCAATGTAATGTTTTGTCATAATCACTTGTCTAGGTTTAAAAATCAAGCAGTCCGACTAAGCTAGTTTGACCAAGCTAGGTATTAGAGATCTTCTCTTAATACCATGGGGAATGCCTTCCTAATAAGCAATGGTTACTTAGGTTCTTAATCCGATTTAGGCAGCATTGTATGAAATGTACTAGGGCTTTCTAGTGGGCTTGACCCTATTGACCTTTAGCTTAAGTATTATAAAGGGAGTTTACTAATGTGATGAGCCTGGGGAGGGTAACAGTGTTATATGACCCCCCAAAGTTACAAAATTAAAATGCTGAAAATGAACAAACAAAAAATCAAAGTGCTACAATGTAAAATTTTAAGCTAGAAGAGAAATCTCAGCTTGATTTGGTACTTCACTCACATGTATCGCCTATGGTACTAGAGCCCTAGAGGTTCCCAGCGTGGGCGCTTTTCCTTGAGAAGCAAAAAACCCAAGGCATACAAAATAAGCACACACATCATAATTGAATCAATGTGAAAAGACTTTGGGGGGTCAAAGAAAAAGTAATCAGTCAGGCGATGATTTCATGAGAAATTCCTTTTATGGTAGCTTAACTACAAAGTCTTCTAGGTATAGCCTCTAGTCAGCCCTCGAACATGAATACTTGGCTCTCGCGATTAAACAACTTAATTGACCACAGAAAATTAAGAAGCTTACCCATGGTATTAATATTCGATCTCTAGTGCCTTTCGACAGTCAAATTAGCGACCCCAGACTTGTTTAATTTTCTACCTTTACATCTGTTTATGCATTTGATTACATTGCAATTTAATGTTCATTGCTGACAAATTGTTTGAAATTCTTTGACCAATGAATTTGTCTACCTCAAACTGCATATGCTTTTTAAGAGAATGCAATTACTGTGCCAATGCTGTTTGATTTTGCAGTGACTGAAGAAGGCTAAGGACATTCATCTCAAATGCTCTTCCACCTCGACGAACCAGCTTCAACTCAATAGCTTCCGAGGACGAAATCTACATCAGGAAGGGGGGCATGTTAACCCTCACGGCACACGAACACCCCATCACCTACGACGGACGTGTATTATGTATTTGGTAGAGTCAGGTACCGGGCTTGTCGGACCAATAGGGAAAGGTAGAGTTATCGCCGATGAGAGGCGCACTTTAACTTGGACATTCAAGGGGTTAGTTGGCTAAGCATGGGCGCCCAAGTGTGAATGGGGTGAGCTCCTATAAAAGCCAACTAAACCTAATTTTAACTCATTCTCTCATTTGTGCAATAGAAGAGTGCTCTTGCTCCATCTCCATCTTCTTCTTCTTCACCTCCTTGTGTGTGTGTGAGAGAGAGAGAGAGAGAGGGAGAGTGTGTGTGCGATCGAGCATTACGAAGGCACGACTGCGGCGAAGCGGTTGAGCGCGGCACGACTGCAGCTTCTTCTTCATCGCGGCGAGGAATCCACCACGAAGGCGAGCGTAGAGCGGTGAGTGACACACCCTTTGTTTTCTTGAGCTTGCTAGTTTAGGCTTGTTGTGTGCTTGGAGCCGTTTGTGGCTCGCATACGGTGTATTGGCAAGTCCCTTGCTTTGACAGTGCGGCAAGGAGCGCACAATATCATATAGTTGAAGATTAACTAGAGTCGACAAAAATGTAATGAAACAAGAGTGCTTTCTATTCAAGTAGTTTCATTACAAAGTTTGTAGCTTTGCTACAATAATAGCTTGGGATGTTATGTACTGGATCAAATACATTGAATGGAATATAGACTGAGGCAATTGCTATGCTCTTAGCAAGGCTTGTCTCATCATCGATAACTCCATGGACCTCCATATCCACAAGTATACACACCAAACAAAGACTGTTTAGAATGATCTTCTGATTGGAGAAGTCGCACTTTCCACTTGACACCAAACCAAGTTGAGCCCAAGCATCCACTGCAATAACATCCTGCAATACGACAAATATGGAGTTAGCTACTATAGTTTAAATTAATATACATTGTTGAGTTATATAGATTAGTTCTTATCTATAGCATGCACAACCATTAAGGTACTCGAGAGGCATTCAAGCGGTTGCTTTGCAAGTAAGCTGGATAAAAAATAACGTTCACAAATATCGTTGTCAAAAAATATGAACACATGAAAATTAAAGAGGACATATCCATAAGATGACTTAGCATTAGACTTACAATGAGGTTCAAATTGGTTTGAATCTCTTTGCAAGTGGATCTCAGCTACACTATACACATGTTGAGTGATGGCCACCATTCCATATTTTGTTTTGAAAGCCATCAGTCTTCACTTCCAATGGCGTTCCAGTATGCCTTGACATTGTCCTCCATGAGGAACAACACTGAATGGTTGCATGTAGACCCATGAGCCTTGCTAAATACATGTGGGATCCATTCCACCTTCGAGCTCTTTGTGTTGTGCAGTATGACCTTTTGTATCTCAAACTTGGGCCGTCTATGCGTGGTATGGGTGGACATTCTTGGGAAGAGGTCGGGTGGCCACACAGCAGAGAGAGATTGGGAAGGGGGAGGGGGAGGGGGGTGAGGGTTGGAGAGAAGGATAGTGAGGTCTACACAGTACAGAGAGAATGAAGGGGAGAAAGGGAGAGATAGAGAGGATGGAGAGTGAGCTTTTGGCTATGGTAGGATAGTGATGAGCTTTGGGCTATGGTGGGCTGCATTGTGGAGAATGGAGGGGTGAGGGGAGGGAGAGCTAGAGAGGATGGAGAGTGAGCATTTGGCTATGGTGGGGTTGATTGTAGAGAGAGTGAGGAGAGGGAGGGGGGCAGCTGAAGAGGAGGATAGTGATGAGATTTGGGCTATGGTGGGCTGCACAGCACAGAGAGAATGGAGAGGTGAGGGGAGGGAGAGCTAGAGAAGATGGAGAGTGAGCTTTTGACTATGGTGGGGTTGACTGCACAGAGAGAGTGAGGGGAGGGGAGGGGAGGGGAGGGGAGGGGGTAGAGGAGAGAAGATTGTGGGAGAGAGAGAGAGAGAGAGAGAGAGAGAGAGAGAGAGGGAATTTGGAGAGAAAAAGTGACTTTTTGATGTTTGGTTATGTTCTGGGCAATTTTGGAGGGGAAATGGTCATTTTTTTGACATTTTTAAAAATTTCAAATTTTTAGGGTTTTTTTGACCTGCGCAATTTTTCTTTTGGGGTCCCTTTTTGTCAAGGGTCCCTCTCTAAGCTTTATGACACCTCTTTCCCACTTTTATCCCCCCCTCCCCCCCCCCCCCCCCCCCCTAGTCCACCTCCCCTTTCTCTCTAGGAATCAAGCATTGAAGAGGGGGACAAATAGGCTGCCCCCCTATCTCTCCTTAAGCTATAGGTGATATCCCAAGAGCCCTCTCATTGGTCCTCCACTAACCCTTCCCTAATCAAAAGGGCCCTAGGAGAGTCCATATTTTTCCTAATGTACTAGAAAGGTCTCCCTATGGTCTACAAACACTCTCCTATGGTTGAAACATCAAAAAACAACCATTAACGCACTCAAAACATCCGATTTAGCTCGCTAGGGCGTAGTCGCGGACCACAACAGAACCAACAATAGGTACACTTGAACTAAAGAGCAATAGACAAGGAACACAATGCAATAATTGGAATTGAAATTGGACTACTAGAGCTCAAGAAAAATGGATTACAATGCGCAAGAGAGTAGCCACTCTCAATTGTATGCTTCAAAACTTCAAAACCTTCATAATGATAATGTGTCTTTTCCCATTTACAAAAATTAGGCTTTATACTTAGGACTTCTCTTGGCCAATGGGCTAGCTTTATAAGGCTCAAACTCAAAATCAGGCTTTACAACTCATATTTTACATAGAGTAACTCAGGGATTGCTTGGCTAAAATTAGAGATACTCATATTTACAGATATTTTTTGGAAAAATAATAGCAGGATTACAAAATTGTATGGCTTAATGGTGAGGTAGCCGACTAGGAGGACGCCCGATTGGTCCATCTCTCAACATTCTCCCATTCCTAGTCTTTGCACATCCTTGTGCAAGATTTGTCTTTATCTTTGGCTTTCCTTTTGGCTCTGTCATTAGATCTATCTTTGGCTCTATCATTGGCAGTCGCTGGTCTTCAGGTTGATGTGATGGAGTCTTTAATAATTAAAGGTTCTATCCTCTAGAGTCTTCGTGAGGCATTTGAATTTTTTTGCTTGAGCCTCAATCTCAGCTTGGACTACCAATTCCTTGAATGGATTGTTTATTGATGTACTTTGATAGGCTATATGGTGGACAGATATATCCTTTGTCATGGGGTTGAAGATGGTAGAATCCATCTCAAAGAAAATTGTCATGCCTCTTCAAATGTTTGCAGATATTGCAAAGGCAGAAACATGACTCCGGCAAACAACCCCATGATGACATTTCGGATGGGAATTTTTGTCTCCAAATTCTAGCATATTCCCTTGGTGTCCTCAAGAAATACTTGTCATGGATGCTCTCTACCTTGATGTCCTCGAATGTTGTGATGCCTGTGATAATCATCTTTGCAATCTTTGCCAGCATGTGACATATTAGATTTGGGACATCGCGCATGTGTGTTATCACCACCTATAAGGTATGAACCATGTAGTGTTCTGAGGGTAGGAAATTGTTGGCTAGCTTTGATATAACAAGATAGTTCAGTACCCAAAGCCTTGTGCTTTGCCAATTGAAGTAGGTGTCCCAGGATCGCCTCCTTGAAATTGGGCAGTATGTTGGGTCGATCCTGAGATGTTGGTGGTGCATTCTTGTACAAGGTCTCATCTTGTGGTCTTTACCACTTCTTGCACGAGAGGGGTTGATTCTCTAAAATGGCTAGCACCTAGTCCATTGCCACAGGTATGTCTTTGTAGTACCCCTTTGCATTTGGCTCAAGAGCAAGCAGTAGTTTCCTTTTCCACAAGATGGCCTCTTGCTTCATGCGCGGTAATGGAATCATGTCATGGACAAAATTTTGAACTACTTTGTCAAGGATTCTCAAGGAGATCTTTCACGTAGACCACGCCCCCCCCCCCCCCCCCCCTCTCTCTCTCTCTCTCTCTCTCTCTCTCTCTCTCTCTCTCTCTCTCTCTCTCTCTCTCTCTCTCGTTTGAGAGAGGCAATGGCTTGGAGGAAGACGAAGAGTCAGCTGAGTGGAGGAGTGGGGACAGGAGTGTGCACAAGAGAGATTAGGAGTGTGTGCTAGAGAGATTTCAATGCTAGTTCGCCTTCTAGCTCAAAGCCGGCTTGGCACTCTCCTTCTTTGCTACTCACCACCTCGCTCCCTAGCTGGTGCCAACTGGAACGCAGGGGTGACAGGGGGCATCGGCAGGGACACAGGGCGAAGGGGTGATGGAGGGCACAACATTAGTATATCACAGAGCCGTGGGGGGCAGTATAGCAGAGCTTCCCTTTATTTATAGCTTGCAACACCCCGGCCTTTGGAGGATCGGTGCACCAACCCCGCCATTTGAGGCAGACTGTGAGCATGATGGCCTTGTGATGCAGGCTCGACATGCTGGCAGGCTGAGTTGGCAGCCTTGTGATGCAGGCTTGGACCTGGAGGGTCATGGTCTCTCTCTCTCTATCTCTATCTCTCTCTCTTTCTCTCTGAGTGCGGGCGCGGACCTGGAGGGCCGGAGGAGCTTCCACGTGCCTTCCTGCTCTCTGTGTGCGTACTGTGCTACAGCCCACCGAACGAAGCTGCAGCTGACACGCGTCAAGGGAGGGAGCCGGAATCCCTCCCCCTTTTATCTTTATATAGATATAATGCAACTTCTTTCTACTTTACAATTACATAAAGTAAATATATTAGCTTAAGTGCACATAACAAAAAATGGTCAATTTTGATGGAGATTTGATCATTCAATCAAAACCTAATTTTTAAAGATATATTTGCCTTTTGTCTTTTCAAGGGGCTTTTTTCAAGAACAATATTGATATTTTAAAAAAATTGTGCAAGTTTATATTTTAAAATTTTAAAAATAACTATAAAGAGATGCTTCTACACCCTTTCTTAAAGTGCTTGAAAAATTGTTGAACGTTAGGCACCTTTGTTTCTATCCCTACCCCCCCCCCCCCCCCAATTTGCCGATTACTTCATTGAGTGTGTGTACGTACGTTGGAGAGGGGGAATAGGGCACACACCCAACACACAACACAAAGCCTCCCTACAGCTCAGGTTATTCACATTGACCCTAACCTCTCAAACAACACCTTCAAATTGGCTAATTTGCACTAACAGATCCACCTTAACACACAGAATAACAGATCCACCTTAACACACAGAATAACTATCTCATACCTTGCAAAAACACCTTGCAGCACAAATACACCCACACTGCTCAACTCACCCTTCCCGACTCACAAGACACCCCGATTCTACCCTCTTGATAACACCTTTCAAACTGCAAGCATACCCTCTGCAAGCACTGGCAAATACACAAAGAGTGAGAGAAAAGGAGGGGGATGGGGAGAAGCAACATGAGAAATAGGGGCCAATGCTTAGTAGTATTGCATAGGAAGATAGTACAATCAAGTATGCAACTCCAATGGCAAGCTTGCAAACCTCCAATCACTCTCTCTTGCAAAAAAGCCCTCAAAAAATCACTTCTATGTCCTTCCATAAGGCTTGGCTAAGGCTAAAGAAAAAAACAAGGAGCTACCTAGCTCGTACAATCAACTGAAGCTTCTTTTAGAAATTTTTTTTGCATTGCCACCACTTGGCACGCTTGATTATTTTGGTATCTGCATGGTGCACACCTCTTGACTCCTTGCACTCCTAAAAAACCAAAGTACGCTCTCAACTACAAAGCATTCAGACACTCAAGAGCAAGGAACATTATTGGGCCACAAGGGTCAAGCTCACAGATGTACTCCTTGATAAGTATAGCAATATGGGATCAATCACAGGCAATGATCCAAGATCTACAAGCGAAAGATCAGAAACACACAAAGGAGATGCAGACCAAGAACTCCATCATGGAACAACTGACGGCTACCATAAGAGATCAAGAGAGGAAGCTACAAGAGGACAACACGACTCTATTGGACACAAATGCACATGCCCAATGGTTTCGTACTAAATTAGAAGTAGCAAATTTGTAGGTGGCTCAAGCGGAAGCTAGAGTGAAAGATCAAAATGAGCTCGTTGAGAAACTTAAAGTCAACTTAACAGTTTTAACACTGCAAGATGCAGATCTGGCCTACCAAGCACTAGAGAAAAGGAATAAAGATCTTGAGATGGAATTGAAATTTGTTACCATATACACGTGGTAGTGATGTGTGTGAATACACTAGGACCGTCGGGGCATTTTTTCCCTCTTTAGGAGGTTTTTTCCCCCGAGCATTGTATTTACGCCCATCACTCTAGGGCTATCTATCTTTCCATTACACGCTAACTAACACACTCTCTATTGTGTGCCTTGAGCTTCCTTTGTCTTCTCCAAGCTGTGTGCGTTTCTCTGCAACCCTAATTCCAACTATTGGTATCAGAGCAGGTTGCATCCTCCCGAGCTCAGTCGCCAGCAGCTCCAGTACACGCCTGCTCACTTTCTCCGATTTCAATGAGATTTGGCGAGCGTTCGCAGGTCGACAAATATTTTGGGCGAGCTCTTAGAGCTCGGTCTGCTCAGATTTTTGATTCGGACTCATTTCAGCCTCCATTTCCACTACAGACAGTACTGCACATGCTATTTTGTCATTTTGTGTAGAATTTTTGTCAGTGCCATTTTTTGCATAATAGGTGCCTTACAATCTTCTACGGTTTGTGCTAGATAGCACATGTTGTTCCTGCTCCGTTTCTCCTATTTTTGGGCAGTTTTCACATCAGGTGCAGCATTTACCATGGCTGACAACAACAACACAGATGTGTTCAAGATGTTTGCTGTTGAGGACAGGTTGGATGGGGAAAATTACCCTATGTGGGCTTATATGATGCAACATGTTCTTGTGTCAAAGGGCGTCTGGAATATTGTACAGGGCATTGATGTACGTCCTGGTTCTGAGGATGTAGGCGATGTTGAGGATGTTGTAGGTCTTGCTGCAAGGATTGCTGCTGTTAGAGTTGTTTTGCCTATGGCAGAACAAGCTCGTTGGGATGTTAAGGATGCGCAGGCTCATGCATTGATTGTGTTTTCTGTGAAGCGCACCATTGTTCCTCACATCCGTTCAGCAAAATCTGCAAAACAGGCTTGGGATATTTTGGTTGGTCTTTATGCAAGCCGCAATGAGGCTAAAATTGCTTTGTTGCGTAAAGAGCTAGAGTCGAAGATTATGCATGAGGAAGATGATATGGACACTTTCCTTGCTAGTGTCAAGGATATCAATGAGAAACTTATTTCTGCAGGTGAAATCATTTCAGACAGTTCCCTTGTGCAGACTGTTCTTGATGCCTTATCAGATTCCTACCAGACTTTTGCTAGTACTTGGAGACTTATGACCCAAGGAAATCCTGAAGTTGTCAAGTTTGATGCATTATGCACATTGCTGTTGCAAGAGTCACTTTCTAGGAAAAACAAAACTAGGCAGTGTGCAATTGAACACGCTTTTATTGCTTCTCAAAGAAAGGGTGGTAACAGCAATGCAGCCACTTCTTATGGTTCTGCTGCGAGTGGCAAAAATTTTGTTCCTAATGCTTCTGCTGGCAACAATTCGTCATGAAATTTTGGTGATAAGGGCAAGAAGAAGATGCGTTGCCATTATTGCAAAGCTAATGATCACTTGATCAAGTCGTGTCCTAAGTTGAAGGCCAAAGAGGCTAAGAAGAAAGAGGGTGGTTCCACTGCAAATGTTGGTTCCACTACAAATGCAGCCATTGTTGAGTCTTCTGTAAAAGGAGATTGTAATGCTGATGTTGATGTAGAATGGGCTTTTAGCGCAGAGTGCACTTACAATACTGTTGTGCATGATGCATGCTTGTCAGTTGCTGTAGATTCACATGTGTGGTATTTCAATAGTGGTGCTACGAAGCACATTACCTCACATCGTGAATTGTTTACCTCTCTCGAGTCTGTCCATCATGGAAATTCTGTCACTTGTGCCAACAATGCCTCTTATCCAGTTCAGGGAGTTGGAAAGATTGTGCTTACCGCTACAAATGACAGTTCCTTCATACTTGTTGATGCACTTTATGTACCTGGGATCAAGAAGAATCTTTTGTCTGTATCCACACTTGCTAGACTTGGACTTGTAGTCAAATTTGTGGATGACAGATGTACAGTTCATGATCTCAGTTTTGGTGATGAAATTGTGGCATCTGGCCTTTTGTGTCGTGGGTTGTATAAGCTCACTTTGTATGACAAGTGTGGAAAAAATTTTGCAAATTCTGTTGCAGATTCAAGGGCTATTTCAGATGCAAAACTTTGGCATGCACGTTTTGGTCATCTGAATTTTTCCAGTTTGTTGCGTTTGCAGAAATCTGATATGGTTGCTTCTTTGCCGCCTCTTGAAGCACATGTCAAGCATGTTTGTGAAGGCTGTATTTTGGGTAAGATACAGCGTTCTAAGTTTCCAAAGGATGGTTCAATTCGGGCCACATGCAGGTTGCAGCTTGTGCATAGTGATGTTTGTGGGCCCATGCAAACTACGTCCTTGGGAAATTACCTGTACTTCATGACTTTCATTGATGATTACTCCAGACATGCATGCGTGTTTCCTCTTAAAGTGAAGTCCGAAGTTTTTATGTGCTTCAAACAATTTCTGGCTATGGCTGAAAATGTCTCGAAATGTACTATGGGCACCCTCCGTTCCGATCGAAGGGGGGAGTATATGTCTCATGAATTCAATGCATTTCTGGCTAGTCGTGGGATAAAACACCAATGTACAGTGCCTTATACACCTCAACAAAATGGTGTTGCTGAGAGGAAAAACAGGTCACTGACGGAAATGGCACGATGTATGCTCAAAAGTCAAGCTTTGTCGCATTCTTTTTGGCTTGAGTCCATCATGTGTGCCACTTATGTACTGAACAGGTGTCCTACAAAAGATTTGCAGTCTATTACTCCATATGAAGCATGGCATGATAGAAAGCCTTCTATTGAGCACATGTGTGTTTTTGGCTATTTGGCATATGCTTTGGTGCCACAAGTGCAATGCAGAAAATTGGATGATAAGACTGTCAAATGTATTTTTGTTGGTTATAGTGCTGAAAGCAAAGGTTACAGGTTGTATCATCCGCAAACAAAACATATTCTGGTTTCTCGGGATGCAGTGTTTGTGGAAGATTCTGTTCAGCCCTTGCTGTCATGTACTAGAGACAATAATGTAAGCTCACAGGACATTTATGACACTTTGTTGCCTCTTTTCAGTGTTGGAAATACGAATGTAAGTTCCAATGAGGCAAATGTACAGCCTATGGGGGTTTCTGAAAATGTTTTAGATCAGCCTATTACTGATGCAGATGTACATGATGTACTTGATGAGGAAAGGGCTGAAAATGAGCAGGCTAGAGGTATGCCAAAATGGTTGGTGCACACTTTGTGTGACAGTAAATTGGATGCACCTTTGTCTAGTCGTACTCGTTCAAACTCTTGCCATGGATCTTATGCATCAGATTGTTATGCTTTGGCTGTGTCTAGCTTACATGATGTTGAAGAGCCTCTGTCTTTTGATGAAGTACAGAATTCAGAAAATTGGATGGCTGCCATGCAATCAGAATATGATGCACTTATAGAAAATGACACATGGACTTTATGTGATTTGCCTCCTGGAAAAAAGGCCATTGGTACGAAGTGGGTTTACAAGTTGAAACGCAAGACGGATGGTGAGATTGATCTCCATAAAGCTTGACTTGTTGCAAAGGGTTATGCACATCAAAAAGGCATAGATTATGAAGAGACTTTTGCTCCCACTTGTCGTATGACTACCTTGCATTTTCTATGTGCATTGGCAGCTCATTTTGGTTGGGATATACATCAATCAGACATTGTTACTGCTTTCGTGAATGGTGACATATTTGAGGAAGTTTACGTAACACAACCTCGCGGTTTTGTCATAAAAGGACAAGAGGACAAAGTGTGCAGATGTAAGAAGGCTTTGTATGGGTTGAAGCAATCTCCTCATGCTTGGTATGAGAAAGCTGACACTCATTTGGTTAAACGAGGCTTTCGTAACAGTCCAATAGAAAGCACATTGTATGTAAAGCGTGAGGATGATGTACTTCTCATTGTGGTTCTTTATGTCGATGATTTGCTGATCATTGGACCAAATGAGAGACATATTTCTGAATTTAAGGCTGATTTGAATGCTACTTTCAAGATGAAAGATTTGGAGCTGTTGCATCATTACTTGGGTATACAGTTTAAGCAGTGTGATGGTGGTATTGCCTTGTGTCAAAAAAGTTACATAGAGACATTGCTATGTAAGTTTGGACTTGAGGATTGCAAACCTATTGCCACTCCCATGGAAATAGGTTTGAATTTGAGTCTACATGATGCTGGCGATCCTGCTGATGTCAATCTTTACCAAACTGTTGTTGGCTGCCTCATTTATGTATGCAACACAAGGCCAGATATCCAGTTTGCAGTCTCACAGGTCAACAGATTTATGCATAGCCCAGGGTCTAACCATTGGCAGCCTGTCAAGAGGATTTTCCGCTACCTTAGTGGCACTTTACATCTTGGTTTTTTTATCCCAAGGGGAGATCATTGCCGCTAGACTTGCATGCTTTTTTCGACTCAGATTGGGCTGGTTGTTTTGACACGCGAGTGTCCACAAGTGGTTTTTGTTTCATGCTTGGCAGTTCATGTATGTCATGGTTGAGCAAGAAGCAACCTACTGTGGCCACTTTGAGTTGCGAGGTTGAGTACAGGGTAGTCTTCACAGCTACAGTTGAGTGTGTATGGCTCAGACGCCTTATGGCTGATTTGTGTGTTGGACAGGACACTGCCAACACTATCTACACTGACAGTTAGAGTGCATTGGTAGTTGCGAGGAATCGAGTTTTTCATGCTCGCACAAAGCACATTGAGGTTCATTACCACTATGTCAGGGAGAGGCTCTCAGCAGGAGATATCAGCTTGGCTTATGTGCCAACACAGGACAACCTTGCAGATCTTTTCACAAAGGCATTGTCTCGTGAGAAGCTTGAAGCTTTCCACAAAGCTTTGGGCTTACTCCCCTTTGTGGACTGATCATGTCCTCAGGGCATGGCACTTCCCTTTACTCATGTGCCAGCTCTCGTTCACCGCATCACTCCAGGGGGGATTTGTTACCATATACACGTGGTAGTGATGTATGTGAACACACTAGGACCACCGGGGCATTTTTTCCCTCTTTAGGAGGTTTTTTCCCCCAAGCATTGTATATACGCCCATCACTCTAGGGCTATCTATCTTTCCATTGCACACTAAGTAACACACTCTGTATTGTGTGCCTTGAGCTTCCTTCGTTTTCTCCAAGCTGTGTGCGTTTCTTTGCAACCCTAATTCTACAAAATTTGAATAGTTGGAGAAGAGAGAATAAGTAATCAGATTTATGCAAAAGGAATAGGCTTACCAGACAAAGATAGAGTGTCATAAAATCTAATATCTAACTAACCCAAATGATTTTCTCATATTGAATTCATCATTTAATGTAAGGAAAATAAACAGGAACAAGAGTTAGAATATAGACATGTGCTTTTAGGTCTATCTCAATAGGGGACCAAAGGAAGAGAAGGCAACGGGTCCAAAAAGGAGATGGTCTATCAAAGAGCAATGACCAGATAATGGAGCTTAAAATACCTTAGGGTTAGCTTCATTAAAAACCTCCAAAGGTTAGTATTAAAAGTCCTAGACCTAGGACTTTAGGGTATTTTAGACCTTAGACAAGCTAAGTTGTGCTTGAGGTGCTGGTTGTGCTTGAGCTGACTAAGGTGCTTGAGGTGCTTGATGACTAAGGTGCTTGAGGTGCTTGTTGTGCTTGATGATTAAGGTGCTTGAGGCGCTTGTCATGCTTTATGACTAAGGTGCTTAAGGTGCTTGAGGGGTTGGAGTTGTTTCCAAAAAGTCAACAACATCCCTACACAAGGGGGGCGATCCCTACAAGTAGGGGCATGAAAGAGAACACACACACACACACACACACACACACACACACACACACACACACACACACACACTCAAGGCAAGCCAAGTATAAAGAGGCAACAAGGACACATGTCAAGATCCTCCCCATGTTTCCCCCTCATAAGGTGCCTAAAGCCTATTGGTTGGCCTCTAAAGGGGTCCAATGAGAATTTAGTTCAATTGAACTTTTTTTTTCAATCATTATTCAAGTCCTCTCTCTCAAAGGGGAAAGGAGGACACTTGTCCAAAGGCTACCCTTGTTGCTTGTTATGACTTAATCATGTGATTGGCCAAGCTTGAGGAGGTCCATAAATTTCCAGGCTAGAGCTAGGAAGAGGGGTCCACCCAAGCAAGGAGGGGGGTAGCTTGACCATATACTCACTCTCACACACTCACACACACTCTCATTCTCATAGTGTGTTGTGCATGAACTCCATCTCCTTCTCCAAGCTTGAGAAGTTGAGAGCCTACACCAACAACTCTTGGCTATGGATTGCAAATCCAACCAAGAGCCATGCTCCAAAGTGAAAGCTTGCCATCTTCTTCATCTCCATTACTATGCTATTATGCTATGCTAAGCAACAAGAGTAATAAAAAGTGAGGAGTTTACTTCTTTCTTGTATGCTACTTCTTCTTCCTCTTCCTTTCCCTCACTCCATGCTAGCTCTCTCCACCTTTGAAGGTGTTTGAGGTCTTGAGATTGAGGCCTAGGATGTCTTAATATTTTTGCAAGTTAATTAAGGACATAATTTTGGGCATGAAGTCCACCATCTTCATTGCACCAACAAGATCTCAAGAAACACAATCTTGTATTGTACCAAGTCTCTCTTTATGGGGGAATCTATATCACAAAATCATTTTGGAGGGGGGGACCGGCTCCACATAAATCTGGTCCGCAAATGTTGTTAGATTCTCTAATCCTTTCTCTCTCTCTCTCTCTCTCTCTCTCTCTCTCTCTCTCTCTCTCTCTCTCTCTCTCTTACAAGTATTGTTCATGCCAAGCTAATTAGGTGTAATGTTCACTGTGCTACCTTTAATCAAGTACTCTTCTTATGCTCTTTAAGAATTATCTTAAAGAAAATGTTCGCTATTGTTATTTAAATTCCTCTACAATCAATGTCATAGCCATATTCCATTACTTAGAGAGCCTGAAGAGCACTCACAGTTGCATTGATAGACAAAGGAAAGCATTAAAAAAATGATGAAGCACTAGAGCAATAAATGAGAGATTCAAAAGCTTTATAGTTTGTGCAATGCCTAATGGAGCCAGGTAGTGAGTCCACCTAGATGTCAAAGATCACACCTTTTGAAGCGGGGACCTTGTTAGTACTGAGTCTAAACAATTTGGCCGAAGTAGGGCTCAATTCAATGGCACCTAAAGAGTCTCATCAGATCTAGAAAGAGGCCATGCATAGGGAAGAGAGGATTCTCCATTCACTTAATGTCACCATGATCACACCGAAGATGATCAATGAAAAGTGGAACTAGCAGTCTCTCACATATCCAATGATCAAGTTTGAGCTTCTCTCCATCAAGGAAACATTACGAAAAGAGCAAGAGGTTGACCCATTTCTAACACATCCTAACTGGCACTAGATCTGATTAACAAGGTACCAAGGTAGCCCATACTTCACACAAATGTGCCAAAGGATATATAAAAAAATCCCACTCAGTGCCCATTTCCACGAATATATACTTGGGAGAACCGCAAAGTCAACTAGCGGTGGATCTGGTTAACAAGGTACCCAAGGTAAGTAATACTTAACACAAATGTGCCAAAGGATATAAAAAAAGATCCCACTCAGTTCCCATTTCCTCGAATGTATACTTGGGAGAACCACGAAGTCAACAAAAAGAAACATTGGACATGGTTGAACTACCTAAGATTGGCACCACCAAAGGATAGGAAACCCACTGAACCATATATGGTTCAGACCCTCACAAAAGTAGTGAAAATGTTCAAAATGATCCAGATTTATCATACATCTTGCTCATCAAAATAGCCAGAATGCTCCTAACTTGTTTAAAGACCTTCTAGGAAACGGAGCAAAGTGACATTGTATGGATAAAGTGCTTTATGGATTTTATGCCCGGCTTATGTTTTTACCCTCAAATTACATGCAAACATTTGAGGAGGCTTTCTACATAGGGTTCTTCACTTTCAGATCCCCAATATTCGGCCCGATAGTACGAATTGTAACATATTCAATTGTTGAAGAAAAGAATAAGATTACTGTGCAATTCATTACCACAGTAGAGAAAGAGCTTCGAATTTAGTGCAAAGCTCTAGAAGACCTCCACAAGCGTCACCACTGACGAAGGCCCAAGCGCTAGCTAGCTATCAGCTTGCTGTGTCACTTATGACCCAGACTAAGAGGGGGGGAAATGTTAGCCGCACTGCTAACAAATGAGTCTCTCTTATTTTTTTGAGCAATTTGGACATCTCTCACTTCATGCTTTTGTAATTTACTGATTCCCAGACTAAACATGTTAGCAACTCATACTATCTGATTATGAGTTGGATTGAGCAAGGCTCAATGCTTCATATTGTATTAGGGAACTCCTAGGCCGTAAATGAGTAAGAATATTGCCCATTTTTGACCTAAAATCTTATGGCTAGGGTCTTAAAGCCAATTTTTGTAAGGATTTTGTAATTTTTTTGGACAATAAGCGTATGAAGTTTTTGCAGAACACCGTGTACTCTCCTTCTTGTTTCTCAAGGTCATAATTTCCTCATAGATTGTCCGTTTGGGTGTCTTCTGCTTTATTGTGTTCGTAGGTGAAAGCTCTTCACAACATTGTAAGTTTATTGCGGTAAGACTATGTTTTTTTTGCGGGTAACCTCCTTCTAAATCTGCTCATAACTCAAGATTTACATAACGGGACTACATTTTATGCATAGGATGGGTGTTGGGCACCAATGCTAAGCTCTAGGGTGGCATGTAAATGATTATGCGATTATGAGTTGGAGCGAGCAAGGATAAATGCTTCCAAATTGTATTAGCGAAGTCCTAGGTTGTAAAAGAGCTATAAGATTGCCTATTTTTGACATGAAACCTTATAGTTAAGGTTTAAAAGACAATTTTGTAAGTTTTTTTGGATAATAAGGGTACAACATAAGCATTGTGTACTCTCCTTCTTTCTCAAGCTCACAACTCCCTTGTGTATTGTGCATTTGGAGCGCTCGATTGGTTCATTGCGTGAAAGCTCTTCGCGACATTGTAAGTTTCTTGTGGTAAAAATTGTGCTTTTGTTGCGGCTAACCTCCTTCTATATCTGCTCATAGCTCAAGATTTACATAACAAAAGTGCATTTTGTGTATAGGAGGAGTGTTGGGGCATCATTGCTAAGCTCTAGGATGCATTCGGGGCCAAAAACAGTTAGGTCAAATTTGCTTTGTAGATAATATTTTGACAAGTGGTCAAAAAAGGGTTTGAGGCCATAGGTATATGTCTTTAGTGATTAGCCAACTGTCCTACAAGTTTGGTTTCGATTGGACTTTGTTTACTTAGAGAATCGACAAGATTTGCTTCCGGATGTCATAGTTAGCTTTTGCTATTTGACATGCAAGAATGTAGCTTTGGGATTGAGTGTGTTTTTCAAGAGCCTGACAACCTCTTGCTTATGTACGTGTTTCTGACAGTCTCTACAATAAGATAGTGAGGCTTGGCAATCAGCGAGCTCACACCCCGCGCAAATCCCTTTACCCTCAGTAGGCCCTAGTCTTGGCTCTCTTGTGTCTTAGTGATTCGTATGATAACATTCCCCTCGTCAAGTCGCCCTTGTATCCAAAAGGATCTATTGGAGTTCCATATTTCCATGTGTATGATATCTTTGCCCTCGTCAAGCTGCCTTAGCTGCGTCTATAGGGATCTACTAGAGTTCCGTATTCCTAAGTGTATATCTAAGTCGGGTGTCTCATAGACCATGAGTCCCATGTTGATTGTCATTCATATAGGACTTGTAGCATACATGAGCATGCATACTCTTCTACATCTATCTAAGGTCATCAAGGAAGGTCCTCTCTATTTACTCTTAAATTGTAGGAGAATTGCCCTCTTCTTGGTTGGGTCCTTGCTAGCTTTCCAAGCTTTGTTAAGGGTAGAGGCTCCCCTTCCTTACAACCAAGCTTCTTTGCATAAGGTCTACTTATGGCGTGGAAGGTCCTCCTGTCCATCTATATGTATATGTATTCTATAAAGACAGTGAGAGTGCCCTTTACACGTGTCGAGAGCTGCGAGCTGAAGGCTATAGTCCAAAAGTCCTCTACGCACAATAAACAGGGAGATTCGGCGGCCGGCCATACTAATTTACTCTTCTTGGTTGGGTCCTTGCTAGCTTTCCAAGCTTTGTTAAGGGTAGAGGCTTCCCCTTCCTTACAACCAAGCTTCTTCGTCTTCCCATCTACTCCCCATTTTTGCTCTCCTCAAGTTTTCCTAGGTGCATCTGTAGGGATCCATTGAAGTTCCATACAACTGTGTGTATCTCCAAGTCAGGTGTCTCATAGACCATGAGTCCCATGTTGATTGTCTTGCATGTAGGATTTGTGGCTTACATGAGCATGCCTACTCTTCTGTATTTGTGTAAGGTCATCAAGGAAGGTACTCTTTGTCTCACTCTTAAATTGTAGGAGAATTGCCCTCTTCTTGGTTGGGTCCTTGCTAGCTTTTCAAGCTTTGTTAAGGGTAGAGGCTTCCTTATAGCCAAGCTTCTTGCATAAGGTCTTCCCATCTACTTGTGGTGCGCAATAAGTCTTCTCCTCCAAAGTGGTGTGCATAATTTGCAATGTCTATTTTTGTGACTATAGTCTTCCTCGAATGGTGTGTCCATGTCAAGATTGAAGAGGTCAATTGCCTCTATCACCTCTTCACGCATCCAATCCTCCTCATCACATAGATTTGTGAGGTCTCTTGGGATTGTTATTACAATGTGAAAATCTGTTGTGTGAATGAGAACTAGTAGTATGCGACCCTGCTTACTTGAAGGCCTGAAATACCTCCTTGCATTTGTTCAATGCCGCTTGAAGCAAATTGATGTGGCCCCGAGTTTGGTTTCGAGTTTATTAAAAGAGGTGGAGCCTTCACTGGGAGCCTTCCATCACATGGAATATTAGAGAAAATTGATGGGTTGTGTTAGTCTTGTTTGAGGGGGATCTGGCTGTGGCAAGCTTTTGTGAAATCATACAAGAGAGCAGAGTGACGATCCACAGGATCGGAGGCAAACAAGCCTCAAAGGACTAGTTTAGACCAATACATGTGAAGATGAGGAGTAGTTGTGGTTTCTTTGTCAAGCAGAAAACTTGTAATCCTTTGACCCTCAAGTCTCGGTGTGAGCTCGAGGTTGGTGTATATTTTTTATGTTCTTAATACTATCTACTCACAATTGTGAGTTTTGCAAAAAAAAAAAAAAAGAATGCTTGTTTCTTGCATCACAAATTCATCCGCCGAGAATAAAATTTACATCTTCGCAGCTAACTTTCAATAAATATCTCTCTCTCTCTCTCCTCCCCCCCCCCCCCCCCCCCCCCCCCCCCCCCCCCCCCCAAATCAATCAAAATGGTTCTCTCCCTCTCAATCAAAATGGTCACGTGATGATTGGTTGGTCTGCAGACCAGGAGCAAAGAATAAGGTGGACGACGCCAGGGAGAACGAGCTTACAATAATTCTCCCGTGACTGTCTCCACCACGAACCAGAGAAGAGGATCGTGCAATGCCTTATTGCTTGCTGGTTGGCATTTTTCAATCCAACGCTCTATTACAGGCAGTTAAAGGTAATCTTTCGTTCAGCCCCATAGCCAGGATATGTTGAATTTGAAGGCCCTTGGCTTTCTGTTGCTTGTGTACTGTTTTCACATGCCCTTTTTGATTGCCTTGAGAGCTTTGAAGGACTGTGGAATAAATCTTCCTGTCTTCTTTGTGCCGTCTGCTGTCAAGGAACCCATTTCTGCACCTGTCCCCACGATCGGCCTCTTTGCAACATGCCCTACTTGATGCTGTCCTCCATGCCTATACAGACAAGCAAGGTCAAGAATTCAGCAGGGCTGAAAGCACAAAAAAATCAGCAGACATATCATATTAAATGCAGCAGAACCTTTTATCTGAGTCTTGTCTTCTTTTGCCAAAGCTCGCTTGGGATGCCCGGACGTCAGAATTTAGTTGGGGTACAGCTCTACGTCTTGATTCAGCCTCTGAGCGACTATCACTTGCATTCTGCTCTTCCATGTCTTCTTCCCCACGCACATGTCCAGAAGATCTATCCTCGCTGTCAGCTGTTTCAAGAGCGAATAAGACCGGCTGATAGTTTCTTACAGCTGTAGCCAACGAGTTTGTATTGGCTACATCATGCAAGATGAGTGGTGAAGGATTGCCACCATGATCATCCAGGATGCTACTCTCTATGCCGTCATATCTATTGTTTGGCATAGGGGAGGCTCGAGCTTCTTCATGTGAAGCTCTTGCCTTCTTTGCACTACTGTTGTTACCACCAGCCTGTTGTAAGCCACCAAGAGACGTCATGTCAGGATGAACGGTTGGGGAAGATGCATTTTGGTATGCTCTTCGTTTGAGACGGTCCTCTTCGAGCCTAGACAAGGCGAATGGAGAATCTTGGTGTGCAGAGTTAGTCTTGAAATGCGTTGGTGTGGACTTTTGCATCATGTGTCGATTCTGCCAGTTAAACAACTCTACGATGAGAAACAAGGGAAATAGCCCCTTCATGATTAGTGAAAAGAAACAAGGGACATGGCCACTTATGATTGTACCTCCATGTTTCTGACTTCCTCCAAAGGTGACCTTAGATTTCCATGTCCAGGTATTCCAGTATGAATCGGAGATATACCCGGCTTCACTCTTCGCCTCTCTTGCAAATGTTCAGTGTTTTTCGTTTGAAGCTCCTTCTGGCATTGTTCCAGCTCCTCCTCTTTCCTGGACAAGGTGTCCCTTAAAAAGGTTACCTGAAACCAAGAGCAGACTTTAATACACAAGCTGCATGAAAATGCTTAGGGGGACTGGCGGCAAATAATCAAGACAGTTTTCAACCTGATCCCTAAGATCCTTGACTTCACCACTTTCTTTGTTAGATTGAGCTGCACCAAGCTCTACTGTTGCCACTCTTTCAGCAAACTTCAGCGTGCTGATGGTTTCCCCATGTGAATCCTCATCAGGACTCACATGGACAAACATAAGGGTCTTTGCTTGTCCACCTGGAATGGCACATTTAGCGCACAGCTTTCAGAACATCCACATACTAAGACATCAGTATCCCAAGGAGCACTACATGTAATGTACCTAAAGAGTCTTGTAGAAGCTGAGTTAGCTTGCTGTTTCTGTATGGAATGTGCGGAGACTTCTGAGCAAGTGCCGCTATCACATCACCTAATGCGGACAAGGATTTGTTTATATGCTGGGCTTCTTTGAGTCTGTCTCCTGTAACTTCAGACTTGTCGACCCTTTCACTCCCAGCAAGGTCCACCAAGTGAAGGGATCCACGTAGTATGTCCCTTGATGCGAGTTCCATGCCCTTGACATGAACAGTCAACACACTGCAAAACTTCATGCCTCAGAGACGCATTGCTGATTACCATCAGTAGAAAGTAAATATGGAGGCACAAGCACACCTGTGAGATCGGCTACTCCTTTCGTTCATAGCTGTGGATCCAACAGCCCGATTTTTCTGGCCTAGGTTCATCAGATCCAGAACATCTTCAATGGAGTTGACAGGCAGCAAGTTGGCATCAGGAACATTAAGCCCATTCTGCTGGGAATTATTTCGAATTTCTAATGTGTTATAAAGTTAAGGAAACTCGCATGCTGTTCCTAACAGACAAGTGCATGGACACGATGTGGCCATCTGCGAAATCAAAGGATATTTTTTAACGATTCCATCTGTGCAAAGAAGATCCCGAACTTGCTCATTGTATATCTCCATCATTTGCACTGCCACTTCATACTTGATCAAGTCTTGTCGATGCTGCGAAATTTTGAACAGATCATGCAAAGCGCGAAAGTTGACACCCCAGTCCACAGGTGATGGGTTATTGGGTCCAGTCTGGAGCAGATTAATTCAAGGCAATTACAGAATATCCCATGGATGCTTCAGACATATCCATACATATGAACACTTAATACCATTGTGTATGTTTTTCCTGAACCAGTCTGACCATATGCAAAAATGCACACATTGAAGCCGTCCAATACAGATCTGATTAATGGTTGAGTGTCTAAAAAGACCTCCTCTGGAAAGAAACAAGATATGAGCTTTCATCATATGGCTGCCCAGAGAAACAAATACTCTCTTCAGAAGATACAAATTCTCACCCTGAGTTGCAGAGGGTCCGAACACTTTATTGAAAGCAAATGATTTGCGGTGTTCTTTTCCTTGTTTTGTTGGATTGGCAATCATGATAGACCCCTTGCCGCCAACCAAGTCCACTATGGTTTTTGTGTTACTCTGATTGGGTAGGAAAGGTCTTACTCTACAGTACACCCTGATGTTTCCTGGAAACAAGGTGAGGGTTAGCGAGCTGTAATTTTGGAAACACAAGTAAGGTGAAATCAAGTTTCAGGCCACTTTATGACAACATGGATTCATTTGTTACCATTAACCACACAGAGTTTCAACCTTTCAGATCTTGTACTTGATTATACAGCTCCCTATTTTCAGCTGCAACTTTGTGGTATTCGGCAGCTGCTCGATTGAGTTCATGCAGCTTCAGACCTGACCGAATGAATCAAGAAAGTTAGAGATGTCCTGTTAAATTTGTATTCACGTCTTTAATCAGTTGAACCATACCTAAGGCTTCCATTTCTTTCTCCCAAGTGGACTTGAAAGATTGAAACTGAACTCTGGTAGTTTCCAATACACTCTTCACTTCCTGTATAACTCCACACGATCAATATGCCCTTCTCGGGGGGGGATGGGATGGGATCATTTACCATATATGTAAAATTACAGATTGAATAGAAAAAGGGTGTGTCATAATCATGAAAAATTTACAGACAAGGGATTTCTATAATATTCCTTGAACGCACGTGATATAGTAGTTTTACATAGAGTGAACACCCCAAGCGACTTGGTACCTTCAGTTCCTTGTTTTGTTGCTCCACCTTGTGGCCATATTGTTGATCTGAGCATTTGGCCTCACCGATCTCTTGAGGACCATGTGACAAGTTCTGCATTGACATGCTTCTAATGATGCACTTTTTCTATAAGATTCTGAAGTGACAATATGGGCATGACAAAACATACTACCTGTCCCATTGGGCCCTGCAGGGTCTGTTGCTGATATTCTTCTATCACCTTCTTCAACATGCACTCAACCAGCTGCAAACGGGACCAGATCTACAGATTAAATTTCAGCAACACACAATGATAGTATGAACAAGGTTCATGCACTTACCATCGCTACTTCTTCTGGGTTCTTGTCATGCAACACCGCCAACACCATGTTCAGAAGGGCCTCCCGGGGCATATCCTGTATGACATAGTGAAGGTCTCTTAGCTGATATAAGGGAGTAGGGTAAACTGTTGAGTATTGTAATTCCAAGAATTTGCTATAGCTTACTGCATCCGGTGCTTCAAGCATTGATGTTTGATCAGAGTTGTCGCTCCTTTCCATGAATGTCTCCACAAACTTTTTGCACACATGCTGTACCCATGCGACGCCAGAATCTAGAAAGGAATTTGTGTACTTAAATCCAAGTGCTTATACTGGAAACATAACTCACTCCAAAAAGGAAAGAAAGATTATGCTAACCTACCAGAATTGGAACATCCATTTTCCAATTCCTCCATAAAATCCTTGTTCTTAGATGTAGAAAGAGCAAATGCATCAGATGTTCTGCCAGATCCAAGCCAAGAACAAGCAAGACGGGTCCTCAACATGGGTGTCTTTGAGGAGCCAGGAGTTTTGAAGGTTGCCCCGAGCTTCCAACATCCTTGTCCTCCAGCCTGTTGCCACTCATAATAAGCTTTGATTGACAGAAGGCAATCCACGATCTTGGATGATCCACCCGTCTGCAACCCTCCCTGCATTTAGTAGTAGATGTGGTAAAATACTAAGAACCCTGGTAAGCTTCTAAGATTTGAAGCCAAAATCTGCAGAAATGGTTTCAAGCAATGACCTTTTCTAGATCTGAAGCGTCAAATGATGGCAACTTCAAATCGTCCACAGCTACGAGGAAATTACGCACATTTTCAAAATATTGAAAGGCTGAGAGTGCCACTCCCTCTGGGGGAGCAGAAAGAACAGAGTGGTCCACAATCTGAAGAACATATTAATTCACTGTTTAAGGAACATTCACTTCAGTGGCTACAGATTTCAACAAAATTTGCAGTGTCCGATCATGTACCTTGGGTACTGCTCCTGGATTAACCTTGTTTATAAGGTTGCATAGTACGAGGCCATTTTGTAAACACGATCTAAGATCTTCTTCTGAGGGTTCCATGGAGAGATCCAGGGGGCCAACCATGTGTTGTAACCATGAAGCAGCTTGATATCTTCTCTCAGCTGTAACATGTAGATAATGTAGAAGTAAGCAATGCATTGAAGGAAAAGACCAATATAAAAACACACATGATTGGCGCACATGCACATACATGAACACACACACGAGCATGTACTGCATGTTGAAAAAATAGTGAACGACCGACTTTCTCTGGACTAAATCATGTACGCATCAATTGTCCATACTTCAGCCCAGCTCTTCATTAACAACATTTGAGCTGGATAATTTTTTGCCTCATAGGACTGCATTCAATTATACAACTCTAATTCTTCTGCTAACAAATGGATAGACCATTATCAATCTGGTGCACCAGCCTGAATTTTAGGTATAAAGGTATTGAAATATGTAGCATGTCAATGACAGCAACTAAAAAGTGCATCATTCCAGCCAGCGATCAAGGTAGCTCATACCTGCTTCAGTTGCCTTCCGAGAAGCCAAGTGGGTGTCACTCACACGACCACCTGGGGTTTGAAGTTCGTCCCTGCATGCCTCGGATGACGCTTCGAGCTCCCTGCAAGCTGTTCCATGGCTCTTCAAGGCGCGATTATACTGGGGGGTTCCTCCAACAGGGGTCTGGGGCTTCGGAGTATTTACGGAAGCTGTGGGCACATTGAGGTTTGTATTGATGGGTTCGCTGAGCCTGCATTCTTGAAGCATTTTACCGAGCTGAATCTACGAAGAAGATCGATGAAGCTCTCGCTGGATTGGAACTTGGAGAGCCGCTGTGTGTGTGTGTGTGTGTGTGTGTGTGTGTGTGTGAGAGAGAGAGAGAGAGAGAGAGAGAGAGAGAGAGACCGTTCTTTGAGCTGGAATGAGAGCGAAGCACCGCGCGGAAGCAAAGAGCTTCTCAACTGTCCACGTCATTTCTCCAAACGGTCACAGGCGATCCCTTTTTGAAATTCGAGCTCCAGTCCTAAATCTACACATTGCAATTGGCAATGTCCCCCAATACTGCAAAGACTCACGACTAAATAACACGGCGGGCCTCAGGGCTAGAAAAATACATTTTTCCTAATCAAAGGCTGGGTTCAGACTGAACCGGCGGAAGAAATTTACTTTCCTAAATGTGCCGCCGCCTAGTGTGACCAGTGTGGAGGAGGAAAAGTGAAAAAATGAAGGGGGTTGAGAGAGGCCATCAACTCTTCCGAGGGGACGGTTGGGGGGGGGGGTGGGCGGGGGGGGGGGGGGGGGGGGGGGGGGGGGGAAATGGAAGGCCTGGAGGAAGAGTGCCTGAACTTCAACCAATTAAATTTGCCATGGAGGAAGAACGCCCCTTTGCTTTTTTCTTTCGCCGCCTAGTCTGAAAATAAGGGCAAACTTGAAATTCTCCCCGTTTTCAAGTCAAAATTTGAAGCTTTTGCCAGTAATTACACTAAAACTTTGTGAAAGTTTCCCAGTTTTCTTCAAGGTAAGCTCAAAATCTAACCGGGATTTTAGGATTTTAGCCGGTTAAAATACACTAGACCCCAGTTTTTTTCTAGCACGTTACATGGGTCCTTGAGGGAATGCCAAGTCATGGGATCAAGGGCAAGGAAGCGGGACGTGAAGAGAGAGGGAATCTTGGTGCTCCACATCATCATAAAATGTAAACTCACACAGGATTAGTAAACTCGGATAGGCTTGCTAATGTGGCACCTGTTTATGGGGTGGTGGGGCTGACTGGGCAGAATCTGGGGGGGGGGGGGGGGGGGGGGCAATTTGGATTTGATTTGGCGGGGGCATAATAGGAGGGTGTGCCTAGCCATGCCACATGACTAAGTTGCATGGAATCTTAAATGACCCCAACTTGAGGGATCAATGGAAGGGGGCGAATCTCGAGGGCAACGAACGACAATCAAAAAGTTAACGACAAACGCACGGATCTAGAATTTGAACTCGAGCGGCTCCCGAGGAAAGGCTCATGCCCTATCCACACTCACGTGTGCATTTTAATTGTCCAAATGAGGAAAATAAGCTAAACAAAAATATTGAAAAGTAAATTCGGACCTGAAAAGTAAACTCAGACACATCTAACGGCTGAGTGTGTTTTTTAGTTTCATGTCTCACTTCCCTCCCGTCGATCCCACTATGCACACTTCCTTCAATATCCCGTGTTACTTAGTCCGGAGGCTCGCCATGTAAGAGGGGGGCATGTGAGCGCCCTGCATGCAAAATCTTACAGAGAGGGGCTGGTTTGCAGGATTGCCAAGCTATTGGTAATGAGGCATTGCAGACAAGCGGGGGTGATGTGAGTGTTGGGGTAAGCCTTAGCTTACACTCGTAGCGTGAACACTCCCTAAAAAGCCAAGCATGCACCATAAAGTGCATAATCACATTTTTATATGGAACCTACTAAGCCTCACACATGCCTCTTTTCTTATACCCACATGAGACAAAATAGTCATATGCTATTAACATGCCTCTTTTCCTATACCACATGAGACAAAATAGTCATATGCTATTAGGCCTAGCCCACATGCTATTTGGCCTTTTAATCACATGAGGAATAAAGAAAGAAATCTACCTACATGCTACAATAAGCTCTATATAAAGAGCCCTCTTGTGTACATTTCACGTTTTGTATGATAAATATGAGAAGCATATATGTATATATATATATATATATATATATATATATATATATATGATGTAATTGTCCACTTTTGTTGTCTACACTTGATTAAGTTATCTCTCCATGTTTTGTGGAGCAGGTTAGTGAGCAGCACGATCTTGTGAAGTGTTGCAACCCCAATGGTACCAAGAAGGAGAGAAAAATAGGCTTGCTGCAAGAAAAAGGCTAGGAGCGGCAAACAACTCCTTGATGAGGAGGTAGGTGACACCAAGTTGAAGTAGGACCAGCCAAGTAATACAAAAATGAAAGCAGGCCAGCCAGTTGTATGCAAAGAAGATGACAAGGAGATTGAGGGTAGTAGCATGTAGTTCATGTTGTCTGTGTTGATGCCATATGTGGAGGTGTTCTTGCCTAATGGGAAGCTTGCCCCAATGAATGCCTTGGATGGTTTCGCTTTGAGTTGGTGAGGTGGTGAATGGAGAGACATCTCAAGATGGAGCATGGCGTTGACACTCACATCCTGGTATGAAAGTCGCGTCGCCCCTCCCAGGCTGATTTGCACTCAAGAGCCAAGGCACCAAGGGCAAAGAGTAGAGAAAGCTAAATGGCACAAGTTGGCAAAGAAGTGATTCGAGGACAAAGAGAGGAAGTTCGCAATAAATGTAAAAAATATTGAGGATCTTTCTTCTTCAAGCAACTGAGAAATAAGACAAGCTCAAACCCGAGTTTAGAAGTGTGCCAAAGAAGCAATTTATGGAGAGTATTGTGAAGGAGGGCATGAACGCCTACCATGCATCAGCTCAATTGCACCTTGCACACATTCAAAAAAGTATCGATGAAGGTTATGATGAGCATTAAGTTGGGTAATTGGTTAAGTGACTTCTTGGCATGCTTATGGATGCTACAATTTACATTCTTTGTATGTTTGAAGTGAGCATGTTCAAATTCTTTCTATGCTTATGACTGCTACAATTTAACTTACATTTCTTGTATGATTTGAAGCTTCATGAAGCATGGAAGTTGGCTGTAGCTTTCATGGACACTAGCTTTCTTTGCATGAAGGTCTTTCCTTGCACTTGTTTGTTACAGTGGGCATGTTTTACCCACCCACCATTGTCCAAGTTTTGCTCAGCTTGCTTGTGAGAATGCTTAAGTTACTTCTATGCTTACATTCCTTGCATGTTTTGAAGCTTCATGAAGCATGTGAGCAAGTTATAGGTTTCATGGCCGTTGTCTTTATTTGTATGAAGGTCTTTCCTTGCCCTTGTTTGATGCCATGGGTCCATATTACCCACCATTGACCAAGTTTGCCTCCACATGCTTGTGAGCATGTTTAGGCTCCTATCTGTACGGTTGCTACAACTTAACTTTCATTCCTTGTATGTTTTGAGGCTTTGTGAAGCATGTAAGCAAGATGTAGGTTTCATGGTCATTGTCTTTCTTTGCATGAAGGTCTTTGTTCACCTTAGTTTGCTGCAATGGGCCTATTTTACCCAGCATTGTCAAAGTTTGCCCCCACATGCTTTTATGGTTTGTATTATTTAGTTTGGATTCGCTATATGCATAAAAGTTCCTACTGTTTAGGGTATGTCTTGAAGCTTCATCATGTGAGTTGGTCGTATGTTTCATGGTCAATGTCTTGTTTATGTGAAGGTCTTTCTTTGTACTTGTTTGCTACCATGGGCTCATTTCACACATTGTTGTCCAAGTTTGCAACGTACTTTTGTCCTTGCTTGCCACTATGGTTACACAAGAGTATTCTTTATTTATTACTTGTTACCATGGTAGTTTTTCCTTATTGTTACCATGGTTGTCAGTTTATGTGGAGTTATCCTAGTTCGTTCTCATTTGTCTCCTGGTTGATAGATGGTCCTAGTTTGCTCATGTTTGATTTTCTTTGCAATGATCATATTTTGTCTTTAGCCCTATTCTGCTTATATTTGATCTTGTTTGGCATGGACCTAGCTTATCCTACTCTAGTGCTCTTTGTGTGTCGCCTTGGTTCAAGTATACTCAGAGTTGTCCTTGTTTATATATGTTTGTCCTAGGTTCTAGTTTACCAAGCTTCACCCTTTTTTCCATGAGGATGGGGACCTCGTTGACCATGAAACCTACAACTCGATAGCCATGAAACCTACAAACCACAAGGACAAACTAACATGGAAAGAGTAAAAGAGTTCTCGAGTGAAACTAGGCCCATGCGAGGACATTGGAACCTACAACCCAAAGGTCCCCATGACAAAAGGGGTGAAGCTTGTTAAACTAGGACCTAGGATAATTGAGGACGAGGGTAGATAATCGTAGGCAACTCCAAGTATACTTGAACCATGGCAGCACCCATTGGACCCTAAGGATAAGCTAGGTTCGTTCCAAACTAGGCCCATGTGAGGACATTGGAACCTACAACCCAAAGGTCCATGTGACAAAATGGGCAAAGCTTGGTAAACTAGAACCTAGGATAATCGAGGACGAGTGTAGATAAACAAGGGCAAATCTAAGTATACTTGAACCATGGCGACACACAAAGACCATTGGACCCTAAGGATAAGCTAGGTCTATCCCAAACAAAGCCAAGCAGACTAGAACTTTAGGCAAAATAGGACCATTGCAGGGAAAATCAAACATGACTTACTTGGACCACGTCTTCTATTGTGTTAACAACCAGGTGACAAACTATTACAACTCTAGGCAAACTATCAACCATGGTAACAGCAAGGGCGAACTACCATGGCAAGTAACAAGTAAAAGAGTTCTGGGGTGAAAGTAGGCCCATGCGAGGATACTGGAACCTACAATCCAAAGGTCCCCATGACAAAAAGGACGAAGCTTGGTAAACTAGGACCTAGGATAATCAAGGACAAGCATAGATAAACTAGGTCCATGCGAGGATAGTGGAACCTACAACCCAAAGGCACCCGTGAGACAAATTTTGGTAAACTAGGACCTAAGATAATCAAGGATGAGCAAAGAATCAACAATAACAAGGTTCTAAATCGATTATGAGGAGATAGAAATGGAGGAAGAGGTAGAAGTCTCTACAGATGGGGAGGGAGATGATGCAAAAGAGGACGAGGTTGAAGCAGGACCTCAAGAAAATCCATTTGATGCAGGTGGTCTCACTCGGGAGGCAGAGATTGACCTACTCAAGGAGAGTCTTCTAGCCTATCCACAAGATCCACGCTACACCAAACACTTCAAGCTGAACCTCATGATTACATTTCTCAAGCACTAGAAAGGGTTTGTCCATCTTATGACCAAGCCAAAGTCAAAGATCAATAAAGTGAAGGCTTCTAACAACAAGGGCTCTACTGCCATTAGCCCACAGCACCTTCAACAACATGTGTAGGAGAAGTTGGCCCTTAGATACAACAATGGCAATAGATGCAAGGTATGAAACAGGTGAGTTCTTTTCCAAGCTTTCTAGGAAGAGAACGCACATTTTTAGAGATGGTGGATATGCAACATGTGAGTTCTTTTCCAAGATTTATGGGAAGAGAACTCACATTTTCAGAGATGGCTAGCACAAGGAATGGCCTTTTGGGGCCAATACTTCTTGGGCAAAGTTTGATGCTTTTCATGGACCTGAGGATGAGAAGAAGGCTCTTTCTTTCATCCACAACAGTTTCATACAACTTTCTCGGGGGGAAACTTCATGAAATCCTCTAAGATTAGGAAGGCTGCCTCTTTTATAAAGAAAAATGCTCATTTTTTGTGGTGACGAGCTGATTTCAACCTACAACCCGATGGACATGAAACCTACAACTCAAAGTTCCCTATGGCAAAAAGGGTGGCGCTTGGTAAATGAGGATAAGTATAAATGAACAAGGACAACTCTAAGTTCCCTATGGCAAAAAGGGTGGCGCTTGGTAAATGAGGATAAGTATAAATGAACAAGGACAACTCAAAGTTCCCTATGGCAAAAAGGGTGGCGCTTGATAAATGAGGATAAGTATAAATGAACAAGGACAACTCTAAGTAGAACCACGACTCAACTATTTCAACCTACACCCCGATGACCTTTGGGTTGTAGGTTTCATGGCCATCAAGTTGTAGGTTTCATGGTCACTAAGGTCCCCATGCCAAAAAGGGTGAATCTCGGTAAACTAGAACCTAGGACAATCAAGGACAAGGACAACTCTGAGTATACTTGAGCCATGGTACTACACAAAGACCACTAGAACATGATAAGCTAGATCCATGCCAAACAAGATCAAATGTAGTTGCTTCCCTACCCTTGATCACATTGCTTGGCCTTCCCTCAAGACCCTCTATTCTTTTGTTATGAGGATAA
Organism: Adiantum capillus-veneris; assembly: GCF_014529385.1. Lineage (NCBI taxonomy): Eukaryota > Viridiplantae > Streptophyta > Polypodiopsida > Polypodiales > Pteridaceae > Adiantum > Adiantum capillus-veneris. Next base: position 1,957,824 of record NC_140940.1, on the reverse strand, counting down.
GTATAAAAGAACAAGGACAACTCTAAGTATACTTGAACCATGACGCGTTTACCATGGTTGATAGTTTGTCTAAGTTGAGGACACAATAGGAGATCTGGTCCAAGTAAATCATGTTTGTCAATGATCCTAGCTTATCCTCGGGGTCCAATGGTCTTTGGGTGCTACCATGGTTCATGTATACTTAGAGTTTCCCTTGGTTATCTACGCTCATCCTTGATTATCCTAAGTCCTAGTTTACCAAGCTTAGCCCTTGTTTCGAGGGGAGGAAAGTGAGACACAAAATAAAAAAGGCACTCAATACTTTTTAGGTTCGTGTTTACTTTTCAGCATTTTTGTTTAGCTTATATATATGTGTTTTCCCCTTTGGATAGACAAATGCTCACACGTGTGTGGATAGGGCATGAACCTCTCGCCGCGTGGCCACCCTGGTTTGAATCACAAATCCATGAGTCTGAGTTGAATTTTTTATTATCGCCCGTCACCCTCGAGGTTCCCCCGTCCATCCCACCGCTCGGGGTCATTTAAGAACTCATGCCACTTAGTAAGAATGGAGGGTGGTCTTTGGGTGCGGCTATGGTTCAACTATACTTAAAGCTTCCCTTGCTTATTTATGCTTGTCCTTGATTATCCTAGTTCCTAGTTTACCAATCTTACTAAAATTGACCCCACAGTTCGGGGTCTTTTAAGACCATGTGCCAATGTCGTCCTTCATTATCCTAGCTAGGTCCTAGTTTACCAATCCTACAAAATTTGATCCCACCATTCGGGGTCTTTTAAGACCCTGTGCCAATGTCGTTTCTTCATTATCCTAGTTTATCAATCCTACAAGATTGAGTGGTTTGGCATAGAGTTCATCTTAAAGAAAGATCTTATGGGCATAGTCCTTGCTTGCCCACTCTATACAACTTACTCATGATTGACCTTTCCAAGTTTATGCAGGCTTGTCCTATTTTAGGGTCCTTGACAGAGGTGCTCTTAGTTTAAGCTGGCCCTTGGTAGAGGTGGCCATTGGGAGGAACACTCTCGACTTGCATGCATTACCTCATATTCCATATGTAGCATAATAGATAGATGACGAGATCTAGCTTTATGGTCTTCACAAATCCTTAAGGCTTGTATGATGTCCTTGATAGAGGTGGTCTCAATTTAGTCATGTATGAACCTTTTTGCACAGGGGGCCTAGCTTGTGAATAGCAAGATATCATTTATAAAGTAAGGTTGCATATCCGTTGTATTGTATAGAAAGACATTGGGCATGCCACTTTAGGATTGTTTTCACACATTTATACAATCAGTGAGGTTGCATTTTGGATGTATGCCATACACATAAGGACATTGGGTATCCCGCTTCATGGTCTTGCATTTTTCTTATCGATGTTTTGTTTGGTTTCAATGCACTGATTCCATTTGTCTATGCCTGGTCTTGATGCAGAGGTGCATGATGAGGATTTTACATGCATGCCTTAATAAAAAGAACGTGCACATCCTGCTCCATAGCCGATTCCTTGCATTATGTTTATCAAGTTTTTGTTTGATTTCAATGCGCTGATTCCATTTGTTTCTATTTGCTCTTGATGCAGAGGTGCACGATAAGGATTTTACATGCATGCCATAATAAAAAAGAACCTGCGGGTCTTGCTTAGTTGGTGACTAAGGGTAAAGTAATGCTCTTCCCCAAATCTTTTTGAATTTGACCAACTTTTTCCTTGTCAAAAGCAAGATTTTGTGTCTGCTTTGCAGTTTTTGCAAACAACTCCTTTTTTGGTATTTGGGTCTGATTTTTTCACTTTTTGGCTATGGCTACTTTTAGAAAATTTGTTCCCTTAGTAGTCAGGAGTGCACTAATTAAATGTCAGTGTCAGATGTCTACCAGGTACATGGATCGCAATCCATGTTTGGAAGTATCTGGTCATGATTTTTGGTTTTGTTGGTTCCCTGCTTCTAGTTGATCCCAATTCTCTTCCCTTTTTGAATTTGGACAAGTAAAAGTTTAGTTTCTCCAAGTTTTTCTCAATTTCTTGATTTTTATGATCTTTTAGCACTCTACTTCTGACCAAACTCAAGGTTTTGATGCCTGAGAGCCTGTTCTAAGCAAAGGAAACAGTTTTAGCTCCTTTTGCCAGAAAGGTACATGGATCGCGATCCATGTTGGATAGGCAAATTGGAAATTTTCTATACAGTTTGTTTCTAGTAAGCTTGTTCTCTCCCCTTTTTGAAGGTTTTGTTGGGTTTCGTTCAGTTTTGAAGCTCTGACCATCAATTTTTCAACTTTTCAGAGTTATGGTCTTCGACACCAAAATAAGGTTTTGGATAGCTTTTTCCTTGATCCTTTTGGCCCCGAATGATGGTGCAAATTGTTATTTAACCTTCTCCTATAAACTTAAATCAATCCACAAACATAAATGAATTTAACAGTACAAAAACGACAACGAAGTGTGTGGTGGAACAGTCCTTTTCAAGCATGGGAAAACCAAAGGACAAAAGACTCTCTTGTACTTCACTCATAGCTTTCTTTGCTCATAAGGAGTAGCATTGGCTAGTCTTGGACTCTAGTCTCTACTAAGCACTAAACCTACGTCTAGGTGCTCCACTGCTACCTTCATCAACATGGCCACCAATAGAACACCGCATGTCACCTTTGATAGCATATCCTCTCTCACTTGCTTGGTGTGGGATGCATTTCTAACCTCACCATCCTATCTTATTGCAGTATTAGCGAGAACCACGATTAATTTTTCAAACCATGGGATGAAGCTGACTCGACTAGTGCATAGAGGCTACAAGAGGTTGTCAATCTCTCGGGAAAAAACTAGCAACTCGCATCTATTTCAAGCTACACTCAAGTGACTGAAATCACGAAAGCCAATCGCTCATCGGCAATCAAATCACATCTGTTACAGCATCAAATGACATCCAAACGTAACGAAACTTCTAGAACAAGTTTATAAGACCTAAGCACACATGTCTATGGCCTCAAATCCCACTTTAGGTCAAGTTCCAAAATCGCGATTATTAACAGCAGTGGGTTTTTGATTTAGTTGTTTTCGACCCAGAATGCATCTAAATGGTTAGCAATGATGTCCCAATACCCCGCCTATGCTTAGTTTTTGATTTAAAAGTGTAAATTCTTAGTTATGATGAAATTAGACCGCAGGTTGGCGACGCCAAAAGGTACGAATTACTGTGAATGGCTTACGTCGATGCGTAGAGCTCTTACCTACGGTTGCAATGCAACAAACGGGACTGCAATTTGACAACCGGGGAGGGAGTAGGAAGAGTGAGAAGGAGAGGAGTGAGCGCCGTTAGCTCACGCTGTGTATTTCTTATCCAAAAACTTGTAAAAAACTTACAAAAATTGGCTTTTATACCTTAGCCAAGGTTTTTGAGTGGTCAAAACTAATAATCTGGAGTTCTACCAAAGCTGAGAATTGACTGGTTGATACAATCTGGAAGCTTGTAGCCCCAACTCATTAATTACAAAGTTTACCAAGAAAATAGGAGTTACAATTTTCCCAATTTATCAAAATAATGATTGTTTTACAAGGAGAACTCCGAAAAATGGTGTCCGCATTAGCTTACTGCTAACATTCCCCCCCTACTCGCCTGTGTCGTCCCTTGACACAGCTTTATGGGCTGAAGTAGTCTTCAGGTTGACGGCGGGCGAAGCGGTCTTTCAGTGCTTCCAGTGCCTTTTGGTATTTGATTTTGCGTTCTTTGTCACGCACTTGCAAAAATTGCATGGTGACTTGGTTTTTCAGTTCCACCACTAAATAACCTACAAATTTGGATGTGAGGTTGCTTATCACCGGCGCAAATATCTTCGTTCGCCAGGTGAAGAATTCAGTGTAGAATGCTTCTTCAAAGGCTAGCATATTATGCGATGGCAGGAACATGCATCTGGCATAGAATCCGTAAAGGATTTCTTCTGAAGGTTGCCCACTCAGATTGTAGCATAGGCCTTTGTTTCCTTCTAAAAATGAGAGCCATGGGGGGACCTGTCTGCTCAGGCTCATTGAAAACCTGTATGCATGTGAGTAGCATCCTGCAGATCTTATATAGCATTGCACAGGAGAGATCTGGCAAACTCTTGAAGAATGTCATGGCGCCCATTAGGGTTTTCACCATGTATTCCTCTGTTGCTTGGCCTCTCTTTGGAGCTGGCAGCCTGGGGAAATTCAGCCATGTTGGCCTTTTCTTCTGGAGTGCTTCATGCGCTTGCCATGTTCTTACTTTGGGTACAGGACATAATGTTGGATCTTTCTGTAAGGCTACAAGTGCTCTTGTGAACAGAATCAGGTACCTTGGATTCTTGTTCAGCCAGCTCAACCTCCACTTCGAATGGTCTTTATCTGCACCATCTTCTTGCATATCCTTGTACAACCTTTCTTTTACTTGTAAGAGTTCTACCTTGATGAGAGGGTATGGCAGGGATAGCTGGTGCCATTGAGCGTTGATTTGATTGGGAGTGAGTTGAGTGACGTTGACAGAGTGTAAAACTCTCAACTCCCAATCCGTAGCGGCCTTCCACTGCTCATCCAACTCAAAGGTGATCTTTTCCTTCAGCGTGTCTTCTTCAGCTTTTGACGGCTAGACCATTGGCACTGTATCTTCGTCAATAATGTGGACCTGAAAGTCTTCATCACCACTCGGCTCTGCTGTAGACAGCATCTCAAATTCAGCAAACGAGACCGAGGGAATGTCAATTTGGGATGGCTGTGAAGTGCCTCCCTCTTCCTGTGTGTCGGGCTTTCCATCTCTGAGGAGTTGATTCATACGCTTCAGTTTTGCAATCTCCTTTAGGAGCTCCTCCTCTCTTTGGACCCGCATTAGTGCCAGGTTTCTACGCTGTGACTGTTCAAGCTTCAATTTCAGTTCTAAATCTCTATTTTTTCTTTTCAAGTGCCTTGTACACTTCATCTGCTCCCTTGATTGAGGCCACGGCTAGATTTTCTCTGATTTACCGTAAGAAAATGGCATGATCATTGATTCTCTGTTCGGAATATTGCAGAGAAGTGTTGGCTACATCTAACTGCACTTGATCTTCTTAGCTGACAGAGAGGTGGTAAGAAGTTCATTCGTCACTTCTGTCAGCTGCTCGTCTTTCACCTTGCAGGCATCAGATTACTTAGTGAGGAGGTCACCTAACTCCTCCGTTTCCTTTTGTTGTTTATCCCTAGCTATCTGATGCTGTTCGGCTTCTATCTTTAGCTCTTGCACTTGCCTTTGGAGATCAGTGATAGTAATCATCCTGTCGTCAAGCTCTCCTTGTAGAGCATCGATGACCATTTCTAGTTCTTTGGCTTTTGTGCTATGGTTTAAGGCTGGTGAGCGGAGTTTCTCCGTCACATCTTGCATATGCCCTGCATACTCGTTTACTTGAAAAATTACTTCATCATTGGACTGCCACTCCTCCTGTCTTGCTAGTTGGGATGTGCCTGCAACCTCCTGTGTTGCTTCTTACTATGTTGTAAGTGCTGGTGGCACTGTAGAGGTGGATGGTTGTTCTTTTCCTTCGCCATCCTGAGGCTTTGATGCCTCGGTAGTTTCTAGCTAAGTGGAAATAGCTGGTGTGGTCTCAACCCTTACCATCTCTTCAAGTGCTGGCCTTTCTGCCTTCTCTGGCTCGGGCTCTTTCTCATGTGCACTGGTATGCTCTTTTGCTGTATCTACCTCTTTATCAGTTTCTCTCGCCGTCTTTTGAGTTTCTGTTGCTGCCTGCTCCGGTTCGGGCTCAGCTTCTTTTTCCTCATGTTGTTCGGCGTGGTCAGCTTGTTGTGTAGCTTCCGTTTGGTGGGTGAATTCAAAATCTTTTTCTTTGTCGGTCTCGACTTCTTCATTGGTATGGTGGCCTGGTGGTGATGGTGGTGGACTAGGCATGGGATGGTCCTGGTGTTCCGGTGGTGGTGAGGTGGGTCGGGGAGATGCCTGGCTTTGCTCTTGGGTTGCTGCTTCCTTAGCTTTCTTTGCCGCTTCTTCTGCCTCTTTTAGCTTTAGGGCTTCGGCCTCCTGGTACATTCTTTCTAAATAATCTTTTGGATCCTCGGCCTCTTTTCTTGTATGATGCTTTGTTCGAGGTCCTTTCAGGCCTTTGGGTACCCACTTTTCTAGGTCCTTTCCTTGTGCTTACCTACTGCCATAGTAAGCCTGTTTTTCTCTTTCAAATCGTGCTTGTTTTTGAGTTGGCTCCTCTTGGTGGGCAGCCACAGCTTTCCTCTTCATCTCCTCCTTTCTAGCTCTCTTTTCTTCGTTGTCAGAGCTTTCACTGCTGTGTCGCTCTGATGAGCTATCATCTGATTCATCGTCTGATTTAAAAGATCTTTTACCTGATCTTGTAGTTCTTGGAGAGGGTTGTGCTGCCAAGATCCATCTATTTTGGTCCGGGGCAGGCGGTAGGTTGTCAGCCATGCCGATGGCATGATAGGCTATTCTTGTCACACTTCTGGCGCGCCCAAGTATGTGATTTTATCCTCCTTCTTGGTGGCCTTGAATGTGGTAAAGACATACTGCACGTGGTCCACAGGCTACCTTGTTGTTGACTTTAGAACTTGAGTAAAGGTGGTGGCCACGCCGTGATTTGGTGTCGTGTACCTTGGTGGCCTTTTTGCCAGGAAATGGAAGTGTTGATAGTATAGACGGGTTGGCTCTTCCACCTGTTTGTGGATGAGATCGATGAATGTAGCCACGGCTATCTCCTTGGTAAATGTGCCCGCGGTTTTCCTGTCTCTTGTCCGCATGGTCATTCCTTCAGTGGGCAGTCTGAGTGCCTCTGCCACTATTTCTTTTGTAATTACAACCTCGACCTTGTTCCCTTGGGTGTCTGATATCTGGGCGGTTTCGTCTTCTTTAATGGTGGACAGAAGCTCGTAAGCTTTCTGAAAGTCCACTCCGAGAGGCTCTTGTTCGTAGAAATGTCGTAGCCCCAACCTACGGTTAGCTTCTTTGGTTTCTGGCTTTGCAGCTACATCATAGACTTCTCTAGGCAAGAGTTGCAACTCCACCTGATGCCCTTCTTCACTCTTGAACCTGCCAGTGAAGATCGTGGTGTGGTGTTCATCCAACTGTTCTTTAGAAAGATAGGATGCTTTTGCCGCCTTGACTGACTCGAGGTCCAGTTGATACGCAGGAAATTCTTGTAGTTTCTCTTTTTGGTTTAGCTTCTTCTTGGCCTTCTCCGCGGCTTGCATTGCTTCTATTTAGTGAATAGAGTGCGAAGTTAGCAGAATTGTCGTATTTTTCTCTGGAATGTCCTTTTAAACTGAAATGCTGATAATCTGGTCCAAATTGCTTCAAATCAATTTTTGAACAAGCAAAGATGCATAAAATCATGTAAGGAACAAAACTTTATGGTCAAAACAAAATTTGCAATTAAAGTAAATAATTGCGATTATTTACAGCTGAGGAAAATTTTCAACTTTTTGCAAACTTGGCTTTATAGGCTTGAAGTATATGCCAAATACATGCTCTGAGTGAAGTATGGGCTCATTTGGATGCACAGGTTGAAAATGGTACCAGATTTTGGCTTTAGGTCTCTGAAACAGTAGATATAAAGGAAATTTGAGATTTTGAACTCCAAATTGATTCAAAATTGGCTAGTGGTCTTATCACAACATGTACTTTGGATGTATGCTGACAAAATATCCAAATTCTCCAATTTTGACCAAAAAGTAAATAATCACGATTATTAACTTTTCTTCCAAAATTGACATTTTTTGGCATAAATTGGTTCTAGGCATGGTATAGACCTTGGGTATGAGATATGAGGTGATTTGGATCAAGAAAACTTGTTCATAACCCGGATTTTGGCTTGCAAGGACTTCTTTGCGTTGTTTTGGCAATTTTACAAGTAATGGATGGTCATTTTGGCTCATACTTGATTTTTGGCATGTAATAGGTGTGTACACATGATGGATGAGGTGATTTGACAATTTTCAAGCAAAAATCATGCAAAAGTAAATAATCGCGATTATTTACAACAGTGACAAAAACTTTGCGAATCTCACAAATTTTGACCTAAACATGTTTCATACACCTAATACAAGTCCTAAATTGAATTTGGTTAAGTTTGGTCATGCCGGCATCACTTTGTGCTCTGTCGACTCTGAAATCACCATTTTTTGTGATTACTCTGTCTGTTGGGTTGGTCGGTCACCTTTGAGGCTTTGGACTTGTCCGTAACATAGTCGTGAAGCTACCTGTCCAATTCTCGCTCATTTGGAGTCAGTTTGGCCTCATATGTCGAATTTAACACTTTGTAACCTTCGAGCCGTTTTTTGCTTTTCGAGGGTTTTGCTTGATGGATTTCACCAAACCAATCAAATACATCGTATATGGATCTCATTAGCAAGCTATCTGTGGAGTCAGGTCGGAATTCTGGCATTTGCCAAAAATCCTAACTTTTCTACTGGGGACCCCTTGACCCCAGTCGAATGGTCATCTGATGGTATAGAAAGGTTCTATTATGTTAGGGCATGTTATGGTTCAAATCCCGTCTGATTTGGTCAAGTTGGCAAGCCGCTATGGTCAGTTTTAGGTCATAGGTCTTCGTGCACCGCTCGGTTTCTAGGGTTTTTTCTAAGGCTTTAGACTAGCTACCGACCATACAAAATGGATCATTATCGAGTAAAGAACTTACCCCTCATGTCTCGTGTGAGACGGCGCTGAAAAAGGTAAACTGTGGGCTCCGAAAATGACACACGAAAGAAGCCGAAAACTCTCTCTACAAAGGCTCCAAGTGGAAATGAGGTGGTTTTAGCCTACCTTGGATATCTATACCTGGACTTCCCGAACCAAATTTTCTCAGATTCCCCCGTTAGTCCTACTAGGCCATGAAATCTATGCTAGACTCAAAAATTTCCTTGATTGGATTCCTGTAGCTCATTCTACAAGAATTTTACAAAAGTAGGCATGGCCGCCTAATTTAAGCTTCCCGCTTCCGTCTTCTAATTTTGTTGAATATTTTTGTGCTTGTCCGCCTTGTCCTTCTGATTACCATCGTGTCTTCAATTTTTTTCATTTGAGCTTTCTTGCTATTTATTATTAATTTTGACCTCTTTATTTGAAAAATCAAAGAAAATAGCAAAATTCTCAAAAAAGTAAAGTAAAAATCCAATAATTAAGGAAATCACTTGAAAAACACAGCTTTATTGTTTTTTGTTGGATTTCTCCATTTTTAATCCTCCGTATCAACAAAAATGATGAAAAATATCCAAAAAGGGACTATTTTTTATGATTTTATGATAGTATATACACTATTTACACTCATCGGTTAGATATTATCAATTAATTTTCCCTTGTTGATGAATTAAAAGGGTATTATTAGGTAATTTTGCAAAAAATCACATGTTAACATGGAACTTTTTTCTCCCTCTTCAAACATTGCCCTTGATTACTTAGTACTTGGTACCCTTCCACCCCTCCTAGATGGCGTACTCCGGGACGATTGCGTGCATGGGTTGAACAATTGTGTCTATTCATCACCGTGATTGGCTCTACCATGATATGAAGATCAATGCAATTCAAACCAATATGTTATGCAAGAGCTGGGTCTTGAGTAAATAACTCTCAAGGGTTTCCGATGTCGAGGTTTGCTGCCGATGTCTTTTAAAGAGCAAATCCAGTAGCTTTTGTGCTCTCTGTTTGATTGTACCATCAGGGTGTTTTAGCACGCTGATTGCTTGAGCTATTGGTAGCATGTTAGACTGTTGTTGAGCTTTTTCGCGCCATCGGTAGCTCGGTCGGCTTGGTGCTGCATGGTGTGTTGGAGTCTGTTGAGACTTAACTCGCCACTGCTTGATTGGTTTCACGGGCTTTGGAGAAGATAAGTTCTCTTTTTTCCTCCAAACCCTTTTCCTATTAGGTTCCTTGCTCGTAGATGCTCAATTCTGTGTTCGAATCCTTGGAACCGTCTTATGTTTCTTCGATGAAGTTTTATTAGGTACCCAGATTTGATTTGGTTTATCCTTAAGTTGTGCTTTTGGTACCCAAATTTTCCTAACTCCTTGCATGCTACTTGTAGCATTTGTTTGTCGTGGAGATGGAGAAGATTTGCTTTGTGAATTGGTCTTCTGATTGCATCTTTTCCATTTCTCCTTGCTTGGTGCAACTGGAACAATGAGTTGCTCTCCTTTAGGTGATAGCTTTAGCTGATTCGTATCCCAATCTGGTACTGCTTTGTATAGACGCATCCAAGGAATGCCAAGAATCATTGTCTCATTCATGTGTTCATCTGGCAAGCATACAAACTGATGCGGACATGAACATCCATGTACTACCACGTTCAAGTTGACTACTCCCAATGTTGGAGTTGGATTCTTGTTGCATCCTTTGATTGTCGTTATTCCTGCGGTCAATGCTTGACTTGTTGCCTTCTTGTATGTGGAATAACTGACTGCATTCACTCTAGCTCTTGTGTCTACCAAAGCATTGGTGCTATGATTGTTGAGCTGTACTTTGATGTGCAGATCCATTCCATCTAACCAGTTGTCATCTATTGAAACTGTAACATTTAATGGCCTAATAACTTATGTGTAGCGGAAATTAGCATGAACATAGTGGGCATTTCATTAGAATAGATTCCTAATGAGAATTACAAGAGTGCTTGGGTGGAGAGAGCAACAAAAAGCATAACACCTAGTTAGATAGCATCGACAATACTTTCAAAAGAGAGAGAAATTAAGCTATTGACAACAGTTGAGGACCGGATTTGCATGGAGCCGGTCCCCCCTCCAAAAGGCTTTGTATTATGGTTTCTCCCATCAAGAGAGACATTGTACAATACAATTCTTTGTGTTCCTTCAAGACTAGCTAGTGCAATGAAGATGGAAGCTTCATACACCAAGCAAAACACTTAATCAAACACAACTTGAATTATCCCCGTTCTTAGACCCAAGACCTCACACACCTTCGAAGATGGTGAGAGCTAGCAGGGTATGAGAGTAGATTGAGAGGAAGAAGGAATATCTTATGAGAAAGATGTACATCTCCTCACATAATCACTCATATTAGCATAGCTTAGCTTAGTAATTAGCTTGGTAGAGGAGATGAGCATGCATTGAAGCTTGGCTCTTGGTTGGATTTGCATCCACATGCCAAGAGAGTGTTGATGTAGGCTTCTATCTCACAAGCTTGGAGTAGGTGATGAGCTCTCCATTAAAGCTTGGGAGGAGATAGAGTATTCTTCCTTCACACATGGTCAAGTGTGAGTGTGTGTGTGTCAATGCCAAGCAAAAATCAGCCCCCTCTCTCTCTTGGGCGAGCCCTAGCTGCTAATTTGGTCTGGCTTTTGCCTCATTGGACCTCCCCAAGTCAAGCCAATAGGTATTAAGCAGCATAAGTGATAGCCTTCTGACATGTGTCCCCCTTTCCCCTTTTGTGAGAGCTTTAGGTAATTAAATAATTAAACTAAACTCTCATTGGACCCCTTTGTCTCCTGGCCAATAGAAATCAGGCAAGCCATGGGGCTTCTGAATGCTCATTGGACCCTTTGGGAGACTGCCCAATAGTCTTCTAGGAGACTTAATTCTCATTGGTTTCTTTTATTAAATGTTTTTAAATTAATTAAACTACATTTACTCTAGCTTAATTCTCATTGGTCCACTTCAAGGGTCTTCCAATAGGAATTGGGCACACCTTGTGGGCATCTGGCCTAGGGAGCTGACATGTGTCCCTCATTCCCTTTGTGTAAAGGGAGCCTGTGTGTGTGTGTGTGTGGATTTCTCTCTCATCCCCTACCTTTGGGGCTTGCCCCCTCCCATGTCGGGATGTGCAAAGACTTTTAGGGCACACACAAAGCATCCAATTTTCCCTAGGGTTGACCTTTGGACACAACCTTTGAATTTTGGAACCTTAGCATTTTGGAAGTCTTAATGGGCTAAACCTTAGGGTCTTTTTAGCCCATTGTTGCACATGGCTCTTTTGCAGATGGCCCCCCCTTTGGATCCCTATTTTCCCTCCTTTGGATCCCTACTATGGCCGGTCTGCTGGCTTAACCAATATTCTAGCTTTTTCTCCCTTGGCACTTCCCCACATTAAATGATCAGTTTAATATGAGAAAATCATTTAGGAGAATTAGATATTGATTATTTTGACAGAAACTGCGTCTTTGAGTAATTCCCATTGTCGATCATCTATTTCCAAAGTGTTGATGCGAATCGGTATCCGTTGATTCTTGAGAGCAGCTTTACGCTTGAGTACCCGAAGTCTAGCTTCCTCTTAGGCTTCATCAATAACCTGTTGCCGCTTCATCTTCCTTTGTTTGGCTGCATGCATTCTCTTTAGCAATTCATTGGTTAGTGGCAAATTGTATTTCTTTAAACGACATCCACTAATCCAATTAGCCATTGGTTCACCATCTAGGGTGGACAATTTTACTGCTCCACTTGGAGATACATCTTCAATGATAAATGGTCTGTTTCCCTTTTATTTAAACTTGGAAATGTGTTGCTTAAGGGAATAGACTATAACTAAGTCCCCTTTTTTGAAGATTTTGGTGATTAAGTGGGAATCAAAAAACTGTTTTTGTTTCCGCTTTTGTGCATAGATATGAGCTACAACAGTTAGCCTTTGCTCGTCTAGCTTTTCCAAATCTTTAAGTCTTTCTGACAATTCATGTCCAGTCCACTCAAGAGTCTATGCTACCCTTAATGTCGGCAATAGAAATTCTATTGGTAGTATGGCATCAAGACCATAAAAAGGGTTAAAGGGTGTAGCATTTAGAGCTATTTTGAACGAAACTCGATAAGCCCATAGAGCAGCATGGAGATTCATTTCCCAGCTTGTCCTCCCTGAACTAACCACTTTGATCAGTACCAAGCTAATAATTTTATTTGTATGCTCAACTTGTCCGTTTGCTTGTGGGTGATAGGGAGCAGATTTTTTATGGATAACCATAAACTCATTAAGCAAATACTCTATTACCTCGTTGAGGAAATGAGTTCCCCGATCATTGACAATCTCTATTAGCAGTCCATATCTCGTGAATACATACTCATATAAGAATGCAGCAGTGGTTTTGGCATCATTCTTTTGAGTCACTTTAGCCTCGGCCCACTTTGTCAAATAGTCCGTAGCTACAATGATATATTGAGCTTGGGTTCTATAAGCAGGTGGGTGTATCGGTCCAACAAAATCTATACCGCATTTTGCGAAGGCTCTAGCCTCCATCATTGGTCTTAAGGGCATGTTGTCTACTTGTGTTGGCATTTTTGCTCGTTGACAAGCATCACACCTCCGAACATATTTTTTGGCATCTGCAAAAAGTGTTGGCCACCATATGCCTGCCATCAAGATTGCTCTTGTGGTGGTCTCACTAGAAAAGTGACCTCCAGCTAATCCAGCATGTGCTTGTTCTATAATCGAAATATACTCGTGTTCATTTGCACAAAGACGCAAATGTTGATCTTTACCTCTCCGATACAATTGGTTCCCAATAAGAGCATAGTCTCTTGCTTCAGTTTCAATTGCTCTTTGATGGCGTTTACTCATTCCTTCAGGAAATGTTCAGCTCGATAAGTAAGTAACCAGATAATTACTCCACTTAGGAACATGTGACATTTGAAACAATGTTACATGAGGAATGGGTGGTTGTTTCTGACATTGAGAGCAATCTTTTACAAAAGATCTAACATCTCTCCTCATAGTAGGCCAAAATACTCCAAGTCTTAAGATTCGTTGCATAGTTTGGTCTTCCACAAAGTGAAGTCCTACTATTGTAACATGTGCTTGATCTAGGTATTGATCCTTTTCTTCAGGGTTAATGCATAAAAGAAATATCTCGTCTCGATTTCTCTTATATAGCCTTCCAGCTAGTAATTGATACATAACCAATTGCTTGATTAAATCAATTGTGATAGGAAGTGGTGAATCCACTTGAGCTATTGTCATCAATGACACAATGCTTTTCGACCATCTAGGTATCATTTCCACGAAGAACAAATAGGCATCTGGTAGATCATCGTCTACCCCTTTAGGTGATTCCCCGAAAAAATCCTTGATAAATGATATGCTCGTTGATGTATAGTGCCCTTTTCTACAACCACAATGAAATCAAATTCGAGAAGAATAATGAACCATCTCACTATTCTCCCTGTGCTGCATGGCTTGTTGACCATATATAACAAAGCTTGGTGGTCCACAAAGAACACAAACTTGTTGGCTAATAGGTAATGTCTATACTTTTTAACAGCATAGATCATTCCTAGTCCTTCTCTTTCAGTGGTGGTGTAATTCTTTTCTGCCATGTTCAATTTTCAGCTAGCATAAGAAATAGGAAAGTCAATTTTTCCATCTCCTGGTTGGGCTAGTATACAACCAATAGCAAAGTTTGAAGCATCTACATGTACGTGGAATACCTTATCCCAATCGGGTGCTTTCAATATATTGGAGCTGAGGTGAGAGCTTGCTTAAGCTTCATGAAGAATTCTTCACATGCCTCGGTCCATTCAAAGTGCGTAATCAAGCTATACATGGGTTTTGCAATTATAGCGTACATGTAGATGAACCGTCGGTAATATCCACAATGTCCCATGAAGGCTTGTACCCCCTTGACTGTTGTTGGTCTCGACAAATCAGCAATGACATGAATCTTTTCAATATCGGTAGCTATGCCATTTTTAGACACTATATGTCCAAGAATTTTCCCTTGTCTTTCCATGAATGTGCACTTTTCAGGATTTAAGCAAATCGTTTAAAGTCTACATTTCTCGAATACCTTTTTGAGGTTTTCAAAATGATCAGCCCGGATTGACGAATGTACGCATAGATCATCCATGTATACTTCCAAGAATTTTCAAAGATATTCTGTGAAAGCATGGCTCATCAATCTCTGAAATGTGGCTGGAGCATTAGTTAACCCAAACGGCATAACCTGATAGGCAAATATACCCCATTCTGTTGCAAAAGCAATTTTATGCTTATCTTTTGGGTCAACCAAAGTTGATTATCCCAAAAAACCATCTAAGAAGTTGTAAGCTTCTTTTCCTGCCACTCGTTCTAAAATATGCTCAGTTATCGGAAGAGGAAAGTTGTCTCTAATGGTAGTTGCATTCACGTTTTTGAGATTAACACACTCTCGTAGTTTCCCATTCTTCTTAGGTACTGCCACAATTGGAGACACCCAATCTGTGTGTTCAGTTTCGTAAATGAATTCAGCTTCCTTCAGTTTTTCAATCTCTTCTTTGATCTTTTTGGAAAATGTTTTTTTATAAGTGTATGGTCTCTGTCTACTTGGTTTTGCATTGTCTCTCATGGGTATAGTATGTTGATAGATTTCTGGATCGACACCCTTGAGATCCTTGTAAGACCAAGCAAAGATATCCTGGTATTCCTTTAACAAGCTTAGCAAAAGCTTTTCTTCTTCTTCTGTTAGGTCATTTGCAATCTAAGCTGGTCTAGGCTCTTCTCGTGGTTCAGCCAAGTCTACCCTTCTAATCTTTTCAGGTCCTTCGTAAGACTCGCCTTGTTTCCGTAGTTCCCTAACAGGTTGTTCGACTATGATTTTTCGATCTTGGAGAGTATACTTTTTGTAATGGGATGGAACATGCATTACATCCTTACCATCCTCTTCCGTGGTTTCCATTTTGGTTGTGTATATCTCCTTTAGAGATTTTTTCAACTCTTGATATTTCTTTTTTGCTTGACTCTGGTCATGAGTGGTTTTTTATCCTGAGATTTTTCATGAGTACCCTTCCTTGCTTTTCTCGATGTCTGAGACATTCTAAGTTTCTGTTTGAAGGATATCTGTCCGTTATTTTGTCCTTGACACAATCATTAGCATCTATCTGCATCAAGAATTATGTTATACTGGAGACTGATGGCATAGGTCGGGTTTTCACGATTTTGGTGTCTCTCTTTCTTCTATACCATTTTTGTCTTCTTGATTTCTGGTTTGGAAAGTCAAAAAACTTTTCCTCCCCTCCCATTAAGAGTAACTGAGCTCTTCTATGCTCTTTTTTTGACCCCGAATCTTCTGAGGTAGCCGAGTGTTCATCTAACTCATCAGTTGCATCATAATAGACGTCAAAAAATACTTGTTGAGATTTCATCAAGTCCTTTGTTTCCTCATTTTTGTTTTCAATGTTAAGGACTGACATCATTTGGATGGGAATTATGTCATAGCCATCCTCATTGCAAAATTGAGTAGGCATAGACGTATTCACACATACATCCATTGTCGCTAAAATTTGAGTCCACTCGAATGGTTCAAATACATGCTCTAGAAAGGGTTCAGGTATGTAGGCTTCGTCTGTATAGTCCCTTCTTAGGATACATTCCTCTCGTCTTAAGCTTCCATTTTCTGAAGCTCCGCACATCCAAATAGGAGTGTCTTTGTTTAGCCAAGATGGGAGTTTAGTTTCAGCCAAAGAGACTGAATCAAACTCTTGGATGGGTGTTTTCAAGACATCTCTATAGGTGTGATCTTTTAGATTGACTCTTGTGATAGATCCCACCTGCTTCAAGTACAGATAGTCGTTTCCCCAATCTTGGATAAGCTGTAGCTGTCGCATGAAAGGTCTTCCCAATATGATTTCACGGATGAGTTTTTTCCCAAAGTCTACTATGGAAAAAGTGTGTTGATATTCAATTCCACAGGAGTTGACTATCACTTTTTCTAGTAACCCTAGTGGTCTCTCAATGTGTCCGTCAGCCAACTGCAATTTCATTCACGTTTGTCTAATGGCTGGCTGTCCCCAGGATTCCCATACTGCTTTAGTGGCTATGGCTATGCCAGCCCCACTATCTAGTATTGACATGGTTTCAATGTCATTATATTTCATTGGGAGGATAGTGTTTCCTTCTTCCCCTTTATAATATTCTCCGACCTTGTTCATAGGAACTAATTGAATCTCTTTGTTTTCCATTTCATTTTTCAATTTTCTCAAATTCTTAGAAATTAATCCCGTTACCCCCACCTTCTCTAAGGTTTTCTATAAATCGTTCCATAAGAATGGCCTGAGTTTCAACAGTTCTCCCAAAGTAAAAGTGCATTGGATAGGTGTAGACATGATTGAATAAATGTTGTCTACTTCTAGGGTCTGTTTGGCTCTTTTTACTTGAGTGGTCTTGCAAATGATGGATTCATCTTCATTATCTCCCAAGTAAGAAGGTAATGTCTTTAATGTCATTGGTTTAGATATTCCTAAAACCTCCGATCCGCAATCCCAGTACAAGGATTGTAAATCCATGTTCATATTAGATGGTAGGTTATCTAACCAAACTTCCTCTATAGGAGCTGACCTTAAAGTTAGGCTCCCATAATTGATCTCTCTTACTTTTTCCCATAAGTGTCCTGACCAGTCTTCCTCTACGAATGGAATTCCGTCTAAGGCTTCTTCGTTGTCCGACACTATGAGCTCTGGCTCATTTGTTTCAAGGTGGGGTTCTGCCACCAGATCAGATTTTGCTTTCGTTTCTTCTACCGCAAGCACTTCCGATTTTGCAATACTTTCAAGCTTGGGTTTTAATTTATCCAACATTTCTTGCATGATTCTTACCAAGTTTTGATAAGCTTCCAGCTTCGCTGCTTCCATATCTGGAGATGGATAGTTTTTCCATTTGTTTTCCATGTTTTGGTCTGCTTTAAGTCCTGCTTGGTAGGCTTCCAAGGCAGCATTAATAGGCTCAAAAAATTTATCAACCAAAATGGATCCTCCAGATTTTACGGTTGTTTTCTTGAATTCACTGCCAGTTTCTTTCAACTTGCCCTGGGCTAGCATTTTTGCTTTCTCTTCGTTTTCACCTGTTGTTTTTGTTTTCTCATCTCATATCTTTTGCTTCTGCTCCTTTTGATTCTTTGAGAAGAAACTTTCGTGTTCTCCGAATCATCAGAGGAATTGTGTTTCTTTTTCTTTGCTTGGTCTCTAGTGATTACCTTGATTGGAACAATCGATTCACCCTCTGATGAGCTACTAGGAATCACTTGGACTTCGTTTACAACAGTTTTTTCCTTGTTCAAAGGATTCTTAGGACAATCTTCCGGAAAGTGTCCTCGCTTTTTGCAACATTGTATGCAATAGGCTTCGATTGGTTTGAGGTTTTTTCAGGCTCTAGACATTCGTTCTTCCAATGGTCATCAGCACCACAGTTATGACAGTTTCCTGTTTTGGGCTTCATCTTGGGTCTTCCCATGGGAGGTCTGACACCTTGATTAGCTACATAATACATTGGTGTGAGCTCTGGTGGAGCATAAGTCATGGTTTCTTCCATTGGTGGTGGATGTGGACTATACCATTCTCCCTCTACCATTACTGTAGATGGACTAGGCTCTCCATAGGGTGTAACAGGCACTAATGCTTGTTCATCTATGACTCCTTCTGAGTACATGTACTTTACAGGCACCACATTATGTCCTGGATATGGAGGTTGTTGTCCCAACACAGGTTGAGGTCTTTCCATACCCACTGGTGGTCTTTGAGTTTGGGCCATATTAGGCTGATATCTGTACATGGGTTGTCCCTGGGGCCTCATGGGCACGTACTGAACATTCCCATCATACTTTGGTCTGAAGTAGCACTGGTGGGTCTCATGGTTGGTAGATTTACCCTCGATTGCATACCATTTTTGTGGCCTAATTTGGTTGTCCCTATGGAGGTATCCCTTGTCCTGGTCCTCTCATAGGTGCTTTTTGCATATTGTTCATCATGTCATTCATCCTTTTTAGCATATGTTCGATGGCTGAGAGTGGTGCCGCAGCAGCCGTTCCCACTTGTGCTGGTTTTGTAGATGCTGTCTTCTCACTTTGGTTATCCTTAGGGACATCCTCTTCATTGAAGATCTCACAATTGTCTCCTAGGTCAATAGCATCAAACACACACGCTTCTAGGGTTGTGTGCTTTTTACTATAGAGTATAGCATGAAGTTATTTGTTTAGCAGTCCCTCTAGAAACAAGGATACAAGTCGTTCTTCTGTAGGTATCTCCATCTCTGGGCATCTGGCAATGTATTGTTTCATTCGAGTTGCACAATCCCTAACAGATTCACCATGTTTCTGTTTAAAGCTATAGATTTGAGCTATCGTATAATGTTTAATCCCCGTTTTAGAACAAGCAGCTATAAATCCTTGAGCTAATGTGTTCAAGTCCATGATCGACCTTGGTGGAATGTTTTGGAACCATGTCAAAGCTTTTCCTTCTAATGTCATTCCAAACCCCTCGAATTGAGTATGGAAATGAAATATACGCTCTGCTCTTAGCACTTTCTTAAAGCTTGCTAAGTGGTCATAGGGGTTTCTTGATCCACTGTATTTTCTGACCCATTTTTGAAAATCAGCTGGTCTGACACGTCTATTTGGTTCAACTCCAGGTCTTCTGGGAGTTGGTCCTATTCCGAGTTCTTCAAACCAGTCTGTCGGAAATAGTGACTCATGTAGCCCTGGACTGGCCTTAGTGTCACCCGGTTTCTACGCGATGAGGTGGTTTCTGGTTTCTTCACATTACTCTCAGATGATCTCTCATGATGTTCATCTCTTGGAGTGTTTTCTGGTCCTTGACCCAATATCCAATCTCGTATGGAATACCCCTTGTATTTGGTTTGTTCTACCTCCTCAGGAGTCATCATAACAAAGCTCTTGTTATAATAATCCCTAAACATGTAAGTTGGTAAATCTGCAGATCCCTTATCTTTGATCTTGAAGATATAGATGATCTTCATGGCCGTTAATTGTCCTGATCTAGCATGAGAAGTCCGCAAAAGATCTTTTATGTTTCTATCTTCCCAACAATAGACTCCGATTCTAGGATTATCCGTACTAAGCCGTTTCAAAGGCTTCAAATCTACTTAATCGTATCCCTCGAATTCCAAGGCTCGTGGTCCTTCTTTTGCTGATATATATGGGATTATAATGTTTACTTCTTATCCCCATTTGTCTACCACATCAAGATTTTCGACTTGTACATATTGAGTTCGGTTTTGATCCATGTACATTTTTCCTTGTTTGTTTGCCCTAACCTCTTCTTCGAACTCAATACCATGGTCATCAATGCGAATAGCATACTCTTCGTTAGGATCCAAGTAAACCTGGGCTCCATGATGGTTAGTCTTGTAAAAAGAGAGTATATGCTTATAGCGCATTGTCGTTCCGGTTTTCGAGTGAGTCGAGTAAGAAGACATTTCAGATGTTGAATCTGAAAAAGTGTCCGAGACTTCTTCAGGAATTGTGTGCAAGGAATTGCCTTGATTTACGCTTTCTTTGATGGATACTCTACTGGTGGTTTCTCCAAATAGGCCTTGATTTCCTAGTACACGACCAGATCTAAGGTTCATATAGACTTATGAAGCCCTGGATAGAGTACTCACCTTGGATTGACTTGTTGTCAATTTCCACTCGATTCAATTGCAACTTTCTGTCAAGCCACTGATGCCTCGTCTGCAACTTGATTCCTGTACAAAATTAATCAAATTAACTATTTTTCTATAAGGACAGTAGAGCTCTTGAGAACTCTTGTGATTGGTCTTTGTATATCACTTCAATTCGTGCTATGGAAGTCAAAATTTTGACTTTCAGATCCAGCTTTAGCAAAATCAAAGATCTAACCTGCAACCTGTGAACTCAATGTATCTGTACCAATTTTGATTCCATTGAACCCAAAATTGCCCTATGGCCTTATTTTATGCTGGTCTAACACTCTATAAGCCCAAAAGTCAAAATTGAAGTCTTTGGATAATAGAAGTAAATAATTGCGATTATTTACTTTTGTCAAGTTTTTGCACTTTTTTGATAGGTTTGGTAAGTATACAACTTGTTAAAGCCCTTGGACAAGTTTCAACAAGTTTGGACAAAATTTGATCAAGGTTACCCACTGTTCTGTGATCGCAGACTTTGATTTCATGAATCTGGCTTAAGTCTCACTTTTGTGGTCCAAATTTCACCAAAATTGATTTGTGGGGTCTACTTGATGTTCTTGACCTTAAGGTATACTCAAATTTGCAAAATCACCAAGTTTTGAAGCAGATGTAAATAATCACGATTATTTACTCATGACAATTTTTTGCAAATTTTTGCCCCAACTTTGAAACAGATCTGTTAAGCACCTTAAGGTAAGGTCACTAGCCAATTTTCATCAAGTTTGGACAATTTTTGGTCAAATGGTCATCAATTATCGTTCCCAAACTAACTTTGCAATTTTAGTCACAATTTTCAATCTAGTGATCCAAATCTTATCAAATTTGGCTTGTGGGCTTATTACAACATGGTAAAGCTAGTGGTATGCCAACTTGGTCAAAAAAGTTCAAAAACAGAGCAGATGTAAATAATCGCGATTATTTACTTTTGCCAAAATTTTGTAAGTTTTTGGTCAACTAAGCACGTATACATGTTTATCACATCAATATAAGCCTATGGATCAATTTTCAACAAGTTTGGATAAATTTTTCCCAATTTATCCTCAAGATTCAAACGTCAGTACAAACTTTAGTTTTTACCCAGATTTTTGCCAATTTAGTGATCCAAATCTTATGGGTCTTTACAAAATTTGTTTGTACACATTCAATGAGTCAATGGTATGAAACTTGGCCAATTTAGAGCAAAAAGTTAATAATCATGATTATTAACTTGAGGCTTGAAATGAGCACTTTTTTGCAATTTTCTCAAAGACAGTCTTTTTATGATGTTTTTAAAGCCTATAAATCAAGTCAAAACTTAATTTGGCCTAAAATGTCAAGAAAAAGTAAATAATCTGAGTTTTGGTCAACTTCTTGAAATTTTTACCTCGAAGTGTCTTTGAGCTTACCCACTGGTTCGGACAACTCTTAGGCTTGCTGTCCAGTCGGATTGAGTGAATTCGAGTCTTTTCAACCTATTTCTAGCCATAGACCTGAAATTCTACAACTTGACATAACAACTCACACTTGATTCCTTCAGAGAGAGCAATGTCCTGAAATCCACCTCGGATCCTACTTACCCTACTCCTAGTTTCTCATGCAATGGGGTTGTGGAAAGTGTCCACAAACACTCGTTTCCTTGTGTTTTTTTATGTTTTTCAGAGTCTTGATCTTAAGACTTGTCTCGTCTACCAATCATTCTCCAATTCCTAATCTAAATATACAATCTTACAGTCCTGAAAGCACTTAGTAAGTATGATTACTTCCAAGCTACCTCTACACAGCAAAAAACGACACTCTTAAGCTATGCGGTTTCTAAAAGAGAGAGTTTTACTCTAGGTGGACCTAGAGGAATTAATAGACAATTAAACAAGATGCTCGAATTGTCTCTAGTTTAGGTCTATTCGATCCCCGACAACGGCGCCAAATGTGGGACGCATGTCTAACCTCACCAGCCTATCTTATTGCAGTATTAGCGAGAACCACGATTAATTTGTCAAACCATGGGACGAAGTTGACTCGACTAGTGCATAGAGGCTACAAGAGATTGTCAATCTCTCGAAAAAAAACTAACAACTTGTATCTAACTCAAGTGACTGAAATCACCAAAAGCCAATCGCTCATTGGCAAGCAAATCACATCCGTTACAGCATCAAATGACATTCAAACGTAACAAAACTTATAGGACAAGTTTATAAGACCTAAGCACACATGCCTATGGCCTCAAATCCCACTTTAGGTCAAGTTCCAAAATCGCAATTATTAACAGCAGTGGGTTTTTGACCTAGTCGTTTTTGACCTCGAATGCATCTAAATGCTTAGCAATGATGCCCCAATACCCCGCCTATGCTTAGTTTTCGATTTAAAAGTGTAAATTTCTAGTTATCATGAAATTAGGCCGCGGGTCAACGACGCCAAAAGATACGAATGACTGTGAATGGCTTACGTCAATGCGTAGAGCTCTTACTTGCGGTTGCAATGCAACAAACGTGACTGCAATTTGACAATCGCGGAGGGAGTAGGAAGCGCGAGAAGGAGAGGAGTGAGCACCGTTAGCTCACGCTGTGTATTTCTTATCCAAAAACTTGTAAAAAACTTACAAAAATTGGCTTTTATACCTTAGCCAAGGGTTTTCATGGTCAAAACTAATAATCTGGAGTTCTACCAAACCTGAGAATTGACTGGCTAATACAATCTGGAAGCTTGTAGCCTTGGCTCATTAATTACAAAGTTTACCAAGAAAATAGGAGTCACAATATTTTCGATTATCAAAATAATAATTGTTTTACAAGGAGAACTCCGAAAAATGGTGTCCGCGTTGTCAGGAGTTTTTTGGAGCAAGGGATTGCGCATATGTACATACCCATGCATGGTGCATCAAATAAAGTATTGCCCATTTTCCAGAGTCAGGTGGTTACGTGGGGCCCACATGTGTACAGGTAGGACAGCATGTACATAGTGCATCGATTTTCACTATTACCAGTACCAGTGTGTTTTTTCTACAATAAGGAGGAGTTGGTAGCGCGTAAAACTTCTCGAGGAAGCTATCCGCGGGCCGACGACGTGAGGTCAGCAGGTGCGTCAGATGGCATCTAGTGGCGTCAGGAGGGCGAACGAGGTCAATATTTGCACGCAGATGAGGACGGACACAACGTGGGTGTTTGCTTGTGAGAATTATGCAGAAAGGTCATCATGAGGACCTTTTTTTGGGGCCACTTCACGTGGTGGCGAGATGCATTATTGGAAAAAAGCTGAGTGCCAGGTGTGCGAATGATGCAAAAAGGTGACAACTATGCACTGCGAGGTCAGTTTTTGGCCTGTTCGGGGTCCGTTTGAGGTCATCTAAAAGGCCAAGGGTGCCCAACTAATAAAGCTAAGTGTGGGAACTGAAAAAACAGAGAGAAGACCAGAAAAAAACGTGGAGAAGAGAGGAGGAACAGCCGCAGGTGTGTTTTTGCCCATTTTGGAGCCTGTTTTGGCCGTAAACTGCTCATCCGAAGTCGGATTTGAGCACTTTGACATTGTAGACTGGGGTTTTGGGCCGTTCCGGACGCGATGGCGCTGTCCATTTTGCCAAATTCCTCACTCTTTTCCTGCTGTTTTTCTGTGTAAGTTCCTCCTATGAGCGAAGTTTCTGCTCCAGTTTGTGATTGTATCTGGCTTCTTTCACCCATAGTGTGTGAGCTATTTGCCCCATTGGTGTTGGCCCAAGCTCATTTGTATCTAAACATCAGAAATTCTCCTCTTTTGAGCTGAGTTTTTGGGTGTGTGTGTGTGTGTGTGTGTTTGTGTGGAGTGGGCAAGTGGATAGTCTCTCTCCTCTCACTCCAGAGGTGTGTTTCCTGTCTCGGCCAGGTGTGTTGTGTAAGCCGAGTGGTGCCCCATAGTGTGTGTGTGTATCTTCCCAAGAGTGTGTGTCGGGTCGTTATAGAGGCGCTGTGTGTGTTTTCATCCCGCTCACAGCGTTAGCTTGTTGCTAACACTTGGACACTTCAACCTATTTTTTTTCCACCTTGGCTACAACCACATCATTAGACACATAATCAAGAAGCTCTACCTTTACCAACACCGGCTTATCAGACTCGGTCTCCTCATCATAGGATGTGGGCTCATCCGATCCATCTTCCTTGCTTGTCTCTCGAAAATCAGAATTGGCATCTCCATCTTCATCAGCATCATACACTGACTCGGTATCAACATCTTCAACCGCCTGTTGCTCCACAAAATCTCGACCATCATCTAGGCTTTGCACACTTTCTTCATCTCATTCTGAATCCTCGGTTTCTACAACTTGATTTCTATTTTCTACCTTCTCATGCAATCTTTCCACAAGAATAGGCTCTACCTCTTTAGTCTGCTCTGGAAACCCAACACCTTCTTCCTCTTTGGCACACTGAATGACTTCAACAAGGGGCTTATCCTTTTTGACAAGCTCATCCATTATTGGCACATGCACATCATAAACTGGAAACTTCCAAGGAGCATAATCAATTGTTGGCATTACCTCAAAAGGATTTGCATCTCGCACAAATGGCACTACCTTTGATTGAACCATGGAATACTCTGCTAACCTTCAATAAACCTAGCTCCAGCTTTTGCTTCGCTTTTCTGCTCTTCATCTTGGCCAGATACACCATGTCTTCATAGGGATCAACACCGTCTTCCACCTTATCTCTGATCCTCAGATGCAAGCACTCAAGAAACTTTGACAGCTTCAAAAATTGATTGCCTTTCACCCTAGTGGCAACCTCTAACTATTTCCAATAGGCTTCAAACTACTCAAGAAAAATAGAAAAATCCTTATTTATGTCTTGGCATACCGCTTTCAGCTTAGCACCAGTCTTTGTCGGGTGATCACTTCTTGAAACCACTCTAGAAATTGCCTTTGCAATTCCTGCCGTGAAATTTGACCATTAGTCTTCAAATCATTGTACCAAATATTTGCTCGTCCACGCATCAACAGTGGCACCATCTGCAGCTTTTTTGCATCCATTAACATACACATTGATAGCATCCACAATTCAAAATCTGCTAACCAATATTTAGGGTCTTCAACACCTGTAAATACGGGGCCAAAGCTTGGCTATATCATCTTTGATATCTTCTAACACAACCTCCAAAAAAATTGATCATCCACTGACAGCTTGTCAATTGTCAAACACCGCTTTAAACTTCAAATCAGAGCATCAATGCTCCTCCGTGGGGGCACCAAATGATGGATGGGGGAAAAGGGAAACACAACCGAAACCCAAACAGTTTGCCTCTCTATAGCTCAGGATAATCACTCCACCCCAATCCACTAGAGTTCACCTTCAAAACTCGCACAATCAATAGCAATCCACACTGGCTTGGCCCATCTACGATCGTACCATAGCACACACCACTCTCTCTTTCTCTCTCTCACACACCCGGGCAGGCACATACATCTCCAACACAGAAACCAGATTGTCGGAATAGAGGAAAGAGGAGGGGGGGAAGGGGAAGAAACTACACCAGAAATTGATATGATTTGCTTCAATTATGGCAAAAAAACCTCATCTACACAACCATCAAAACTTGCTACAATGGCTCGGCATGGAGACCTTGAGCAACAAGGGAAAAAATGCAATCTCTGGCTTCAACACTCATGCGACTCTCCTCGATGAGAGCACGGCAACAAAACACCTCTATGATGGCACGTTCGCTCCAAAAGAAAGCTCGCCCTCTCCTGCATTGGGAGCTTGGGGACACACCTCCGAGTCTGCCTCCTCTAGGTCGAGAGCTCCTCCCTTGAGCAAAAAAACGGCCACTCTTCTTGTCCTCTTCTCCTCCTCGGCTCCAAGAGATCTCCTCCAAAAACTGCCAAAATAGGGACCTTATGGCCGTGTGAGCCTCCTCCTTTCTATTTTTGGAATCCACCTTTTATTTTTAGCCTTTATTTCTGCATGTGAAAGCCCCCCGTGCACTTGCCTTGAGCCCCACACCACTGCATGAGAACCCACTTACAAGCGGGGCACCGATGGCGCCGTCGGTGCACCCCGACCTTGCCTTCAAAAGTTTTGCGTGGGATGTGGCCCCGTAATGGATTGCCACATCATCACCTTCCTTGAGAGCTACATCGCCCGCATGGACACCCAACAGCGCCACAATACAGAGCAAACAACATCCACCATGGCTTCTAGCTCTCAAGGGAGCCCCACACCTTGTGATGCCTAAGGAGGGTGCCTCACATGGCCTATATACCCCATACTGCCCCGACCCTCATCTGCATGTGGGATCATTTTCTGCCACATGGCAACTGCCCCAGTGATCCAGCTCCTCTAGCTCCCCTAAATCCAAAGAACTCACCACAAAAAAATTCCAAAAAAATCCATTTTTTGCCCCTTTTTTGCTCTGCCTGCTACTTATGGCCCGGTGATCCAAATGCCCGACTGTAAATTCCCATCAAAAGATCTCTTTTGCCAGCTCCAATTCCCCCTTCATGCAATGTGCCCTGGCTATCCGATGATCTCAAACAACACGCATCAAAATTGGCAAGAAATGGCAAATACCACACCACCAGTACAACCAAAGTGTGTTGACCATAGAAGATGGCATGGACAAATATGTGTAGGCTAGCAGCAGCATGGCAAAAGGCTGGAGCAGTTAGGGAGATCATGGGCTGATAGGTAGCAGCGGAGATGTACAACTAATGCGGTTTATAGGCCAAGGAAGGCTCCATAAGGGGCTAATTTGGGTAGCAGGTGAAGGAGATGTAAGGTGCAGCTTTTGGGTTCAAGAATGTAGAGCTTGAAGTGCCAAAGGGGCAGGTCCAGACTGCTCATCAAACGGAGGTACGGAGCCCAAGATATTGCAGGTTAAAGGTCCACTGTGTTGCAGATTCTTGCCGGACAGGGCATTTGGGGATAGGTGGCCCAAGTGGAAGTCAAGGTACAGGTGTGTAGTGCTCAATTTATGGAGCCTACCCGTCTTTTCAAATTGCAGATAGGAGCCACGGATTGCATTTTATGGCCAGTTGAAGTTTTGCCAGGGGCTAGGTTGCTACCCATCTGACCACATGGGGAGGTGTGCCATCTGACGTCTTTTGGGCCTCGACAAAGTTCTAGAGCAGGGTATGCATCATATAGAGCTAGCAAGAATTGACTGCATGTCAAACAGAGCCCGAAGCAAAAGTTACACCAGTCGGAAGATTGGGTGCCTTTGTCCGAAGTTGATTGTAGATGAAATTTGGCGTTTTTTTGGCCTCGGTTCGGGGGCTCGGAGAATTGTGAAGGGCGGCAAGGAGGGGTGAGTCCGGAGATAGACAAGTGAGTTTGCGGCTAGGTTTTGAGGCTCAGTGATCGGATCACCAGTGAACAATCGGCAAGCAGTGGAGAAAAAAAAAGTTGGGGATTTTTTTAAAGAATTGTTTTAAAAAAAGCCATGAAGGCCGTTTCACGAGGAGCTGCCATGTGGCCTCTGCATTGTCCCACATGCGCAAAGCTCGCTCATGTGCTCACTGTATATGTGCTGGCCTGTGAGCCCATTTGGAGTACAGGAGGAGAGTGGGAGCTCCGTGGTGCCTTGGCTATGGCTGCTCGCCCGTGGGCGCTGCGTGTGTTGTCCATCGGTGGTGTGTGGGGTGGCTCGTGCTAGCAATCGCCGACAGCGGTTGCTGGACAGTAATGGCGTGGCGGTGTTGTATGGGTCCATGCCCGCACCCATGAGGGCCGTTTTGGAAAATTAAAGGAGCCCCCCCCCCCCCAATAGCGATGTCTCTATTGCTTCCATAGGGGTGGGATCCCGCGGTAGTGGAGTGAAGTGAGAGAAAGAAAGAGATGGTGAGTCCGAGGCCATTCAAGGAGTTAGTCAATGGGAGGATCCCACGAGAGGTGGTTAACATGCAGCAATGAATGGAGAGAGAGAGAGTCACAAAGTTGGTCAAGAGGCCTATCCAACCAGCGGAGAACAAAAGAAGGTGATAGAGAGAATTCAAAGGCTTCAAGGGCTAATGGTAAAGCAAGGGAAGGAAGCAGGATAGGGAAAGTCTAGGGTGGCCAAATTGAGCGAACAAGGAGTCAAGAGGTGTGCACCATGCAGATACCAAAAAAATCAAAAGTGCCCAGTGGTGACAATGCAAAAACTTCTAAAGGGAGCTTCAGTTAATTGTACGAGCTTGCTAGCTCCTTATTTTTTCTTTTTTGGCCTTAGCCAAGCTTTATAAAAGGACATAGAAGTGATTTTCTGAGGGTCTTTTTGGCCAGAGAGAGTGTTTGGAGGTTTGCAAACCTGTGTATTGCAAGCTTGCCATTGGAGCTGCATACTTGATTGTACTATCTTCCTATGCAATACTACTAAGCATTTGCCCCTATTTATCATGTTGCTTCTTCCCATCCCCCTCCTTTTCTCTCTCTCTCTCTCTCTCTCTCTCTCTCTCTCTCTCTCTCTCTCTCTCTCTCTCTCTCTCTCTCTCTCTTTGTGTATTTGCTAGTGCTTGGAGAGGGTATGCCTACAACTTGAAAGGTGTTACCAAGAGGGAAGAATCGGGGTGTCTTATGAGTCGGAAAGGGTGAGTTGAGCAGTGTGGGTGTATTTGTGCTGCAAGGTGTTTTTGCAAGGTATGAGATAGCTGTTATGTGTGCTAAGGTGGATCTGTTAGTGAAAATTAGCCAATTTGAAGGTGTTGTTTGAGAGGTTAGGGGTGTTGTGAATACCCTGAGCTGTAGGGAGGCTTTGTGTTGTGTGTCGAGTGTGTTCCCTATTCCCCCTCTCCATCTTTTGGTGCCCCCACGAAGGAGCAAATGATTGCTCATTGGTTCTAATCAAAGAAGGTTATTGCTATCAAAGGAGAGATGGCAACGCACAGTTATGGACCATTTTTCACCGGAGAAGGAGATCCGAAAGAGTGGATGGCAAATTTTGAGTTGTAAATGCTATCACTGCATATGCCAAATGAAGACGGCCGACGTTGCGGGCCCTTTTTTTGCAAGCTTTTTGTAAAGAGGTATCTCCTATCAATCTGAATGCAAGGTTGAAGAATTTGGAGCAGGACGTGAACAAGGAATTTGGTGTTTTCCTTGCCCATTTCACAGAATGCTAGAGGGACTTTGCAGTGGCCATGCAGTTGGCAAATGGTGGTAAGTACTTTAAATTGGAAAGTTTTATGGCTTGTTTGCATCCCAAAGTTCGTGAAAAGGTGGATTTGGAGGGCCCAGAGAGTTACAGCGGGGCTGTTACTATTGCACGGTCTAAGAGCCAAAAAATAAAAAAGAAGATTGAGCAAGGTGCATTGGGGTATGAAGCGATGGTTCCCAATCCGACCTCGAGTACAAGAGATGAAGTTCAAATGGAGAATCAACCTAATCAAGGGGAAGCAAATGTTCCTCAACAATGGGTACATAAAGTTCAAGATTTGTATGAGAAAATGCAAGAGTTGCGTTTAAGTGTTATGGACAGAGGTCAAGCAAGGACATGAAGAGGCAGGGCTAGGCAAATGCCTGGTAGATGTTACAGTTGTGGAGAGGAGGGCCACTATGCTCCAGATTGCCCTCACCCACCGAGGGAAAGGGGTGGTATGTATCCTCTGTTTGGTTGAGGCAGGGGTTGAGGTGTAGTTTAATGGTCAAAGGGAGCAGCAAGCAGTCGAAAACCAAGCACAGGCGGCTCCGTCAGGTAATGATGAAGTGCAAAGGGTTAATATTATTGGTGTTGACAAGAGGCAGGAGGTTGATATTATGGATAACAAAAGAGCAAGAGGCAAAAGAGAGACCAAGATGGAACGTGAAACTAGAGCAAAGAAGGGTAAAGAGAAGGTAAACGAAGCTAGAGAGCAGCCAGAGCCAAGCAAAAGAAGACGAAGATGAAGAATTACTTAGAAGGATTTTCAGCTGGGACCCAGTAATCCGGAATATGATCTGGCAAGAGATGTCCAAAATCAAAAGGCTAACATCACATTTGGGCAGCTGCTACATTAAACCCTAAATTAAGGAGGCAGTGGTCAACCAGTGTCATTACGAGGCTCCCTTAAGTAGGAGGAGATGTGCATGCGGTACAGAATCTAGCTTTGAGGATGGGGAGTCCGATTGATGTGCTTCTAGTGGTGGACATTTTGCTTGAAAAGAAGAAGCATGTTCAAGCCTACATTGATGGTGGTGCCTAGGTCTGTCTGATCACGAAGTCTGCTATGAGGGATATTGGTATTAAAGCTGTCGTCAGGTCCAATGTGAAAATGAGGATGGCCAACCATGCCAAAGATCGGTGTTTAGGATCAAGAAAATGGAGGACAAATTGTACTGGATCTGAAGAACAGGGAGATCCGCTTCAGCCAGGGGTGATTATCGAGATTCTAGCACCAGTTACGAGTATGAAACCGCGTTGACGTATGATGAAGGGTTCACCAGTGTCGAAGAGGAAGAGAGCGACGGAGATTTATTGAAGCTGGATACAGATTTATTCGGAGTCACCATAGACTCTGCCAGTGCAAGTAAAGGTACGCAAGCCCCTATCTGTAGTCTGAAGGCTAAAGAGGTGGAAAATATGCTACGTACAAATTTAACCAAGCAGGAGAAGGAAGGCTATATGGACCTATGTGCGTCCTATCCCGACTTATTTGCGACAGAGTATAAAGAATTGAGAGGAGCTAAAGGAGTGGAGCATTGAATCCTACTTAAAGATGGATACATGCCAAAAGCACAGAAGCTATGGAGGTTGGGAGATATTCAAAAGGAGGCTCTATGGCAGGAGATCAACAAGTTGCTTGAGGCAGGTATTATATATCCGGTGAAAGAGTATGAGTGGGTTTCTCCTGTTGTCATTACTCCAAAGAAGAATGGAAAATGGTGGGTATGTGTAGACTATAAGCCTTTAAATGCGGCAACCAAGCGGAATCACTACCCCCTGCCATTTCAAGATGAGATTCTAAACCAGGTTGTCGGACACAAATGCTATTCTATTATGAATGGTTTTTCAGGGTATTTTCAGATTGGTATTGCTTTGGAGGATCAGCTAAAGACTACCTTCATTTCTCCATGGGGATGTTTTGCCTACTGCAGGATGCCTTTTGGATTGGTGAATGCATATGCTACATTTCAAAACTAGATGAACAAGGTATTTGGGCCATACTTGGGTAAGTTCATCAGAGTTTTTATGGATGATATTGGTTGTTGTATTTCCAGGGCAGAACATTTGTCCAAGTTGAGGCTGTGTTTTCTAAGGCTAGATGAAGAAGGAGGTCAATTGAATCCAAAGAAGTGCAAGTTGGCACAACCAAGGGCTCATCCATTGGGTCATGTGTTATCACAAAATGGAATAGAAGCAGATCCAGAGAAGGTGAAGGCATTGGTTCTCATGTTGCCTCCCACCAGTGCGACAGGGTTGGCATCGTTCGTGCATAAGTTAAAATATTTATCCCGTTTCTTTTGGATGTTGTCTCAATATGTTTACCCTCTTCAGAAAAGGGCTCAACAGGTGCATGGATTTCAATGGGATGAGGAAGCTCAAGAGGCATTTGACAAAGTGAAAGGTATTCTATGTCAGCTACCTACAATGTGCCCTTCTAACCAAGAAGATGATTTCTATATTGCTATGACGGTGGGTACGATGGCTATTGGAGCAGTATTGCTACAAAATATTGGGAGAATTTACAAGCCTATTTACTTTGAATTTAGGGTCATTAGTCCAAGGGAAACTACTTATATAGAAGTAGAACAGTGGGTGATGGCTTTAGTCTTTGCCTGTAGGAAGTTCAAAGCGTATTTGATTGTTCGTAGATTTTATGTGCTGACGGCTAACAATCTTTTGCCTGAAGTGGTGCTACACTTGAAGCCAGGGAAGCAAATCATGAAATGGGTGATAGAGCTTTAAGAGTTTGAGTTCGAGTTCAAAGTAGACCACATGAGTCGATCTCATTTGGCAGATATCCTAGTCAACAAGGAGGTCAAATTACCAATATTTCCAAGGATAGTGCGAGGGGAGGACAAAGAGGAACCAGACTTGGAAGGGGCCTTCACTATGTGGTTTGATGGCGCTTACAAAAGGGTAACACAAAAAGCAAGTGGAGGTGTAGTCATTCAAGATCCACACAACATAGTCATTTTTTTCGAAGCTTACGACTTGGAAGAGGTGCATACCAACAATGAAGCGGAGTATCTTACTCTACATCTGGGACTAAAGTAGTGTATTGAGTTTGGCATATTTAGGATTGTAGTGAAAGGTGATGCTCTGCTGGTTATCAAATAACTTTTGGGCCAATGGCAGGTAAAGAGGGATTCTCTCAAGAATTGGTTTTTCTCTATAAAGAAGCTGTTGAAGTTTTTTGAAGAGGTACAATTCAAACATGTGAGAAGGGAACAAAACAAGGAAGTAGATCGGTTGGCTAGCAGTCGTGTTCAGACTCATGTGTCGAGTTTGTATGTGGCACCGATCACTTATGCAGGTAGAGAGACTTTAAAAGATATTGATGATTTCTTGAGTATAGGTCAATCTTCTGAAGGGCTTTCCAAGCTACAAAAGAGGAGAGTTGTTCAAAGAGCTCAAAAGTTCACTCTGATAGGCAAAGATCTTATGATGCACGGTAGGGATGGAGTGCTACATTGAATACTTTACAAGGAGGAGATCGGTATGGTATTGGAGCAGTGCCATGAAGAAAGTGGACATTAGGGTAAAGATCAAATCTTGTTTCGTATCTTAAGAAGTGGGTTTTGGTGGCCTTCTGTTGTGCAAGATGTGCATTATTGCAAACTTTCCATCAGTGCTTGAAGTAATGGGTGAAAGACGACTAGTAGCTGAGCAGCAAGGGCCTATCATAGCACATGATGCTTTTGAAAAGTGGGGTTTGGATGCAATTGGTCCATTACCCAAGTCAGTAGCAAGCCGTAAGAAGTATGCTGTGGTGGCCATAGACTACCTTACCAGGTGGGTCGAGGCTAAAGCGGTCAAAGAGGTAAATGCACATACTGTTGCTCAGTTTGTTTTTGATTGCATATGCTGTCATTTTGGAGTACCTTGGGTGCTTACATTGGATCGAGGACAAGGGTTCAGAAGTAAGTTGGTACGTGTCCTAGTAGAAAAGTTGGGGATTCAACATCGATTTTCATCTCCATACCATCCACAATGCAATGGTTTGGTGGAAAGTGCCAATGGACAGATAGTCAAGATGCTTACTAAGTACATCTACTAGCAGGTTTAAGGGTGGGAATCTAACCTTGACAAATGTTTGTGGGCTTATAGGACTTCATATAAGGTGGCTACCAACTTTACTCCTTATGAGTTGGAATATGGCAAGGAAATAGTATTACCTGTACATCTGCAATTAGGGGCTGATTGATAAAGCTCATCAAGATGTTTTGGAAAGTATGAGAGCTATCTTGAATCACCTTTCAGAGGAAGTTCAAAAAGAAGTGGACAGGGCCTTACAAAGTCCATCAAAATTTTCCCAATGGTATCTACACATTAATGAGGATGGATGGTCATTTTCTCAAGAACAGGGTTAATGGTGTGCGTCTCAAGCTATATTTTGAGAGAGGGTTGGTGCCAATAGTGCATCAGGTTCTAATGGAAGGGGTTGGGCAACCAACCTAAGCAGTTTCCTCATACGCTAGGAATAAAACTATGTACATACAGTCGAGTTTTTTGGGTTTTCTCATAATGTGCTCAGTGTTTGCAGTTTTTAGGGTAATAAAGCTCTTATGTAGTTGAGCAAAAATGCTCAACTAGCGGGTGGGCAATGATGGTACAACCAGAGCGTGTCGATCATAGAAGATGGTATAGACAAATATGTGCAAGCTAGCAGCAACATGGCAAAAGGATGGAGCAGTTAGGAAGATCATGGGCTGACAGGTAGCAGCGGAGATGTATGACTAATGTGGTTTATAGGCCAAGGAAGGCTCCATAAGGAGCTAATTTGGGTAACACGTGAAGGAGATGTAAGGTGCAACTTTTGGGTTCAAGAATGTAGAGCTTGAAGTGCCGAAGGGGCAGGTTCAGACTGCTCATCAAACGGAGGTACGGAACCCAAGATATTGAGGTTGAAGGTTCACTATGTTGCAGATCCTTGCCGGACAGGTCATTCGGGGATAGGTGGCCCACGTGGAAGTCAAGGTACATGTGTGTAGTGCTCAATTTATGGAGCCTACCCGTCTTTTCAAATTGCAGATAGGAGCCACGGATTGCATTCTATGGCCATTTGAAGTTTTGCCGGGGGCTAGGTTAGTGCCCAGCTGACCACATGGGGAGGTGTACCATCTGGCATCTTTTGGGCCTCAACAAAGTTCTATAGTAGGGTATGCATCATACATAGCTAGCAAGAATCGCGTTGCTTCTTCACATCCCCCTCCTTTTCTGTTGCTCTTTGTGTATTTTCTAGTGCTTGCAGACGGTATGCCTGCAACTTGAAAGGTGTTACCAAGAGGGCAGAATCGGGGTGTCTTCTGAGTCGGAAAGGGTGAGTTGAGCAGTGTGGGTGTATTTGTGCTACAAGGTGTTTTTGCAAGGTATGAGATAGCTGTTATGTGTGCTAAGGTGGATCTGTTAGTGGAAACTAGCCAATTTGAAGGTGTTGTTTGAGAGGTTAGGGGTGTTGTGAATATCTTGAGCTGTAGGGAGGCTTTGTGTTGTGTGTCAAATGTGTTCCCTATTTCCCCTCTCCACCCCGCTAACCATTGTTGGCAATTTCAAACCTCAATATTTGACGGATCTGGGCTTTGTTTGACGTGCAGTCACCTCCAATGGTCTCCTTACATTGCATACTTGGCATCAAAACCCTAGCGAGGCTCCAAAGTTATGAGATGACACATTTATCAAGGTAGCCAACCGACACAAACCAGGCCCCCGACAAAACTTCAAATGGCCATAACCTGCAATCCATAGCTTTGATCTGCAATCTGAAAAGACGGGCATGCTCCATAATTTGAGCACTACACGCCTATACACTGACATCCACTTGGGCCACCTATCCCCAGTTGCCCTGCCCAGCAAGGATTTTAATACACTACACCTTCAAACTCTAATATCCTGGGCTTTGTCGCTCTTTTTGATGAGCCGTCTGGACTTGCTCCTTCAGTAGTTCTAGCTCTACACATCAAGGCCAAAAAATAGCACTTTGATCACCCTTCATCTGCCACCGTGTCAGACCCTATATGGAGCCTTTTTGGCCTAGAAAACCACATAAAGCATACATCTTCGCTGCTAGTTGCCTGCATAAGCTCTTCCGATCTGCTCTAGCCCTCTGCTATGCATCTATAAGCATACATATCACTCATTGTGCCCTTTACTAGGGTCGACACACTTTGGCTGCTCCAACGTCTTTGAATCACAAAGACCTCAATTTTTGATAGTGGAAGAGCGTGTACAATAGTGGTTTGAGACCAGACACTCACACACTCTCACTTTGCAATGTGTAGTATCAAAGCTTCTCTCACACCAAATGTGAAGCTCACAAGGTGATGACTACACTTAAATTTCTCCTCGTGTATAGAGTGTTGGGTGCTTGTGAGATGTTGAAGATGATTTATAGGAAGGAGAGGGGCCTATTTATAGGTTGAATACCCCTCATTAAGGTGATTGAAAATCCTAAATTACAAGCTAATCAAATCAAGATTATGAGATTTTTGAATATCAGAATATAGTGGGCCTTCTTTGTCTGCTTGAGTCATGGATGTAGGCTCAAGAGAAATGCATTATTGATGGTAGATAGGGTGGAATTAAAAGAGTTAAGAGAGAGAGAGAGAGAGAGAGAGAGAGAGAGAGAGAGTTTCTACTATGTACGTGTCTTGAGGTGAGGTACCTTTCAAGGTTAGGTCAATGGATATTTTGTGTTAGTAGGTTAGTGGTTAGTGTTATTAATCACTAAAAAGTTAATGATATATTTACAATGGGTAGAATGAAGTGGATAGTTGAAGGAAGATGGATGAATGAAGTGAGGAAATCCTTGTGGTGGTGAAGCTTTGAAGAAGTTTTGGACTTACTAGTGTATGTTCTCAAAAATGAATGCCGATCCTCTTCTTCTTCTTCTTCTGTTCTTACGTTGTTGCCGCAAAGGTTGAACACCATGATGAAAGTGACGATGTTGGTTGATGAGAATACCTTAGTTTGCTGACATCAAGCATGATTGTACATGCTAAATTTTATATATATATATAAGAGATAAGAAGGAATTGTGATTTAGAGGTAATAGAGAGAGGCTTAGAGATGGTGTATGTACATGTAAAGTTTATATGAGAGCTAATGGAGGTGAGAGAGGAGGTCAATGGTGAAGAGGGTGAGAGAAACCATGGAAGGTGTAGGTTTGAGTGAGAGATAGAGAGAAATAAGTGTGTGTGTGTGTGTGTGTGTGTGTGTGTGTGTGTGTGTGTGTGACAGTGTGAAGGAAGGTGAGAGAAGATTAGGGTTGACTTGTGAGAAAAGTAGGTAGACTAGGGTCTATCAAAAAAATCATATCTCATCGATGGTAGCTCCAAAAATTATGATAAAGTTTGAGGTGATTATTCAGCTTGTGGGATATATTTTTCCTTCTGATCACTTCTTCAAATTTGAAGTGGAGATGGACGTCAAATATCCCATAAAAACGCCTTGTTTTTCTCACTGCAAAAGTCTTCAGTGGCCCCCCTTTTGTTGAATTTTCATAATCCTCCAAGAGTGATCCGCTCCTTGCATGAGAACATGACGTAATAGATTCCTAGAGGTTTGAAAACATGCAAGGATGTGGATTATTCACAAATATGATATATGAATATGATGGAAACAAATAGTTTATTTTATAAACAATTCATGGAATCTAGAATAGAGTCAGTTGTATATAAATTTAAAATAAAAAAAATAAATATATGAAAATCTAGAAAAATCAAATGAGAGGGCCCTCATTTTTTTAATTGACGTAGGACTATTTACAAGAAGTAAGGAAAAATGTATGTAGAAAAATGGTAATTTAGTAAAAGGGAATGACTGGGTGAAAGATATTTTTGTGATTTTTTCTTGGAGGGTTCACACCAAGATTTAGAGAGGTTTGTATAAAAATAATTATTTATATAACAAAGATTATGCACATTGATAAAAAAAATGTGATAATGGTGAGTTAATGTACATAGCATACTTAGGCAAATAACGCACACCTAAATAAAATAATCTAAATAAATACCAAAATAATTATAATAAAACCCTCTATATTTAGATCCTTTATAAATGAAATATTTATATATGAATGGGTCATAATAATATATTTCTTATTTT
The DNA here is from genome assembly GCF_014529385.1 of Adiantum capillus-veneris. Classification (NCBI taxonomy): domain Eukaryota; kingdom Viridiplantae; phylum Streptophyta; class Polypodiopsida; order Polypodiales; family Pteridaceae; genus Adiantum; species Adiantum capillus-veneris. The sequence continues at coordinate 1,920,330 of NC_140940.1, read as the reverse complement.
TATTTTTTGTATTTTTGGTTTATCTATCCAAGCGACTAGCTAGTTGAGGGTTTTTTTAAGAGATATTGGGAAAGTCCCCTAACTCACTCACACCTATGTACAGTGAAAGAGTGAGGATAGCCACAATGTTTGAGTGATTTTGATAGGGTGAGGTGGCTCACTATGGAAATTCCTAATACTAGCCAAAAATTGGTTATCACTACCATCGTCAATAAGGTATGATTTATCAATAATATCAAGGTCTTGCCCTTAGAGATAAAACAAGCTGAGAATATTACTAATCCTATATTTGACCTTGATAGGAAACTGTTGTCCCTTCTCAGACTCTTTCCCTTCCACACTACTATACTTTAAATCATGAAAACATCCCCTATCTCTTTAGTAACCTCATCCTCCTCCCATAGAGTACTTGTAGCAAATTTTGTGGCACCTTGCCCATCCTTGACCGCGTCTCCATTTCTTCCATTGGAGCCAGCCGCTGCAACATCCTCTTCCTTTGCAAAAACAGAGAAAGACAGCACGTACTTATAAACAACCCCATATTCAGTGTATGTAAGACGATATGATTTGCAAAATATGCGTATACTTACTCTTCACAACATGATGCTTATTGACTCAAGACTTTTTCATCCACTCATACTTCCAAAATCTATATCTCTCTAGTCCCCTTGGCTCTCTCAGGTAGTTGGGATACTATTAAATCCTTACTAAAGGGAAATTTCTAGAAAGATGAACAACAAAGGAGTGCAACATCTTACCCACTTATGGGACGACATCAGCCTGAGCTGGAGAGAGGAAGACTTGATGGATACCCATTTCCACCTTTATGGCACGGAGAGGCTGGTGATTAATAGAGGTTTAGATAGCTTGGGCAATCTAATAACTCCCATTAGCAGCTCAGTGGGCTGGCGCCTACTAAGAACATATGGAATCCTCAACTTCCCTTGTCCATGAAGATCTTTCATGGAAGGTATTATGGGGGCCCCTACCAACATGTGTCAAGGTATTAGCTCGGGGTATCGTCCCGATAGGTGTTCGAGCTACAAAACTGCTAAGGACAACGTGCCCCATACTATAAGGAAAGGTTACAGGTTATACCATCCACAAAGAAAGCATACCTTGGTGAGTAGTTTTGATTCAAGAAGGGCATGCCATAGCATATGAGATTCAAAGACTCAATTCCGAAAAGCGAGTATAAGGTAAGGAGCTACTAGCTGTCCTACATGCCCTCGACACTTGGAAGCACTATCTATTGGGGACTCCATTCATCTTACAAATTAACCACCAAAATCTCAACTACTTCTTGACACAAACCAAGCTCTTCGACAAACAAACGAGGCGGGCAAATTTTCATTTGTAATTCAATTTTCATATTGCTTACATTGCTGGCAAGCACAATCAAGTAGCTGATGCACTATCACAATGGCCAAGAGAAAATGTGGTGTTCATAGCAACTCACAATGATCTATCTTCTATGACAAATGAGTATGCTACTGACCCCAATTTTAAAGATGTAATTTTAGCCCTTGCCTTAGGGAAGAAAGAAGAATCATTCATTTTGCAGGATGGTTATCTTCTCTATGGAAATAGGCTATGTATTACTAATTCTCTTCGTGAGAAGAAAGTGATGTATCAATCCCATGATCCTCCTTATATGGGGCATTGAGGGATTCAACCTACCCTTCATAGAGTAGAGACATATTTCTATTGGCCTACCATGAAGACGTGGCATACAAGACTATGTGTCAAAATATGTGGTATGCCAAAAGACAAAGTATGATAGGGGAAATCAACTTGGATTTCTCTAGCCTTTGCCAATTCCTAATTCACCATGGGAGAGCATATCCATGGATTTTGTCTTTGGATTGACACCCACGGAAACAAGGTTGAAGTGGTCATCACTAAAGAGATAGTGGCAGAGGCACTCAGACTACCCACAGAAGGAATGACCATGTGAGCAAGGGACAAGAAAATAGCAGGAACATTTACCAAAGAGACATATGTGGCTACCTTCGCCGATTTAATTCACAAACAAGTGGAAGAGCCAGCCCGCTTGTACCACCAGCACTTCCATTTTTTGGCAAAAAGGCCACCAAGGTACACTACGCCAAATCATGCAGTTTCCACCACATTCACTTAAGTTTTCAAGTCAACAACAAGGCAACCAATGGACCACGCACAGTACGTCTGACCACCTTGAAGGACACGAAGAAAGAAGGCAAAATCACTTACTTGGCTGCACCAGAGGTCTTGACGAGGATAGCATACCATGCCACTGGCATGGCCAACAATGTACCGCCTGCTATTGACCAAAACACCTAGATATTGGAGGAAAAAGATCGTATAAATCCGATGAAGAGTCAATTAACAGCTCACCGGAAAGGCACAACAGTGAGAGCTCTGACAACGAGGAAAAGAGAGCTCGTAGAAAAGAAATGAAAAGAAAAGTTGTGGCCGCACAACAAGAAGAGCCAACCCAAAAACAAACATGCTTTGAAAGAGAGAATTAGGCCTACCAATGCAATAGACAAGCACAAGCGAAGGACCCAGAGAAATGGGTGCTTGCTGGACTCAAAGACCCGAGGACGAAGCATCATACAAGAAAAGAGGCTGAAGATCCGACAGAGAAATTGGAAAGAATGTACCAAGCAGCCGAAGCCCTCAAGCTGAAGGAAGCAGAAGAAGCGGCTAAGAAAGCCAAAGAGGTGAAGAAACAAAGACAAGCCGAAGAGACGGCTAGAGAAGAAGCATAAGAGCAAGGACACGAATCTCCCAGACCCACCTCATTGCCTACTGAACAACAGGAACACCCCATGCCAAGCCCACCACCATCACCTGAGAGAGAGAAAACCAATGAATCTGAATTCAATAGAGAAACAAAATCTGCACAAGAGGCGGACCAGCAAGAGAAAGACAAAGATAAAGAAGCAGAGCCAGAAAAAGAGGCTACCACTACACAAGAGAAAGAACTCGAGCCAGAGAAGGAAGCAAGTCCGGCACTTGAAGAGACAAAATCTGAGCTAGAACCCTCTACTGCAACACAGCAAGAGAAGGGTGGAGCACCCTCTACTTCCACTCAGCTAGAAACCACCGAGGCAACAAGGCCTCAGGATGACGAAGCAAAAGACCAACCCTCTACCTCCACACAAGAACAACCAGCAGCTACAACACATCAGAAAGACACGCATGAGGCTGCATGCACATCTCAGCTGGCAAGACATGATGATTGGCAATCCAACGACGAGGTAATAGTACAAGTAAATGAATATGCACGGCAGATGCAAGAAATGACAGAGAGACTCCGTTCAACAGCACTAAGCCACAACACAAAGGCCAAAGAGCTTGAGATGGTGATCGATGCTCTCCAAGGAGAGTTGAGAAGAAGAGCTCTTGAAAGAAATAGCAGAGCTCAAAAGAGTTAACCAACTCCACAGAGATGGAAAGCCAAAAACGCAGGATGAGGCAGGCACTTTAGAGCCGCCGCAGATAGACATACCCTTGGTCTCATTTGTTGAGTTTGAGACATAGTCCACAGCAGAGCCGAGTGGTGATGAGGATTTTGAGATCAACATCATAGATGCAGACATAGTGCCAATGCTCCAGTGCCAATGGTCCAGCTATCAAAAGCTGAAGAAGACGCACTGAAAGAGAAGATCACCCAAGAGGTGGATGATCAGTGGAAAGCCGCAATGGATTGGGAGTTGAGAGTTCTACACTCTGTCAATGTCACTCAACTCACTCCCAATTAGATCAATGCACAATGGCATCAACAATCCTTGCCATACCCTCTCATCAAAGTGGAATTACTACAGGTAAAAGAGAGGCTGTACAAAGACACACAAGAAGATGGCGTAGATAAAGACCACCCAAAGTGGAGGTTAAGCTGGCTGAACAAGAATATGAGATACCTGATTCTGTTCACAAGAGCACCTGCAGTCTTGCAAAGAGATCCCACATTTTGTCCTGTACAAGAGCAAGGACATGGCAAGAGCATGAAGCACTGACAAAGAAGAGGCCAACTTGGCTTAACTACCCAAGACTACTAGCTCCAGAGAGAGGACAAGCAATAGAGGAATACATGGTGAAAACCCTAACGGGCGCCATGTCGTTCTTCAAGAGTCTACCAGATCTCTCTTGTGCCATGTTATATAAGATCTGCAGAATGTTGATCACATGCATCCAAGTTTTTAATGAGGCTGAGCAAACAGGAGCCCCATGGATATCATTTTTAGAAGGTAACAAAGTCTTATGCTACGATCTGAGTGGGCAACCTTCGGAAGAAGTCCTTTACGGCTTCTATGCCAGATGTATGTTCTTGCCATTGAATAATATGTTGGCATTTGAGGAAGCTTTCTACACTGGATTCTTCACCTAGCGAACAAAGATATTTGCACCGGTGATCAACAACCTTACATCCAGGTTTGTAGGCTACTCAGCGGTGGAGCTGAAGAATAAAGTGACCATGAAATTTTTTGCAAGTGCTCGACAAAGAAAGAAAAATCAGATACCAAAAGGCACTAGATGCGCTTAAAGACCGCCTCGCCAGCCATCAACCCGAAGACTATTTCAGCCCATAAAGCAGTGTCAAGGGACGACACAGGCGAGGAGGGGGGGAATGTTAGCAGCAAGCTAACACGGACACCATTTTTCGGAGTTCTCTTTGTAAAACATTTATTATTTTGATGAATCGGGAATATTGTAACTCCTATTTTCTCGGATAAACTCTGTAATTAATGAGTCGAGGCTACAAGCTTCTAGATTGTATCAGCCAGTCATTACCCAGCTTTGGTAGAACTCCAGATTATTAGCTTTGACCACCCAAAAACCTTGGGTAAGGGATAAAAGCCAATTTTTGTAAGTTTTTTTATAAGTTTTGGATAAGAAATACACAGCGTGAGCTAACGGTGCTCACTCCTCTCCTTCTCGTGCTTCCTACTCCCTCCCTGGTTGTCACATTGTGATTGTGTTTGTTTCATTGCAACCGCAGGTAAGAGCTCTACGCATTGACGTAAGCAGTTCACCGTATTTCGTAGCTTTTGGCGTCGCCGAACTGTGGCCTAATTTCATCATAACTAGGAATTTACACTTTTAAATCAAAAACTAAGCATAGGCTGGGTGTTGGGGCATCATTGCTAAGCATTTAGATGCATTCTGGGTCGAAAACAACCAGGTCAAAAATCCACTGCTGTTAATAATCGCGATTTTGGAACTTGACCTAAAGTGGGGTTTGAGACCATAAGTATGTGTGCTTAGGTCTTATAAACTTGTCCTAGAAGCTTTGTTACGTTTGGATGTTATTTGATGTTGTAACGGGTGTGAATTGTTTGCCGATGAGCGATTGGTTTTTGGTGATTTCACTCACTTGAGTGTAGCTTTGAGTTAGATGCAAGTTGTTAGTTGTTTTCTGAGAGATTGACAACCTCTTGTAGCCTCTATGTACTAGTCAAGTCAGCTTCATCCCATGGTTTGACAAATTAATCATGGTTCTCGCTAATACTGCAATAAGATAGGATGGTGAGGTAAGACATGGGTCCCACAATTAGAGAAAGAGATAATACACACACACATCCTTCCTAAAGCTAATTGAATCTTACTAATCCTCTAGAGAGATTAGACTACGAGAGAACATACACACATCCTTTCTAAAGCTAAATGAATTATATTAACCCATTAGAGAGATTAGGGTAAGAGAAAACACACACATATCCTTCCTAAAGCTAATTGAATCTTACTAATTCATTAGAGTGATTAGAGTATGAGAGAATATACACATCATTTCTAAAGCTAATTGAATGCTTAATTAATACATACCCTACTAGTCCGCTAGAGCTTTTGCTCTCTTAGTGGTTTGTGGATGCCTTCCCTTTAAGAGAAGTGGCAGCACTTTGTGAGTGTTATAGAGGCAATCTCTATACCCAAAGTGTGAGTATGGTTGCTTTATTTATAGCAAAAAATAAAGACGTCCAACTTTTTTAATAAAAAAATATTTTTTAAATTTTTTCTTTTTCCCTCTAAAATTCATACCCGCGTTTTTGGTCCCCTTGTGGTACCCACCAGCTTGACCAATTTTTCCTTATCATCAAGAGATAAGGCCACATAGTCCCCTACATTAAGATTAGTCAAGACTAACCTCTCCTTTCCATGTGATTGTGTGTCCCACTTTGTCCCCTCCTATGTGAGTCCAGGTGAGTCCATGTGCCTTCATGTGTATCTTTTGACTTTATAATTATTTTATTTATTTATTTAATGATAAATTACTTTACATTCTTAAGTTAAACTTGAAAATCTTAGAATAACTTTACAGTAGTAAGAGAAAATTCTACTATCAGTAAATAAGTCCTGCAAGAAGTTAGTTGTGTTTTGTCTCAACTTACGATTCATAATGTAAACTCGAATATCTTAAATAATGAGTGATGGTTGAAAAATTCAATGCGTAATAGAACTTGTGTGAAATTCAAAAGTAGAGACCTTACAATCTCTCCAACTTAGAATTTGAGATTCCCTCATTTCAAGAACAGTAAAGGGTAATCCTTAAGAAGAGTTGTCTTATCTTTCCAAGAAGCATCTTCTACAGGGAAATCCTTCCATAAAATAAGATTTTCTTTGATAGATCTATTCCTAAGCTTTCTTTCTTGACTAGGATAGTATCAGGTTGAAGCTGAACATCTTGAGCAGGTAAAATGATTTGCTCATCACCAAGGACATGGTCAGGGTTATGTGCATAAGGTTTTGATAGGCTTACATGAAATACATCATGCACTTTGAGATGGGAGGGAAGTTTTAGTTTATAAGCTTGATCACTTACAACCTTGATTATTTTGTAAGGTCCACAATATTGTTAGCTAAGATTCTTATACTTTCCGAGAGACAGTTTTCTCTTTTTGGGCTTTAATCGTAAGAAAACTTTGTCACCTTCATTGAAAATCCAGTCAGATCTTTCAAGTTTGCATACTTCTTTTGTCTATCTTGAGCCACTTGAATATCCCTTCAAATAGCTTTGGTTTGAGCTTCCATTTCTTCAAGCATTTTCTTTGAGAATTCTATCCTTATAGTGGGGTCAAAAAGTTAAGAGGTGATAAACATTCTTGACCATAAAGAGTATTAAAAGGTGTCATTCCAATACTTCTATACGTAGAGGAATTGTATGCATACTCTACTAAGGGTAGGTATTGAATCCACTTGCAAGGTTCTCTATTGCAGTAGGCTCTGAGGATGTCTTCAATTACTTAATTAACTCTTTTAGTTTGGCCATCAGCTTGAGATAGATAAGCAATACTAAAACATAACTGAGTTCTAATAGCTTGAAACAATGATACCCAAAACTTTGAAGTAAACTTGGCATCACGATCGCTGACAATCCTCTTGGGTAAACCATGGAATTTGAATATATCCTTCACAAAGAGATGATCAATATCTGAAACTGTAAAGGTTGTCTTGACTCGGATTAAGTGAGCCACCTTAGTAAGCAAGTCAACTATGACCATGATTGAATCATAGCTAGCTTGAACAAAAGGAAACTTGGTGATAAAGTCCATGCTAATACATTCCCATTTCATTTGGGGATATCTAAAGGATGTAATTTTACGTGGCATCTTTAGTCTCTCTGCCTTAATCCTTTGAAAAGACAAACACTACTTGACATAGCGAAGGACATCACCCTTCACACCTTGCTAGTATTAACTTTTGCAAATTGCATTGAGAGTTTTGACATAACCTGGGTGTCCTAAAGTTGGGCCATCACGTTCTTCATATAGGATAGCATTCCTTAGGGAAGAATCCTTAGGTATGCAAAGGCTATTCCTAGAGTAAATTTGTCCATCTTCCAAGGAATAATGTAGAGGTTTAGGCTAATTTGACAATACCCTCTCTTCATGTAGGATACTAGCAAGTACCTGGTGATATGCATCTTTGATATAGCAGCATCCGAGACCTTGTCTAAAATAGGGTTTTAGCCATGGAAATTCCCCCTGAAAATCTTTACGGCTTAGGGAACCGGCTACAACATTATCCTTACCTAGTCTAAATTTAATATCAAAATCATATTCGTGCATGAGCTCTATCCATATCCTCTGTCTCATGTTAAGGTTAGGCTGGGTAAAAATCCACTTAAGAATCTATTAATTGGAATTTGCATCCCAATAGATAATGTCTCCATAGTTTGAGAGCGTGAATAGATGCTAGGGAATTATAAATCATGTGTAGCATAATTCACTTAATGAATCCTAAGCTTTCAAGAAGTGTAAGATATTGGCCTTCCTTCTTGAGTAAGGACTCCTCCTAATGCAAGGTTACTAGCATCTATGATCACTTCAGAAGTCTGGAAGTTTTAGAAGAGGTTCTGAAGCAAGATACTCCTTAAGTTTTTTGAAGCAAGCTTAACATGATGGCGAACACCTAGAATTCTTGGTAGGCCTTAGCTACAACATAGCCATGGGCATGAACCATTAGTGAATGATTGATCCTATCTCGCTATGGTGGAGCGTGACCACCATAAACCTATCTAAATACTATATGTGATCAATTATACCTAAGAGTATAAACCTTTTAGTGACCAACCTATGTGCTTTTTTCCCCATATTTTAAAAGCAAAGCCGCCAAGGTTCATCTCTTTTAAGATTTATAACTTTTAAAAAAAAGAAACTCATTGGAAAGTTACCCGACTCATCGGGCCCACCCGTCCATACAATGATACCATCAGGGTATCATTCTCTCACTTTCTACACTGCACTCACCCTTCTTTTGTTACCTAATTGCTACCACATTGTTTAAACATACATGTTCCTTTACCTTATTTATGATACTCGCTCATTAAAACAACCCTAACCCTTCAAATAGTATTACAAACAATAATCAAGCAAGAAGTAGTCCATTTTTAAACCAACAACTTTTGGATTAGGCTCACTTAAGAATCTCTACTTACACCATTAGGTCCGATCCGTATAAACATTATTCATAAAAACCTTATAATCTTGAGTGTCCCATACTGCTCGACAAGCACTCATTGTGCCAACATGGATGTACTCCCACCACAACAACAACTGTGCCAAACGAGGCATCATCCTTATGCCATTGAAAAACGTAACTGCAGTATCCAGTTGGACCATCTTGGGTGTACTTCCATCGCAGCATCAGTTATGAAACCCTAGGCGTCATCTCACGCCTTGACAACTTCCACCTAATTCCAGAGTCTTGAGGGAAACCATACCAAAAGTATTGGACATACATTCTTTCCTGTGGAAAACAACTTACCAAACATTCTATCCTACTTGTCATACATATGCCGAGTTTCTTGGGGTTAAGCCCCTTGGTTTTGGCTCATTTTTTTTCTTAAGGTGGTTAATATATATCTATGGTCTTGCATATGCAATGATGCATAACTTGAAATTACATTACTAACATGTACCATATCCCCAATTGATCCGATTGGTGGAGATATAGCATGTTCCACATGAGTTCCCACGTTACTTGTACCTACTTCATGATCATTAGCACCTTGGATTCAAGCACGCTTCGGAGAAATGTTTTGGACTACACTTAGGTTATACACTTAGAAATTTAAATTGGTCAATTTTCCTAGTAATTCCCTTGAAATCTAAGGTCATTTTACATATAAGTAACCTTGTCAGTTTTCTTGAATATTACTTTACCAAAATTCTCCAAAGAGAGTTTGTAATTTGAACCCTCCCCAATTCGGATTTTCACTTAGTGTTACTATACTACACCTAATTTCTATATATCAAAAATTTTCTTAATCTTAATTAATGAAAAATTAAGTGTGTAAACTACAAATTTGAAACTTTAGAAATGCATCACTCTTATGTATTATCTTTCAATTAACCATGTATAAGTTAATAGTTAAACTATATTAACTAGAGAGTATATGTATAATTAGAGAGATTAGAGTAAGAGAGAACACACACACACATCTTTTTCTTAAGCTAAATAAATCTTACTAATCCATTAGAGAGATTAGAGTATGAAAGAACACACACACATCTTTTCTAAAGCTAATTGAATCTTACTAATTTATTAGAGAGATTAGAGTATGAAAGAACACACACACATCCTTTCTAAAGGTAACTGAATCTTACTAATACATTAGAGAGATTAGAGTATGAAAGAATGCACACATCCTTTCTAAAGCTAATTGAATCATACTAATCCATTAGAGAAATTAGTGTAAGATAGAACATACACACATCCTTTCTAAAGCTAATTAAATCTTACTAATGCACTAAAGAAATTAGAGTAAAAGAGAACACACACACACATCCTTCTTTAAAGCTAATTAAACTTTACTAATCCGCTAGAGAGATCAAAGTCAGAGATAACACACGCATATATCTTTTCTAAAGCTAATTGAATCTTACTAATCCATTAGAGAGATTAGAGTACGAGAGAACATACACACATCCTTTCTAAAGCTAATTGAATCTTACTAATCCATTAGAGAGATTAGAATAAGACATAACACACACACATCATTCCTAAAGCTAATTGAATCTTACTAATCTATTAGAGAGATTAGAGTACGAGAGAATACACACATCATTTCTAAAGCTAATTGAATGCTTAATTAATAATACCTTACTAATCCACTAGAGTTTTTGTTCTCTTAATGGTGATTTGTGGACGCCTTCTCTCTAAGAGAAGTGGCAGCACTTTGTGAGCATTATAGAGGCAATCTCTATACCCAAAGTGTGAGTATGGTTGCTCTATTTATAGCAAAAAAGAAAAACGTCCAATGGTTTTTATATAAAAAAAGGTTATTTTTTTTTGAAAAAGTTAGTTAGTGTTTCATATAGATAAACATGTCAAAACTATGTAGCGTAAATTTTTTGAATAAAAAATCCCCAAATTTTTGTTGACCTGTGAATGCTCGTCAAAGCTAACAAAAATCAAAGAAAGTGAGCTGGCATGTGTTGGAGCTGCTGGTGACGTAGCCCGAGAGGATGCAACCTGCTCTGATACCAACTGTTGGAATTAGGGCTGCAAGAAAACACACATAGCTTGGAGAAGATAAAGGAAGCTCAAGGTACACAATATAAAGTGTACTACTTAGTGTGCAATGGAAATAAATATAGCCCTAGAATGATGGGTGTATATACAATGCACGGGGGAAAAAACCTCCTAGTGAGGGAAAAAATGCCCCGGCGGTCCTAAGTGTGTTCACACACATCACTACCACATGTATATGGTAACAAAATGGGCTCTTGGAGGACCACTTATCTTGGCAGTTTAAGAATTTTCTTAGTTTTTGCTTAAATCTAATAGAAGATACTTTTTATTTAAAAATGCAATGCAAAGTATTGAAAATGGTAGAGGCCGTGGTTTTGTGGAGGTCTTGATAGGGTCACATGTTGTTTTTATTTCAAATTTTGGTAGATTTTCTTTGAAGAGCTTTAATACTTCTCAATTTTAAAGAATATTTTAAGGAAAGACCCTTTATGAATCCCAGGAGGTTGTTGTTTGACATGAATAGAAAACTATTTTTAAATATATACTGTACCCCTTGTAATTTTTTGTGTTAAAAATGCACATTTGTAAGGCCCCCATTATGAGGAGAAGCCATTGTGCGTGAAGAAAATTCACTTGTTGGAAACCAAAATTTTCACTTCATCGGAATATTCCTTTTTGCCGGAACATTATGGCCAGACGGCGATCGAAAAGTGGTCGAAAAAAGACCGGTCAGTTGGCCGGTTGATCGGTGGCTGGTAGTCAATGGCCGGTGGTGGGTGGTGGCCAATTTCAAGATGGACTTGTCTTCACAACACATGAATGCATTGGAGAGTCTAAGCCGGACTTGTCAGCACAAGGACGGCTACACACAACTGCCTCTCATGAGAGGGGGCATCTCTTTTGGCCTATAAAAGGAGGCCTTTTCTACACACAAAAACGGATTGAAGAGGTGAAGCATTGTGAAATTGATGCAACAAGGTGGACGTGAGGTGGTGAGAGTGAAGCAAGGTGGGAGCTCTATTAAGGGTATATTCCCTTTGTAACCTACTTCTTGTTTGAAGTACTAAAGCCATTGAGTGACTGCTTTCCCATGGATGTAGCCCCCATTGGGTGAACCACGTATATTATGTGTTCTCTCTCTCTCTCTCTCTCTCTCTACTCTATAATCTCTTATGTGTGAAGATTATCTTTCTCCATTAAGTAAACTACTCAATTATCTACACTACGTCATATTTCCTAACAACTGGTATCCAGGCAAGGTGTGCTCATAGCTAAATTATCTCAAGGAAAGGATTCCTTGAATTGAGTGGGAGTAATGGTGGAGGAAGGTAAGCTCAAGATCGAGAAGTACAATGGCAAAACTACCAACATTGGAAGATGCAGATTGAAGACTATCTCTACCAGGACCTTTATTTACCACTAGGAAATCTTGCAAAGAAGCCCGCAACAATGGAAGATGAAGCATGGATTTTCCTTGACCGAAAGGCATTAGGAACAATCCGCCTAAGTTTGGAGTCAATGGTGACCTTCAACGTTTTGGAGATAAAGACCACGGAGGACTTGATGAAGTTACTTGACGGCCTCTATGAGAAACCATCGACATCCAATAAGGTATTTCTTATGCAGCACTTGTTCAATCTAAAAGTGGTAGAGAATGGTTCAGTTGGAGAACACCTAAATGAATTTAACACCAACATAAGTCAACTTCAATCATTGAAAATCAATTTTGATGATGAAGTGCGAGCTCTCTTTATACTATCATCTCTATCGGATAGTTGGGATAGCCTTGTGATGGCTATAAGTAACTTTATCTCTGGCACAAATACTCTCAAGTTTGATGATGTTGTGGGTGTTCTCCTAAGTGAGGAAATGCAAAGGAGAAGCATATGTGAATCATCAAGTGATGCACTTTGTTAGTGGAAACGAGAGGAAGGCCTAAGGAGAGGTTCAAAAACCAAAAGGGTTGTGATTGCTTAAGGCGGAGCAAGTCACGTACAAACTCAGTCCTTGAATGTTGGAACTGCGGTAAGAAGGCCAAGTCAAGAAGGATTGTTGGTCCAAGAAGTAGAAGGAGTAGGAGTCTCAAGAAAACAAGCCAACATCAGAGGCCAATGTGGCAGGTAAAGTAGAGCAAGATTCTTTAATTCTCTCATTAGACAATGTGTCTAATTATTGGATAGTAGATTATGGGGCTTCATTCCATGTGACACTGCACAAACAGAATTTCCAAGATTACACCAAAGGTAATTTTGGGTATGTATTCTCGGGAGATGATGAAGCTTGTGAAATTGTCGACAAAGGTACAATTTGTGTCCAAAATGCTAATGGAAATGAATGGAAGCTTAAAAATGTTAGGCATGTTTCTCCTCTTTGCAAAAAATTGATCTCTACACAACAATTGGACGATAAAGGTCCCAACATTGCCTTCGGAAATAAACGATGGAAGATCTCAATGGGATCTTTGGTGGTTGCCAAAGGAGAAAAGGTTGGTACACTTTACTTGTGTATTGTTAGCATGCAACCTTCAACTTGTGCAATGGCTATAGAAGTTGATAGTGCGGTGTGGCACTATCAGCTTGGACATATGAGTGCCAAAGGAATGCAAATCCTTCAATCAAAGAAGCTTCTGCCAGGTTTCAAAGAATTGGACTTAGAGTTTTGTGAAGATTGTGTTTATGGAAAACAAAAAAGGGTAAAATTTCTAAAAGCAAGAAATGAAAGGAAAAATAAAAAACTTGAGTTGGTTCATTCTGTTCTTTGGGGTCCTGAAAGTACACCATCACTTGATGGCTCATTGTACTATGTAACATTCATAGACAATGCGACTAGGAAAACATGGGTTTATGTAATGAAGAATAAATCCATTTTTTTTTATAAATATTTCAAAGGTGGAAAGCCTTTGTGGAAAATGAAGCAAGTACCAAGGTTAAATGCCTCTCAGATCTGACAATGGAGGCAAATATTGCAGTCTAGCTTTTGAAAGCTTTTGTGCTAGCAATGGAATTTGGAGGCAAAAGACAACCCCAAGGACACGTCAACAAAATAGGATTTTGGAAAGGATGAACAGGACAATCATGGAGCGTGCACGAAGCATGCGGCTACATGTGGGCCTATTGCTTGAGCTTTGGGTGGAAGCTATAAGTACGTCCGTGCACTTAATTAACTAGTCACCCTCAACAACATTGGATGGGGGAGTTCTAGAAGAGGCATGGAAAGGTAAACCGGTGAATTATGCATTTCTCAAAGTGTTTGGGTCTGAGGCTTTTATGCACATAGATAGAAGCCTAAGGTCAAAGCTAGATGCTGTTACCATATAAATGTGGTAGTGATGTGTGTGAATACACTAGGACCGCCGAGGAATTTTTTCCCTCTTTAGGAGTTTTTTCCCCCCGAGCATTGTATATATGCCCATCACTCTAGGGCTATCTATCTTTCCATTGCACACTAAGTAACACACTCTCTATTGTGTGCCTTGAACTTCGTTCGTCTTCTCCAAGCTGTGTGCGTTTCTCTGCAACCCTAATTCCAACAATTGGTATTAGAGCAGGTTGCGTCCTCCGGGCTTAGTCGCCAGCTGCTCCACACACGCCTGCTCACTTTCTTTGATTTTAGTGAGCTTTGGTAAGCGTTCGTAGGTCGATAAAATTTTTGGGAAAGCTCGTAGAGCTTAGTCTGCTCAAATTTTTGATTCGGGCTCATTTCAGCCTCCATTTCCACTACAAACAGTACTGCATAGGCTATTTCGTCATTTTGTGCAGAATTTCTATCAGTGCCGTTTTCTGCATAACATGTGCCTCATAGTCTTCTACGGTTTGTCCTATATAGCATGTGTTTTTTCCGCTCTGTTTCTCCTATTTTCGGGCAGTTTTCACATCAAGTGTAGCATTTACCATGGCTGACAACAACACAGATGTTTTCAAGATGTTTGCTACTGAGGACAGGTTGGATGGGGACAACTACTCTATGTGGGATTATATGATGCAACAGGTTCTTGTGCCAAAGGGCATCTGGAATATTGTGTAGGGCATTGATGTACGTCCTGGTTCTGAGGATGCAGGCGATGTTGAGGATGTTGCAGGTCTTGCTGCAAGGATTGCTGCTATTAGAGTTGTTTTGCCTACGGTAGAACAATCTCGTTGGGATGTAAAGGATGCATAGGCTCATGCATTGATTGTGTTGTCTGTGAAGCGCACCATTGTTCCTCACATTTGTTCAGCAAAATCTGCAAAACAAGCTTGGGATATATTGATTGGTCTTTATGCAAGTCGCAATGAGGCTAAAATTTCTTTGCTGCGTAAAGAGCTAGAGTCGAAGATTATGCATGAGGAAGATGATATGGACACTTTCCTTGCTAGTGTCAAGGATATCAATGAGCAACTTATTTTTGCAGGTGAAGTCATTTCAGACAGTTCCCTTGTGTAGACTGTTCTTGATGCCTTACCAGATTCCTACCAGACTTTTGCTAGTACTTGGAGACTGATGACCCATGGAAATCCTGAAGTTGTCAAGTTTGATGCATTATGCACATTGATGTTGCAAGAGTCACTTTCCAAAAAAAACAGGACTAGGCAGCGTGCAGTTGAACAGGCTTTTATTGCTTCTCAAAGAAAGGGTGGTAACAATAATGCAACCACTTCTTATGGTTCTGCTGCGAGTGGCAAAAATTCTGTTCCTAATGCTTTTTCTCGCAGCAATTCATCGGGAAATTCTCGTGATAAGGGCAAAACGAAGATGCGTTGCCATTATGGTAAAGCTAATGATCAGTTGATCAAGTCGTGTCCTAAGTTGAAGGCCAAAGAGCTAAGAAGAAATAGGGTGATTTAGGGTTTGCTGCTGAGGACAGGTTGTATGGGGACAATTACCCTATGTGGGCTTATATGATGCAACATGTTCTTGTGTCAAAGGGCGTCTGGAATATTGTACAGGGCATTGCTGTACGTCCTGGTTCTGAGGATGTAGGCGATGTTGAGGATGTTGCAGGTCTTGCTGCAAGGATTGCTGCTGTTAGAGTTGTTTTGCCTATGGCAGAACAAGCTCGTTGGGATGTTAAGGATGCACAGGCTCATGCATTGATTGTGTTTTATGTGAAGCGCACCATTGTTCCTCACATTCGTTCAGCAAAATCTGCAAAACAGGCTTGGGATATTTTGGTTGGTCTTTATGCAAGCCGCAATGAGGCTAAAATTGCTTTGTTGCATAAAGAGCTAGAGTCGAAGATTATGCATGAGGAAGATGATATGGACACTTTCCTTGCTAGTGTCAAGGATATCAATTAGAAACTTATTTCTGCAGGTGAAATCATTTCAGACAGTTCCCTTGTGCAGACTGTTCTTGATGCCTTACCAGATTCCTACCAGACTTTTGCTAGTACTTGGAGACTTATGACCCAAGGAAATCCTGAAGTTGTCAAGTTTGATGCATTATGCACATTGCTGTTGCAAGAGTCACTTTCTAGAAAAAACAGAACTAGGCAGTGTGCAGTTGAACAGGCTTTTGAAAATCCCCTTTGATATAAAAATTATAGAATTAAATTGCACTACTTTCATTTTTTGTCAATACAATTACAAGAAAGAAACGATAAATTTATTTATATTCATAAAAGGCTTGATACATCATATTTTGTTACAAGGCATGGTGATGGATCTTCAATGGAACAAGGTTGAAGTTTGTACCTACCACCATCCAACAAGACTGATGCATTAGAAGAAAATTTAACCTTGTGGAAAGACACGTACAAAGCTACCTCAGTTGCTTGTGATTGGCTAGGAAAAACCCCCTCGCACACTCACAGTGTATGTACATTGATGCTTATTTAGGATAGTGCATATCTTTCTTGGTACTTTCGTCCAAATATGTTCTAGTCCTAGAAGAAGATATTTTGTTTGTATTGTGACTAGCTATGAAAGGATTATGCTTCTGCTTTGCACATTATAATGCCATTTTTCTCATTGTGATAGCTTTCAGCTTAGATGGGGGTGTGCAAACATGCATTCTAGTTGTGCATGTATAAGTGATATCCCTTGTTATAGCTTTTCCTTGGAACACACATCTATTCACGAGATATTGGCAATAAATGTAAGGTTTTATCTTAAGGCATTATTTAGACAAATTGTTTATTACAACTCATTTCAAGAGAATTTAAAGTAATCATATCCAGAGCATTTGCTAACACAATGGTATTGACACAATCCTCTACCTCTCTTACTTTGCAAGTAGACATGTAGTGTTTTACATGCAAGATCTTGTTTTATTGGTAAGACCAGCCCTCTAAGTGAATAGGTCATTGATGCCAACAATCCCAACCATGAAAAGCTTAATTTATGCTACTAAAAGTAACATATCTAATATATGTATAAATTTGGCTTTAAAAAATCAACACTTTGATACATGTGACCAATGTTGTCAATATATTCAACAATTTCATGTTCCTTTGGTCAGTATTAAGTTCTATAACACTGACGGGATCAAAGCGCAACACGAACCCCGACGACCTCTAAAACGTCGGGAGCCGATGCATGCCGCAAGCCGGTCACGGTAAAGCAAACAGGGGGCACCACTTAGCTTTTGAGCGGCTAGGACGCAGGGTGGAATAAGAGGTTGCGGTGGTGGTTGTTGTTGTACAAGTGGTCGAAAGATCTGGCCCAGTGGAATCGGTCTTGCCCTTGGCGGAGAGATCTGATTTTGTCTCCCTCCTCTATTGAAATTTGGCCTCCTTGGATGTAGGCAGTAGTACATACCATGGCCGTCTTCCCCGCAATTATAGCAGTGGTACCCTTGGTTTTTCCTTCATTAACCTCTTCCTTGTTTTGGATTTCTGAAAAGTGCGTGCCCTTGCTGCACCAGATGCACGTATAAACTCTCGAGTTGGGTAGTGATGCGACTCAGCAGGTCTTGTTGCTCTTCTGATGCCTCTTGTGGTCGGCCTCTATGAATGGCTGTTGCAGTCACTGGGGTTAGTCGGAATGAGCTTGATTCCTCTGACTCGTTGACTCTTGCTTGCATGCGCAGCTTCTTGTCTTTAAGGTGGGCTACTTCTACTGCCAACTCAAATGTTGCAGGAAACCTTCCCTTCACCTTCTCCTTAAGCGGCGACCACATGCCAGCAATGAAACGGTCCTTCTTTAGGAAATTAGGCGCTCCTTCACCTTCCTCCAGTGAGGTAACCCATCTCTCCCACAAATCCACAAACTTGGACTCGTAGGTGGCATACTCTAGCGGACCTCCCTCCTTCAATTCCGTTAGTAACTGCCATAGCTTCTCCGAGGTTGTGCCTCCACTAAGCCTCTTCACAAAGGTGGCACATAACACAACCCATGCATTTTTGGTAGCTTGGGGAATCTCCCAATTTTAGGGAATGTATATATAAAGCCTTATACTCAACAAAAAAAACAAAATAAAGAGCAAGAGCAATTGCCAAACAAGTGTGCACAATAAAAGTCAAAACATTGACCCAGACCTACACATTCACATCCGGTACACTGAAACAGAACCTATGTCATCAAACACCTTTGATCATCATCACTCGAGTGATGGAGGATAGGTAGGATTAGTACGATAGGAGTGTTTCTATTTTAGAGTTTAGTGATTAGCAAATTTCTTTCTTCCCACTGATGTGCCTCCTAGAGGTATTCTTTGTGTTTCCTAGTCTATACAGGAATGTGTTGTTGTTGTTAGGATTTGGACTTTCATGGAATCTTTCTCTCGTTCACACTTCAAATCAAGCGCGACCATCAACACAAACAGGTGTTTCTTGTCCATTAGCATTGCCCCTTATCTTTTTGCATCCATGTTTGTCTGCTTTAATTGTGATTGGTAGCATAATATTCATCACGTTTTCTTAGTATCAAACATTAAATTCAATGTAATTATTTGTCATAATCACTGTCTAGGTTTAAAATTCAAGCAGTCTGACTAAGCTAGTTTGACCAAGCTAGGTGTTAGAGATCTTCTCTTAATACCATGGGGAATGCCTTCCTAATTATCAATGGTTACTTAGGTTCTTAATCCGATTTAGGAAGCATTGTGTGAAATGTACTTGGGCTTTCTAGTGGGCTTAGTTCCTATTGACCTTTAGCTTAAGTATTATAAAGGGATTTTACTAGTGTGATGAGCCTGGGGAGGGTAACAATGTTATATGACCCCCCAAAGTTACAAAATTAAAATGCTAAAAACGTACAAGAAAATAAAATAAAAAAATCAATCAAAGTGCCACAATGTAAAATCGTAAGCTGGAAGACAAATCTCAGCTTGATTTGGTACTTCACTCACATGTATCACCTATGGTACTAGAGCCCTAGAGGTTTCTAGTGTGGGCGCTTTTCCTTGAAAAGAAAAAAACCCAAGGCATACAAAATAAGCACACAGATCAAAATGCAATTACTATGCCAATGTTGTTTGATTTTGCAATGACTGAAGAAAGCTAAGGACATTCATCTCAAATGCTCTTCCACCTCGATGAACAAGCTTCAATCCAATACTTTCCGAGGATGGAATCTACATCAGGAAGGGGGACATGTTAATATTACCTCACGCACATTCCTATCACCTACGACGTATGCCGTATTATTTATTTGGTAGAGTCAGGTATCGGGCTTGTCGGTCCAATAGGAAAAGGGTAAGAGTGATCGCCAATGAGAGGCGCACTCTAACTGGAACATTCAAGGGATTAGTTGGCTAAGCATGGGCGCCCAAGTGTGAATGGGGCGAGCTCATATAAAAGTCAACTAAACCACTAATTCACTCATTCTCTCATTTGTGCAATTGAAGAGTGCTCTTGCTCCACCTCCATCTTCTCCTTCTTCATCTCCTTGGAGAGAGAGAGAGAGAGAGAGAGAGAGAGAGAGAGAGAGAGAGAGAGAGAGAGAGAGAGAGAGAGAGAGAGAGAGAGAGCATTGCGGCGGCACGACGGCAGCGAGGCGGTTGAGTGCGGCGTAGCGGCGTCTCCCTCTTCTTTGCGGTGAGGAATCCTCCACGACAGCAAGCGTAGAGCAGTGAGTGACACACCATCTCCATCTTTGAGCTTACTAGTTTAGACTTGTTGTGTGCTTGGAGCCATTTGTGGCTCGCACATAGTGTATTGGCAAGTTCCTTGCATTGACACGTGCGACAGACGCGCACAATGGTAATACCTCCCTTTTATTTTTTGAGGGAAGTGCACACACACCTATGTTGTTGTCAAGGGGGGGACTTTTAATCATAGTTTCAGTTGATTGAACTCTACCATGTTCTATCTCAAGTCGCTTGCAAGAGGGTAGTACAAAAAGCGGAAGGAGACATGATTATACAGGACCCGCAAGGAAAGGTGATTTTTTCCAAAGCTTATGACCTACATGGTGTTCACACAAACAATGAAGTAGAGGACTTGACACTCCACTTGGGACTAAAGCAATGTATGCAGTTTGGGATTTCCAAGCTTGTGGTTAAGGGTGATGCACTCTTATTCATTAAGAAACCTTTGGGTCAGTAGTGGCAGATAAAGATGGATTCTCTCAAAAATTGGGTTTTTTCCATAAAGAAGCTATTGAAGTTTTTTGAAGCAGTACAATTTAAGCATGTCAAAAGGGAGAAAAATCAAGAAGTGGATCGATTGGCTAGCAATCATGTGCAGGCTCATGTAACAATTTTATATGTGGCACCCGCCATGTATGTAGGTAGAGAGACTTTAAAAGAGATCGATGATTTTTTGAGCACAAGTCAATGTTTGGAAGGCTTGTCCAAGTTGCAAAAGAGGAGGATTGTTCAAAAGGCTCACAAGTTCACTTTGGTTGATGAAGGTCTGATGACATATGATCGTCAAGATGGAGTGCTATAGAGGGTCCTCGACAAAGAGAAAATTGGTATGGTTTTGGAGCAGTATCATAAGGAGAGTGGACATCAAGACAAAGATTAGGTACTTTTTTGTGTTCTTAGAGCTGGTTTTTGGTGGCCATCTATTGTGCGAGATATGCACTATTGGTGCAAGATGTGCCATGAATGTCAAACTATGGGTGAAAGACGACTGGTGGCCAAACCATAAGGGGCTATCATAGCTCAAGATGCATTTGAGAAGTGGTGTTTGGATACTGTTGGTCAACTACCAAAATTGGCAAGCAAAAAAATGTACATAGTGGTGGCCATTGATTATCTTACCAAAGTGGGTCAAAGCTAGAGAAATAAAAGAGGTAAATGCTCGCATGGTTGATCCTTTTATTTTGTATTGCATCTATTGTCGGTTTGGAATGCCTTGGGTGCTCATTTTTAATTGTGGTCAATGATTTTGGAGCATATTGGTGCATGCACTATTGGAGAAATTGGGTATTCAACACATGTTTTCTTCTCCTTATCATCCAGACTGCAACGGTTTGGTTGAGAGTGCAAATGGAAAGATTGTAAAAATTCTCACCAACTATGTGTACAAACATGTAGGAGAGTGGGAAGCTAATCTTGACAAGTGTTTGTGGGCATACATGGCTTCTCATAAAGTTGCTACCAATTTTACCCTTGACAAGTTGATATACGATAAAAAGGCAGTGTTGCCAATACATGTCTAGTTGGGTGCGTTGAAAGGTATGTGGAAGATTGATAAAGCTCAGCAAGATGTTTTGTGGATTAGAATCACAAGTATTGAATATTTGAAGATGGATAGGGAAGTAGCAACAAATTTTTATGTGAAGCACATGGAGAAAAGAGTTGAAAAATTCAATCACTGGCAAAGAAGTAGATAGAGAAAGGTGATTTGGTAATGACATATGAGAGCTACCTCAACTTCACCTTCCAAAATAAGTTCAAGAAGAAGTGGATAGGGCCATACACGGTACATCAAGATTTTCCTAGCGATACCTGGTGAGAATGAATGGTTGATTTTCAAACACAAGGTGAATAGTGTGTGTCTCAAGCTCTATTCTAAAAGGGAGTTGGTGCATGATGTGCATCAAGTGTTGATTGATGGGGTTGGGTAACCAACCTAAGTAAGAGTCATCTACATCAAGAAGTTAATACCTTGTACATACAGTAGTGATTTTTTGCCTAGCTTATAGTGTTCCCTAGTTTTGTAGTTTCTAAAGTTCAGTAGACATATTTTTGGTTGAGCATGAATGCTCAACAAGAGGGTGCTAAATGATGGTGCAACCAAAAAGTTTTGATGCCAAAAAGCATGGAGATTCACATTGTCAAAGGTGCTTACAAAATGTCAAAGTATGTGTGAAAACCTAGTGCGGACAAAAGAGTTCACAATGTGCATAACGTATGGGGCTATGTGGATCAAGGTAGTGATTTGATGCTTGAAAGAAGGTTCTTCATGTGAAATGCCTCATAGGACATGCAAGGCAAGGTGGGAAGTGAAGACCATATGGTTAGTGACAAAAAGAAAAAGTGAGTGACTTAACTTTCCTACATGAGGAGGGTCAAAAAGTACTATTTTGTAACACGTAGAGAGCATATCTTTCTTCACCTATTGTAAGTAGTAGACAATGATGAAAAGAGAATCAAATCTTCAACTTAGCACTCACTATCTGTTGCTATTATTTAGGTGAGTTGGATATGTAAAACTAAAGCATAAATAGGCTATAGTGTAAATAAAATATACACATTGATACAAGTACAGATGAAGAGAAAGATAAACTTAACTCTTCACGCTTTGATTGTGGCAATGCTTATACTTTACTATAGTCTAGCTCTATGTCTCTAACATGTGTATCAAACTAAAGTTGGTAGCAATATTCTAGACATGTCCACATTTCTTGTCATGTTCTAAAGTGTGAGAAAGATCTCATACACAACACAAAGTTACAAAACCCTATACCATCTCTGAAGTGCAAGGAGGTAACCTCTACATATCATGAGTGGGATTCTACACTCCCTATGACTCTCTCTAGAGTTTGAACGATAAGTCTACATAGCCACGAGACAGAGTGCTAGTTTTTATCTATTCTAGGAGTGTGACTTGTAAGTTTACACAACCTTGGACAAAGTCTATGTGCCTACAAACTAATTCTGTGTGAGAGGCAACCCTCTAGCACAACACAAATTAGAAAATAAAAAAATATTAGTACAAAAGAAATGTTTGTAAAATGATTTTGACCTCATCTGCAAGCTCTAGTCGATGTAGCCATCAAATCACACAAAGTTAACTCAAGTACTATGAAGTCTTTTGTTCAAAGATGCTAATATATAATAGTGTCTTTGATCAAAGATTTTATTGATCAAAAGTTTTCTCTGATTACACACCTTATTTGGTATATTTGAGAATACAGTGTATAATTCCAAATAATACATATAATTTTGATTATACAACCGTATAATGCAACCTAGCTCACAAGGTGGGAGATATTCAAAGTATGAAGCCCAAAATGATTCAATGGATGAGATACATGTCACATCATTGAATGTGTGATGTGTTTAACTTTGCACTTCAAATGGTATGCCTTGTGATTGGAGTACTAATTGGGTCAAGCCTTTCCATAAAGGAGGGGATGTAAATAATGTAAATAACTACCAGACTATAATGATTGAGTCTCTTATGGAAAAGTTATTTGAGTGCATAATTGATTTAAAATTGGGTGAATGGGCTAGAAATATGGTAAGCGTGCAAAAGGACAAGCTGCTTTTCCATCAATTCCATAGCACCATTGATACTCTTGTCACTCTTCATGTTCTCATGGAGGAAAGCCTCATTGAAAGGTAAGTAATTGTATTGTTATTTTTTTCAAGAAAGCCTTTGATATGATTCCACTAACAATTTTTTGAGAAAGATGGAAGAACACCAAGTACCAAGTGAGTTTTTGCGGTTTCTCAAATCTATCAGAAGGTGATATGTCAATTGCACATGGGATGAGGAATTTTAGAGTTTTTTGCAAGCATTGCTGGAGTTAAGAAAAGGATGTACATTGTCACCAATTCTCTTTGGTCTATGCATTGATCAATTGGAATAAATGGTACTTAAATTTATGCAGCAAGAAGGCATTGAAGAGGTTCTATTTGCAATGCAATAATCATGTTGTTGTGTATGAGGATGATGTAGTGTGCTTATTTCCCTTCTATCACATACTTTAGAGGATGTCCAAAAGATTATGTTTGTCCCGAGAATGTTTGCTTTCATAATGGGCTGATTATGAATGAATCCAAAATAGTGGTTATGCTTGCAAAAACCAACCATAAGGAGAGGCCATGCATTATGAATAAAAAAAAGGATGCTTGAAGTGGTTGAGAGCTTTAAGTACCTTACCCTTGAGGTTTTGGCCAATCACGTGGTGTGAATATGCTATGCATTATTCAAAATTTAAAAGAGAGTGCCCTATGCACTTGAGAATGTGTAATGTAGGGGATGTCAAATGTTGGGTTCTCAAGAAGTACCCTTTTGACACATCGGCACTGGTTTGTCTTTATATAGTTTAAGTGTGGGATGGGAGAATCTCAAAGTCTAGTTGAAAGGAGTTTGAAAATGTCTATAAGTGATTTTTACAAATTTTCTCCAAGTCAAGACACAAACACAATATATGCTCCTACTTCTTGACTCGCGATCTATTCTAATTGAGGTTATGTGCATGGAAAGGGCCATGGAATACATGATAATGATGCATCAAAAGCCCTCACATTGACTTCCTACAATTTCATGGTAAGCAAGGAGTAAAGTTCAAAAGATTCATAAAAGCAATATTTTGAGCACAGGATAGATGGGAGATAAAATTTGCTGACATTGTACCTCATAGGTCGTGCCTCCTAGCCATCGATGATATCCCATAATTCTTTTTGTGAAAAACAGAGCCGCATGAGCAAGTTCCAATGAGCATAGTTGTCCCCGTTTTGTTTGTCACAAGTATTCAAGCAAGTGGTGCCATTATGGGGGTACAAGGCATGGAAGATGTTGAAATTCCTCCTCATACTCCCAAAAAGCTTCACAAAGTGTCCCCCAAGCCACACCTTGAAATCAAAACTATCCAAAACCATTTTAAGAAAACTTCAAGAGACCTTGATGACCCCTTCACAAGGCTCCCAAAATAACAAAGCTTGGGCCTAGGCAACGTTTCAAAATACTAGCAACAAGTCAAATGATGGGGGGCACATGGATGAAGGCGTCTTAAGATGCTCCCTCGATGAGCAAGAATTTGGGTTTAAGAGGGGGGGGTAGGCATCTTATCGTCTTAAAGAGAAATCAACAGAGGTGTTTCAAAATGCCATCACTATCTTACAAAGCCTTAAAACTCCTTTTGGACAAAGTTTGTAGTAAAAACATTATTTAATATTGGCTCACAAATCCTTAAAACCCCTATTGATCGAATCGGTGTAGGCAGCCTCTCAAGCCTAACATCAGGCATTACTTACATGCTCATCGTACTGATGAGGTAGTGGGGTCATACTTAAAAGGCCTACTACCTTATTGAGTATGGTGCCTCAAAAAGGACACGCATACACACACATAGTTGTACTAATTAGGATCATAAGTTAATCTATTAATCTTAAAATTTTGAAATGGATAACAATTGAAAGGGTTTTTAACATTTGTAAAAAGTGTATCCAAGACTCACAAAATCTATTATCTTTTTTATATGGATGCAAATGAGAGTTTGAACAAAGCTATTTGGCTTATATCCCACTCACTTTTGCCTCTTGTGTAATAATATAATCTCCATTGAAAGTGTGCTCATGTGTGGATGCGTGTGCGTGCAGTGTGGTGTGCGGAAGGGAAGAGGAAGACACGTGATATGTGGGTGGAGCAGACCTCAAGAATTCAGGAATCCCTTATTTATTTTTATATGTATATGAATAAGGTAAGGTATGGTCAATGGGTGGCCGAACACTGGATGTTCAGACCACGGAAAAGGCGCAACACCTTTACCCCAACAACCTCCCACTTAAAGGAAATGCATTGATAAGTGAGTGCTACTAAAACTACTAGTATATACAAAGAAACTGGTGAGAGACTCTCTCAATCTATGCCCACTAGCTCGCTCAGTTGATTTGCACATAGTTGTATTGGATCTAGTGGTAGGCAGGCTTGCATATCCATGATAGAACCTGCATGTAAATTGCACAGACAACTCTATATGGTCTACATAGCTCTAAAATACATCATGCTAGTGTCAATCACTGTATGATTGACAATCCCTACTAAAAATGCTCCACTACAGCTACTATCTTGGGCCTCAACACTAGTAGGTCATACATGAGATGCCCGAATGCTAACAAAAGTTGTGCAAACTTGGCTGTCCTAACCTTCCGTGTGCTATCTGCATGCACTACATCATTAGGACTACTTATCGCGTATGGATGTGTCATTGCCAACACTAGGATAGCTACATCCCTCTCACCCATAGGCAGAACCATGCATCCTGGCATCAACTCATCAACCTCTAGCATGAGCATATCAAAGAACTCCATGTCTATTATTTCTAACTGTGTTTGTAGGGAGTAGACCTGCTCTATCTCTACCTGCACAAACTCGCTCTACCTCTATCTCTACAGATTATATTGGCATGTCTTGCACAGCTAAATGCTATGTTTTGTGAGCATGGTGGAGCTCACCTAGAAAGGAGAAACATCTCATCTTTTTCTCAATGCATGCTAGCAACAAAACCAAGACTATGTCGTCTTGTACCTCAGATACATGCATAGAATCTCCATAGGATATACCAAGCCATTGCAAGCTCCTGTGGCAATCACTAGTGATCTACAATGCATCTAGAAAGAGTACTCTCTATAAGC
Source organism: Adiantum capillus-veneris (assembly GCF_014529385.1). NCBI lineage: Eukaryota > Viridiplantae > Streptophyta > Polypodiopsida > Polypodiales > Pteridaceae > Adiantum > Adiantum capillus-veneris. Next base: position 1,893,693 of record NC_140940.1, on the reverse strand, counting down.
AGTGTCTGATACCCACAATTTGCTAATTGTCTCACTAAGATCAAGATTTGTCTCAGCTAAGGAACATAATGCACATGTCATAGCGTATAAGAGGCGTCATTGGGCAATGACAAGCAAACATCTCCTGCACCTGTAATGTCAAACATTGAACCAAGTTTTGTCTTATCTAAGGAACATAATGCACATATCATAGCGTATAAGAGGCGTCATTGGGCAATGACAAGCAAGCATCTCCTGCACCTGTAATGTCAAACATTGAACCATCAGCCAAGTGTACATAACCAAAGATCCCACTAGAGAATGTAATGAACCCTCACTAAGCCACTCACAATGTGGTGTGACATGGAAGACGACATCCTCATCTAGCAACCAACAAGGAGAAGTGTTGATATGTCTCCTGCTAAGTCAAAGTCGGGGTGCCGTGGATGTCCGTCGAAGCAAAAACTACTCTGCAATGAGTGTGGGAGGAAGGTCAGTGGTGAAGCTACATTGGAGGAGAGTTGGAATTCTCTCTCTTGCTCTCACTGTGTCAAAGCCAAGAAAAAAATGTCAATGCCGTCTTCTGCTACCGAATAGAAGTGCTCGTTGATGTCGTAGATATTGACATGGAGCCATCAAGAAGAATGTCAAAACATCAAAAAGCAATAGAAGGCATGCTTACCAAAACGAATCCGAGTCAAAAGCAAATCTGCTCTCTTCTCTCTCTCTCTCTCTCTCTCTCTCTCTACATGTATGCCAAGCTCATTGAAGTTGTAGCTGACAAGGAGGTCGCGCCAATGCCAGGTGATGGTCGGGCTTATTTGCTTGTGTGCTAGCCAAACAACAACGCGATCAAAAGAGATCCCAAGATCTCTCACTTTGACCAAGAATGAGAATGTGTATGTGTGTGCGTGTGTATGTGTATCTTACACACAAAACATCTCCTTTCTTGCTTCTTAGCACCCGAATTTGTGTGTGTATGTGTGTACATACTCTAGCCACTGAATTGTTTTTGCTAAGGAAAAACAAAAAATGCTTCTCTACACACTGTCTGGTTTGCTTTGCAACCAGATTTTTCACAATTTCAAAACAGAAAGGTCTAAGACCGCGGGACTAACACATGCAACTCACCACCCATCCTCACCATATATAGGCTCATAGTCTACTTTATATTGCACCCCTTGACTGCATGTGAGTCTTGGCCCTTGACCTTGGCCCTTAGCCTGCCCGATCTTACCCTTGGCCTCACATTACTTCCCCCTTGGAGAAGCATTTTTATCCTTGAAAACAAAAGTGGTGATATCTTCGTAAGAACACAAAGGTTTTCCAGAGTGGCATCCCTCACTTGGTCCAATTGTCTATTTGATCGATACAGGATTATCAGGCCAAGGGCTAAGACTCACATGCATTCAAGGGGTGCCATATTTAGCAGGCTATGCACCTATATATGGCACCTTTAGACGGCATGTGAGTCTTGGCCCTTGGCCTACCCGGTCTTACCCTTGGCTTGACAAAAGACTACCCAACGCTGCTCTTGAGAAGGCCTTGCTGGCCGGTTCTTGTGCCCTCAATGTTGATTTTCTCCTTCACATGTTCTGGATTTGTTTGCAGTGTCTACAAATTGCTAAGCTCGATTTGCTGCACTAGCTTGGCTTTGCTTACTCGATTTAGATCTAGTTTCTTGCTCTTGTTGCTTGGTCAATTTTTGTACATGTTGCCCCGATTGCAAGATTTAGTTCCCATGTCCCCCTTTGCTTGATTGACACCTACTCTTTCTCACACTGTCCTGATGCTTTGCTCTCAAGCTCTACCCCTTCAAAGCTCATTTGCTGTTACTGCTTGCTTCAAGCTCAAATGCTTGTTAATTGCTTTGCAAGCCTTAAACAATTTGTTGTATATCCTCTGTCCAATGCTCAATTCCCCTTTTTAGCTCATAGATTCTCTAAGCTCGATTCTCTATTGCTGCAGAGAAATTCCTAGGCCTAATTCATATATGTAGAGATCCATCTCCAAGATGCCATCTCAAGCTAGGGAGCCTACACATGTGGTCTTTGGATTTCCCTCCTTCAAGCTTACAGATTTGTGCAAATTACTCCCGCTGCTTTGCGTACTTCTATGCCCTACTTTGTGCACAGTTGCCCTGATGTGAGAGCACTAGGTGTGAAAGCGATACGCAGTGCATGCAAAGTGCCATCGGAGGAGAAGAGTAGAAGACACACTGTGTGGGTGGAGCAAGCCTCCAAGAATGTGCTGAGGAGATCCTTATTATTTGTGTATATGAAGAATAAGAAATATGTAAGTACACACAATGGGAAGATGGACATCGGACATCCGGCCCTGGGCAAAGATGCAATGCCTTTACCCCAATAAACTCCCACTTAAAGACGACGTTCCAATAAGTGAGTGCTACTAGATAAACTTCTAGCACAAGAAAATAGGTGACAGACTCTCTCAACCTATGCCCACTGCCTCACTAAGTCAATCTACATGCAACCATATCAGCTCTAGTGATAGGCGAGCGTGTGTATCCATGCTAGAGATTGCATGCCAATCCTGATGTTGGCAGATATGCTGCGAGGAGATGCTAGCATAGTGAGAACTAAATCAACATACCAAAATGTTGGCTAAGGATGTAGCTCGACCCGCAGGCACATGGAAGCAAATAGATGGTTGTGAATCACCTACTCGACCTTCTAAGACAATCGTTACTCAAGGAAATCAAACCCAGACGTCCTATGTGCTTGTGGCTGCAATACAACCTACAATGCTCACACTACCAAAATCAAGACCAAAAGTCCTCAAATTTCCCCAAACTCATAGGGGCTACTCTACTTACCAAGAGGTTGTTGCCCTATGTTGAGATGCCAAGCTCAACATGTACGACTCCTGGATGACTCTCACTGATAGTCATCATCACTGAAGCGCCTTGGTGGATGCAATATCTTCTCAAGTGATACTACAGTTGGACTACACTGAGTTGGTCTACCTACCAGAGTGATGGAACACTTGCCTACACACCTCACTCACTAGCGGTTCATACTAGACCGTTGTACTAGTTTCCTTTTATGTTGTGTTTTTCCCTTATGTTTTGTAGACCTCTTATCTTGAGTTTGTGAAGAAGAAGAAGTATAGTCTTTTTGCCTCCATCTTTGTGTGTGTGTATGTGTGCACGTGCTTGGAAGATCCCAAGCTGTCTCCTTCTTTATCTCTTGACATGGTATCAGAGCCTGGTTGTGTCTGAGGAGCTTGGAGCAGCAAGCAGGAGCAGCCTAGGAAGCAGCTTCGGTATTTTTGGGAGCCATCGTCAAAGATCTCTAGTTCAAAAGATTCCACTTGGGGAGTGTGCATCTCACGGTTCTATAAAGTCCTTTGGACTATAGTTGTGCAACCAAATTTCCATTCCACGTGCATTTTGACTCATGTTTTTGAGTTAGAGTGCATTCACATGCAAAAACACTAAAGTTTGGGATTTTGTAGATCTACATATAGGTGGTGTAGAAAGATTTGGTTTGGATGGAGTGTTCACAGACATTGTTTAGTACAACATAAGAGGTGCACATACGTAGATTGTGGCTACAGGTGGTAACCAACTATTTTTAGTAGGCTGCATGAAGACTGTGCAAAGGGTTGGAAACATGTCATCCAACAATGATGGGCTTAACCAAGCTGTCAGTGAGAAGCTCGACAAGAAAAACTTCCATGCTTGGAAGTTCAAAATGACCAATTTCCTTATGGGCAAAGGTTATTGGGACTGCATTGATGGAAAGCATGAGGTAGCACCACTACTGCCAAAGGAAGGTGCAAGTGATGCATAAATTAAGACATTTAAAGATTGGAACCAGGGAGCTCGGAAGGTCATGTATTGGCTTTTTGTCAGTGTACATGACACTATGATTGGGCATATACAGGATTGTCAAATCTCCTAAGGATGCTTGGGACACTGTTGTCATTGAATGTGACCGACACAAAGGCAAAGAAGTTGCAGTTGAAGAATGAGCTAAATATTTTTCAGAACAAAACCCTATCCATGAATGACTATTCACTAAAGATAAAGAACATATGTGAGTCACTTGCATCGATTGGTGTTACAGTCGATGATGATGATAAACTGGAAGTCTATCTGTAAGGTTTGGGTCCTGAGTACAAACAGTTTAAAACAAGCATCCATATTCGAGAGAACATTCCCCCGTTCATAGATTTAGAATCCTTACTTATTGTGGAAGAGAAGGAACTTGAGGAAGACTTCTCTACGTAGGTCGGAAACAATTTTGAACAGATCCTTTTCAACAACAGAGGAAGAGAAAGAGGAGGAGGACATGGTATAGGTCATGGATAGGTCATGGATGAGGATGAGGAAGAGGCAACCATCGAGAACAACAACAAACAACAATCATGGTCAAAACACAGGTGGTGGTTGAGGAAACTTTGAGGTAGGGGGAGTCCAAAAGATCATGGAAATGTACAGTGCAATAATGCAGGTCAACACAAAAATGTAGTTTGTTGGGGATGCGGAAGACATGGTCACTTTGAACATGACCTCCAACAAAAGGCAACAAAACAATTAAGTAACCACTAGCAAGAATGCAGATGAGCCCAAGAGGCTATTTGTGATGCAGCACATGTTGTATACTATGTCTACAAATGTGGAAAAATCTAGTGATAATGTCTAGTATGTGGATTCTGGTGCATCAAATTACATGACCAGCCATGATGAATGGTTTAAGGAAATGCAAACTTTATAAAGTTTTGATTATGTAGAAATTGGGGATGGTACTGCACATCCTATTATGCATACAGGAAATGTGCCATTGTCTATGTTAGAAGGTAAAGTGAAGTACATGGCTGTTGTACTATATGTATCCAACATTACAAAGAACCTGGTTTTTGTTGGACAAATGGTTGAGCAGGGTTTACACGTCAGGTGTAACTCCAATGGTCTCTTTGTTGAAGAGCATAAGAAGGATGGAAGGCTGGTTGCACAAGGAAAGAAAGTGGGCAGAATGTTTAATTTGGATGTAAATGTGCTTGAGGTGAATGTTGCCATGGTTGCAAGAGGTGCAGCTGTTTTTCCAGATATAAAGATTTGGCACAAATGTATTGGTCATGTAAATTTGCCGAGACTAAAAAAATGCAGACTAAAGAGAGCGTTACAAGTTGTTGAAATGCAGAAAGTGTGTGAAGCTTGTCAATTTGGAAATCATGCAAAAGCATCCTTTCCTCATGATAAGCATGTAAGCAAAAATGCATTGGATTTAGTGCAGACAGATGTATGGAGTTTGAAAAAAACTACATCTAGGGGTGGATGTAGATATTATGTGAGTTTCATTGACGACCATATGAGGAAGGTATGGATCTACTTCATGAAGCAGAAAAGTGAGGTGTTTATACATTTTCAAAATTTCAAAGTTACGATTGAAAAACAAACTAGAAAACATATAAAGTGCTTGCGATTAGATGGAGGGAGAGAATACTTCTCCAATGAACTCAATGGTTTTCTAAAAAAGCATTGAATTCAGAGGCAGTTTTCATGCAGGTATACTCCACAACAAAATGGTATTGTTGAGAGGGAAAACATGCACATTACAAAAGTGGCTAGGAAATTGATGAGTGAGAAGAACATGTCTCATTGTTATTGGGTTGAGACTGTTGCTATAGGTGTCTACGTTATGAACAAGACCCCTACTATTGCAGTACATGATATGACATCTGAAGAAAGGTTTAGTTGTGAAAAACCAGATGTATCAGATTTCAAAGTGTTCGTATGTATTGCTTATGTGCATGTGCCGGATGAGCTAAGAGGTAAGCTTGATCCAAAAGATAAAATATGTGTGTTTATTGGCTATTTCCTTGAACAGAAAGGGTACAAGTGTTATATTCCTATCACGAGTAAAGTGAGGGTGAGCAAGGATGTTATGTTTGATTGAAATGGAAATTTGGTATACTGATGTAAAATATGATATGGGGGATGATGTAAGAGAGAATGTGGCTGCAGAAAATACAGGTGCACAGTCACAAGTTTTGAGTGGGCCATAAGGGTCCTCTAGTGCAAGTCATGGTGAGAATCCATGGAGTGGTAGGTTACGTTGAAGGGGAGGATCCGGGAGCACAATGGAAGCGGAAGATGCACACTCACACTCACACACTCACCACCATAGCCACACACACAGGTTGGAGGGGGAGAATCGACATGTACTGTGTGCCCCCTTTCTTTCTTCTCTTTATTATGCACTAAGGCACAATACGCATTGTAATCAGTGTTAATGGCTCACACAACTGTGTAGCTATACACTTAGGGTTAGTAGCAGTTAGTGATGGGCGGTTGGCTACATGGCCATTAAACCTAACATTCTCCCACTTGATGGCCAATGCGGGAGACCATAAGAATGGAAGATAACCACTCTTCACCCAATGCCCATCAACTCATGATAGTGCTAAAACTGATGGCTGGAAAGACTTTTAGTGAGTGCATCCACTGTGTTCTTTGACGTAGGACTCTTCACTAAATCAAGGCTCTTGTTTGCCAGGCATTCACGAGTGAATTGATAACGCACATCAATGTGTTCCATTTTGGAATGAAAACACTGGATTGTTAGCCAAGGCAATAGCACTCTGACTATCACAATGAAGAACTGGTGTACACTTCTCCAATCCACGATCTTTCACTAGGCGAGCAAGACAAATAGCTTCTTTGCATGCCTCACTCAATGCAACATACTATGCCTCTGTGGTAGAAATGGATGTAAAGTCTAAAAGAACGGATCTCCAAGAAATAGCAGAACCAACAAATGTGTAAATCCAACATGTTGTTGATTTACGACTGTCAACACAACCTGCATAGTCACTGTCTACAAATCCCTGAATGGATGACTCTCCACGACCATAGCATAATTGCCTATCTGCAGTGCCACTCAAGTATCTGATAATTGACTTGACATCATCCCAATGCTTTTTACCAGGGCTAGACATAAATCTGTTGACAACTCCCACTACATGTATAATGTCAGGTCTTGTAGCCACCATGTCATACATGAGACTACCACAACCTGAAGCATAAGGAACATTAGCCATCGTAGCTTTTTCCTAACAGATTTGGGACAATATTTCTTGCTAAGTTTCAAAGATGTAGGCAATGGATTACTCAAAGCCTTCTCCTTCTGCATGTTGAAACAATCAAGAACCTTGTGCACATACTCTTTTTGAGAAAGGTACAACAACCTCTTCTTAGGGTCATGAGTACTGCGCATACCCAAAATGTGATTGGCTTCACGCAAATCTTTCATGTCAATTTGACTTTTTAGCTTGGTTTTCAAGTCAGCAATGTCCTTCTTGGAATGACCAACAATAAGCATGTCATCTACATAAAGAATAAGCATAACAATATGTCCATTAGGTTGTCTTTTCATGTAAATACATGGATCCTCATTATTACGCTTATAGCTTAGAGAACGCATAAATGCATCGAACTTTTGATACCATTGTCTGGATGATTGCTTCAAGCCATAGAGACTTTTTAGAAGCTTATAGACCAAATGTTCCTTGCGCTTTAGCACAAACCCTTGAGGTTGCTGTATAGAAATCTCCTCCTCAAGATCACCATGTAAGAAAGCTGTAATGAGATCCATTTGATCAAGCTCCATATCTTCAATGGCAACCAAATCAAGCAACATTCTCAGTGTGGTCATCTTGACCACTAGAGAATAGATTTCCTGGAAATTGACACCATATTCTTGCCTGAAACCTTTGGCCACTAAACAGGCTTTGTAATTGTCAATCTTCTTCTTGTAAACCCATTTACAAGGCAATGTTTTCCTACCTTTTGGCAATGGAACAAGTTCTCATGTTTTGTTCTTTGCAATACTGGACATCTCCCTCTTCATAGCATGTTCCCATTGAACCTTATCATTGGCTAGCATAGCCTCTTTGTAACAAGAAGGCTCACCACTATCTGTCAACAAAACAAAATCCACGCCTGGAACAAAATGTTCTGGCGGATGTGAGACTCTTTGAGATCTCCGTGGCTGATCAGAACTCCTACCAGCCTCTGTAGTAAGTGGCTGGGGAATTTTCTAGACAGGAGGTGATACATTAAAAAAATGTCACTTTCCAAAATTCAACCTCTTTCACTGGCTGTCTATGCATCTTAGTCTCATTAAAGACAACATCACTGCTATGGATCACTGTTCGACTTTTCGTATCCCATAAATGATAGCCAAATTGACCATCTACACCATAGCCAATGAAGATGCATTTCCTAGACTTAGGATCTAGATTAGCACGCAACTTCCTGGGTACATGTGCATAAGCTTCATAGTCAAATGTGCGGAGTTTTTCATAAGACAATTTATGTCCTGACCATAACTCCAAAGGTACACAAAACTGTAATGAAGCATGTGGTGATCTCTTGACCAAGTACACGGCTGGGTATAATGCTTCAGTCCAAAACGCTTGTGGTAAATTAGCATGTGATAAAAAAGACATAATCCACTCTTGGATGGTCATATTCATTCGTTCCGCAACAATATTTTGTGCAGGGGTATAAGAGCTATAAGCTCACGCTTAATTCCACTACTTGAATAGAAGTCTGTAAACTCTTTGGAGACATATTATCCACCATTGTCGGAGTGCAAATCTTTCAACTTATGTTCAGACTGAGTTTCAACACTAGATAAGAACTTCTTGAAGCAAGAAAAGGTCTCATCTTTAGACTTCATGGAGTAGACCCAAACATACCATGTTGCATCGTCAATGAATGTAACATAATAGGATGCACCACCATGGGATTTAAAAGGCATAGGCCCACACAAATCACTGTGCACAAGCTCTAAGGGTTTTCTTGCTTTTTCAAAATAATGTGTACGATGTGTCCGTGTTTGCTTTCCATATTGATAGTGCTCACAAAAGGGAAAATCAGAAAATGACAAAGACGGTAAGTAGCCCAAATGAGAGAGTGTCTCAATTACCTTCTTTGACATATGTCCTAACCGGCTATGCCACAAAGCAACGGTTGGCAGCTTGGTTACAGAAAGAACACTATTTTTATAAGATACATAAAGAGGATAAAGTGAACCAATTTTAGAATCATGGGCTATAATAAGATGACCCTTCGCAACACGCCAAGACTACTGATGAAAAGTGACTTTGTAACCCAAATCATCAAGACGTCCAACCAAAATCAGATTGCATTTCAACGCTGGAACATGATGCACAATATGGATGATAAACTTCACCGCATATGCCATAACCATGGCAATATCACCTATACCAACAATGTCACAAGAGTAATTGTCACCAAGTGTAAGAAAGACAATGGTTTCCTCATATGTAATAAACCAATGCCTATGAGGTGTGACATGTAACGAAGCACCCGAATCAAGAATCCATGGATGGCGGTCGTGTGCATGCCCTTGTTGCACCAAATGCACATATAGATCTCTAGATGAGTAGTGATGCAGCTCAATAGGTCTTGATGCACTTCTGATGCCTCTTGTGGTTGGGTTCTCTAAGCAACTATTGTGGTTACTGGGGTTAGTCGGACTGAGCTTGATTCTGTAGCTTCTTGTCTTTAAGGTGGGCTACTTCTGCTGCCAATTCATATGTTACAGGGAATCTCCCTTTTACCTTCTCTTTAAGCGGCGACCACACGCCAGTAATGAAATGGTTCTTCTTCAAGAAATTAGGTGCTCCTTCACCTTCCTCCAGTGAAACCAATCGCTCCCACAAATCCACAAACTTGGATTCGTAAGTGGCATCCTCTAGTAGACTTCTCTGCTTTAACTCTGTCAGCAGCTGCCATAACCTCTTCACAAATGCAACACGTAGTAAGTCCCATGCATCCTTGGTAGCTTGGGGCAAAGCATTGTACCAAGACTTGGCCTCTACTTACATTATTAGAGGAAAGATTTGTAGCATGAGGCGTCATCATCCTTCTTGTTTGGAAACCACACAAGCAATGTCTTCTCCCTTCTTGCCACTGAACATGGGAAAAGAGACACTTGCCATGGTAGTAAATTAATGAGTAGACAATCACAAACTCCCCGTTTTTTTGGAACGACTTAGTGATTCATAAATGTTTATACATGGTTGGAAAAATGGAGCTAGAGCTAAGAAGAGCACAAGGCTAGAATAGAATAAAGATACTCACATCAAAAGAGTGGTAGTAATCAAGAATGAACAAGATGGTTGGACGTGGGGATCTAAGGATTTCGTCGAGCTTCTCTGATCCAAATAGGAAAACAATCTTTTGTTAGTAGAATATATTCCTATCAATGTACACATTTACATGCATGTGTTGCCGCAAGAAACAAAAAGGAAAGACTTATGGCCTATTGTTATTATCCATGTTGGTGTAGGGAAAGACTTTGAAGACTAGAGTTGCACGCCTTAAATGTTGATGAGGTGACACCTTCACCACATTCCTCAACCTCTTGTTGAAGCCCACATAATCCTCCATCCTCAGTTCAAAATAGATTGGGCAAGAAGAGTCTACTTCAATCCGCTTTAAATTTTGCATGCGACAGTGATGCTTGGGTGATCGTACTTCAGTTGAACTCTCTAGGCCTAGAGAGAGCGTAGGCCCACTTGCTTCCACCAAATGCTTTAGCCGTTGTGGCTTGAAATGGTGGTTGATGTAGTTGATGACTCTTCTTTAACCATAGGAGAGAAAACCCTTCGTGCTACATAAAATCTGACTGATGTGAGAGTGTTGATGCGATTCTCAAAAGAAAAACTTGTCGTCTTTTTTGCACCTCCTCTGTCGGCACTCATTGACAAAATGCTTTGGTTAACAACAATGATGACACCCCATAGACCTCCCTCTTAATGCTCTTGATTTTGCGATAATCATGAGCAACGCAAGATTGGGAGCTTACCTCTTGGATATCGATGATGCTACAACCTAACAGGATCACTTTAATAAAGGTCTTTAGTGCCTCTATAGTCTTCTCTTCTTCAATCTTCCAATTTGAAAACTCTTGTACACTACAAGAGGTCCTTCAATGTAGCAACGCTCATAGTGCAACGCTCATATGGGAAAAAGCCTGGCGTCGCTATAGGTGTTTCTATGAGCGTCGCTATGTAACGAAGACTATAGAGACGCTCATAGAGACGGCTATAGCGACGCTCATAGAGACGCTTATAGCGATGCTCATAGAGACGCTGATAGAGATGCTCATAGCGATGCCAACCCTATAAAAATAATTTGAGAGCACCAGAAACTCAGATTTGTAGATCTGACTTTGAGCGCTCTCTGCACAATAGGTATACCTGTCCCCCTCCCCCCCCCCCTCTCTCTCTCTCTCTCTACACACACACACACACACACACACACACACACACACACACACACACAGGAGGAGAGGAGGGAGAGCTAGGTATGCTCTCCCCCTCTCGTATCTCTCTCTCTCTCAAAAAACGCAGCCGTTTTTTGACCTAGTAGACAGCCGTCCACTCTTTTGATCATAACTTCTTCATCCGAACTCCGATTTGGGTGATCTATAGCCTCAATCGAAGAGCACGAAGTCCTCTACGCATTGATGTAAAGACAGAAATTTTCAGAGTTATGGAAGGCATTTCTGTAGTAGCATTTTTGAAGTGAACAGGTTCAACAAAATTGATTATCATCTCCTATTTTACATACAATGTCTTCCGGCACTCGCAAGGGTTCTTCTTCTTCAACAAGGTCCACAACCATTGTGGAAAATGATCCAAAATCTCCTAAGTGTGGAGATAGCAACAACCACCCAACCAACGACATCGAAAACCATGATCATGGCGTACTTGGTATCATTGCAAGAGACCGTAAACAAACAAGGCGAAGACTTACGAGCACTTGCAATGGAGAATGGCACACTAAGGGTACTTGTGGTTGAGAATGAGAACCTCAAGAGGACACTTGAGATGCAAACAACACGTTTGATGCAACTTGAAGAGGAAGTCAAGGAATGTAAACGCTCTCTTGTGGACTTGAATGCTTTGAAGGAGCGGATGTGCAAAGTAGAGCATGACCATGTATTGAAAGAGGAGAAATTTGACACTATGAGCCGGGATGTATGCGACATAAAAAATGTATGCACAAACAAGTCTTGGACTGATGTATGTGGTAGCAATGTGGTTTCTAATTCCTCACTCATGCAAAGCTATGGTTCAAACAAACAATGTTGAGAATGTGGATGTGGAGGAGTTGAAAGAACGGGAGCGACATTCCAAGAACATTGTTATTCGTGGAATTCCCGAAGAGAAGTTAGAGACACCTCCTTCTCTTGCCATTGTTAATGAAGATTTCTTCAAAACCCACTTTGGCATGTCCGGAGTTATGGTCTATGGAGCACATAGAGTGGGGAAGCAAGGAGCTCCTCGCTCGGGAGAACGGCCAATTGTATGCACCATTCCGGATGAGACCAATCAAAAGATTATCCTTGATAATAGTTGGATCTATTTGAGGGATACAAAATGTTTTGTATGTGAAGATCGCACTATTAAGCAACAAGGAGATCTCTCACGAAGAAAATGTGTCCAAGGAGGAGGCAAGTCTCTCAAGCAAATAGGGATGCGTGACCTATGAGACCGAGTTACAATTGAAAATATAATTTTGGAATTGTAATGGATACCCATGGAATGTGGGGGTTGGCATTGATGAACTAACAAGCAAAGCCGATGTTGTACTTCTTGTTGAAATTTGGGAGCATGATACACAAAGAATTAACGGCTTGGAGGATTACAATGTACATTCATTGATGTGGTCAAAGAATCTCAAGCAACGAAGAGGACAAGGAGGGGTAGAATGTATGGTTAAGAAAGGATTGTAAGATTTTGTATCAATTGTGAAAGATGACAAGTACAAACGTTATGTATGGCTGAAAATTATGACACCAAAAAGAGCACCCATTTTTGTAGCCGGTTGCTACATTCCTCATCATGATTCTCCATTTTCTGATTTGGAAGAGGACATTGCTTATTTCAAAGGTGAAGGTGATGTTATTGTATTTGGGGATATGAATGCTCGCACAAAAAAATTGCAACATGATACTGAACAATTTGATATGCCATACATTTCAAGGGAGTTGGAGGAAGTTCACTTGTATGATCGTACTTCAATGGATGAGAAAGAGCCGGATCACTATGGAAAGTTACTTTTACACATGTGTAATAGCACGGGTATGCTCATTGCCAACGGTGTATTTTTGTGGAGTGGAACCAATGGATTTACATGTAGGAGACATAATGGGGATAGTGTGATTGACTATATGCTACTCTCTGCAGCCATCATGTATCGCATAAAGAGTTTTATGTTTGGTCAATGGACCCTGGAATCCGACCATCGCACCTTATGTATTGACCTTTCATGTGGAGAAGCAACTAAGCATGATAATCTCAGCCAAAGGAAAGAGAAGTTATCACTATGTATGGATTTCAAACGGGCACCAATGTACATTGAAATGGTTGAGCAAAAATTATGGATGACAAAGCTTCAATGTGATGCACCATTGGAAACTAAATGGGAAGCTTTCAAGAAAGCTATTGGTTCTTGTGTGGAAGAATTCTTTGCCATAAAGCATCTCCATGGTATCAACAAAGATAGATCACGCAAAAGGTGGTTTGATAAAGAATGTCAAGATGTTCGAAAGTCCTTGATAAAGCTTGATGCAACTATGGACAAAGACAACTATCAAAGTCATTTGCATACATACAAGGCATTGATTCAAAAGAAGAGAAGAAGATGGGAAGTAAAGCAACAAGAATTTCAAGTCCAAGAAAAGGCACATGCATGTGGAAGATTTTGGAGAAACTTGAGGGGCAAGCGGGTTGAGAATTTTGGTAACTTGAGTCTAGTGGATATGTACACACATTGTAGGCAATTATATGAGCAAGCAAATGCTGAAAAAATTCTTCTTTATGGTTCACTTCCATGTATGCCCTCTTTTTTTTACTATTGAGGATGTATGCGGTGGGCTTGAAAAGTTGGCCACTCGCAAAGCGGGAGATCTTCAAGGTATCAAGCCGGAGATGATCAAATGGACGGGAGATTTTACCCATGAGTTGATGTGTGATATGTTCAACCTTGCACTTCAACATGGTATGCCTTATGATTGGACTACTAATTGGGTTAAGCCTTTGCATAAAGGAGGGGATGTAAAGAATGTAATCAACTACCGGACTATAATGATTGGGTCTCTTATGGAAAAGTTGTTTGGGTGCATAATGGAGATGAAATTGAGTGATTGGGCTGAAGAGAATGACAAGCGTGCAAAGGAACAAGCAGGTTTTTGTCGATGCCATAGCACCATTGATCATCTTGTCACTCTTCGTGTTCTCATGGAGGAAAGTCGGTTGAAAGGCAAGCGATTGTATTGTTGTTTTGTGGACTTTAAGAAAGCCTTTGATATGATTCCATGTAACAATTTGTGGAGAAGGATGGAAGAACTCCAAGTGCCAAGTGAGTTTATGCTTGCGGTTTCTCGAATCTATGAGAAGGTGATTTGTCAATTGCGCATGGGAAGAGAAATTTCAGAAATTTTTGTAAGCACTATTGGGGTTAAACAAGGATGTCCATTGTCACCAACTCTCTTTGGTCTATGCATCGATAAATTGGAACAAATGGTACTTGATTTTATGCAAGAAGAAGGCATTGAAGAGGTCACTATTTGCAATGCGGTAATCATGCTTTTGTTGTATGCGGATGATGTAGTGCTTCTAGCACACACTTTAGAAGATGCACAAAAGCTTATGGTTGTCCTTGAGAACTTTTGCTTGCATAGTGGGCTGATTGTAAATGAATCCAAAACAAAGGTTATGCTTGTGAAAACCAACCATAAGGAGAAGCCATGCATTGTGTACAACAATGAGACACTTGAAGTTGTTGAGAGCTTTAAGTACCTTGGCCTTGAGGTTCCATCCAATCACAAGTGGCATGAATGTGCTATGCGTCGTTTGGAAGTGGGAAAGAGAGCATATTATGCATTTGAGAACATGTGTAATGCGGGAAACATCAAGTGTTGGGTTCTCAAGAAGTATCTTTTTGATGCATTGGTGACACCGGTTCTTCTTTATGGAGTTGAAGTGTGGGGCGGGAGCATCTCAAAGTCTACTTGGAAAGAGTTTGAGAATGTCCAAAAACGTTTTCTTACAAACTTTCTCCAAGTTAAGACACAAACACCATATATGCTCCTACTTCTTGAGTCGGGATCTCTTCCAATTGAGGTTATGGGCATGGAAAGGGTTGTGGAGTACATGATAAAGATGCGTCAAAACCCCTCACATCGACTTCCTACAATTGGATGGGAAGCAAGCAAAAAAGTTCAAAAGACGCATAAAAGCAAGATCTTGAGCACGGGATGGATGCAAGACATAAAGAAGTGGTTTGGGAGATGGGATGCATTACACTTGCTACATGATGCTTCAATTGACTCTTAAGTGAATGAAGCTTTTCTACAACGCCAATGTATTACGGCTTGGGAGAAATCCGATGGGTCACGCTTCATACATTACACCACCTATATTGCCCCCAACTACAAAACCATGTTCTTCGCTGAGAGAGGAAATCGTACTCACACTTACATGCTTGAGCCTATTCCCTTGTCCGCGATACGCACTATCGCAGCGATTCGGCTTAGCTCCCATTTCCTTCGATGCGAGATAGGGCGTTGGGGAAATGGAGAAGAGTCAAATCGATTGTGCACATTATGCTCACTGCAAGTTCGAGAGTCTAAGTACCACACACTACTAGAGTGCTCAGCTTTTGGTCACATCCGAACTTGCTTCTCTCACATTTTCAGCATAACTTAGACCTACACACTTTCCTCTCCTAGCCAAAGTGTGGGCTCTCCATTGCGACTCTCATCACTACAATTTTGGAGCATCGAGAGTCACTCATCAGCCATACACATACTATATCACATGTAACTTTGGTCCCATAGGTCATATTTGACCTCCGAGGACAATAATAAAATCTATCTATCTATCTCTCTCTCTCTCTCTCACACACACACACACTCTCTCTCTCTCTCACACACACACACACACACACACACACACACACACACACACACACACTCTGATAAACTCCTTGTGGATTGAATCTAATGTCTGGGTACAAACATAGAAGTGAAGTAAAGTGAAAGACTAAAATCATCATAATCATCATCAATTTCCAAAATTGGGCGTTGTCTGAGAAAGTAGTGCATCGATCGATGAATAGGTTCGTCAATGTCCACCTTTGTAAATAGACATAATGGGCATCTCCCATATTGTGCTAGAGTAGTCCTAATCCTTTGATGGAGCCTCGATTGATGTCGTGGATGTCTAGCTCTCCCGAGCTCAATGGCTCTTTCAACTAATATATCTTTAGTATGAGAGAGAGAGAGAGAGAGAGAGAGAGAGAGAGAGAGAGAGAGAGAGATTGAATTATTGTCCACGAAGGTCATATATGACCCATGGGACCAAAAACACAACATTACAACAATTCCTTCTCAGTGCGGGCTGATACATATCAGTTAAGAACTGAGGGTCCATCAAGAGGGTAGAGTAGGAAAAAGGAGAGAACAAAAACCTAAGAGTCGGTTGAGGGGAGATCCGGTTTGGGATTTTGAAATTCCTGGATGATTGCTTTGCCACCTCGGTAGACTGCCATTTGCCTTGCTTACGTGCTTCGTGCATCTTCTTGAGCTCGTTCGCTTTACTCGAGTTGATTCATGGTCAATTGTTCAGCAATCCAAAGCTTTTTTCCCTTGAGAAGTCGAGATTGACATAACAACTTCATAAGCTCATCTTTGTCCTTGAAAGTGAGTATGCAATGCTTGGGTGGCACATGTATATGTGTATCGTTGATCCAAGCAACAATTTTAGGCTTGATGTAGACAGGTTGGAGAATGTCATTGAGCTTGGTGATTGCTTCCTTAAGGATGTCCTTCGTGGTACACCATGGTAAGTGTAGCCCCCAAATCCTGACCTTGAGGCCAAGAGATTCTTCTAGCTGGCATTCTTGTAGGGCCGCCTGTATCTTGGTGTGAATCTTCTTATGTGATTCTTTTTGCATTGCCATGACAATTTTGGTGAGTGAGGCTGCGATTGTGCGTGCTTTTTCAAGCAGAGCTTGGCTCTCTACTTCCGTCGCATCTTCAAGTTTTTGTAAAATTTATTTGAGTCTCTCATTCTCCCCAACGAGTTCTTGAATATGAGCCTCAAGGGCTGTGATTTGTGCTTCCTGGCGGGTGGTGGGGTCCTTCCTTGGTGATGTTGCCAGTGCAAGAAAGCTCTTGCATGCAATAGGGGTGCCAAAGGACAACATCAGGCTACAGAAGGGAATTCCTGTTGAAACGCACAATGGTGCGTGAGATCAAGGGCTTATTTTGATTTAAATTTATTGGAGTGGAAGCATTGCCATGCTCTGTGTCGGCGGGATAACAAAGAAATGAAGTTTTTTGACGAGCAGAGATGGGGCTTAGTTTTTGATGGACAGAGAGAAAGGGGGGGGGGGGGAGAGAGTGTCTCTTGAACCAAATTTTGTACGCTTAACGATCATGGCGCAACAGATCTTCGACCAAAACAACCTTGTATGACAAGACGAGCACCGCAATAGAATCAGGCTTAGGCATGGGACAGGACTTGTGGATTAAACCCCCCTAGAGGGCCGCCCTCGCCCAGGGGAGACGCGCAAAGTATGAAGGCTAGGTTCCGACGAGCAGAGACGAGGCTAGCTTTCGGCTGAGAGAGAGATAGATACATAGATAGAGATAGAGATAGAGAGAGAGAGAGAGAGAGAGAGAGAGAGAGAGAGAGAGAGAGAGAGAGAGAGAGAGAGAGAGAGAGAGAGAGACATGTAGACACAAACACATATACATTGAGAGAGAGAAGGAGAAAGAAAGAGAGAGAATGAGAGAGAATGAGAGATAGAGAAACATATATAGATAAAGAGACAGAAAGAGAGAGAGTCATAGGTTTAGGATTTAGTTTTTTATTTAACTTAGAGTTTTAATGCTAGAGCTTTGGGTTTAGGTTTAGGATTTAACTCTATATTTAAAGTTTTGGAGCATAGTGAGGAATATTTAAAGATAGTTAGCGATTAGAGCTTAGGTTTAGATTTAAGGGTTGGTTTTGGATTTAGTTTCTACATTTAAGTTTAGCTTCAAGATTATGGTCTAAATTTAGAGTTAGGTTTATAATTATGTTTGTAGTAGTTTGCATGTAGCTCACACAAGTTTAGGTATGTAGTTGTTTGCAAGCTCACATGCACAAACGGCTCACAGACAAGCCATTTAAAATACGCATGTGAGCTTGCAAGTAAGTAAAGAGCAATGGTTGTAAGTATGAGTTGTACATGGCAGCATGGTGTAAAGGTCGACATTTTTGGGTAGAACGGATCGGCAAAAAGCATTCTACACAAGATAGTGGAGTCATGGCAAAATTCAAACAATTTAGTCGTCGGTCTTTTGATACAGATCATGTGGTGGTGGAACTCACTTATTTTGGCACGCTACAAGAAATTTTGAGGATAGACTATCGAGGATTTTCTGTGGACTTGTTTGACGTGCAATGTTTCAAAATAAACAAAAGTGAACGCCAAAATGACAACAAGAGTGGGAGATCACTCGACCGCTACACAATCATGAAAACCATGACTAATTGCATCAAAACCGATGCTCGCATATGCATAAAACAACTCCACAATCTGCTATCTATAAGCATATAATCTGGGACGGAGTGCTCAATAGAGCGTAAAGCACATAACCATATACGCAAGTATAGAGCAAACTAGCTCAAAACGCATCCCACAAGAGAAACTACTTACAAAAATCTACAAAAAACCTGTAAAACGTGTGACTGTCTATCAGGATATTGCAAAAAATTCAATGCTCAAAATTTTAAAATTTTGATATGACCAATGCGTCCGAAACTTGCCAAAACCGCAAGGTAGACTCCTGTATCACATTTATCCGAATTCGGGTGTGAGAAATATGCCAAAAACGTTCGTTTTTGGCCCAAAAAATTGTTGTTGCCCTTGCTATAATTTTGATCAAAATTTTTAAAAATGTACATCACCATCGTGTTTGGAATGTGCCAAACCTCAACCTAAACTCCTGGATCATATTCATCCGGCTCCGTGTGACGGAGATATTTTAAAAAACACTATTTTGGGAGCCAAAAACAACAAAAACGAACTTCAACACTTCTTGTTCCTGCTCTTTCTCTGAAAAGTTCAGCAATGTCTTGCTACACAAGCTTGATATAGGCTGAATATACATGCGTAAGCTAAGATCTAATGTTGTCGAGTCGTATCCACTGCGGCCGAGCTCAAGCCGCCATAGTCGAGCCCCATCGCTTTCGTCTCGTCGAAAAGCCATCATGCGTGCCGTTCGCCATTGTAGCTCGGATACCACTTGTGAGTGCACGTGTGTGCGGATGCGTGTGGGTAAGGGGAAGAGCACAAGAGACCGTGTGGGTGGAGCAACCTCAGGAAGTAACTTAAGTGAGTGAGGTGCTCCTTATTATTATGTATAGAAAGAATAAGGAAGTGTGTATACACAGTGGGAGGGCGGCCAGACATCGGACGTCTGGCCCCAGGCAAAGGAGTAATGCCTTTATCCAAACACACATGCCACAGGCCAGAGGGCTTGCCGTACTCAATCGACATCAATGATAGAATCATCTTGGATGACGAAGGCAAGAAGGTGATCTCGTCCATGTGCCACCTTTGCTCTCAGGTGTTTTGACACTACATACTAAACACCTGGAGTAAAGTGCCGAATGAATTAAAAGGCAGAGTCATCAGCATGCTGCATGATGAGTTTCCCATGTCAAATTTGGATAAGTGTTTCAATGAAGACTTACTGAAGGTGTGGATCCATGAGTACTGCAAGCACAAGTGCTCTGAAGTGCAAAAAGGCATAAAGCATGGGTGGAGCAGACCAGATTGGCTGGCCAAAGAAGATTGGAAGAATGCAAAGCAAGTAGCACGTGAGAATCCCGAAAAGTGGAAGCAACAAAAGGAGGAACCCAGAGCACGAGTAGAAGCAGGGACTTTGTATGTGTTATTGCATCACCCTTTAGGTTTGGCAATTATGGGTATTTGTAATTTTAGATACTAAGATAACGTTTTCTTTGTATGTTTGAATAGTGGTCGATGGTTGGACGTGACCCCACACCATACAAGCACGAGTATGCGGACAGAAAGGGCTTAAATGTCCTTATGGAAATTCTGAGTTCTCACTCTGGCTTGATTAGTATTTAACTTTACACTCTTACATTTGTTATATTTTAATAATAAGCTAAAAACTAGACTGTTTTGTAATTGTATATTTATACTTACAGAAAGTCTTATTGTTTTTCTTTTTTGCAGAATCCGACAGATATGCCACTGGGACGCGATGAGACATCAGATTAGTCGACATCGAAGTAGCCGTAGCTAGATAACACTAGTTTTATTTTTTCACAGCACGTATTAGGAGATGACGTGTGTACGTCAATTTTGTAACTATTGGCCAACAATGTATTTTTCCAATAATGACAATTGCGGTGTAGCTAGTACATTTTGATCAAAGCTTAACAATCAAGTGATTTTGCCTATGATGTGTATAATTTTTTTCAATTTATTACTTTGTAAATTCACTTTCATCGATATACTTTTGTTAGTTTTGCATCTTAGTTTTGAAAACTTTACGTTCAAAATGGTTGATGGGGTGGCAGGATAATGTATGCCCTGCCACCAAAAAAATTTATTCTCGGGCGTCTCTATATAAGTCGCTACTTTTGACTTGCAACTTCGCTATATGCGTCTCTATTTGCATTGCTTTATGCGTCTCTATTTGCATCTCTATTTGCGTCGCAATGCGTCTCTATATTCATCTCTATATAGCGACGCAAATAGAGAAACATATAGAGATAGAAATAGCGACGTTCTCTTTGCGACACGTATAGCGACGCTGGGGATAAAAATATCCCCGTGTATTTTCGTCGCTAAGGCCGTCTCACAAGTGTGAAGAACCTCTTGTAGTGGTAGTCACTCATCCATGATTGATGGCGTGCATCACTACTCTTTGTAAACTGAAGGTATTTGCAAAGCCCTCCTCAGTGGGGGCACCAAATGAGAAGCAGAGATGCAAAACAGACCCAGTGGCCTCTACACCAAGACTATGCACAATGGCCTCATCATGTGAGGTACACAATAGGGGTGGCACCTAGCTTGGAATGTGGCTAGGACGCATTGTAAGGGGGGTCGGCATATAACACAAGGAAAATGTGAGAGCAAGGGGAGAGAGAGAGAGAGAGAGAGAGAGAGAGAGAGAGAGAGAGAGAGAGAGAGAGAGATCATTAGAGCTTCATTAACATAGACTTCATAACACCATACAAACATTCACGAGGGGCATTGCACATAATCAACATTTCACAAACTCATGTGTGCATGGTAACTCAAACCTTTTGGCTATTATGAAACCAAAACAAATAACCATAGCCAATACTATGCCATAGTAGAACTATGTGTGCGTAGATATGCATACACAAGGATGTACATATGGGAGCGTGAGTGCTAGAGCTTGATTGTGTGTATGTCCGTTTACAAAAGAGAAGATCTCCTTTTATAGGCTAAGAGAGTGATTAGGAAAGAGATTATGAGCAAGAGGATTTATTACAAAGTAACCTCAGTTAGGGGCATTCCCCCAATGAGAGAGCTCCATGTGTCCTGCTTATTGACCAATTTCCTCATAATCGCCTTCATCATGGTGAGCTTTGTCTCCATGCCACCTTCCATAGCTTGAGTCCAAGAGCTTCATGCTTATAAGATTTGAGAGAATCTTGATAAAATAAGAGAAAATCCAGTGGTAATGGAGAGAAACCTATGAGAAATCATGTGTGTGGAGTTGGATAATCATGACTTCCTTCCCATGTGGACAGATAGGCTCCACCATTTTGACCATATCTCTTAAATCGTAGCTCCAAAAATTTTAAAAAAACAGGGGTAGAAACAACGCCTACAACTTTTTTGTTGAAAACTTTTTCAAATTCGGAACCAGAAAATAAAGACAAATCCCACAAAAATATGTGTCTGTCTTTTTCTTTCTATAAGTCTTCAAAGCAGTCCCCTCTTGACTCCATGTGCAAGTCTTGTGTCCACAAGTGAATTATGCTTACATTTGATAATATTTTGTTGACTCCAACTCCATAATGCATAAGATTCTCTTCCCTTTCACTATTGACTCTTATTTTTTAGCTCTAGTGACCGTCAGTAGTGACCATCAGGTAGAATCAACATTCAGTGATTTTTTTTGGTTTTCATATGCTTTGTTCCTACCTCTCCTTATTTCCAAGATCCAAATGTGTCAAAACCATAGCTATGTTTAAAATAAATACATAGATTTTTTGCGATTTTCATGCATCAAGTCCCTCCTCCTCTGCGAAGCCTTGAAACCTTGCATACCAAGAGAGAGGTGGACCAGAATTCAAAAAGCGGCCCTCAATACGATAGTATGTCCATAGCATGTGTATAGTGTTTATAGCATCAGGATTGAATTTGTAATTGGATGTCAAAAGCCAAAAATGAAATTTGTACACTTAGATTTCCATCATATGGGTGAAAATAGGTCAAATGATATCCAAATATGATGAAAATTTGCTGGCAAGCTAATAAAGATGTGATAAAAGTGTTGGGGTTGTCAAACATACTGCAGCATGTCAAATTAAGGGGTCTAAACATCATAACCATATGATGTTTAGGCTGCAATTTTGTCTCAGACTTGATGTATAGCTTGCTCATGGTGTGGGCATCACTCTTGTGTTCAAATTTGAATTTGGACAAGTGCTCATGCACCCAAGGCCATAAATGGTGTTTTGGCACTTTAATTTGTAAAATGAGGTGTATAATGACCAAAACATGCCCTTTCATGCCCAAACTTGTGAACAAGTTGTGTTCACAATAGATCCACTATGGGATGAAAAAGATTTTTCTAAACCGCACCGGCTCTTTGTTGTTCAAGTTGCTCCACGAAGCAAACAAGTGTGTGAAGGATTGGAGGTTGAGGTTGAAGAGCTTCATGACCAAAGTGCACAGTCGACGGATGACGTAATTGATGATTTCGAGCTAGAGGTCAATGGTGAGCAAATGCTTGAACCGACACACGAGCTCTGAGATCCATAGGTAGATGCAAAGAGAGATGTAAAAGTGGAGATTGAGATAGATATCTTTGGTGCATCAACTCTCATGGAAGATGAGAGATTTACGACTGATCTTTTCTAGGAGCTCTTTGGTAAAATTCTTTTAATTATTCTACAACATTGGATATATGTAATGAGTTGTGTTGAAGCTTTGTTTTTTTGTTATTTGCAAAGCTTAAGTTGTTCTTTTATGGATATGTGAACTAACGTATTATATCTGTGTTATTTGTGTATCTGTAGACATGGCCGATGATGACGATACATACTCTCCTAGCTTTAGTTTTTCAATCACTCCGATTGGCATTTCACTCAAGTAGATGGGTTCCTTTTTGTCACAATTGACATCGGAGTAGGTTGCTTACGCATAGAACCTCTGCGGAGTTGGCCCCTCTAAATATAGTACACCTGGCCCTATGTCTAGGATGAGTGTGCCCCCTACCCCAACTAGCCCTACACCTCAGTTGAGTGTGTCCCCTTCACCAACGGCTCGTTCTTCTTTAAGACGAGGTAGGCATTGTTTTGGAGGTAGTGGTTGTTATGGTAGCGGTTCTATCGATGCATCCACACCACTGAGAGAGAGCGTCCACCACTCTCTTCATTAGATAGTTCGCCAATTGGCACACCACGTACACCTCGTAGATCACATGAGCATGATCCTAGCAAGGTGTACAAGACCAAGGATGGGGATGTTGTCATGGATACGGTCTAAAAGGCCATGCGGTAGAGGATTTGACAACTCTATATAGTTCATTTTGGCCACTCTGTGTGATGGGGATTTGGGATGATCAGGATGATGAGAGAAAGAATTACATCGTCGAGTCCATTCAGAGAGAGTATAGGCCGACAAAGGGGCACGATCCAGTCTCAAATGATTGGATCTTGAGTGCGGCGATTGCCACAATGTCACACTGTTGGTCATAGGCGAGAGACAGGTACAAGGCCACCGACGGTCCAAAGCCGGCATGGTTGGATGCAAAGGAGTGGGCGGGGATTGCACAAGAGACACAAGACAATCCTGAGAGATCTTGAGAGTGGGGGCTATGTCACTCTTTGGCATGAGTTTGTAAGTATTATACGTACACTTTAAATTTTTGATGTTATTTGAATATTTATCTTATGGTTAATTGTTTATTTTGTAGGAAGTTGCTGTGAAGTACCCTTCGACATGCTGAGAGGAGAAGTATGGGTACAAGCATGGACTTGTGGCTCTTTTGATCCATCTATAGGAGGAGGGAGAGGCCGTTGACTGTGAGACATTATCATGTAGGTGACATCATCCATATATGCTTTTTTTGTAGTTATGGTCATCGTGATGACCATATTCATTGTATACATGTACAACTTGACGTTTATGTATGTGGTTTTGCATTCCGTTTACGATTATGGTTATGGTATGTCAATCAGGTTATGGTTATGGTTGTGTAATTATGGTATGGAAATCATGTTATGGTTTGGGTATGGCAATCAGGTTATGGTTATGGTTTTGCAATTATGGTTTGGCAGTCATGTTATGGTTATGTTATGGCAATTAGGTTATGGTTATGGTTTTGCAATTATGTTGTGAATATGGTAACATTTATTGAATCATGTTACATTTATAGTTTGAGAATCTTCTTGTCCTTATGGTTACGATTTTCAAATCATGGTACAATTCTTACTTGAAAAATGTTCATATAAATCATTATGAAGATTGTAGTAGACATGATCAATATGATGATCGAGATCTTGGTAGATAGCATCATGGAATTAGTGGTGATGGTAGACATGATAGAAGAATTGAACGTGAAAATTGACACAATGGTAGAATTTGTGGAAGATTTGATGATGGAGATTGCATTAGACATGATCGACACCATGATGAAGGTCGACGTGAGACAAGGTAGGAAACACAAAAAGACCATGCCATTGAAGATGAATATAGAAGGGGTTGCAACCATAGAGATGGTGATTGAAGGATTCATAGAGAGCATGATGATCACACGGATAGATACAAAGGATATGCTGGTAATGATGATGCTGATAGGTGCAAAGACCAAAGTAGGAGGTATCTGGCTGCCAACAAGCAGCAACTGGTGCAACATATGAAAGCCTTGTGCTACATATTCTTTGCCGGACGTACAAGAAGCACACTCAATTCAGTTGTCCTATGTAAGACACACTGGATTCTGCTAAATAATACCACCAACATCTGTGAGGTCCCCTTACCAGAGCTGCGCTAGCTCTACTGACTGATGCCGCCAACGTCTGTGGCATCTCCTTACCAGCCGTTGCTAGGGTCTATATGACCCACCTCTAGTACATTGTGTTTTTCAGATACACACGACATTGCACAAGTAGTTGACATTGCTTTAAACCTTGGTCCATAGCTAGTCGGAAGGAGATAATGAGTGTGGTGGAGGTGCTGCTAGAGCGCTCAAAAGCACTGCACTCGTCTATCTAATTTGGACAGGTTTGACACCCGTCACCTCTTTGATAGAAGCTACGTTTTCAACTGAAGACAGTTGCTAAATGATCGAGATATGTAAACTTTGCAATTTATAAGATGGATCATGGTAGCAACATGCTTCACTAGGTTCCAATGGGGCTTTTGAACTGAGAACTTATCACTACAATAAATCCTACATCGTCTATGGCGTACAATATAAAGTTACATCTACTTGTCTTTAAGCTTAATGAATAACATGCATCTTTGGTATTTGTCTTGACTCTCGTCTTGTGTCTGACAGAGAGGACATATATTCACAAAAGTGGACATTTTGTATACACAACCACGACTCTAGCTGGACAACATTGCAAGGTCCGTTATCTATATCTAACTCCCTATGTTATACATTTGCTTGGCGCAACACATAAATGCTACGAGGAAAGGCATGGCTTCCGTTTCTTATAATTTTTGGGAAGACCATAGTGTCAACTCTCCACCATACTTCTTTATGGCACTTTTGCATGACGTGCAATTGTATATTTAGAATTTTCACTTTGTGTCTAATTGCAAAACAAAATGTTTAACTCCCGTTTAACTATTCGCATTGCTTTTATGTAGCTTGATTCAGAAATTGTCCTCCAGCTTGCACAATTGGATGACACCTATACAGGATTACCAGATCGATAGTCCATTTCAATTTTTAGTCTATTGATGTTTTTGTATTTTTTGAGTTTGTCAATGTTTCCTTAAGTTTAGTTTAGCCACATGTCCTCACTAGTGCATGCTCAATCTCTCATTGAATCTATATATCAAATAGACATGCACTTTTTTTCTCACAGTTTGGCAATTCAAGTTATGCATTGCAGTACTCAATGCACTCTCACATGTTTACTTTATTCCTAAGTGGTTGATGTGAATCTATGTACGTCCTTGTTTGGCAATATTTTTTATATATTGCAGCCCAATGTTCTCCTTTGCATAGCCGTTTTGTAGCATGAAGAAAACTCTTTATCCTAGAGTTTTCCTCCTCAAATATGTTTTACATTACATGGTGTGATCGATAGCCAAAGCTCCTTTCTCCCTCCGACTCCGACGACATGTACCCCTCTCCCTCTCTCTCTCTCTCTCTCTCTCTCTCTCTCTCTCTCTTCTATGAGAACCAAGAAAACAAGAGAAATTTGACAAGGCTTGATCTTTAGAATAAATACACATGAATTTCATTTTTAAAAGTTCGTCAATGTCGTGAAATTGGACCATTTTACAGACACCTAGAGAGTTGATTGGTCATCATATACGCAATTCTTTCTTAAGAATTCATCAATACGCTTTGTAATTCGTTTACTTCAGTGTTAGATGCTTGATGTCAGTCTGCATATGTTCTGTTAGGTTCTATAACAACGCCCACCAAGCAAGACTAGTTTAGCTGCAACAGTACTGCCCGCACCTTAGTATTCAGAATTCTTGAAAGGGCGTTCAAACGTCAGGTCCGAAGTTCGAATCCCTGCTCTAAGCCATCAGCGTGGTTTGTTCGTCTGTGGCGATGCCTGCTCTTCTGTTGATCTCATCGGCATCGCCACTGCCATGGCTCCCGGTGGTCTCTAGGAGATTTTTCAACTCGACGCATGCGGACAGCCCTAGCTTTGCAGCCCGTGTCAAGGTATTCTCTCTTCCCCACTTCTTCAAGGCCTCCTCTCCACGTATTTTCATAGAGACGGGGGCTCTGAACCACTCCTTTTGTGCTGTCCTGGCCTTCGGTCTCTGCGCCATTGAAGTTCTCTTTCCGCTTCAGCCTGCTTTGGCAGAATCATTCGATCGCCTCACACAAAGTATGCCGCCTTCATCTGCTACGGCTCCATATTTGCGCAATCTCAATCTGCATTCAGAGCAAGAAAGTGTAGCAGATAAAGTAGCGGTAGCGGTTGCCCCATCTATTGAAACCCCTTCCATGGCCGATGGTACTGTATTGTCCAGCATGTCTACTAACCCGAAGGATGCTTCCTCATCTGATTTGTTTCAAGTTTCTCTATCACAAGCGGAACAGCCCCAACGCTTTCTGGACTATGCAAGGGTTTTTAGCCCTGCAAAGGCTGCGTCTTTGTTAAATGACATTGACACATTGGAAGCTGAGGCAAGGTGGAGGCTTCGTGTGATCACAAAGACGGGATCTGCTCCCTCCATCTCTGGCAAGGATTTGAAGGATCTATGGAAACCTGACGAAAGGACTGTCATTGTGATAGAAGACATCTCCTCTCCCAATATACTCAATTTTAATGCGGGTGCTGATGTGATCGCAAAGCTTCCGCGCCAGTTTTTCCTTGAGCTCCAATCGAGGTATGGCAATCAGTTTTTTGTACAGCAAGAGGGTGAAGGGGCAGCCTTGACACTGACAGTGAAAGCCATTCGAGAATGCCTTCAGCGGCCTGAAGGATGCAAGAATGTACCAGGTTTGACTGACGATCTCTACTATCTCACGCTAGCAACGTCAATTGTTGGCGGTTGTGTGTTTGGCTTTGCAGCCAGGTTACCTCCTTCTGGTAGGGTAGAGGCATCTTGGCAGTGGGTACTTTTCTTGTCGCCTCTCTGGCTATTGTTGTTTGCATCATTCGGGATTCTGCCTGTTGTAGGGAGAACATCAGAGCTGGAGCCCCTTGTAAAAAATACTCTAGGGTTTGCTGTGGGGGCATTTGCCCTTTATCTGACCCCTATCTTTGGGCCTTCCCCTATCAGCAAGAAGTAGCTTCTCATCTTGATTGGGGGCTCAGCCATTTCTTCTCATTTGTATGAAATTGTATCTAACAACTGATGTAGCACAAGAGCAATTGATCTTACCTCTAACTCTGAATATGGTGTCCCACCCCACTTACCCCCCATTAAGCACATTAGAGCATGCGCAAGTGCTAACGTGTAGTAACAATAGCTTCTCTGGAACCATGCACAGCATTTTTGAGGATGTTAACTGGTAAATTCTTGTTTCCTGAAATGAACTGAAATCTCATGTACAACTCAATTGAGACTGATTGTCTAATCTTTTTCCATACTTTTCATTTCTAGAGTTCATGAAGGATTTGTGGCAATATGAGAAATTGCAAGAAGGGGGACTCTTGACAGTAATATCTTAGTTCATGTTTTGATGACTAAGTTTGGTGAGTGGTCAGCTCTCGCACACTGCATATTCCTTTCCTCGAACCCTTTGTAGAATATGCACAATTTCTGGCATTGCTTCTCAAAAGAAGCTAAATTGCACAGTGCAAGTCTTGCAACTACTGTCTATTATTTGAGTGGCTTTTGTTTGATGTGTCTTATATACAAACATGCACTTCAGGACTTTCCACCTTTTCTCTCGATCTTTTGATGTCCTAGCAGTATTGGCGTGTTGAGTATTTACCAGTATGTCTCTCACTATATATCAAGACTTATGTTAGCAATATGTTTCGGAGAGTAATAATCTCTATTCCATCCTGTCAAAGAGTCACCTCTCCTAGTTAGTGCCTATTGCTAGTTGGGACTTGATAATACTTAAACATAACGAAAATGAATAGTGAAATTAAGAGTAATACAGATCTGAATACTCTTACGAGTCCCAAGGTAAGAAGTCAAGAGAGAGACTTGACACATGATGGAGGAGAAAATTACAACAAAATATTTGCATATTCAACAAATGGTGAATTTACAAGAGGTGGCTTTATAGCCTGTACGCAATGCAAATTTGACCTCCCAAACTGTGTTATAAGGGATGTTGACCTCATAACTTAGGTCACGTCTAGGAAGTTGGCACACGGATGGTTCCCACTTGACATCAAACTCATAAAATATGATTTCAAAAGCTTAAATTTGTAAAAATAGCTATAACTTTGGTAAAATAGCTCTTTCCCTTGGCAAACATGCTTTCTAGTATTTAAAGGCTCAATACGATTTCAATTGAAATCATCAAAAAGTAAGAGCTTTTATTTTTTTGAATCCATTTGTGTTAAGCTTCTTGTTATAAATCTTTGATTTAGTTTTCATGCATCTTATGCAATTCAATTTGTATAAAAGAACTTAGATCAAGAATTGATTATATTGTTTTCAATTAGATTTATATATTGGTATGTGTTGAGTTTCTTGTTGCATGATTTTTAGATTTGCTTTTTATATAGATCATATGCAATTCGATTTGTGTAAAAGAAATTAGAGTAAAAGTTAAGCATATTGAATTTATATCATTTTCAATTCGATTTACATATTGAAAGAAATAGTTAAATTGATTGATCTTTATATTTACTCTTCATGTGCATCACATATATTTTGATGCATATACATCAAGTTACATAAAAGTCATATCATTTGAAATCTTTTTATTTTTCTTTTTGTTTCAATTGCGTATGATTTATGATATAGATCAAATCAAGATTTTTTTATAATTAAAAAATTATTGAAAGTTGCTCGATGCTATTGTAGAGAGAATTATATCCATCATATCATATTTTACAAAGAGATTATGTACATGACATTTTACTAGGAAAAAAAATAAGTTGTATCCATCGTAGATATTGAAGGATAATGGTTTGATGATTCGTGAAGAGTTATGATTGTAGATATTAAAGAACTATAATTTTGATAATTTGTATTGTATTCGAAGATTCATGTTAAAGAATTATGTTTGGATGATTCTTTTTATTCTTTTCATGTGGATATTAAAGTATTATGGTTCAATGATTTATGTAATTACATCTCAAACACTTACGATTTTGATGAGTTATTTTGTAATCTCCAATCAATCTTGACTCTTAACCTTTGATAATTCATATTATTCCTCTTCTTTATAAATATCAGTAATCATTATTTTGATGGTTCATCAAAGAGTTATATTTTGATGATTTATTTTTTCTTTTGATTGTGAAAATTAAAGTGTTACAATCTTAATGGTTAGGTATCATGGATACCTCATGTCAAATCCTTATGATTGTCAATTCTTTACATAAGAATGTTGAAGAGTGACAATTTTGATGATTTATGTTACATTTTAAAAATTTATTCTTAACAAAAGCATGAAAAACTTTTGATTTTTACTCACGATGAGTTCTTACAATTGTTTGTTTTTGAAATTGTGATAATGGAGTTGTTTGATGATGCCATGATACGTTTTCATATAATGATTATAAGTCATTTGAACTACTCGATTACTCCGATCATTATTCATTTATAGAGTTGTTCCATGATGTCATGATGCATTTTGATAATGATTACAAGTTATTTGTACTGATTGTTTCTCATTGAGATGATTATTATCTCAAGGAGTTGTTCCATGATATATTTCTATGACTACAATTCATTATTGAAATGATTATTGTTTTTATTCAATGTAATTGTTCCATGAGGTCATAAAATCTTTTCATGATTAGAAGTTGTTCGTACTAATCATTCATTATAGAGATGATTATTATTGCATGGATTATTTCATGATCCGTTTTTATGATGATTAGAAGTCGTTTATATTGATCGTTCATTTTATTGAGTCGGTTATTATTCTATAGTATTGTTTCATGATGCCATGATGCATTTTCATGATGATCATAAGTCGTTCGTACTGATCATTCCATTATTGATAGAGTTATTCTTCCATGGAGTTGTTCCATGATACCACGATGTGTTTCCATGATGATTAGAAGTCGTTCGTACTGATCCTTTACTTTATTGTTATAGTTATTATTCGATGGAGTTGTTGGAATTAGGGTTGCAGAGAAACGCACACAGCTTGGAGAAGACGAAGGAAGCTCAAGGCACACAATAGAGAGTGTGTTACTTAGTATGCAATGGAAAGATAGATAGCCCTAGAGTGATGGGCGTATATACAATGCTCGGGGGAAAAAACCTCCTAAAGAGGAAAAAAATGCCCTGACGGTCCTAGTGTGTCACACACATCACTACCACATGTATATGGTAACAAATCCCCGCTGGAGTGATGCGGTGAACGAGAGCTGGCACATGAGTAAAGGGAAGTGCCATGCCCTGAGGACATGATCAGTCCACGAAGGGGAGTAAGCCCAAAGCTTTGCAAAAAGCTTCAAGATTCTCACGAGACAATGCCTTTGTGAAAAGATCTGCAAGGTTGTCCTGTGTTGGCACGTAAGCCAAGCCGATCTCTCCTGCTGAGAGCCTCTCCCTGACATAGTGGTAATGCACCTCAATGTGCTTTATGCAAGCATGAAAAACTGGGTTCCTCGCAATTGTCAATGCGCTCTGACTGTCACTGTAGATAGTGTTGGCAGTGTCCTGTCCAACACCCAAATCAGCCATAAGGCGTCTGAGCCATACACAATCAATCGTAGCTGTGAAGACTGCCCTGTACTCAGCCTCACAACATGAAGCGGCCACATTAGGTTTCTTCTTTCTCAAACATGATATACATGAGCTACCAAGCATGAAACAAAAACCACTTGTGGACACTCGCGTGTCAAAACAACCAGCCCAATCTGAGTCTGAAAAAGCATGTAAGTCTGGCGGCAATGATCCCCCCTTGGGATAAAACAAGCCAAGATGTAAAGTGCCACTAAGGTAGCAAAAAATCCTCTTGACAGACTGCCAATGCTTAGACCCTGGGCTATGCATAAATCTGCTGACATGTGAGACTGCAAATTGAATATCTTGCCTCCTGTTGCATACATAAATGAGGCAGCCAACAACAGTTTGGTAAAGAGTGACATCAGCGGGATCGCCAACATCATGTAGACTCAACTTCAAACCTGTTTCCATGGGAGTGGAAATAGGTTTGCAATCCTGAAGTCAAAACTTGCATAGCAATGCCTCTATATAACTTTTTTGATACAAGGCAATAGCACCATCACGCTGCTTAAACTGTATGCCCAAATAATGATGCAACAACCCCAAATCTCTCATCTTGAAAGTACATTCAAATCAGTCTTAAATTCAGCAATATGTCTCTCGTTTGGTCCAGTGATCAACAAATCATCGACATAAAGAACCACAATGAGAAGTACATCACCCTCACGCTTTACATACAATGTGCTTTCTGTTGGACTATTACGAAAGCCTCGTTTAACCAAATGAGTGTCAGCTTTCTCATACCAAGCACGAGGAGATTGCTTCAACCCATACAAAGCCTTCTTACATCTGCACACTTTGTCCTATTGTCCTTTTATGACAAAACCGCGAGACTGTGTTACATAAACTTCCTCAAATATGTCACCATTCAAGAAAGCAGTAACAATATCTGATTGATGTACATCCCAACCAAAATGAGCTGCCGATACACATAGAAAATGCACAGTAGTCATACGACAAGTGGGAGCAAAAGTCTCTTCATAATCTATGCCTTTTTGCTGTGCATAACCCTTTGCAACAAGTCGAGCCTGACGACAATCAATCTCACCATCCGGCTTGCATTTCAACTTGTAAACCCACTTCGTACCAGTGCCCTTTTTACCAGGAGGCCAATCACAAAAAATCCATGTGTCATTTTCTATAAGTGCATCATATTCTCATTGCATGGCAGCCATCCAATTTTTTGAACTCTGGCGGCTTCATCAAAAGATAGAGGTTTCTCAACATCATGTAAGCTAGACACAGCCAAAGCATAACAATCTGATGCATAAGATGCATGGCAAGATCCTGAACGAGTACGACTAGACAAAGGAGAATCCAATTTACTGTCACGCAAAGTGTGCACCAGCCATTTTGGCATACATCCAGCCTGCTCATTTTCAGCCCTTTCCTCATCAAGTACATCATGTACATCTGCATCAGTAATAGGTTGATCTGTAACATTTTTAGAAACCCCCATAGGCTGTACATTTGCCTCATTGGAACTTACATTCGTATTTCCACCACTGAAAAGAGGCAAAAAAGTGTCATGAATGTCCTGTGAGCTTACATTACTGTCTCTAGTACATGACAGCAAGGGCTGAACAGAATCTTCCACAAACACTACATCCCGTGAAACCAGAATAGGTTTTGTTTGCGGATGATACAACCTGTAACCTTTGCTTTCAGCAGTATAACCAACAAAAATACATTTGACAGCCTTATCATCCAATTTTCTGCGCTGTGTTTGTGGCACCAAAGCATATGCCAAACATCCAAAAACACGCATGTGCTCAATAGAAGGCTTTCTATCATGCCATGCTTCATATGGAGTAATAGACTGCAAAGCTTTCGTAGGACACCTGTTAAGTACATAAGTGGAACACATGATGGCCTCAAGCCAAAAAGAATGTGGCAAAGCTTGACTTTTGACCATACATTGTGCCATTTTCGTAAGTGACATGTTTTTCCTCTCAGCAACACCATTTTGCTGAGGTGTATAAGGCACTGTACATTGGTGTTTTATCCCACGACTAGCCAGAAATGCATTAAAGTCATGAGACATATACTCCCCCCCTCGATCGGAACGAAGGGTGCCCATAGTATATTTCGAAGGGTGCCCATAGCCAAAAATTGTTTGAAGCACATAAAAACTTCGGACTTCGCTTTAAGCGGAAATATCCATGCATGCCTGGAGTAATCATCAATGAAAGTCACGAAGTAAAGGTAATTTCCCAAGGATGGAGTTTGCATGGGCCCACAAACATCACTAAGCACAAGCTGTAACCTGCATGTGGCCCGAACTGAACCATCCTTTGGAAACTTAGAACGCTGCATCTTACCCAAAATATATCCTTCACAAACATGTTTGACAGGTGCTTGAAGAGGCGGCAAATAAAAAACCATATCAGATTTTTGCAAACGCAGCAAAGTGGCAAAATTCAGATGACCAAAACGTGCATGTCAAAGTTTTGCATCTGAAATAGCCCTTGAATCTGCAACAACATTTGCAAAATTTTGTCCACACTTGTCATACAAAGTGAGCTTATACAGGCCACGGCACAAGAGGCCAGATGCAACAATTTCATCACCAAAACTGAGATCATGAACTATACATCTGTCATCCATAAATTTGACTACAAGTCAAAGTCTAGCAAGTGTGGATACAAACAAGAGATTCTTCTTGATCCCAGGTACATAAGGTGCATCAACAAGTGTGAAGGAACTGCCATTTGCAGCAGTAAGCACAATCTTTCCAACTTCGTGAACCAGATAAGAGGCATTGTTGGCACAAGTGACTGAATTCCCATGAGGGACAGACTCGAGAGAGGTAAACAATTCACAATGTGAGGTAATGTGCTTTGTAGCACCACTATTGAAATACCACACATGTGAATCTGTAGCAACTGATAAGCATGCATCATGGACAACAGGATTGTAAGTGCACTCTGCACTAAAAGCCCATTCTGCATCAACATCATCAACACAGTATCCTTCCACAGAAGACTCAACAATGGCTGCATTTGTAGTGGAACCAGCATTTGCAGTGGAACCACCCTCTTTCTTCTTAGCCTCTTTGGCCTTCAACTTAGGACACGACTTGATCAAGTGATCATTAGCTTTACAATAATGGAAACGCATTTTTTTTTTGCCCTTATCACCAGCATTTCCAGAAGAATTTCTGCCAGCAGAAGCATTAGGAACATAATTTTTGCACTCATAGCAGTTGCATAAGAAGTGGCTGCATTGCTGTTACCACCCTTTCTTTGAGAAGCAATAAAAGCCTGTTCAACTGCACGCTGCCTAGTCCTGTTTTTTCTGGAAAGTGACTCTTGCAACAGCAATGTGCATAATGCATCAAACTTGACAACTTTAGGATTTCCTTTGTTCATAAGTCTCCAAGTACTAGCAAAAGTCTGGTAAGAATCTGGTAAGGCATCAAGAACAGACTTCTCTTGCAAAAATAAGTTGCTCATTGATATCCTTGACACTAGCAAGGAAAGTGTCCATATCATCTTCCTCATGCATAATCTTCGACTCCAACTTTTTATGCAGCAAAGCAATTTTAGCCTCATTGCGGCTTGCATAAAGACCAGCCAAAATATCCCAAGTATGTTTTGCAGATTTTGCTGAACGGATGTGAGGAACAATGGTGCGCTTCACAGACAACACAATCAATGCAGGAGCCTTCGCATCCTTAACATCCTAACGAGCTTGTCCTGCCATAGGCAAAACAACTCTAACAGCAGCAATCCTTGCAGCAAGACCTGCAACATCCTTAACATCGCCTACATCCTCAGAACAAGGACGTACATCAATGCCTTGCACAATGTTCTAGATGCCCTTTGACACAAGAACATGTTGCATCATATAAGCCCACATAGGGTAGTTGTCCCCATCCAACCTGTCCTCAGAAGCAAACATCTTGAACACATCTGTGTTATTGTCAGCCATGGTAAATGCTCCACGCGATGTGAAAACTGCCCAAAAATAGTAGAAATGGAGCAGGAACAACGCGTTCTATATAGCACAAACCATAGAAGACTGTAAGTCACCTATTGTACAAAAATCAACACTGACCAAAATTTGCACAAAATGACGAAATAGCCCATGCAGTACTATCTGTAGTGGAAACGGAGGCCGAATTGAGCCCGAATCAAAAATCTGAGCAGACTAAGCTCTATGAGCTCACCCAAAACATTTGTCCACCTGCAAACGGTCGCCAAACCTCACTAGAATCGGAGAAAGTGAGCAGACGTGTGCTAGAGCAGCTGGCAACTAAGTCCTGGAGGACGCAACCTGCTCTGATACCAATTGTTGGAATTAGTATTGCAGAGAAACGCACACAGCTTGGAGAAGATGAAGGAAGCTCAAGGCACACAATAGAGAGTGTGTTACTCAGTATGCAATGGAAAGATAGATAGCCCTAGAGTGATGGGCGTGTATAGAATGCTCGGGGGAAAAAACCTCCTAAAGAGGGAAAAAATGCCCCGGCGGTCCTAGTGTGTTCACACACATCACTACCACATGTATATGGTAAAAGGATTTGTTCCATGATGCCATGATGATTAGAAGTCGTTCATACTGATCATTCATTTTATTGATATGATTATTCTTTCATAGAGTGGTTTTGTGATACCATGATGATTAGAAGTCGTTCATGATCATTTGTTATTGAGATGATTATCCTTCCATGGAGTTGTTGCATGATGTCATGATACATTTCTATGATGATCACAGTCATTTGTACTTATCGTTTCATTATTGATGTGATTATTATTCTATGAAGTTGTTCCATGATTCCATGATGTGTTTCCATGATGATTAAAAGCCGTTCGTACTAATCGTTCATTTTATTGATATGGTTATTATTCCATGGAGTTATTCCATGATATCATGACGTGTTTTCATGATGATTAGAAGTTGTTCATACTAATCGTTCATTTAATTGATATAGTTATTCTTTCATATAGTTAAACTTGATACGTTGCGGTGATTAGAACTTGTTTGTACTAGCTAACACATATTTAGGAAAATAGGGAAAATGGAAAAATTTGGGACAATTCTTTGTGTCACATGGACTTGAGGTGAGGTTGTGATGTACTAAGTTGTTGCATACAAGAAGGTTGGGGTACAATGTTTAGTGGATGCTAATATTGTAAGTTGTCAGCAACCCTATTATACACTTTGGTGTGTTTGAACATGATAGTTTACAAATTTATATATACACATACAGATCCAAATTCAAGTTATCCACTCACACATGCTTCATTATGAGAACAACTAAAATGTAAGCTGCAAGAGAGACGGGTAACTAAATTATGCTCCCTCGCCACCAGTACCTGTTCCAACAATCTTTGTAAACCTCCACATTGTTTTCATTCTTCTTCTTTGAAATTAGTGCCATGTATTGTATCTTGACTTGTCGATGGTTTATTGGCTTCTTGTTCTAATCGATGTCTGTTGTTGTCACTCCTAGCCAAATTGAATAATTTGCATCAGAAGTTTGCACAAGTACAAAGTCACCCTTTTCCACATCAAGAGTTGGGTTGAGCTCCTCAAAATATTTATTATGAACTAGACCACAATGGTGGCCCTCATTTACATCAAGTCCTGCATTTGGATTACCTTCCAATGGAAGGTCAAGAGGATGAGCTTGTTCTCATATATACCTTGGCCAAAAGTCATCAAAGAAAGTGTCTTTGCTTGCACCAAGGGTTTGCATAGCTTTCATAAGATTCTCCTAATACATGAGGACAAGGTTGAATCATCTAACATACTCATTTTTGTATGCTTTTCCTGGTCATTTCTCTTCCACAACTCTATAGCACTTTCCAATCAACATTTATGGGGTGTACTTTGTACTGCATCAAAGGCATGCCATCACTCATATAGGGCCTAGATTGCAATGGTTTTGATCAAATTACCTACTAAGCTATACAATGTCAAACTATCTATAAAAAAAAAACTATTTCAAACTATTTGACATGGAGATGAAATTTCTAGATAGATATAGCGATGGAGCTCAAGATGTTAGGAGAAAAAAACATGGAGTTTGGGCTTCAAGTTCTAGGTAGATATAGGCATGGAGCTCAAACTTAAGTTTGAGATGGTAGGTAGATAAAGGCATGGAGCTCAAATATAAGGTACCATTTGACTTGTCTAGAACATCTAGTTGGGTAGGGTCATTTGTAGATGTGGAAGCATGTTGTTGCCTAAAACAATAAGGACATCGTCTAGACCCACCCGCTCGACGGGCGGCTTGCACCCCTCAGATGACCTCCTCCTCCATGCACTTTGTGGCAAGAAATGCGAAGAAAGCTTGAACTCCTAAGCCCAATGTCTTGCAGCCTGTACAGTAACTAGAAACTTGCAAATTATTTGTTTCATATTGCCAAGAAAATTCTAGTATTTAGTGTCACTTGGGCGATGTGAACAAACTTGAACAATGAAGACACATGGCAAGTCTCACCTTTGTATGTAGTGCACCCTAAGTTGGAGCTCCTACCCAAGGTAGTTATTCACATGAGCTCGAACTTAAGTTTGAACTACTAGAGATAAAGGCATGGAGCTCTAGCTTACGAGAAAGGGGGGGGGGAGAGAGAGAGAGAGAGAGAGAGAGAGAGAGAGAGAGAGAGAGAGAGAGAGAGAGAGAGAGAGAGAGAGAGAGAGAGAGAGAGAGAGAGAGAGAGAGAGAGAGAGAGAGAGAGAGAGAGAGAGAGAGAGAGAGAGAGAGAGAGAAAAGCATAGGGCCGTCCATGTTTGAGCTGGCGCTAGAGCTCTTGTGGATGGTACTTACTAGTGGTGAGAAGAGGGATATTTCTTGACCCGATGAGGACTCTCCACTGGGTGAGCAAGGCTATCAAATAGGATCGTTGAGCTATCAGTGTTCTGCGCGATGCCCAAAAGCTCTGCAATTAAGTGCTCGAGCATAGGTGATCACAATTGAACCTCCAGATTCTACTACCCTCCCTCTACGCATGCGTAGGCAAAGATGCTCCTCTTATTGATACAATAATGATCGTGACGTGGATTCCAATAGCTGTTGTGAAGCAGCTCCTCCTCAGTAGCCCCTGCAAGGTCATAAGAACTCCAAGATCATAGTAATCTCTCTGTTGCCCCCCCCCCCCCCCAAACAGTCACATACACACACACACAAGTGCAAGGGCTGTAGGCTAGCCTTGAGCTCCACTCCTTGTTGGGATTGTTGCAGGTCAATCTGCGGTTTTTTTTCATTGGTGCAATCCTGTTGTAAACTTGCTTCAAGTGTAAGCAACTTCATGCTCTGGATATGCGTAATAGCTTCTCGAGTATAGTTGAGCGCATCCTTGTCGCTGTCCAGCTTCGACGACAACCCCTCCCTTTGTGCATGGATGGGCAAACAAGGGCCAGAGATGGGAAACCCATGTTGGGGCAATATTTGACGAGTGCAAGCGAGGTATGTACCTCAACTATTTCCTGCATCAGTGGTCCAGACGACCTGCCAAGTTTTTCCGACTATAGGTAAGAGGGGTGAGTATATTAAGGTTGTCGCTCAGAGAAGCAAACAAACCAAAAGCTAACCTTTCAGCTTGAACGTCAGTGAGGGATTCTGAGGCACGCACAAAGGAGGAGATCACGGATGCGAGGGATACTAGGGTGCACACATAGCTGCGTGAGCAATGACGTACTCTTGGAGAGATCACCTACGCATGTGGAGAAACACCATGTCCATTCCCTTGCAATCTTCTTTGACGTTAGGTTTGAATTTCAAATTAAAGTGCACTTTTGCTAGCGTGTTCTTTCCATAATTATTAGTGCACTTTTGCCAGCAGGACGTGTTCTTTTGCCTTAATACTATAGTGCTAGGAATAACTTTTTCAAAAGCTTGTAAAGCCTACATAACAGAAATTTAAGAGGGAATTTTACTAAAAATATACTTTTTTCAAAAGCTTGAAAAACCTGCATAAGAGAAATTTAAGAGGTAATTTGATTATATTTATCGATTTTTACACTGGATTTCTCTAAAACTTTTTAAGTTCTGTAGGGTTTTGCACCTTCAAATTTGATTTTTTAATGTAAATGTTAAAACTTGTAAATGGGACTAGATTAAGCATAAGTTTTTTTTGAGCACTGATTAATAGCTTGTGTTGAATTTTTATTTAGGTCCGTATAGAAGTGTCATGCTTGGCCTCATCCTTGGAACAAGGAAGTTGGACCTCAACCTCAAGTTTGAGGTAAAGCATGCATTCTTTGGGACTTGGACCACAACCTCAACGTCAAGCTTGAGGTCGAGAATCCAAAATTGGACTTCAAGGCTTCCAACGGATAAAGATGTCTACCAAAGTATAGCCTCATTTTCAAGTTTGTGTAAACTCGATACTCAAAATTTTTGTAGTACTTTTTTTGTAGAATGGAAAGACTAGCCACATGGTGGGAAACTATGCATGATAGGTACATCATTCAACCTAACAATCAGCATTTGTGCATCATTGGTGAGCATACATTCGTGTAAACAAGCTTTTAGCAAAAAATATAGGTATATCATTCAACCAACAATCTTCTTGCATTTGGGCACATTGTTCAAACATCAACCCTCATTCAACAACTTTAGGCAAACAAAAAATGCATCCTACACCGGTGTTCACTTCCTCTCAAGGAAACAAGCAAAATATTACCCTTTTTGCACTTTTTTTCTAAAATTCCTAAACATGCCTTCAAGTCACCTCTAGCTATTCTCTTGAGCTCTTTGAAGCTAGAAAAAGGTTGAAAGTTAACATTACGTTTCAAGGCTCATTTCCATATGATATTGTAGTAATAGCCTAGGAGGCTACCAAGGGCATCATGAGCCTCATGACATCCTTCTGGTTATAGAGGGCATATAAAAACACCTTTAGGCTCAAACTTAAGTTTGAACCTCACTTGAATATGCTATTGTAGCACTAGGGTGCAAGACTAGCCTCATGGCCTCCATTTAGATACGTAGGACATAAAA
Source organism: Adiantum capillus-veneris (assembly GCF_014529385.1). NCBI lineage: Eukaryota > Viridiplantae > Streptophyta > Polypodiopsida > Polypodiales > Pteridaceae > Adiantum > Adiantum capillus-veneris. The sequence continues at coordinate 1,852,876 of NC_140940.1, read as the reverse complement.
TAACACCTTTAGGCTCGAACTTAAGTTTGAGCCTCAAGTGCAAATGCTAATGTAGCCTAACTTGAATATGCTATGGTCATACTAGGGTGCAAGACTAGTCTCATGACATTCATGAGGATACCAAGGGCATAAAATAACACTTTTAGGCTCGAACTTAAGTTTGAGCCTCAACTGCATATTCTAGCATAGCACTAGCTCATATATGATGCAAAGCCTAGCCTTATGACATCCATGAGGATACCAAGGGCATAAAATAACACTTTTAGGCTCAAACTGCTAGCATAGCACTAGCTCATATAGGATGCAAAGCCTAGCCTTATGACATCCTTGTGGATACCAATGGCAAGAGGCCCATGCTTAATCTTGAGCCTCATCTACCTATGATAATGTAGCACTATCATGCATGGCTAGCTTGTGACACCCTTGATGCTACTACCAAGGGCATGGAGAAACACCTTCAGGCTGAAACTTAAGTTCGAGCCTTGCATGCATATGCTAGTGTAGCACTAAAGGTGCAAGGCTAGACTCATGATATCCTTCTGGATAACAATGGAAATAGGCCTGAACTTAAGTTTGAGCCTAAAGGTGTTATTCTTTGCCTACACCTTTAGGCTCAAACTTAAGTTTGAGCTTCATCGGTATATAGTAAGGTAACACTAGGATGCAAGGCTAGCCCCATGATGTGCTTGTGGCTACCAAGGGAATAGAATAGCACTTTTAACCTTGAACTTAAGTTTGAGCCTCAATTGTGTATGCTAATATAGTACAAGGGTGCAATCCTAGCATCATGATATCCTTATGGATACCAAGGCTAAGAGGCTCCTCGACTGCATATGCACGCTAGTATAGCACTGTCATGAAAATCTAGCTTTATGAAATCATTGGCTACTATGGGAAAAGAAAAACACCTTTAGGTTCAAGCCTCAAGTGCATTTGCTAGTGTATCCTCTCTTGAATATGTTACTATAGCACTCGGATGAAAGACTAGTCTACTGAAATTCATGAGGATACCAAGGGCATAGAATGACACCTTTAGGCTTGAACTTAAGTTAGAGCCTCAATTGTATATGCTTGTGTAGCACTACCTTATATAGGGTGCAAAACTAGCATTATGAAATTATTGTTGCTACCAATGCCAAGAGATTCGAACTTAAGTTTGAGCCTCGTCTACCTATGCTAATGTAGCACTACCATGCATTGCTAGCCTCATGACATCCTTGAGGGTACTACCGACAACATATCTAGAAACACCTTTGGGCTCAAACTTAAGTTCAAGCCTCGATTGCATAAGCACCAAGGTGCAAGGCTAGCCTCATGACATCCTTGTGGCCAACAATGGCAAGAGGCTCGAACTTAAATTTGAATCTTGCTTACATATTCTAGTGTAGTACTAGCATGAAAGGCCAACCTCTCCTGAAATACTTGTGGATACAAAGGACAATGAATAACACCTTTAAGTTTGAGCCTCATCAATACATGGTGATGTAACACTAGGATGCAAGGGTAGCCTCATGACATCCTTGTGGCTATCAAGGGCATAGAATAACACCTTTAAGCTTGAACTTAAGTTTGAGCCTCAATTTTGTATGCCAGTGTAGCATAAGGGTCCAAGGCTAGCATCATGATATCCTTATGTCTACCAAGACCAAGAGGCTCAAACCTCATTTACATATTCTTGTGTAGCACTATCATGCAACAATAGCTTTATGACATCCTTGTGGCTACTAAGGGTATACAAAAATACCTTTAGGATCGAACTTAAGTTTGATACTCTAGTGCATATGCTAGTGTAGCCTTGCTTGAATATGCTAGGGTATAAGACTAGTCTCATGATATCCACGAGGATACCATAAAATAACACCTTTAGGCTCGACTTAAGTTTGAGCCTCAACTACATATGCTACTGTATCACTATCTCATATAAGGGTGAAAAGGTAGTCTTATGAAATTCTTATCTACCAATGGCAAGAGGCTTGAACTTAAGTTTGAGCCTCGCCTAGCTATGCTAATGTAGCACTACCATGCATTGCTAGCCTCATGACATCCTTGAGAGTACTACAAACAGCATAGAAAAACACCTTTAGGCTCAAACTTAAGTTCGAGTGTCGCCTGCATATGTTAGTGTAGCACTAAGGTGCAAGGCTAGCCTCATTACATCCTTCTAGCTAGCAATGGCAAGAGGTTCTAACTTACATTGCAGGCTTGCCCACATATTCTAGTGTATAACTACCATGAAAGGCCAACCTCATGACATCCTTGTGGCTACCAAGGGCAAAGAATATCACCTTTGGGATCAAACTTAAGTTTGCACCTCATCGTCACTACATGGTAATGTAACACTAGGATGAAAGGCTAGCCTCATAATATCCTTCTGGCTACCAAGGACATGGAATAACACTTCTAACCTCAAACTTAAGTTTACAACTCAATTGTGTATGCTAGTGTAGCATCAGGGTGAAAGGCTAGCTTCATGATAGCCTTATGGTTACCAAGGCCAAGAGGCTCAAACCTCGCCTTCAAATGCTAGTATGGCACTATTATGCAAGGTTGTCTTTATGACATCCTTGTGGCTACTAAGGGCATAGAGCAACACCTTTAGGCCTGAAATTCACTTAAAGCCTCTAGTACATATGCTAGTGTAGCCTCTAGCCTACCTATGTTGATGTAGCACTACCATGGATGGCTAGTCTCATGACATCCTTGAGGCTACTACCAAGGGCATAGAGAAACATATTTATTCTCAAACTTAAGTGTGAGCCTTGGTTGCATATGCTAATGTAGCACCAAGGTTCCAAGCTAACCTCATGACATCCTTGCGGCTAACAATGGAAAGAGGGTTGAACTTAAGTTCGAGGCTTGCCTACATATGCTAGTGTAGCACTACCATCAAAGGCCTACATCTCATGACATCCTTGTGGCTACCAATGGCAAAGAATAGCACCTTTAGGATCAAATTTAATTTTGATCCGTTCGTTGGTACTTGGTAATGTAACACTAAGATGCAAGGCTAGCCTCATGACATCCTTGTGGCTACCAAGGGCATAGAATAACACCTTTAAGTTCAAACTTAAGTATGCACCCCAACTGCATATGCTAATGTGGCTTTAGGGTGATAGGGTTGCAAGACTAGTCTCATGAAATCCTTGTGGCTACCAAGGGCAAGTGGAAAAATTTGCATATGCTACTATGGCACTTTTATGCAGGGATAACCTTATAAAATCCTTGTGGCTAACCAAGGGCATATATCAACATCTTTAGGCTTGAAATTAAGTTTAAGCCTTGCCTACATACGCTAGTGTAGCACTAGGATACAAGCCTAGACTTATGAAATCCTTGTGGCTACCAAGGGTAGAGAATAACACCTTTAAACTTGAACTTGAGTTTGAATCTCAACTACATATGCTAGTGTAGTTCTAGCATCTAAGTCTATCCTCATGACATTCTTGTGGCTACCAAGGGAATAGAACATTAATTTTAGGCTTGAACTTAAGTTTGATCTTACACCTCATATGCACTACCATGCAAGGCTTGCATCATGACATCCTTTCAATATATCAAGGGCATAGAGCTTCACTTTTAGGATCAAGCTTATTTTTGAGCCTAGCTTGCATATGGTAGTGTAGCACTAGCTTGAAACGCTACCCTCATGACATCTTTGTGGCTAGCAAGGCTACCCTCATGACATCTTTGTGGTTAGCAAGGACATAGAACAACACCTTTTGGCTCAAACTTAAGTTCAAGACTCACCTACACATGCTAGTGTACTATTTAACTTAGAAACCGTGCTCCTTGTTTAGTTTCTTAAATTGGGTATTTTTTAAAATAGGAATGGAGTCTTCCAATGTACCAAACTTTAGGTATTCAAGGTGCACAAGTCTTTACATTGGATGCTCTTCAAATATCCACTCAAGCCGATACTACTGCTCCAAACTTAAAGGTTGATAAGACGTTTGAATTAACAGAAGAAGGAGTGAGATGGCTTGTTGATACCTAGAATATCAATGCAAAATGCAAAGGTGATATTGATCTAAAATTTCTCAAGGTTAGATGAAATATGGAGAGATGGGGATTGTTATGGGTGTCAAAGATGACGTGGATGCAACAATGTCATGCCTTGCATAAAATGCACTACCTTTTGGAGAGAACACAAACCCAGGGGATTCACTAGGAGTACTGGGAAGTAGGTCACCTACGTGCACCAAAACTGCTATTTGACCCCCTATATACGGTACCCTCCTTTCTAGTAAACTCTACTTTTTTGGCCCATACCCCCCCCCCCCCCCCCCCCCCCCCCCCCCCCCCCCCCCCCTATTATACACTCACGTGACACCATACGGTAATCCTTAGTGAAGACCCTGTGAACACAAAGGAAAACAAGTTCTTCTTATCATTGGGTAGTTTTTATGTAGTAGAAAACATGAATGGTGGAAAACAAGGAAAATAAAACTCTATTGTATAAGTTGGGATTGAAGATCTTCAACTTTACTAATCAAGAAGACTCATTTTTGTTGTGGATGACTTGGTGAAGGCAATGAAACATGCAAAGCGGACCTTGATCTTACCAAAGAAGGTTGTACTTAGTAAGAAACCAATAGGAATTCTAGCTAAGAAATTTGTGAAGAAGACAAGGAAAGCCACAATTAGGGGTGGATTTGTAGTGTTGATGCAAGATATTTAAAGCATGCAAAGAATATCTTTACCGCCATTAGTTCTCTAAAGGTCCTAGTGTAAATGCATCAATAGAAGGTTCACAAGAGCAAGAGGTAGAAGGACTCACAAGGAAAATAAACGCAAAGGACAATTCTACTATCGAAGATTGACAAAAAAAATATCAAAGAGGAAGATGACAAGGAGTGAAGAAGACAAAGAGGTTTTTTAAGAGGAGTTGATGGAAATTGAAACTCTAGCAAAAGATAACAAGACAATGATGTCATTTAGACTTCATTCAAGAACAAATGCAAGAAGAGATATTGGCAATGTTGATGGCCTTTGATCCTTTTATCAAATGGTTCCTTGTCAAACATGCCAAAGAGAATGTTCACAATGTTGGACTATTGGATCATCTCTAAAAAACACTCCGTTAGTGTTGCCAAAACATTTGCAAGGTGCAAAAGTTGCAAAGGTTACCCCTCAATTATGTTAAAAATTCAAATATAGATGATTAAAGATTATTCTTGATTTCCCACCAAATATCTCTTGTGAAATCTCCAAAGATACTAATGATTTATCGCAAATTCAATGCCAAACAAGATTTTTCTAAACAAAATGATGCAAGCATGAGTACAATGGAATGCAATTGGTTGTCCTTATGAATTGTTGCTAGACATCAACTAAGAATCATGAGGACAATGGAATGCAAATGGTCATCCTTATAAACCACTACGAGGAAATGTTTATCCTTCTAAACCACCACGTTTACATCAAACCAAGAAGGTATTTGAGTCTTAGAAGGTACTTGTTTGATTCTTTGAAAATATTACTATGAGCCTTTCATCAATATGTACAGAGTCTAACATAAGCTCAAGCATGCCCTCCATGAGAGCTCATATATAACTTCAAAGTGAGGCTTGAAGTTAGGCTTGAGCCTTACTTGTACTAGAGGTTCGAACACTAACAAGTGAAGATTGCCCATGTATTTTAGACTTTGCACAGATACATGCGAGCATATAAACAAAAAATTTAATCTAAGAATCAAGGCTTGAACTTAAGTTTGAGTCTCAACGCCACAAGTTAGTGTATTCAAAGGAAGTTGAGATAACTCCTAGCATGCCTTATCATAACAATGAACGTTCGAATATGAAATTTTGCAGTCCTTTGTTAAGACCATGGAGAGCACACTTCAAAAGATATTTTTCAAAATCAAGTTGCATTTGATTCTATATGATGAGGATGTAAAGAAGAGGTGGGTCAGGATTATGAAACAATATGCTCAAGTCTTTCTACACAATATGAAGGAAGACACAATTGACAAAGGTTCCATTAAAAATCTTAAATATTAAATTTCTAACTATGAAGGGTTGACAGGTTCAATAAGCACTAGGCAAAATAATGCTTGCACCTACATTATTCAAGTGCATTTATGCCTTGCAAACAAGAGGTGAAGTTCTTGAACTGCAAAATGACATTTTGAACAAAAGCATATTGCTAAAGAATGGCAAGTATACCCCTAATATAATGGACATGGATGAGATGACTTGGAAGTTAAAAACTTATCAAGTGTTGAAAGGAGAGATACTCTCATTCTTCTTTGATCTAGAAGGAAAAAGTTATCATGGGAGCAAGTTTGCAAGAAGTACAAGATGGGAGAGTAAGTGTACAATCAACTGAGGAGGTATAGCCAGTAGTATGTCAAGGAATGCTTCTAAGAGTATTTGGGATACCAAGTTTTATGATGCATGCAATTCTCATGTACCAACAAACTCACAAAGTGTGAAAGGTAGAAAATCATATTGATTTGATCAATTATGAAACATAAGGTTCTTGAAACACTATTTTAGCTAGGCTATATTGTGTCTTTATCTAAAAGAATTGAATTGTAATGTGGTACATTATTTTGTGAAAGTTGTTATGTGATACTATTCAAATAGTGGGTTTCCAAATACTTTTTCTTAGAATCAATTGTCGATTTGAGTGGCATCTATGCACATCTGTCATTAATACATTATGGGAGGATCAAAATTGAGTTTGAGCCTCACTAATTAGACAAACTTCATCACAAAGAATGTCTTATATTTAGAGTTCCATCCACAAATTATAACAAGATTAAGGAATTAACTATTATGAAAATATAGTAAGGGCTAGCAAGTTTGGTTTTGGTGAGACAAGTATATCAAAAACACCGTCAAGTCTAAAAATTAAGCTCAAGATTAACCAGGAGAGCTAGTAAAGCACTAGTATATAAGTCTCAACCACAAAAGTCCTTGGCATAGACTCCTAGCTGAGCAGTTCCAAGTGAGGCTCAAAATTTCATATCCTAGTGTAGAAATTACATATGTTAGGTGCAACTCATGAACTCTTTGTATCTAACAAGAGATTAACATTTATATTGTAGGCTCAAACTTATGTTCAGGAATTTCCTCCATATGTTAGTGTAGCAGTATCATGTGGGGCCAGACTTATGTCATATCCTAGTGTAGCAGCTACATATGCTAGGTGCGACTCATAAACTCTGTGTATCCAACAAGAGATTGACATTTATTTTGTAGGCTCAAACTTAAGTTCAACCTTTGCCTCCATATGTTAGTGTAGCAGCACCATGTGGGGACAAACTAATGTTAATTGTAGAAAAAGAATGATATAGATATCAGTTTATAGCTTGAAAAAATTCATAGATAAAAGGTTTTGTAAATAGGCTTCTTGGCATAGTATTTTGTTGGAGCAACTCATGAGAATACACAATGTTTGAGAATGTATTTGTAGTCATTGGATGGAGTTTCATCTTTCCTAAAGATGAATTCTAAAATACTTGGATATCATGTTAATATTTCAATTGGATTTTATTTTTTATCTTGGTGTTTCTAAAAACCACACTCTTTTGAGAACCCTTCAATTCTAAAACTCATTTTTGAGTATTTTAGAAAAAAATTTGGTGTTGTTGATATAGCCAAAGATTTAACCTTAATGTTTCAAAATTGTGCTATTAGTTTAAAGCACTTATTTCACATGAAGAATGTTGTATAATACAAATTAAGTTTAGTGCCATGCATCCCTCACACTTTTGATGTCCTTGCAATTGATGTATGTACGTATGTCTTTAAATACAAACACCCCTATAGATATGTGTCAAGGGATATATTTTAATGGGACATTGATTGTGCCCAAAAATAGATGACATCTCTAAATACACAAAAATACCAGGTTTTTGTATTTGAACTATAAAAAATGGGACTTCAATAATTTCCAAAATTCCTAAATATGTCTTAGTTGTCATTATTGACATTATTATTGCTTCATAGAGTTGTTTCATGATCATGCCATGATATGTTTTTGTTGTTGGAATTACGGTTGCAGAGAAACGCACACAACTTGGAGAAGATGAAGGAAGCTCAAGACACACAATAAAGAGTGTGTTACTTAGTGTGCAATGAAAAGATAGATAGCCCTAGAGTGATGGGCGTATATACAATGCACGGGGGAAAACCTTTTAAAGAGGAGAAAAATGCCCCGACAGTCCTAGTGTGTTCACACACATCACTACCACATGTATATGGTAACAAATCTCCCCTGGAGTGATGCGGTGAACGAGAGCTGGCACATGAGTAAAGGAAAGTGCCATGCCCTGAGGACATGATCAGTCCACAAAGGGGAGTAAGCTCAAAGCTTTGCGGAAAGCTTCGAGCTTCTTACAAGACAATGCCTTTGTGAAAAGATCTGCAAGGTTGTCCTGTGTTGGCACATAAGCCAAGCTAATCTCTCTTGCTGAGAGCCTCTCCCTGACATAGTGATAATGCACCTCAATGTGCTTTGTGCGAGCATGAAAAACTGGGTTCCTTGCAACTGCCAGTGCGCTCTGACTGTCAGTGTAGATAATGTTGGCAGTGTCCTGTCCAACACCCAAATCAGCCATAAGGCGTCTGATCCATACACACTCAACCGTAGCTGTGAAGACTGCCCTGTACTCAGCCTCACAACTCGAAGTGGCCACAGTAGGTTGATTCTTGCTCAACCAAGATATACATGAACTGCCAAGCATGAAACAAAAACCACTTGCGGACACTCGTGTGTCAAAACAACCAGCCCAATTTGAGTCCAAAAAAGCATGTAAATCTGGCGGCAATGATCCCCCCTTGGGATAAAACAAGCCAAGATGTAAAGTGCCACTAAGGTAGCAAAAAATCCTCTTGACAGCCTGCCAATGCTTAGACCCTGGGCTATGCATAAATCTGCTGACATGTGAGACTGCAAATTGAATATCTTGCCTCCTGTTGCATACATAAATGAGGCAGCCAACAGCAGTTTGGTAAAGAGTGACATCAGCGGGATCGCCAGCATCATGTAGACTCAACTTCAAACCTGTTTCCATGGGAGTGGAAATAGGTTTGCAATCCTGAAGTCAAAACTTACATAGCAATGTCTCTATATAACTTTTTTGATACAAGGCAATAGCACCATCACGCTGCTTAAACTGTATGCCCAAATAATGATGCAACAACCCCAAATCTCTCATCTTGAAAGTACATTCAAATCAGTCTTAAATTCAGCAATATGTCTCTCGTTTGGTCCAGTGATCAACAAATCATCTACATAAAGAACCATAATGAGAAGTACATCACCCTCATGCTTTACATACAATGTGCTTTTTGTTGGACTGTTACGAAAGTCTTGTTTGACCAAATGAGTGTCAGCTTTCTCATACCAAGCGCGAGGAGATTGCTTCAACCCATACAAAGCCTTATTACATTTACACACTTTTTCCTCTTGTCTTTTCTTGACAAAACCGCGAGGTTGTGTTACTTAAACTTCCTCAAATATGTCACCATTCAAGAAAGTAGTAACAATGTCTGATTGATGTACATCCCAACCAAAATGAGATGCCAATGCACATAGAAAACACATAGTAGTAATACAACAAGTGGGAGAAAAGGTCTCTTCATAATCTATGCCTTTTTGTTGTGCATAACCCTTTGCAACAAGTCGAGCCTTATGGCGATCGATCTCACCATCCGGCTTGCATTTCAACTTGTAAACCCACTTCGTACCAATGACCTTTTTACCAGGAGGCAAATCACATAAAATCCATGTGTCATTTTGTATAAGTGCATCATATTCTCATTGCATGGCAACCATCCAATTTTCTGAACTCTATGCTTCATCAAAAGATAGAGGTTTCTCAACATCATGTAAGCTAGACACAACGAAAGCATAACAATTTGATGCATAAGATGCATGGCTAGAGCCTGAACGAGTACGAATAGACAAAGGTGCATCCAATTTACTGTCACGCAAAGTGTGCACCAGCCATTTTGGCATACTTCTAGCCTGCACATTTTCAGCCCTTTCCTCATCAAGTACATCATGTACATATGCATCAGTAATAGGCTAACTGTAATATTTTCAAAAACCCCCATAGGCTGTAAATTTGCCTCATTGGAACTTACATTCGTATTTTCACTACTGAAAAGAGGCAACAAAGTGTCATAATGTCCTGTGAGCTTACATTACTGTCTCTAGTACATGACAGCAAGGGCATAACAAAATCTTCAACAAACACTACATCCCGTGAAACCAGAATACGTTTTGTTTGCGGATGATGCAACCTATAACCTTTTCTTTCAGCACTATAACCAACAAAAATACATTTGACTGCCTTATCATCCAATTTTTTACACTGTGTTTGTGGCACCAAAGCATATGCCAAACAACCAAAAACACGCATGTGCTCAATAGAAGGCTTTCTATCATGCCATACTTCATATGGAGTAATAGATTGCAAAGATTTTGTAGGACACCTGTTTAGTACATAAGTGGCACACATGATGGCCTCAAGACAAAAAGAATGCGGCAAAGCTTGACTTTTGACCATACATCGTGCCATTTCCGTAAGTGACCTGTTTTTCCTCTCAGCAACACTGTTTTGCTGAGGTGTAAGGCACTATACATTGGTGTTTTACCCCATGACTAGCCAGAAATGCATTGAATTCATGAGACACATACTCCCCCCCTCGATGGGAATGGAGGGTGCCCATAGTACATTTTGAGATATTTTTAGCCATAGCCAGAAATTGTTTGAATTACATTAAAACTTCGGACTTCTCTTTAAGCGAAAATACCCATGTATGCCTAGAGTAGTCATCAATGAAAGTCACGAAGTAAAGGTAATTGCCTAAGGATGGAGTTTTCATGGGCCCACAAACATCACTATGCACAAGCTGCAACTTGCATGTGGCCCGAACTAAACCATCCTTTGGAAACTTAGAATGCTGCATATTACCCAAAATACAGTCTTCACAAACATGTTTGATAGGTGCATCAAGAGGTGGCAAAGAATCAACCATATCAAATTTCTGCAAACGCAGCAAACTGGCAAAATTCAGATGACCAAAACGTGCATGCCAAAGTTTTTCATCTGAAATAGCCCTTAAATCTGCAACAGCATGTGCAAAATGTTTTCCACACTTGTCATACAAAGTAAGCTTATACAACCCACGGCACAAAAGCCCAGATGCAACGATTTCATTACCAAAACTGAGATCATGAACTGTACATTTGTCATCCACAAATTTGACTACAAGTCCAAGTCTAACAAGTGCAGATACAGACAAAAGATTCTTCTTGATATAGCACCACTGTCAAAATACCACACATGTGAATTTGCAGCAACTGACAAGCATGCATCATGGATAGCAGGATTGTAAGTGCACTCTGCACTAAAAGCCCATTCCCCATCAACATCAGCAACAGAGTCTCCTTTCACAGAAGACTCAACAATGGCTGCATTTGTAGTGGAACTAGCATTTGTAGTGGAACCACCCTCTTTCTTCTTAGCCTCTTTGGCATTCAACTTAGGACACGACTTGATCAAGTGATCATTAGCTTTACAATAATGGCAACACATCTTCTTTTTGCCCTTGTCACTAGAATTTCCCGACAATGTGCTTCCAGCAAAAGCATTGGGAACAGAAGTTTTGCCACTCGCAGCAGAACCATAAGAAGTGGTTGCATTGCTGTAACCACCCTTTATTTGAGAAGCAATAAAAGCCTGTTCAAATGCACGCTATCTAGTCTTGTTTTTTTCAAAAAGTGACTCTTGCAACAACAATGTGCATAATGCATCAAACTTGATAAGTTTTGGATTTCCTTGGGTCATAAGTCTCCAAGTACTAGCAAAAGTCTGGTAAGAATCTGGTAAGGCATCAAGAACAGTCTGCATAAGGGAACTGTCTGAAATAACCTCACCTGTAGAAATAAGTTGCTCATTGATATCCTTGACCCTGGCAAGGAAAGTGTCCATATCATCTTCCTCATGCATAACGTTTGACTCCAGCTCTTTACGTAGCAAAGCAATTTAGCCACATTGTGACTTGCATAAAGACCTGCTAGAATATCCCAAGCCTGTTTTGTAGATTTTGTTGAATGCATGTGAAGAACAATGGTGCGCTTCAAAGACAACGCAATCAATGCATGAGCTATGCATCCTTTACATCCCAACAAGCTTGTTCTACCGTAGGCAAAACAGCTCTAATAGCAGCAATCTTTGTAGCAAGACCTGCAACATCCTCAACATCGCTTACATCCTCAGAACCAGGACATACATCAATGCCCTGCACAATATTCCAGATTTCCTTTGACACAAGAACGTGTTGCATCATATAAGCCCACGTAGGGTAATTGCCCCCATCCAACCTGTTCTCAACAGCAAACATCTTGAAGACATCTGTGTTGTTGTCAGCCATGGTAATGTTGCACTTGATGTGAAAACTACCTGAAAATAGGAGAAACGGAGTGGGAACAACACGTGCTATATAGAACAAATCGTAGAAGACTGTAAGGCACCTGTTATGCAAAAAATGGCACTAACAAAAATTCTGCACAAAATGACGAAATTGCCTGTGCAGATCTACCTGTAGTGGAAACGGAGGCCGAAATGAGCACGAATCAAGAATCTGAGCAAACTGAGCTCTCCAAGCACACCCAAAATATTTGTCGACCTGCAAACACTCGCCAAACCTCGCTGTAATCGGAGAAAGTGAGCAGGCGTGTGCTAGAGTAGCTGGCGACTAAGCGCGGGAGGATGTAACCTGCTCTGATACCAATTTTTGGAATTAGGGTTGCAGAGAAACGCACACAGCTTGGAGAAGACGAAGGAAGCTCAAGGCACACAATAGAGAGTTTTTTACTTAGTGTGCAATGGAAAGATAGGTAGCCCTAGAGTGATGGGCATATATACAATCCACGGGGGAAAAACCTCCTAAAGAGGGAAAAATACCCCGACAGTCCTAGTGTGTTCACACACATCACTACCACATGTATATGGTAACATTTGCGATGATTAAAAATCATTCGTATTGATTTTTTTTCTTTGAGATGGTTATTCTTCCATGGAGTTGTTCCATGATGCCATCATGTGTTTCCATGATTATTAAACGTTGTTCGTACTTATCGTTTTTCACTAAGATGATTATTCTTTGATAGATTGTTTGATGATTCCATGATATATTTTCATGATTAAAAGTCATTCATACTGATCATTCTTTATTGAGATGATTATTATTCTATGGAGTTATTTCATGACATCACGATGTATTTTCATGGTGATTACAAATTATTCGTACAGATCATTTCTCATCGAGATGGTTAAGTTCTTTCATGGAGCTATTCCATGATGTCATGATGTGTTTCTAGGGTGATTAGAAGTCGTTCATACTAATCATTTGTTACTGAGATGGTTATTCATTTAAAAAGTTGTTTCGTGATGCTATGATGTGTTTTCATAATCGTTTGTTATTGAGATGATAATTATTTTATGGAGTTGTTGCATGATATGTTTTCATAATGATTATATGTCTTTCGTATCAATCATTCTTTAGTGATATGGTTATTATTCCACGGAGTTGTTTCATGATATCGTGATATGTTTTCATGATGATTACAAAATTGTTTGTGCTGATTGTTTCTTATTGAGATGTGTTTTCATTCCATAGCATTGTTTCATGGATGACTCAATATGATTGAGATTGTTTTCATTCCATAGCATTGTTTCATGGATGACTCAATATAATTGAGATGAGTTTTTGCTAGATGATTCATGATGATCGAAAGAAGTATTGTCCCATGGAGTCAATTCATTATATCATGTTGTTGTTTTATGTTCATTTGTATTGATTAACATGACAATTTTATGATGCCATGATATTGTTTCATGATATTTTGTTATGTATATTATTCAATGGATTTATTCTATGATGCCATGAAGTTCTTTCATAATGATTTGTTATGATCTAAATAGTTTTTATTTCCTATAATTATTTCATAACGATTTCTTACAATTTCAATGATGGTGCTATGCCATGATGCCATGGTGTTAATCCATTATTATTTGTTATGATTAAAAGAATCATTTCTCCAGGGAGTTTATTCATTGCTCCAAGATACTATTTCACATCGACTCACAATGATTTAGATTCTTGTTACATGATGTCCTGACACTCTTTCATGATGTAAATTTGTTATGATTGAAAGCGTGATATTACGGTGCTTTTTCACGATAATTTTTTTATGATTGAAATGATTATTATTCTATGGCTTTGATTTATTATGCCATGATATTATTTCATCCTGATCTGTAATGATCACTCACAATATTGTTGGACAATTGATATAACTTATACATCTTGTGAAAAATTAATGTGGTTAACTATAGACTTTAGTCAACCTATCTACAATCACCCATACCAAGTCATGATCTCATATGGTGATTGGTAGACCCACAATAAATCCATAGAGATACTCCACTCTGTTATGACTAAAAGACTTCATAAGCTATCATATGCATGAATTTGCATGCACTATTGTCTTTGCTAAACACTAGTCCACATGCATTAACAAAAAAACTTATCCAAGCTTGCATTTCCATGATTGAAGTGTGGTATGCTTAACAATTCTCATGGCTTATTTTATGCTCATAGCATACACAAAAGTTGAGGGAATAGCTCTTGTAAAAACAACTTACTACTTGCCACATTGAATCATAGCCATACATAAGAGGCTAAATGGAACACTTATGAGGTAGCCCTACTAAAACATTCAAACCACAATAGAATGTGGACATACATCACATCTAGGTATTGAAGTGGTCCGGGGCGGGCAACAAGAAGAGCAACCTCTAGACACCCTTCAAGGCTCCCGTGCTGCTCAATGGGGCTGGGGCACAACACAACACAAACCAAAACAACAAACCCACCGCCAAATCCCAACTACACAAGGGGCGCCACCTAGTTTAAGAACAACAAAAAACAACAAACACACACACAAACTCGCAACCTAACCCTACACAAATTTGGGGCACCACCTAGTTTTAGATGCAAACTAGGACGCGTAAAGAGAGAGAGAGAGAGAGAGAGAGAGAGAGAGAGAGAGAGAGAGAGAGAGAGAGAGAGAGAGAGAGAGAGAGAGAGAGAGAGAGAGAGAGAGAGAGAGAGAGAGAGAGAGAGAGAGCTCGGGCTGCTTTGAAACGTATCGACAATGATCAAGCAAACACAACTATATATTTAAGAAAGAGAGAGAAAGGGGGAGGGGTTGCTTGTTGCATTAATACCTTCTTACAAATCTGTCATGACAAATAAAAGTGAGATTAGTATTTGTTCAACATAGCTTGCGTAAATTTCACCACAACACATCACAAGAAAAGCCACCCCAATCATTGTCTTAAGGCTAGGGGAGTCCTCTCCACCCTGTCGCCCTCTTATAGTATGTGGGATTTATGGCTAGATTGATGACAACACTAGAGACAAGCTATCAAGAACTTAACAAAAAACACCAAGACACTTACGCATCATTGTTGTCCATTACTTCACGTTGGAAGGGAGACAAAGTATCCAAGCTTAGTCCAAATCCACCCTCCTTGATTCAGCGAATGTTGGGCTTACACTAGTAGGAGAAATGATAGATTTCCTACTCTCAATTGAATGATCACTCTCTCTCTTACAATGGCATAGAGTTCCCTTGCTAATCCCCTATTACAACACATGCACATGCATAAGACAATGAGCTTCCACTCAAGAGCTCCTTCTAGAGAGGTTGAGCTTGGCTTCTCAAGCTATAGCATAGTGCTCTTGCTTATGGCTCCCCCTTTTGTGATAGCTACACCCTCCTTTTATAGCAATTTTGAAGGCTAGGGTTACTCCTCTAACCATGGTTGGGTTAGATTTTCAGCAATTTATCTAATTTCTTTTGCTTGGAATTATCAAGAAGTTGGTGGGGAAAGAGAGAGGAGAGAAATGGAGGTGATATGACTTTTCATAGTGGGTTAGCGTTAGTAGAGTTAATATTAATTTACAAATGGAATTGGATATTTACAATGGGAGTATCCATGTAGGATACAAATAAGGAATAAAAACTCTTAAGAGGTAAGAAAAAGTGGATTTCTTACAAGGTTGATGCTCCAAGTGTCTTGAGTAGGGCCAATTTTGACGCTTGTTGACGGTCCACTAGCTTTGACGGTACATTTTTTCTCCACTCTTGACCTTCCTTGAGAGATAAGGTAATTGAAGCTGAGTAATCAACCATGATGATGCTGTCTTTTAAGAGAAGAGGCTGAATTTTGTGGTTTTTTTAAAAGATATGGGTAATTTGGAGGAGGAAAAATGAGACTAGGTGGTCAATTTTGGAATGGAATTGTGTGTGGGAGGTATGAGTTCACCATGGTTTCTCTTATTCTTCAAGGTTGAGGAGAAGGTGAGTAGGGTGCAGAGAGGAGGGGTGAGAGAGGTGGGGATGATGAGTGGAGAAGTGTGTGTGAAAGAGGAAAATGATAAAGTGGAAGAGAGAGTGTGGCTGCATAACATGGGAAAATTGGGGTCCACTAATAAAATCATAGCTCACAGCTCGTAGCTCAAAAAAATATGAAAAACTTTGAGGCAAAAGTTCAGCCCACGAGCTACAACTTTTGTTTGTATCACCTTTTCAAATTCGGAGAGCCAGTGAACTTTAAAAATTCAGCAAAGCCGACCGTTTTTTTCCACTGCACAAGGTCCTTGTGGGGTCCTTCTTTGGATGATTCTTTTGAATACCTCCAAGAGTGAGCCCTCCATAGTGCATGTATGCATGCCACCTACCCTTGACCTTATTTGGTAGGTCTATAATTGAAGATATTGTTGAGATCATGATATAAGTGAATAGTACAACTAAGAAAATCAAATATTGAGGGGTCTAAAAAATATGTACATGTCAAATATAAATAATATAAGTGGAAAAAATATAAAGGGGTCAAAAGAGATCTCTCTCATTATGAGGCTACCATAAAAAGATAAATATTTTTGGTGTTCTAATTTAAAAGAAAAAAAAAAAAAAAAAAAGATGTAGGAAGGGAAAAATCACAATAGTGAAAAAATATACACATAAATAAAAGTAGTTTTTTTGGATTTTTGTTGGGGTGGAGTTACACCAAATATAAGAGAAGCTTACATGAAAATATTTCTATATGGAATAAAGAGTATGAAAAATGGTAAGAAAAATTGTGGTAATGGTGAGGCAATGTACAGAGCATAAATAACACACACCTAGGTAGAAATATTTAAATAAATACCAAAATAATTATGAAAAAATGTTTTATTTAGGCCCTATATACAAAGAAATATTTACATACGCATGGGCCATAATATACTTATATTTTTATATTTTTTATTTTTTTGGCTCAACTAGCCCAATGACTAGCTAATTGAGGGTTTTTTTATTTCAGTAAGGAGATATGGGAAAAGTCTCCTAACTCACACGCACCTATATACAGTGAAAGGGTGAGGGTAACCACAGTGTTTGAGTGATTTGATAGGGGGGGATAACTCACTATGGCAATCACAGAGAGCCGAAAAACGGCTATCAGTATAAATAATGAAACATTTTCATTGACATGACATAGCCTTGCTATGAAGATAATAAGCCTAAAAATCGAAACAACCTTCAATTTATGATGTCTAGTAGTATTTGTAACATTAACAAGTCGACAGTTTCTGGCCTCTAAAATTGTTCTTGATATGGAATGCTTGGAGTAGCCTATTAAACAGATTTGACCAGCACATAAGGACTCTTCCACGACATATAATTAAGGAAAAGGTGCTAGTGTCAGTCCTAGAGACTCATATTCTCCACATGTAGAATATATATGT
Source organism: Adiantum capillus-veneris (assembly GCF_014529385.1). Classification (NCBI taxonomy): domain Eukaryota; kingdom Viridiplantae; phylum Streptophyta; class Polypodiopsida; order Polypodiales; family Pteridaceae; genus Adiantum; species Adiantum capillus-veneris. Next base: position 1,835,057 of record NC_140940.1, on the reverse strand, counting down.
CTCATATAGTGATGTAAAGAAATACGACATCTGTCAAGTACGAGATGTACCTATTAAAGTTATGGTATCTCATGTAAATAGCTCAATGTGATCCCAATATTTTTTTTGGATTTTAGGTATTTATTTTACTTATTTGTGAAAGTTTGGGTAGGACCATTTACTGAGGTGGGTATAAATACAACACATTTCCCCCATTGTATTATGCATCAGTTATTCATTGCCAAGGTTGGTTGGTTCAGAAGTCTCTCTCTCTCTCTCTCTCTCTCTCTCTCTCTCTCTCTCTCTCTCTCTCTCTCGTGTGAATTCTCTCCTTGGTCTCTATGCTTCTGCATTGTTGATTGACATGGTATCAAAGCCTTGGTGGAGCACGTGTACCGTGGAGATCTTGTGAAGAGAACCTTCAACTACTTCTTTGTTGGTGACATCATTCCCATCAGCTCTCTACAACAGGCGTTTTAACATGCCCTTACATTAGAAATGCTTGGCAGTGCCCCCCCCCCCCCCCCCCCCCCCCCCCCCCTCCCGGTGTGCCCCCTTCTGGCCTTGAGTTCTAAAATGCCCCCATCGTTGATGCTTGGGACTATGGGCGACGTCAATGGACCATCCCTCCCTGCAATGTTTTGATATGCCATCTGTGGCTTCCCCTTGATGATGATAGTGGTGAAATTCTTCTCCACTTTTGCATATACAACATTTTAAAATGCTGCATCATCCCCTCCCCCCCCCCCCCCCCCCGCGCGCGCCAAATTGCCAACACCAACACCCCCCTATTTTCCCACTCTTGTTGACTCAACCTAGAAAGACACCCTCAATTTTCCTCTTGATTGGATTTGGGAGTTGTGTGAGAGGTTCACGAAGGGCACCAAAATTTGGATTGGCTTTGGGAAGTTGGCTGGCAAGAGCCTCGAAAGTGCTTGTAGAGCGGCTAGGAAATTTCTAAGGCCCTTTTTGGAGTGCGAGAAGGATTTATTTTTAGATCTAGCAACTTTAACAAGGAACCCCCCTTGCTCAAGCGCCAACAACAAATTGAATGAAAATAACTATGCCCATTGGAACTTGATTATGCGACTGTGGTTCATGCGATAAGCCTTATGGGATAGAGTCGATAGTTCAAAGCCCCATCTTATGAGGGATCCCAACAACAAGTACACCCGACTTCAAGATGACAAGAATAAGAAATAGTGTTCTGATTCGAAAGTGAGTAATGCAAAGGCAATGTTGGCCATTGTGGAATCTCTTACAAAGGAAAATTATCTAGCCATACAGACTTTGAAGATCGCCAAATGATGTGTGGTTAAAGCTCATCAGAATGTTTGATTAGATTTTATGATGCTAGTAGTCACCCTTTTGGATAGTTATTTGCATCAAGTTTCCACCCAAAATTTCCATGAAATCATTTCTTATGAGGGGTAAGGTTATTCATGATCAAACACTAGCTATGAAAATTGTCTAACCAATACTCAATTAGCTTCTTTGGTACTCATGAAGTTCTTTGAAGGATACAAAATGATGCCTAGAATACTTTGGCTACAAACAGGGCTACAAATAATAAAGGAAAAGCTAGAACTTGATGATCTCATCTCTTTTCTAATCGAGGAAGAAGCTGTATTAATCACTCAAGGAAAAATTCAGATTTCTGACAAAGGTGTTGAAGTGCTTGCTACTTTGAATTCCAAAAAGAAGACCAATATCCGTTGTTGTAAGAGTGGTCATTTGTCTCAAGATTGCAGATCCAAAGGCAAAGACAAAGTCTTTACAAAGGACAAAGGCAAAGGAAAAGGAAAAGGCAAGCATGATGATGAAAGAAATGATAATGGCTCAAGAATGGAAAACAAAGAGTCCGCTAGTGTACACTAGCAAGGGCTCCCACTTTCAGTCAAGTGGATACCATTGTCACCACTAGCTTTAGCTAGGGAGAGGCTTTGAGTGGCAAACAATGTTCCCTATAAATAATTTGGACCCTTGTGTTGGAGTTCAAGTTATCTATGTTTGAACCCGTGGGTGGAAGTTCAAGGCACATGCACCCAATTAGATGTATCTAAAAAACTATGGATGAGTGCACCAATCGATTGTTGTTGGTCGGCGGACTATGGACAAGACTTGTTTCCAAGTTCATTGTCTCGGAATGTTCTGGATGTGATGTGTTCGCAGTTCACAAATGGAGATTCTTGGATGTAGTGTGGTCTAAGTTCAATTCTCTACAAGAAACCAATGCTTAAGATGGCATCTTTCTTAGGTAAAAAATTGAACATAGAAAATACGAGGTGTATCTAGCATGCACGATGTTGTTGGGTGTCCATGGTAGCTTCTTTATTGACTTGGTATCACCATTTATGTCCAGCATGAGCTGTAGAGATATGGCATCTCAAGTGAATAGCCCAATGTGATCCCAATGTTTATTTTGGCTTTTAGGTATTTATTTTACTTATTTATCAAAGTTTGGGTAGGGCACTTTAATGAGGTAGTATATATACAACCCATTGTCCCCATTGTATTATGCTTCAATTATTCATTGCCAAGGTTGGTTGGTTCCAAAGTCTCTCTCTCTCTCTCTCTCTCTCTCTCTCTCTCTTGCCCCCATTTCCCCCCATTGTATTATGCATCAATTATTTAGTGCCAAGATTTCTTGTTTCAGAAGTGTGTGTGTGTGTGGTCTATATTCTTTTGCATCGTCAACTTTGACAGTACAATTGTGTGGAGGTAACTGGAAACACTCTATGACATGAGTGAGAGGGACCCTCATAAATCTTACTCCACATTGGCTAAACCGAACTCCATGAGCTCCTAGACCATGTTGTACACCTTGTGATTGACAACATGTGCCAAAAATGATTCCTACCATGTAGGTCTATAAGCACTTGAATAGAGGTGACCACTAAATTTTAGATCCTCAATTCCATAATAGGAAAACACGGATAAGGAGGAATTACCTTGTACACTAACCTCTTCCCCTCTCCATAATTACTACCTTGTAGCTATGCACAACTTTGTCACTTGCATCAAGAAAGAAAACTTTGGTTTTATTTTGTCCAAGAACCCTTGTTCTTAGCTTGGAGACCCAAAATCCTTGGTCAAACTCAAAATTATAACACGAAAATTACCAGGTACATGAGTGCCATCATAGGTTATCTTTGTTTTGTATAGTGGTTGTAAGTAGATTGGGAGAATGATCTTACCTACTACCCCTTGATAGTTGAGAATATTTGTCCTTGAAAGCACAAGTGTGAAGGGTCATCTACATGACCACCAACACATATGGAGTGATTTGTCAATCATAAGTTGGGCCATACCCCTAAAAAAATTCCCCTTCTATCGACAAAATTGGTTCTATAGACTAAGTAGGAGAGTCTTTCAAGGTAAAACCTTATTCACAACTAGATCATTTAAACAATAATATCTCCCCATTGAGAGAAAAATTGGCAAAGACAGACCAACACAATGCAATCGTGCATGTGTGGGTGCAAGTCCCCAACACTACAATGGAAATAAGAGTTATCACATGAACTAGCTACTTGATCCCCAGACCATGCCTATCAGCTATAGAAGAAAATAACCTTCTGTAGTGCATGCACCTTGTCCATAGAACAAATGATATTGATAGCCATTTTTTTCGGCTCTTTGTAATTGCCACAGTGAGTTACCTCACCCTACAAAAATCACCCAAACACTGTGGCTATCCCTACCATTTCACTGTACATAGGCGTGCGTGAGTCACGGGACTTTTCCCATATCTTCTTAAAAACCCTCAGCTAGCTAGTCACTGGGCTAGGTGAGACAAAAAAAATAAAAAAAATAAAAAAATAAAACTATATTATGGCCTCTTTGTGTGTAAATATTTCATTGTATATATGGCCTAAATATAGGGATTTTTTATAATTATTTTGGTATTTTATTTAAATATTTCTACTTAGGTGTGTGTTTTATTAAACCTATGTACACCTTCTTTCATCCTCTTACACCATAATTTTATTTTTTTGCCAATATGTACATACTCTAACCTCATATTTTTCCTTTATACAAATCACTCCCACATTTTCACCCTCACCCTCGTGAAAACAAAAAATTGATTTCTACTCATTGGTTACTTTTATTATATTATTTACTTGCATACATTTTCCTCTTTCACCCAAAATAATTCAAGGAGGGACCATATCATATGATTCCAATACCTTTCCATATCCATAACTCCTCCATATTTTTATTATTATTTTTACTCATTATTCTAACACCATGTGCTCATTGAGCTAAAGTCCATGAATAGTCCATACACTAGTCCCATCATGTATATATTTCTTATTTCACCAATAATCCTCCTCCATGCATGGGTCAAGGGCAACTTGAATGCTTTGTATTATAATATGACGAAGGAGGGGCTCACTCTTGGATGCATTGTACAAATTCAACAAAGGAGGGGACCACTAAAAGACTTTTGCAGGCATAAAAAACAGGCTTTTTGGTGAGAATTTTGGCACCTATCTCCACTCCGAATTTGGAGCGGTGGTCAAAAGAGAAAATGTAGCCCACGCTCTGAATAATCACCCCAAATGTTTTCATGATTTTTGGAGCTACCAGCTGTGAGCTATGATTTTTTTAGTGGACCCCAGTTTTCCCATGCTATGCAGCCACACTCTCTCTTCCACTTTATCATTTTCCTCTTTCACACACACTTCTCCACTCATCATCTCCATATCTCTCACCACTCCTCTTTGCACACTACTCACCTTCTTCTCAACCTTGAAGAATAAGAGAAACCATGGTGAACTCATACCTCCCACACACAATTCCATTCCAAAATTGACCACCTAGTCTCATTTTTCCTCCTCCAAATTACCCATATCTATCAAAAAACCACAAAATTCAGCCTCTTCTCTTAAAAGACAGCATCATGGTGGTTGATTACTCAGCTTCAATTACCTTGTCTCTCAAGGAAGGTCAAGAGTGGAGAAAAAATGTACCGTCAAAGCTAGTGGACCGTCAACAAGCGTCAAAATTGGCCCTACTCAAGACACTTGGAGCATCAACCTTGTAAGAAATCCACCTTTTCTTACCTCTTAAGAGTTTTTCTTCCTTATTTGTATCCTACATGGATACTCCCATTGTAAATATTCAATTCCATTTGTAAATTAATACTAACTCTCCTAACACTAACCCACTATGAAAAGTCCTATCACCTCCATTTCTCTCCTCTCTCTTTCCCCACCAACTTCTTGATAATCCCAAGCAAAAGAAATTAGATAAATTGCTGAAAATCTAACCCAACCATGGTTAGAGGAGTAACCCTAGCCTTCAAAATTGCTATAAAAGGAGGGTGTAGCTAGCATAAGAGGGGGGAAGCCATAAGCAAGAGCACTATGCTATAGCTTGAGAAGCCAAGCTCAACCTCTCTAGAAGGAGCTCTTGAGTGGAAGCTCATTGTCTTATGCATGTGCATGTGTTGTAATAGGGGATTAGCAAGGGAAATCTATGCCATTGTAAGAGAGAGAGTGATCATTCAATTGAGAGTAGGAAATCTATCATTTCTCCTACTAGTGTAAGCCCAACATTCGCTGAATCAAGGAGGGTGGATTTGGACTAATCTTGGATATTTTGTCTCCCTTCCAACGTGAAGTAATGGACAACAATGATGGGTAAGTGTCTTGGTTTTTTTTTTAAAGTTCTTGATAGCTTGTCTCCGGTGTTGTCATCAATCTAGCCATAAATCCCACATACTGTAAGAGGGCGACAGGGTGGAGAGGACTCCCCTGGCCTTAAGACAGTGATTGGGGTGGCTTTTCTAGTGATGTGTTGTGATGAAATTTACGCAAGCTATGTTGAACAAGTACTAATCTCACTTTGATTTGTCATGACAAGATTTGTAAGAAGGTATTAATGCAACAAGCACCCCCTCCCCCTTTCTCTCTCTTTCTTAAATATATAGTTGTGTTTGCTTGATCATCGCCGATACGTTTCAAAGCAGCCCGAGCACTATCTCTCTCTCTCTCTCTATCTCTCTCTCTCTCTCTCTCGTGTTTTAGTGTGTGAGAGTATTCCATTGGTGTTAGGGTTAGTGTAATTCCTTACTTGTTTGTGGGTTGCTCTAACGATTCTCCTCTTTTGCGTCCTAGTTCGCTCTTAAACTAGGTGGTGCCCCTTGTGTAGTTGGGATTTGGCGGTGGGTTTGTTGTTTTGGTTTGTGTTGTGTTGTGCCCCAGCCCCATTGAGCAGCACGGGAGCCTTGAAGGGTGTCTAGAGGCCACTCTTCTTGTTGCCCGCCCCGGACCGCCTCAATATGTATAGTGCCTATCAATATAGTCATTTGCCAAATTAGTATAAGCAAATGTGCCAACCGCAAGTTTTATTATGTAGAAGGTGTAAACTATGGTTAAGTTGTGAAACAACTTCAAGAGTCATCATCAGTAAATATCACTCAAAAAATATATATCTTACCTATTCTAAAGTGATCATGTGACTCTAGCGCATGCTGACACCACCTTACTTTGAATCTAGTTATGAAGAAAATACTTGGCCATTGGGTGGCAACGAGATCTTTGATGGAGTATCCTATGTTGTAACGGAAGCGTAAAAACTACTAGGGTGGAATTAAGTCCACCTTATTGGCATGGCTTTCATGAAATTTATAATAAATAGATTGAGAATCCCTTGGCTACAATGACTTATCTACATCTAAACTTTCAACTATATGCTTAAGTGCCTTGCACTATCAAGAACTCATGTGAGACATTTAAGTATAATTCAACCTTGTCTGTTGTACAACCTATATTCCAAGAATTTTGATTTTCCCCTAAGTCCTTTGTGCCCTATCTTGAGTAGGGCATAAACATGGGGTAGAAGACTCTCAAAATGGCCTTCAGAGCACTTTTCTTTGCATGCTATGATTGGTTTCAATGTAAAGATTTAAAACAGTCAAAATTTTTGTAGCCGGCTCGTACTATGGCTCCTTAAGTATCGTACCTTGAATCCAAATCATAGCCATGGATTCTGATACACCTAGAATGTGTCCTAGGTACCTTAACCCTAATCTTGGTTCCTACCAGTAACCATTTGATAACTGGACATAAACACTTGCAAAGACCTCAAGTTTGTATGCTGATTGCATATCACAAAGTTTGGAAGACATATTAAGAAAATTGAGCCTGGCTTTGGAGAATGACATCTTTATAATAAAAACCCACCTAGCTTTTGTGCTCAAAGCATTTTGAGTTGTCACATGGCATGCATGATAAAATTTCAAGGGAAAAGCCATGAGAGCCATATTGTAAGCAGAGTTTCCTTGCTTATAGTGCCTTTTAATACTCTATTGGTTCCTGCAACGCTTAGAATTTTCAATAGGGAAAATTTTGACTCTTAAATGCGCCCTATAAGGAGGTTTGACTTTGCCTCTCTTGTCCAAAATGGCAACGTGGTGAAGTACATAAACAAATTCTCAAAACCCTATCAACCAACATATCATTGGAAAGATCTTAGAAAGTGGGTCCTCAATCCCCAAACTCCAACAAATTTGGATTTGATTTGTAGAAGTTATGGCCTCCCCATTGAAGCTGAAATGTGGGGAGAGATTCCATTTATAAGAAGAAATTGTCACATCAAAAAATGGAATCTTCTAGAATATAAGGAATCTGATGGCATGCTATATATCAATGGATAGATCTCAATGAGTACATTCTAAATCCAAAAGGTCTGCCAAGTTTTGATTTCATGTGTAAAATTTTTACCCTGTGCCCATTTTGGCCAAGAGAGAGAAACTCAAAGTCCATATAGGGCCCCTTTGAGAGTCCAAATTTTCCCTAATGAAAGAAAATACAAAGTTGCAATGTACCTTGTACCTAAGGTAATAAAAAAATTCTAGTTTGTTTATTGTTGTTGTGGAGCCTTGCTTGGCTATCAATTTTAAAGTCTAATTGAGCCTTCTACCTCGGTAAAAATGAACACCTTAGAGTTGAAACTTAGCTATCAAGCTTTGTCTAATGTCAAAAATTTGCTTGGACTTTTTTTTTTTGAGCTTGTATTGTGGATAATTCTACAAAATCAATAAGTTTAGATTTCATAACTTTACATTTCTCTTGCTTATCGACTTTAAAAAATTCTCTCTGAGTATTGCAGGTGCTTGCATTACCCCAAGAGTTTCCTTGCCATGTAAGTTCTTGCATTACTATAGGAGCATCCTTGCTAAGATTCTATGATTACCATGACTTGAATCACTACACTTGGAATCTAGATTTGTATCATCACCTGACATGGTTTGCAGGCAGAGAATTATACACACAAGCTATGAAAGTTTATGGTTTTGCATTCCCTGTGCATCAAGAATCAAATTGTATGTTAGCGAAGGTGAGATGCGTTTTTGAGGTTGTTCATTTTAAGCACCATTGATTTCTTTGGGTTGCGGGTAGACAATTATACACACAAGATACACCTTCCTTGATTTTCCCATGTAAGATGCCTTACAAGTAACAAACTTGTAACGAGTGTAAAATCATATTTTTACTTGTTTGCTTTGCTGAAGTCTATGTTCTTCAACCATTGCGAAGAAGGAAGATTGATGGGATTTGGCGGTGGGTTTGTTGTTTTGGTTTGTGTTGTGTTGTGCCCCAGCCCCATTGAGCAGCACGGGAGCCTTGAAGGGTGTCTAGAGGCCACTCTTCTTGTTGCCCGCCCCGGACGGCCTCAAATTGGTGCCCCCACTGAGGACGGCTTGTGTATTTTTGTGTAGAATCAACCTTTAGCATAGTCAAGTAGTTTGCATGAATCACGAAGCTTTGTATGATCCCTTCATTCCCATTGCAAGGCAAAAGGTACACATTTTGTTAGTACTAAGTTGCAATTTCAACGTGTCATTCGTAGAATTTTAGGTCCTCTTAGGCTGGCCGAGATAAACGCTTCAGTAAACCCTTTTATTTTGCCTCTCATTAGGTACGACCTTAGTTTGGACGTCTGTATTTTTGTTTTGTTTTAAGCATTAGGACATGCATAGGCCATGGATAATGGCCCAGGAATAGAGGTTTTCCCCTTTCATTTTACTCCACACATTAGAATAAACGTTGCAATTAGTAGAAAGATCCATTTTCAACAACGAATGGTGTTCATGCTTGGTGCCCAAAGAGCAGGAGAAATTCTTGCATCACCAAACCCTGTCATTCTACCTCTCATCAACTACCACACTTCCTTTGATGTACATGTGTTCATTTTATTTTAAAATGAAATGCAGCCCGGCAAAGTAGTGTGTATGTTTGTTTTTTCTTTGTCCAAGTTGTTACAAGAAACAAAAACACGATCATTTATTCTAACTGGGAATGTGTGTGCAGTGAAAGTTCAATCCTTAGAGATCTAACTCTATTACCAATTGAGTTGCAGGAGCAAGTAGTAAGGCGTTGTGAGCGGGATGAAAACACACACAGCGCCTCTATAACGACCCGACACACACTCTTGGGAAGATACACACACACACTATGGGGCACCACTCGGCTTACACAACACACCTGGCCGAGACAGGGAACACACCTCTGGAGTGAGAGGAGAGAGACTATCCACTTGCCCACTCCACACAAACACACACACACACACACACACCCAAAAACTCAGCTCAAAAGAGGAGAATTTCTGATGTTTAGATACAAATGAGCTTGGGCCAACACCAATGGGGCAAATAGCTCACACACTATGGGTGAAAGAAGCCAGATACAATCACAAACTGGAGCAGAAACTTCGCTCATAGGAGGAACTTACACAGAAAAACAGCAGGAAAAGAGTGAGGAATTTGGCAAAATGGACAGCGCCATCGCGTCCGGAACGGCCCAAAACCCCAGTCTACAATGTCAAAGTGCTCAAATCCGACCTCGGATGAGCAGTTTACGGCCAAAACAGGCTCCAAAATGGGCAAAAACACACCTGCAGCTGTTCCTCCTCTCTTCTCCACGTTTTTTTCTGGTCTTCTCTCTGTTTTTTCAGTTCCCACACTTAGCTTTATTAGTTGGGCACCCTTGGCCTTTTAGATGACCTCAAACGGACCCCGAACAGGCCAAAAACTGACCTCGCAGTGCATAGTTGTCACCTTTTTGCATCATTCGCACACCTGGCACTCAGCTTTTTTCCAATAATGCATCTCGCCACCACGTGAAGTGGCCCCAAAAAAAGGTCCTCATGATGACCTTTCTGCATAATTCTCACAAGCAAACACCCACGTTGTGTCCGTCCTCATCTGCGTGCAAATATTGACCTCGTTCGCCCTCCTGACGCCACTAGATGCCATCTGACGCACCTGCTGACCTCACGTCGTCGGCCCGCGGATAACTTCCTCGAGAAGTTTTACGCGCTACCAACTCCTCCTTATTGTAGAAAAAACACACTGGTACTGGTAATAGTGAAAATCGATGCACTATGTACATGCTATCCTACCTGTACACATGTGGGCCCCACGTAACCACCTGACTCTGGAAAATGGGCAATACTTTATTTGATGCACCATGCATGGGTATGTACATATGCGCAATCCCTTGCTCCAAAAAACTCCTGACATAATTTGCCCATCCCCTAGCCTGCTAGATCATTCATGATCAGCAGCAGCAAAGAGAGATATGAGACTCGCCGCATCACAAGTCTCCTCATCCTTCACCAACATTTCTTGCTCCACCGACAACTCATCTTGTTCCACCATCATCAATCTAGCATGATACAATTTAAGACGCAATCCATTTACCCTTGACTTATGTAGAACACCATCCAGGTTAGCCAGCTGATATGTGCCATTTGGAAAACACTCTACTACCTTGAAAGGGCCTTCCCACTTAATTTGAAACTTCTTTTGGAAGGTGTTGTCCAGCTTACTGTTGTAGCGCAAAACCAAGTCATGTTGCTTGATACCCTTACTTTTGACCTTTTCATTTAGCTTTGTCAAAGCCTTATCCTGCCTCTGCCCATAATGCTCCAAAGCGCTCATCCTATCCAACTGGACCTCTTGTAACTGCAAGAGCCTCTCTTTGAATGCATCACTAGGCGGCCCAAGCAACTTCTCTAACATCTTGACCGCAGGCAACTCTACCTCCACAGGCAATAGTGCTTCCTTTCCATACACCAAATGAAATGGAGTAAACCCTGTACCTGTCTTCACCGAAGTACGGTAAGCCCATAATGCACTAGGCAATTCCAAATCCCAATTCTTTCCTTGGTGCTCTGTCACTTTCGAAAGAATCTGTACCAACTCACCATTGAATCTTTCATTCAAGCCATTACACTGCGGGTAATAAGGAGTGGTATGCTGGTGCCTAATCTTCATCTTTGCACATAAAAAATCTAGCAGTTTAGCTCTAAAGCCAGGCCCCTTATCTGAAAGTAACTCCAGTGGCACCCCAAACTTGCAACATATTTCATCATACACAAATTTTGCCACATCCTTTGCAGTGATCTGTTTTACTGCTATAGCCTCTGCCCATCTAGAGAGATAGTCCACTGCCGTCAAGATATAGCTTTTGCCCCTGCTTGTGATAGGTAACGGGCCTATTGCATCAATCCCCCACTTTTCAAACACATCAAACGCCATAATGGTTTTTCGTAGCTCTGGCTTCAACACTCTCTTCCCAAATGCTTGACACCTATTGCAAGACCTACACCAATGGTGAACATCCTTGTGCAAACTAGGCCATACATACCCCTCTTGCAAAATCTTATGCAAGGTGATCTTTAGAGCAAAATGGCCACCACATGCGCCTTCGTGATTCTCTTCCAACACTCTGTAAAGCTCCTCCCGCCAAGGTACACGTCTCAACACGAGATCAGCCCCTTTCATGTATAAGACATCACCAATCAATTTGTACCTGTATGCTCTACGCACAAAGCCATACTTCTTAGACTTCTGAATCTCCTTTGGAATGATTCCTGTTAGCAAAAACTCCTCTTCTTGAGCCAAACTTTCCCGGCCATGATAAAGAGGTAAAGTGGTCCTCAACACAAATAGCTCCCCAATCATGCCTTGAGCTGCTTCATGTGCCTCTCCATTTAGAGCACGTTCAATGTGTCTGATACTCCATGCTTCAAACTTTTTTAACAGGCCTTTAATTCTGAAGCACATTTCCTTCAATGAGGTGTTCTTGCTCTTCCACACACCCAACACTTGCTTCACCACTAACAAGGCATCACCTTTTATGCTCAACCTTCGAACCCCATGCTTCAAACAAATGTGTAATCCGGCTTCCAATGTAGCATATTCAGCCTCATTGTTACTATGAGCATCCAATTTGAACCCTCTCTTGCATACTAGCTTCCCCTCTGGATCATAAAGTGCTATACCCCCTGAAGCTGCATCATGGCTCTTTCTGTATGAACCATCAAAGAACAACACATGTGCATTGCTGATCTGTGGCACTTCTTCAACTACCTTTTTCACCACCTCTTCCTTAACAATAAGGGGATTCTCCTTGTAGGTCAACAAATCAGCTAGGGTAGCCCTTGTACTATCTTCCACTAGAAAAGAGAACTCAAACTCTTGCAGCTCAATTACCCATTTCTTCACCACATTTGACATGTTAATACCATTAATTAACTGTGGCAAAAAGGCATAACTCGTCAAGAAAACAAAAGGCCGTGGTAGCAAGTAATGACGAAATCGTCGACAAGCAAATATTACACTAGCCATCACTAGCTCTACTTCCGATAACTTTCTCTCCGCTACCAACTTCACTCGGCTTGCACAATACACTGGCCTCATATAATGGCTGCCCTTCCCCTTTTGCAATAGCATGGCTCCAATGGCATCATCCCCCACTGATGGATTTACATAAAAAACTTTCTCCCAATCAGGAGCCTGCATGGCTGACAACCCCCCTAACACCTCTTTCACCTCTTGAAACACTTCTTCACACTTGTCATCCCATTGCAATGGATCATGCTTTGCCACTTGCTGTAATGGATAAAGAAGCTGCGAAGACAATGGAATAAACCGTGCCATGTACTTCACTTTGTGTATAAAGGTTGCCAATTGCTTCGTACTCATAGGTGATGGAAGAAGAATAATAGACTTCACCTTATCTGGATCAGCCTCAATGCCATTTTCTGACACCATATGGCCCAATAACTTCACCCTTGGCTGTGCTAGATGACATTTCTTTGGATTTAGTTGTCCTCCACATTCATCATATCGAGCCAATACCATCTGCAGCTTCTCATGGTGTTCAGCCCTACTGCTATAAACACAGAAGTCATCCATAAAAGCCTTAACACAACTACCAATGAATGGTTCCAGCACCCAATTTGCTCTTTCTTGATAGAAAGATGGTCCATTTGACAACCCAAACGGCAACACTGTGTAGCAATAGCAGCCCCATGGCGTAATAAATGTTGTTTTTGTGCGGTCTTTAAGAGCAATCTTCAATTGAAAATAGCCTGAAAAACCATCACACACACTGTACCTCTCATAACCTGCCACTGAATCCAAGATCTGATCGATGAATGGAAGAGGATATGGGTTCTTCTTAGTGGCTGCGTTTAAGGGTTTAAAATCTACACAAATTCTCCACTTCCCATCCTTCTTTGGACTGACTACTACTGGACTCACCCATTCTGTGGTCTCCACTGGAACTATGAACCCTGCCTTCAATAACTTGTCCACCTCTACCCGCAAGGCTTCCATTTGCTCTTGACCCATCCTTCTTAGCCTTTGCCGTACTGGCTTAGCACCTTCTTTCAGCTCTATATGCATCTCTTCACCCTTGAACCCTCTGATCTCTTCATATGAAGTAATGAACAAATCAGGAAAACTAGCCAGCATATGCAAAAATATATCCTTCTCCATAGCTGAGAGGTCTCCACTAATCATTTGCGTCATTAATTCCTGCTTCTTTGACAACTCAACCTTGGTTTGCATCAGCCCTTCAATCACTTCATAAGGCCCTTCACTTTCATCTTCAACTTCATTCGCAAATGCGACTAAACCACACTCCTGGATTTCTTTATCCATCAAAAGAAATGCAACATCAACATCCTCATCACTGCTGGTAGTGCTATCACTGTCCTCATCTGTCACCGTGGAAGAGTCTTCATCACTAGACTCATCCTCATCTTCATAAAGCTCCTCTAATCGTTTCCTTGTGTCCATATTATAAAGCTTCTTGGTACCTGTCTTTCCATAGAGGCTAATTGTACCATGTCGCCAATCTTGAACAGCTCCCACTGCACGTAACCATGGTCTGCCCAGTATAATAGGATATGCTCCCAACCCTGCTGTCATCACATGAAAATCCACCACTGCCTTTGCATCATATGCCTCCACTTCTAAGCTCTTTACAACACCCAAGCATTTTACTTTTTGATGGTTTGCCAATCTGATCCGAAAACCTGACACCCCAGCCACTGTGAGACCCATCTTCTCAACGCATGAGTGTGTTATGACGCATATTTGGGCTCCGCCATCCACATAACCTTGTCCCAAATTTTTCCTTTTATGCCACACATCTACTATTGGACAAATGTCTGGTAGCTCGTCCATTGCCAACACCTTCACTGAACCTCTCTCTGGCTCTTTCTCCATTGGGTTAACCATCCTCTTCCACTGTCGCTTTAGCTTAGGCACCATCTCTATAAGCTGCCCAAAAGTAACATCTGCCTTCCTGCTCGTCAGATCCTCCTTCAAGTCATAGCTTAATTGCCCATTCCCTAGTGGAAAATCTGAAACATGAAACTTTCGACGAGCTCTCCTTTTCCTCTTGGCCTTGACATCCTCGCCTTCATGGCTCTTTCCTTTCTTCTTACTAGGACCTGGGGCACTTCTTCCTTCCTTATCCTCTGTGGTCCTCTTCCCAATAGGCATCACTAATGTATCCTCTAGCTTTGATGCCTTCTCCAAGGTGACTACACTTAGCACTTTTGTCTTTCCCTTTTCCTCCTGGGTCAGTCCACTGGTTCCTTCGTCTCCCTTAATTTCGATGCCATAATCATTTGATCTAGTTAGCACCTGTCTTGGCAATGGATACATGTCTCCCCCCATCCTTGGTGGCTTATCACATTGCGGGCTGATGTGACCCAACTCTCCACAATTATAACATGTGGGCGTCTGCCTCCAAAACCTACTATTACTTTGTCCAGCACCATTCCTAGGTCTTTCTTCACCTCCTGGCTGATTTGCAAACCGCCCTCGACCTCGATTATTTCCCACTTGACCTAGCATGTTTAGGCTGAGATTCTTCATCAGATCAACCACTTGCCTCATGTCTTGCCTTAGGCCATCATCTTGCACTGCTGTAGTGACCACTGCTGGCATAACCTGAGTAGTAACAGGAACCACTGGTTCATGATGAACCCCTGACATGCGCCCTTGTAAAGACTCTATAGGCTGAAATTCAGACCTCATTGGCAAAGACTCCACCCCTAACTGGCTCATTTTCCTCAGCTTCCACTCTTTGTTCCTTGCTACCTCTAGTGCATCTTCATATGTCCTAGGCTTCTTTAGCTCCACTCTCCAACGTATATTCTCCCAAAGACCAGCCAAGAACCTGTCCTTCTTCATCATGTCAGGCGGGGGTACCTGTGGTGCTAAAGCCTTGCACATTCGCTCCCATGCCAATGAAAACTTACGTATGTACGCATCTACTGGCTCACCTTCCTTTTGCACCAAAGCCTGTACTTCTTGCCACACTTTGTCAGGGTCTTCTATCTTCACAAACTCCACTTCCAATCCATGCCTTAGATTGTCCCAACTCAATCTTATAGGTGGATCAGCCATACGCAACTCCTCTTCAAATGCTTTGGACCAAGCTCGTGCATCACTCTTCAAACAAATTTGGAGAAGGCGTAACATTTGCGTAGGGTCATGAATCTGGTTGCTAATGCAGGCAACCTCCATCTTTTCCAAAAATTCTTCCACATCTTCATCACTTCTTCCATGAAACTCGGGATAAGAGAAAGCCATGGCTACCCAAATTATGATGCTTTGAGAACCCCTTCGAACACATGTGCAAGAACCCAAAACTTTTCACTTCCCAATCCCTAGAAACTTCAATGGAGCTCAACTTTAGATAAGGACAAACACATGCACATCAAATGAGTTTTCATAGTTGATCATCGGAATGACAACAGGCAAAGGACATTCCAGGATCTCTCTCAATCTTCTTGGCCCAAACATAAAGACTATGGCTGCTGGAAAAAGATCTTCCTGGACACATGAACATTAATCTGAATTCTTTGCGTTAAATGAAAAGGAGTGAACTGAGGGCCATTTTGATCATCCATTAAAGCCAACCATGAAGCTCCCAAGAAGGCACACCTGACTCAACCTCTGATTTTGCCAAAATTTCAGCAGCATAACAGCATAAATGGCTCAAAATACCAAAAAACCAGCCATCATAACTTGGGAAAATTTCGACAGAGTTTCCCCAGAAGTAGAGCAGTAGGAACCCAAAATATAGACTGTCTATGTATGCATAAACTGTCAACAATAGAACCCGAGCATCAAGTAGGACTCACTAGTACATAGCCTATGGCGAGGTCACGAAAAGGGTGCTCCAGCTACCTGTATCACCGAAAGGATCTCCACATTTGAGAATCCCCCAGCTCAATAAAAACCTCACGCTATCGACCCTCACACGAAAGCTAATGCAAATCGCGTATAGTCAAGTCTCAGAAATGACTATCTTCCAGACCAAGTCTCAGAAATGGCTGGGACTGCCAAATAAAACCATATATGGCTCCACAAAGGCGTACAATGGCAGTTTCCACAAGTAACGTACAATCCAACAGACAATGCGCTCAAATAGGCGCCAAGTGATGCATTCCCACAACAACTGCAAGTGACATCACTGTACTCCAGCTACCTGTACCTGTGTGAATCACCTGTACCTGTCCCTGTCCCTGTTCCTGTAACCTGTAACCTGTAACCTGTAATCTGCAACCTGCAACCTGCAACCTGTAATCCCGAAGCTCGAAGCTCGAAGCTCGAAGCAGAAGGTACTCGAAGAAGATCCTCCGTGGGGGCGCCAAAAGAATGTGAGCGGGATGAAAACACACACAACGCCTCTATAACGACCCAACACACACTCTTGGGAAGATACACACACACACTATGGGGCACCACTCGGCTTACACAACACACCTGGCCGAGACAGGGAACACACCTCTGGAGTGAGAGGAGAGAGACTATCCACTTGCCCACTCCACACAAACACACACACACACACACACACCCAAAAACTCAGCTCAAAAGAGGAGAATTTCTGATGTTTAGATACAAATGAGCTTGGGCCAACACCAATGGGGCAAATAGCTCACACACTATGGGTGAAAGAAGCCAGATACAATCACAAACTGGAGCAGAAACTTCGCTCATAGGAGGAACTTACACAGAAAAACAGCAGGAAAAGAGTGAGGAATTTGGCAAAATGGACAGCGCCATCGCGTCCGGAACGGCCCAAAACCCCAGTCTACAATGTCAAAGTGCTCAAATCCGACCTCGGATGAGCAGTTTACGGCCAAAACAGGCTCCAAAATGGGCAAAAACACACCTGCGGCTGTTCCTCCTCTCTTCTCCACGTTTTTTTCTGGTCTTCTCTCTGTTTTTTCAGTTCCCACACTTAGCTTTATTAGTTGGGCACCCTTGGCCTTTTAGATGACCTCAAACGGACCCCGAACAGGCCAAAAACTGACCTCGCAGTGCATAGTTGTCACCTTTTTGCATCATTCGCACACCTGGCACTCAGCTTTTTTCCAATAATGCATCTCGCCACCACGTGAAGTGGCCCCAAAAAAAGGTCCTCATGATGACCTTTCTGCATAATTCTCACAAGCAAACACCCACGTTGTGTCCGTCCTCATCTGCGTGCAAATATTGACCTCGTTCGCCCTCCTGACGCCACTAGATGCCATCTGACGCACCTGCTGACCTCACGTCGTCGGCCCGCGGATAGCTTCCTCGAGAAGTTTTACGCGCTACCAACTCCTCCTTATTGTAGAAAAAACACACTGGTACTGGTAATAGTGAAAATCGATGCACTATGTACATGCTGTCCTACCTGTACACATGTGGGCCCCACGTAACCACCTGACTCTGGAAAATGGGCAATACTTTATTTGATGCACCATGCATGGGTATGTACATATGCGCAATCCCTTGCTCCAAAAAACTCCTGACAGCGTCTCCCTCATAACAAGAGGGTGGTGAAGTTAAGACGGAAGGTCCTACGCGTGGATTCCATTTTCCTCTTGTTGTTGGGCACTAAGGAAGACCGCGCATTCATCCAACTAGTGTGTGCCCTAAGATTGGTAAATAGAGTGAAATTTGGCGTTTGGCGAGTGCATTTCACCATTGAGGAAGACTCTTCAGGAAACTTGCGGCCAGAGTTCATGCTTCATAGACTCACATTTGGTGAATTTTTCCCTCATTTGCGTCTTATTAATAGTCTTCCTTTCGCTTTCAACAAAGGAGATAGGGAGCTATTCAGAGCTTGTCTTAATAAAGAGAGCATATAGAAGATTGCAAATTTGTATAAATTCTCATCCTTCTCTACTTTCTATGACACTTTGTTCATAGAGACATTGTAAATCTCTTTATGCTTTTGAATGATTTAACCATAATCCTAAGGAGTTTTTGTCCAGGAATTTTGTAGCACAAGTGGAGTCTTTAAATCTTGCAAACTTGATCGGACTTGATGAGGATGTTCTTTATGAAATTGTGAGAAGGTTGCCTCACTCCGACTGTGTGGAACTCGAAGGAAAGGCGCTCCTAGTCAATTGCTACTTTCTCATGGCCTTCGACGAGCATGAAGATCTAGTTTTTATACAAACCGCTTGTGCATTGGGAATTGTAGAGCAAGTGCAATTTATCACTTGGGACGTGTTTGCTCTTTTGGATCCAGAAAATGAAGTTCTAGAGATTTCTGTTTATCGCCTTAGCTTTGAAGAATTTCAACCCTTCTTAGAGCTCATCAATAGTCTACCCTTTTGTTTTGATCAAACAAATCGAGACCTTATTGAAGCTTGGATAGCTGAAGAAGAAAACCTAGAGTGGTATTTTCTCACTTCTTCATTTGCAGGCGAGTGGTTCTAGATCTCTATTGTATCCCTTATTGTAACTCGTGTTGTAATCTTTCATAATAATGGAGAGCCAACGCCAAATGTCTGGATATCCTCTTTTCTTTGGAGAGCCTGGAGAGGATGCAGAATTATTTTTAGCAAATTTCAAGATGTCTTGCTGTATCAAGAGGATAGTAACCGATCAAGAACGTGTAGAAATGTTTGAGGTGGTCCTTAGGAAAGATGCTAGTACTTGGTTTGACTCTTTGCCTGAGGAAGTTAAGGGGAATTACACAGAAATTTTAAATCGTTTTAAGAGATACTTCTTTGATCCCCAAAACACTCAAAAACTATGGCAAGACATTGTTTCTCATAAGCAAAAAGACTTAGATGACTACTACTTGTACAAGCAAGAGTTTCTACGTCTTTGGGCTCTATGGATACGAAATGTTGCTAACCCTGGTGATGGTGCAGAATTTTTAAAGAAGGAGAGGTTCATAGCCGGACTCTTTCCTGACCTTAAGGTAAAAGTTGAGGCGGGTGCACCTGCTACTTTTGATGCAGCTGAAACTAGGGCTGCTGAGAAGTATAGGAAACTCAAGTGCTTAAGGGGAGAGGTTCCAATAGAAGGTCTTAGACCCAAAGGTAAGTCACAAGCATCAACATCGAGGGAGCTTCCTGAGGTAACGGCGGAAGTAATTGAGAAGTTAAACGAATCTTTAAGCAGCCTGTCAATTCACCTTGCACAAGCTGTAGGTCCAAAGGGACAAGCAAAGAAGTCTGAAGAGAGAGATCCACGACCTAGGAGAGTCTTGCAATGTTGGAATTGCGGAGAGTCTGGACATGGGATGTATAATTGTCCTTGGCCCCGTGGAGAGCCAGGGAGGCCTAACTTGAATTACCCAGTGATGAATGCAGGTGAAGGAACTGGTCAACAACCAAGGCTTCTACAAAGGCCAAATGGACCAAGACCACCTCCACAAGGGGTAGAAGGAGTTCCACCTTTGCCAGATCCAAATGTGCATGTGGTAGAGGTGACAAATTCAAATGAGGTTGACATGGAAGCCAATGGAATTAAGCGTGGCCGAGGAAAAGGTAAAGAGAAAGAAGGAGTCACATCACAGAGTGACCATGGACAAGGCAAGAAGGCAAAAGAGACCAAGGAAGCTAAGAGGACTCGACGTCGTATCAATCTCCACAACTTCCCTCTTGGACATGGTATGGCTCCGTACAACTTGTTGGAAGACATGAGAGGTAAGGGTCTTGATATTTCATGGCCTCAATTTCTTGCATTATGTCCACAAGTTAGGAGGGATTTAACAAGGGCAGTTAGCACTAGGAGAAAGGTAAAAGAGAGTGTGCCTGTTGTAAAAATTGCACAAGCTGAAATTAATGAGGACATTACACCGGTGCTAGACTGTTACATCAAAGGGAGATTGGTTAGGAAAGGTCTAGTGGATGGGGGTGCACAAATTTGCATCATGACAGAGGGACTCATGCAAAAACTAGGCATGCACATCCATGAGACACCTGAAATTAGGGTCAAGATGGCAAACAATAGCAAGGCTAGGTGCGTAGGCATTTGTAAAAATGTTTTTGTGGAGGCCTTTGGCATTAAGAAAGCAGTGGATTTCTATGTCATGTCTACCAAGGGAAATGGTTACCCATTTATCCTAGGAAGACCATGGCTAATGAAAATGCGAGCTTTGCAGGATTGGGAGAGTGGAAAGCTAATTTACAGGAATGACAATCACAAGAAGGTTGTCTTTGACATGAAGGAGCAACGCCAAGAGGAGCTCCATGAAGAATCATCTCAAAGTGAGACGGAAGAAGGTTGGACCGATAGCACTTCAGAAGAAGAAAGTAGCGGCAGCATTACTGAAGAGGAGTCTTCCATCGAAGTCATGGGGGTAAGGTTTAAGCCAAGCAACCAAGAGACCTCTTGTCAAGGCTTGGAGGAGGTAGGTCCTCAAGAGAACGAAGGTGATCAAGATGAAGGGATGTTGGAAGGTATGCTATCAACAACACTTACAAAGGATGAAAGAGAGGAGTTCAAATGTGTGCTAAGGAAGTTTCCTAGGCTTTTTGCGAAAGACTACACCGACGTGCGTGGAGTAGATGTTGTTCAACACAAGATTGAGTTGAAGCCAGAGGCCACACCAAAGGCTCAAAAGCTACGAAGGCTAGGAGTCATTAAAGAGCAGGCTCTACTCAAGGAGGTAAGAAAGCTTCTAGCAGCAGGGTTCATTTATCCAGTGGAGAATTCAGAGTGGGTCTCTCCTGTTGTTGTCACTCCTAAGAAGAACGGCAAGTGGAGGGTGTGTGTGGATTACCGTCCCCTCAATGAGGCAACAAAGAGAGATCACTTTCCCCTCCCATTCCAGGATGAGATACTAAATGAGGTAGCTGGTCATGAGAAGTACACTGTGTGCGATGGTTACTCAGGTTACTTTCAAATAGGGATTTCACTGGAGGATCAATTGAAAACAACCTTTATCACTCCTTGGGGTTGTTATGCTTTTAGAGTCATGCCATTTGGTCTGACAAATGCTCCTGCAACATTCCAACGTTTCATGAATATGGTGTTTCAAGCATTCTTTGGAAAGTCAATTAGGGTGTTCATTGATGATTTCTGTATTTATAGCTCAAAATCATCGCATCTACAAAGGGTAGAAGAAGGTTTAAAGAAGCTCTACGACATGGGAGGTCAACTCAACCCCGACAAGTGCCATATAGGTGAGGATGAAGTAATCTTGCTTGGTCATAAAGTTTCTTACAAAGGCATTGAAGTGGATCCTTCGAAGGCAAAGGCTCTTATTGAGCTACCATCACCCAAGAGTCTTAAGGAGGTCATCTCATTCATTCAAAAGGTGAAGTATATGTCACGCTTCATTCACTTAGCCTCGGAGTTACTTCACCCTTTGCAAAAGTTGACACAACAAGTAGAATTTGCATGGTCTGATGAGCTTGAAGAGTACTTTTGTAACATTAAAGTCATTTTGTCAGAGCTACCAACACTCATGCCTCCTTGTTGGGAGTACACATTCTTTGTTAGCTCTAGTGCTGGGAAAGAGACAATTGGTGTTGTGTTGCTACAACAAGATCCCCACAGTACAAGGATGCGACCCATCTACTTTGCTAGTAGGGTCATGAATGCTTTGGAGAGAGACTACACAGAAGCAGAACTCATGATGCTTTCTCTCATGTTTGCGGTGAGAAAGTTTAGATCCTACCTGCTACCAAAACCTTTTGTAATCCTCACTGCAGAAAATTTGTTCTTGGGTGTCATCTCAAATGAATCTTAGTACTAGGATCTCAAAGTGGATTATGGAGCTGCAAGAGTTTCAATACTCTTTCAAGGTAGAAGATAGTGTGCGTGCACAATTGGCAGGGATTCTCACTTATAGGGTGCACGAAAAGGAGATTAAGGTGCCTGAAGTAAAGACCCTACCATTGCCACCACCAAAAAGTATTCCTAATGCTTTTACTTTGTTCTTTGATGGAGCTTTTCGTCGAGCCACAGGAAAAGCAGGGGGAGGGCTAGTGTTGCTCAACCCAAGTGGAGAGGTGGTCATGAAAGAGAAGTTCAATCTACCAAGTTCAGCTAGCAACAATGAAGCAGAATATTACACTCTACTTCAAGGTTTGAAGATTTGCATTGGCCAAGGGATACAACGCCTCATGGTAAAGGGAGATGCACTTCTCATTGTTAAACAGATTTTAGGCATTTGGGCATGCAAGAATGAGAGCTTACGGACAAAAGTTCATGCCATTCGTAGATTGTTTAATTAATTTGAAGAAGTGCAACTATATCATATTCCTAGGAAACAGAATGAAGATGCTGATTTACTTGCACAACAAGCCGTTGCATGTGTAAAGAAAGAAGTGCAGGTCATCATGGTGGCGCCTGCTGTGAAGCAACCGAGGTACCAGGGATTGGAGTCATTGGCTCCCATCATTGGCTACATTTTGGAGGGTGAGTTTCCACCAGACTTCACAAAAGCTCAGAAGAGGAGACTCATGAAGAAGGCAAGCGTATATCTCTTCCTAGAAGGCTCCCTCTATCAAAGAGGGAAGGATCAAGTGTGCAGACGAGTACCAACTATCAAGGAAATTCCAGCCATTCTAAAAGGTTTGCATGAAGAGGCATGTGGTGGTCATTTTGCCCAAGAATTAACTGTGAAGAAGATTTTGCTTTCGGGGTATGTTTGGCCAAGTTTGCATGTGGATGTTCAACATTGGTGTAAAAGCTGTCACACTTGTCAGATAAATGGAAATAGAAGGTTGGTGCATGGCCCGAGGCAAATAGTTCTTGCAAATGGACCCTTTGAAAAGTGGGGCATTGATGCTATGGGTCCTCTGCCTAGGACAAAAAATGGTAAACTCTACATTCTAGTGGCTGTAGACTATATGACTAGGTGGGTGGAAGCACAAAGTGTGGCAAAGGTAAATGAGAAGACAGTGAGCAAATTCGTCTACACTCACATTTGTTGTAGATTTGGCACGCCTTTGGAGATTGTTTCTGATAATGGTCCAGGGTTTAGAAAAGGATTGCTCACAGAAGTTTGTGAAGAGCTTCACATTCTACATCGTCATAGCACACCGTACTACCCACAGTCAAATGGTTTGGTGGAGAAGGCTAATGGTGTCATTGCAGGAATCATTAGAAAGATGGTGCAAAACAAGACAAAATTATGGGATGACTTCTTGGATGGTGCCTTGTGGGCATATCGAACCACATATAGGGAAGCCACGGAGTTCACACCATTTCACTTGGTCTATGGTCAAGAGGCTTTGCAGCCTATCGAGCTCAACATTCCAACAATGCGACTTCATGGCAAAGGAGCACAAGATGATCAAGAGGTATGGATGGATCGACTTCTTACGTTAGTGGAGCTTGAGTGGAAAAGAGAAGCAGCATATGAGTGCTACAAGAGGAAAGCCACACAAGCGAAAGAAACGCACGACAAGAAACTGAAGGACAAAGGCATCAAGGAAGGAGAGCTTGTGCTAAGGTATGACAATCGACTTGACAATCGTTTTGATGCCAAGTTTGAAACAAGATGGCAAGGGCCATACATAGTCAAGAAGGCTTTCAATTCAAGTTACTATCAGCTTATGGACTTGAATGGTAAAGAGCACTCCAGGAAAGTAAACAGGTATCGCTTGAAGCCCTATTTGAGTCGCCTTCTACCAAAGGATCTACCAAAGATCTGTCCAAAGGCCGCTGTCTTATGTAAGTATTGTTACATGAAGCATGAGTGTAACTCCAGCCAAAATTCTGAGGGGCTAAACAATGAAGATCTCGTCAAGGACTCTGAAGCACTCTCTTTGGAAAAGATGCTCTATGATGGTACATGAATATACCATCATCCAGGGGGAGGGCTAATGATAGCCGTTTTTTTCGGCTCTTTGTAATTGCCACAGTGAGTTACCTCACCCTACAAAAATCACCCAAACACTGTGGCTATCCCTACCATTTCACTGTACATAGGCGTGCGTGAGTCACGGGACTTTTCCCATATCTTCTTAAAAACCCTCAGCTAGCTAGTCACTGGGCTAGGTGAGCCAAAAAAAATAAAAAAAATAAAAAAATAAAAGTATATTATGGCCTCTTTGTGTGTAAATATTTCATTGTATATATGGCCTAAATATAGGGATTTTTTATAATTATTTTGGTATTTTATTTAAATATTTCTACTTAGGTGTGTGTTTTATTAAACCTATGTACACCTTCTTTCATCCTCTTACACCATAATTTTATTTTTTTCCCAATATGTACATACTCTAACCTCATATTTTTCCTTTATACAAATCACTCCCACATTTTCACCCTCACCCTCGTGAAAACAAAAAATTGATTTCTACTCATTGGTTACTTTTATTATATTATTTACTTGCATACATTTTCCTCTTTCACCCAAAATAATTCAAGGAGGGACCATATCATATGATTCCAATAGCTTTCCATATCCATAACTCCTCCATATTTTTATTATTATTTTTACTCATTATTCTAACACCATGTGCTCATTGAGCTAAAGTCCATGAATAGTCCATACACTAGTCCCATCATGTATATATTTCTTATTTCACCAATAATCCTCCTCCATGCATGGGTCAAGGGCAACTTGAATGCTTTGTATTATAATATGACGAAGGAGGGGCTCACTCTTGGATGCATTGTACAAATTCAACAAAGGAGGGGACCACTAAAAGACTTTTGCAGGCATAAAAAACAGGCTTTTTGGTGAGAATTTTGGCACCTATCTCCACTCCGAATTTGGAGCGGTGGTCAAAAGAGAAAATGTAGCCCACGCTCTGAATAATCACCCCAAATGTTTTCATGATTTTTGGAGCTACCAGCTGTGAGCTATGATTTTTTTAGTGGACCCCAGTTTTCCCATGCTATGCAGCCACACTCTCTCTTCCACTTTATCATTTTCCTCTTTCACACACACTTCTCCACTCATCATCTCCATATCTCTCACCACTCCTCTTTGCACACTACTCACCTTCTTCTCAACCTTGAAGAATAAGAGAAACCATGGTGAACTCATACCTCCCACACACAATTCCATTCCAAAATTGACCACCTAGTCTCATTTTTCCTCCTCCAAATTACCCATATCTATCAAAAAACCACAAAATTCAGCCTCTTCTCTTAAAAGACAGCATCATGGTGGTTGATTACTCAGCTTCAATTACCTTGTCTCTCAAGGAAGGTCAAGAGTGGAGAAAAAATGTACCGTCAAAGCTAGTGGACCGTCAACAAGCGTCAAAATTGGCCCTACTCAAGACACTTGGAGCATCAACCTTGTAAGAAATCCACCTTTTCTTACCTCTTAAGAGTTTTTCTTCCTTATTTGTATCCTACATGGATACTCCCATTGTAAATATTCAATTCCATTTGTAAATTAATACTAACTCTCCTAACACTAACCCACTATGAAAAGTCCTATCACCTCCATTTCTCTCCTCTCTCTTTCCCCACCAACTTCTTGATAATCCCAAGCAAAAGAAATTAGATAAATTGCTGAAAATCTAACCCAACCATGGTTAGAGGAGTAACCCTAGCCTTCAAAATTGCTATAAAAGGAGGGTGTAGCTAGCATAAGAGGGGGGAAGCCATAAGCAAGAGCACTATGCTATAGCTTGAGAAGCCAAGCTCAACCTCTCTAGAAGGAGCTCTTGAGTGGAAGCTCATTGTCTTATGCATGTGCATGTGTTGTAATAGGGGATTAGCAAGGGAAATCTATGCCATTGTAAGAGAGAGAGTGATCATTCAATTGAGAGTAGGAAATCTATCATTTCTCCTACTAGTGTAAGCCCAACATTCGCTGAATCAAGGAGGGTGGATTTGGACTAATCTTGGATATTTTGTCTCCCTTCCAACGTGAAGTAATGGACAACAATGATGGGTAAGTGTCTTGGTTTTTTTTTTAAAGTTCTTGATAGCTTGTCTCCGGTGTTGTCATCAATCTAGCCATAAATCCCACATACTGTAAGAGGGCGACAGGGTGGAGAGGACTCCCCTGGCCTTAAGACAGTGATTGGGGTGGCTTTTCTAGTGATGTGTTGTGATGAAATTTACGCAAGCTATGTTGAACAAGTACTAATCTCACTTTGATTTGTCATGACAAGATTTGTAAGAAGGTATTAATGCAACAAGCACCCCCTCCCCCTTTCTCTCTCTTTCTTAAATATATAGTTGTGTTTGCTTGATCATCGCCGATACGTTTCAAAGCAGCCCGAGCACTATCTCTCTCTCTCTCTCTATCTCTCTCTCTCTCTCTCTCGTGTTTTAGTGTGTGAGAGTATTCCATTGGTGTTAGGGTTAGTGTAATTCCTTACTTGTTTGTGGGTTGCTCTAACGATTCTCCTCTTTTGCGTCCTAGTTCGCTCTTAAACTAGGTGGTGCCCCTTGTGTAGTTGGGATTTGGCGGTGGGTTTGTTGTTTTGGTTTGTGTTGTGTTGTGTCCCAGCCCCATTGAGCAGCACGGGAGCCTTGAAGGGTGTCTAGAGGCCACTCTTCTTGTTGCCCGCCCCGGACCGCCTCAATATGTATAGTGCCTATCAATATAGTCATTTGCCAAATTAGTATAAGCAAATGTGCCAACCGCAAGTTTTATTATGTAGAAGGTGTAAACTATGGTTAAGTTGTGAAACAACTTCAAGAGTCATCATCAGTAAATATCACTCAAAAAATATATATCTTACCTATTCTAAAGTGATCATGTGACTCTAGCGCATGCTGACACCACCTTACTTTGAATCTAGTTATGAAGAAAATACTTGGCCATTGGGTGGCAACGAGATCTTTGATGGAGTATCCTATGTTGTAACGGAAGCGTAAAAACTACTAGGGTGGAATTAAGTCCACCTTATTGGCATGGCTTTCATGAAATTTATAATAAATAGATTGAGAATCCCTTGGCTACAATGACTTATCTACATCTAAACTTTCAACTATATGCTTAAGTGCCTTGCACTATCAAGAACTCATGTGAGACATTTAAGTATAATTCAACCTTGTCTGTTGTACAACCTATATTCCAAGAATTTTGATTTTCCCCTAAGTCCTTTGTGCCCTATCTTGAGTAGGGCATAAACATGGGGTAGAAGACTCTCAAAATGGCCTTCAGAGCACTTTTCTTTGCATGCTATGATTGGTTTCAATGTAAAGATTTAAAACAGTCAAAATTTTTGTAGCCGGCTCGTACTATGGCTCCTTAAGTATCGTACCTTGAATCCAAATCATAGCCATGGATTCTGATACACCTAGAATGTGTCCTAGGTACCTTAACCCTAATCTTGGTTCCTACCAGTAACCATTTGATAACTGGACATAAACACTTGCAAAGACCTCAAGTTTGTATGCTGATTGCATATCACAAAGTTTGGAAGACATATTAAGAAAATTGAGCCTGGCTTTGGAGAATGACATCTTTATAATAAAAACCCACCTAGCTTTTGTGCTCAAAGCATTTTGAGTTGTCACATGGCATGCATGATAAAATTTCAAGGGAAAAGCCATGAGAGCCATATTGTAAGCAGAGTTTCCTTGCTTATAGTGCCTTTTAATACTCTATTGGTTCCTGCAACGCTTAGAATTTTCAATAGGGAAAATTTTGACTCTTAAATGCGCCCTATAAGGAGGTTTGACTTTGCCTCTCTTGTCCAAAATGGCAACGTGGTGAAGTACATAAACAAATTCTCAAAACCCTATCAACCAACATATCATTGGAAAGATCTTAGAAAGTGGGTCCTCAATCCCCAAACTCCAACAAATTTGGATTTGATTTGTAGAAGTTATGGCCTCCCCATTGAAGCTGAAATGTGGGGAGAGATTCCATTTATAAGAAGAAATTGTCACATCAAAAAATGGAATCTTCTAGAATATAAGGAATCTGATGGCATGCTATATATCAATGGATAGATCTCAATGAGTACATTCTAAATCCAAAAGGTCTGCCAAGTTTTGATTTCATGTGTAAAATTTTTACCCTGTGCCCATTTTGGCCAAGAGAGAGAAACTCAAAGTCCATATAGGGCCCCTTTGAGAGTCCAAATTTTCCCTAATGAAAGAAAATACAAAGTTGCAATGTACCTTGTACCTAAGGTAATAAAAAAATTCTAGTTTGTTTATTGTTGTTGTGGAGCCTTGCTTGGCTATCAATTTTAAAGTCTAATTGAGCCTTCTACCCCGGTAAAAATGAACACCTTAGAGTTGAAACTTAGCTATCAAGCTTTGTCTAATGTCAAAAATTTGCTTGGACTTTTTTTTTTTTGAGCTTGTATTGTGGATAATTCTACAAAATCAATAAGTTTAGATTTCATAACTTTACATTTCTCTTGCTTATCGACTTTAAAAAATTCTCTCTGAGTATTGCAGGTGCTTGCATTACCCCAAGAGTTTCCTTGCCATGTAAGTTCTTGCATTACTATAGGAGCATCCTTGCTAAGATTCTATGATTACCATGACTTGAATCACTACACTTGGAATCTAGATTTGTATCATCACCTGACATGGTTTGCAGGCAGAGAATTATACACACAAGCTATGAAAGTTTATGGTTTTGCATTCCCTGTGCATCAAGAATCAAATTGTATGTTAGCGAAGGTGAGATGCGTTTTTGAGGTTGTTCATTTTAAGCACCATTGATTTCTTTGGGTTGCGGGTAGACAATTATACACACAAGATACACCTTCCTTGATTTTCCCATGTAAGATGCCTTACAAGTAACAAACTTGTAACGAGTGTAAAATCATATTTTTACTTGTTTGCTTTGCTGAAGTCTATGTTCTTCAACCATTGCGAAGAAGGAAGATTGATGGTAGTGACCCATCAACCATGGTTGTATACCTTTTGGTATGATTGTGAAATTGCTAGAGTGGACTGCCATGACATGGCCCTAGGGATTTATTTGGTAGCCAAGGTGCATTCATCACATGCAGAGAAACCATGGCCGCGGGCCAAGGGCCCTTGTTAGGGAGGTGCCCAAATTAGAGTGCCCACAATATTTTTAAAAAAAAATATATATATATAATAACAAAAAACCTATAGATATGGCAGCTTTTATAGTGACTTACACGAGAGAGAGAGAGAGAGAGAGAGAGAGAGAGAGAGAGAGAGAGAGAGAGAGAGAGAGAGAGAGAGAGAGAGAGAGAGAGAGAGAGAGAGAGAGAGAGAGAGATTTATTTCCTTCTATGGCCTTATTTCAAAGCTACTGCAGAGACGTCTTTTGCTCCCCACATCTACCCAACTTTGTCAAGGCCATTTGCTTGCCATTTTGTTCACGCCCAAGGTTGAGCCTCTGTGTGCGTAAGCCTTTTTTCCCTCCACCTTCTCCTCCCCTTGACTGTATTGTCCTCGACCTCTTTGTATCCAAGGGGCCATTCCCACAATATGGCATCACAGCTAAAACCCCACCATGCAAGCTTCAGGTTGAGAGAGAGAGAGTGAAGGGTGCATACTTATGCATCATGCAAACCCTCCATGACCTTCTTTTCCTCCACAAGACCTCTACTGCACTTTGGTAACAATGAATACCATGGGTTGTTCAGCATACCATTGACTACCCAACCACATTCTCTTATAAATCCCCCAATGCATGCATGCCTAACATATGGCTTGGCCATGCCCTATGGCCTTGTACCCACATGACCACAGATCCAGATCTTGTTCGAGATAGTTATAGGACCCTTGCCCTGACAAAAAACCTCCTACTATGGAAAAAAGTTCCCTGATATTCTTGTTCACACATATCGCTACCACATATATGGTAACAAATCACCTTGTGTGGGAAAGATCATTGCAGATAGAGGTGAACTGGATGCCAAGTAAGCAAGGAGTTCTTTTCCATATTAGGAATCAAGCTTTCTCTTACTACAACTTACAACCCTGAAGCCAACGGAAAAAGTGAAAGAGGGCATCCTCCTATCATTAAAGATTTGGCCAAGGCTTGCAAAGAGAGAGTTGGTGAGTGGCCAAAACTATTGCCATATTCTTTATGGGCTGATTGTACAACATATAGCTTAGTAACTAGCTATATGCTTGTGGAGCTGATGTATGGTCAAAAGCCAGTGATGCCAATTGAAGATATAATTCCCACATGGAATGTACTACCTTAGCAAGAGGGGCTTAGAAGGGAAGATCTCCTTGCATTGCGCATAAGGAAACTAGAGAGAAGACTTGGAGACATTTGAGGGTGCAAAAGAATGACTAAAAAATGCAAAGTTGAAAAACAAGGACTACTTCAATAAGCGACATCGGCTCAAGAGAAAAGCAATTGATAAAGGTGACTGGATTTTAGTGTATGATAGTAGCCTTGATAACCAACACACAATCATGCATAAGTTTTGAAAAGATGGTTTGGACCGTATGTTGTGAAGCATGTGCATGAAAATGCTACTTACAGTTTGTCTAAACTAAATGGTATAGTAAAGGTACCCATTGTAGGAAAAAGGATTTTAGTGTATGATAGTAGCCTTGATAACCAACACACAATCATGCATAAGTTTTGAAAAGATGGTTTGGACCGTATGTTGTGAAGCATGTGCATGAAAATGCTACTTACAATTTGTCTAAACTAAATGGTATAGAAGTAAAGGTACCCATTGTAGGAAAAAGGATCAAAGTGTTTAAGAGAAGACGAGACAATGATCCAGAAGATGTTGAGGAGGAGGAAGAGCAAAACACAAGTGAAGATCAAAATGAAGATGAAATCATGGAAGATTGACAAAGGAATTGAAACTGCAAAAAATCATATGTAGCACATACCAGAGGTTGTGCAAGTTTAGAGGGGGTGAATGTCGTGCCGTGACACGTACATAGTGGGAACGAATGCTACAAGATCTATCTTGCAACTCTAAATACATAAGTATATTTCCTATAATATACATATATAATAAGCTTTCTATCTCATCGTATTATTTATCTCAAAGGTAACATATTCTTACTTTACC
This sequence comes from Adiantum capillus-veneris, assembly GCF_014529385.1. Classification (NCBI taxonomy): domain Eukaryota; kingdom Viridiplantae; phylum Streptophyta; class Polypodiopsida; order Polypodiales; family Pteridaceae; genus Adiantum; species Adiantum capillus-veneris. Next base: position 1,803,602 of record NC_140940.1, on the reverse strand, counting down.
GTCAGAAAGTACTATGGGAAAAGCGTCAATAGCTCTGTCTCTTTAACTTGGGACAAAAATCATCGATTCTTTCTTTTTACTATCTCATTATCATCTCATACCCTAGCTAGATCCTATATCTACGGTTACTTCCAATATATACATATTCTATGTATTTTTCATATATTTCTTTTTAATAGCTACTAGAAGGGAATTAAATCCTACTGGGACACTAGCTTGCATGATTTTCAAAGATGCACTCATTTTAATGCATTATTAAAAGGATGCTTACAAACCTTTGTCAAGGAGAAATGCCATGCTTTCATATTGCATGAGGTGTCCATTGGAATCAAGTGGAAGTCTAAGCTAAGGGGACCACAAGAAGACTTTTCCTGCCAGAAAGATACCCTATTTTGGTGATTTTTTTCGCTAGGTTTCAATCTAAATTGGAAAAAGTATATAGAATAGGAGTCGTAGCTCATGAGCTGAAGTTTTTGTCCCTATTTTTATTCATCTACTTGGAGCCATGGTTGAGGAGATATGATCAAAATGGTGGACTCCAATTTGCCCACATCATGCATGGACAACTCATTTCAAACTTTGCCAGTTCCTGTTCACACTGGCTCTTCTTGAGCTTTAGCAAAGACCTTCAAAGTTTTTCAAAACCTCTCGACTTCACACATTCTCTAAAGTCTCAATCGTTTCGAAAGCATTGCACAAGCTTATTTTACATCTATACAAAAGCATTGCATACTTCTCGTTTCATTATGCATTTTATTTTCTCTTGCACTCTAGGCATGATAACAAAGCCTTGCCTTTCATTATGTCTACCAAAACTATCTACAAGAGATGTGAGAGGATTAGACACTACCCCAGTTATATCTGGAGGTAAGACCTTCCTCAAAAGAATCCCTCGTGCTGACATCATTCGTACACTGTTATGTATGCTAAAGATATTTATCAAGAAGAGAACCTAAGGTGAAGCTATCCTCGAAAAAATATGCATAGACTGCAGCAGTGGCAGCAGCAAAACATATCAAATGATGAAGACCACTAGGAGCAAGGTGAGGTGCTACTAAGAGTAGACACTGATGGTTATAGATATGGTTATCTTTTGCCTTTCATGTTTAAGGGGAGGAATGCTTAAGTCTGTGTGACACCATGTATGTTTGAGACCATTATTTAGTTTGTGTGACTACCCCAGTCTGTGTGACTGCTTGCCTGTGTGCCATTAAGCCTGTGTGACATTGAGTCTCGACCGAGCTTGCTTCAGTATAGTCCATGCCTAAGGGGAGGATTGTTGAGATAGTCATGTCCTTCTTCATTGACTATGGGAAACACCTCTACATGTGCATACATTTTGCTATTGACATTTAGCCTATGAGTTGTAAGCTTCTAAGAAGGGCTGCATGGAGAGTTATTAGCCGGATAGCCACTCCAGCTTTATGCATAAATAAAGCCCAAGCCTATGTTGTACATACACTATGCAAAAGTATTGCTAGCCACTTTTTGTGTATTGAGTGCACCTTTTCAAAAAGTGTGTGTTCTTCTCTCTCTACTATATGAAGCTATGGCTACTCTATCCTTTAAGCCACCTTGAGCTTATTGCCCTCCAAACCTAACAGGTTCTATTGCAAACTAGGAGGAAGAAGAGAAGGCAACACAATGATTTCATGGAGGCTTTCAAGGGACAAGTTAAAGAGTTTAAAGTGTGTGCACAAAGCAAGCGGGTGAAAGAGGTCCACATACAACATGCTTTCCAGCATGCAGACTTAAGGTTGCAAACATCTTCTCCAAGTTTTCCACAACATCGACCCAACTATAAGTTATTTTGAGCATCTCACTTAGCGCATGATTATATTCGAAGGTTAAGTGGTGGATATCATCTTTGGTATGTTTCAAATATTTATCCATCGAATAGGACAAATTGGCAACCAATTGAGAGCATAGTTGGGATTTTTGATGCTTTCCATGCATTTATTGGTGAGAAAATGTACCGAGGAAGACAAGACAAGGAACTTACAGATAATGGAATATTCTTTTATGATATGTCATATTTGGAACTGAGAACTTCCTTTGGTTGGGGTCGTGTAGCTCCTTTGTCACTTCCATCCTTTGACAGCAAGGATTGGTCTTTGCCAGATTTGAAAAAAAACTAGCGAAATCTTTAGGAATAAGGTGTTTAAGGATATACAAAAGTCCCTCAAGTATTCAATTGCCACAAAAATAGTTCGGCTCACACTATTTATGCCTCTTGAAGTGTTTGTAGATTTTTTCTTCGATGAGAAAATAAGAACTACCGCAACAATGTTCATTTGCAAGTCTGAGAGCTGTTTGGACTTTTTAGATGATAATTGGGATAGGAAACAATCACAGGAAAAAATCTGTATTTTGCAAAAGAAGTCTATAATTTGCAAGTTCATTATAAGCTCTCAAAATTTCATAGTGTCGTTTTACTATTTTAGATATCATCTTCTTAGTGGTGAGCAGCTTATTCCACTCGACGAAGATATAGAGTCTAGCCTCGAGAACAAACCTTTATCAATGGAGTTCTACTTTTGAGACAGCCTACTTACTGTGATGGAGACAATGTTAAGCACAACTCTTGCATAGCTCAAGCTAGATCTTACATGTGAAGAATTTCCACTTTTTCCGAAATTGTATGCATTCACTCTCAACAACAAAAAGGTGCTTACTAAATGGATGTATTTTGATTGTCTTTAATACATTAAGACATAGAATCTAAATTTTTCTTCTTTTCAGATTCCAAGATGCAAGGAGAAAACAACATTGTGCAAGGAGTCACTCTCAAATACACTTCACTTAATTGCTTCCACCGGAAGCTAGGTCACATACCTTGTGCATGCAATGAGCTTTGATGCCATGCAAACCATGATGTACTCTTCAAAATGACTAATACAAAGACATTTTGTGCCGCTCAAACAATGTTTTAAAAATGTACACTTTTCATTGTCTCAAAACTTTACAAAAGTGTTGTTTCTGTGAAGATGTATACAAGTTATTGATCCCTTTCCCTGCTACTGCTCCCTTGTCCTTTCCCCCGGTTTGTGCCACTGGACCCCTGTCCTCTTCCCCGGTTGATGCCACTGTACCCCTACCCTCTCCCCCGGTTGATACCACCGCTCCCCTGCCCTCTCCCCCGGTTGCTGCCACCGCTCCCCTGCCCTCTCCCCCAATTGCTGCCACCACTCCCCTGCCCTCTTCCTTGGTTGCTCCTACTTCTGCCTCTGGTGACACTGGTCTCAGGCATCCTTTCACGTCGTTCGAAATCATGGGCCTCTTCCATGGCTTCCCATGCATCTTGCACCTGTGAAGCTTCCCTCTGTTCTTGCTCTTGCCGCTAACGTGTAGCCCATTACTCTGCTTCTGTGGCGTTCGCATAATATTGATTTATTGCTTCTTGCATATTTTGAACCCCTTCTCGAGTCTGATTGTAGCGCTGCGTAATTTTGTTAATGCGAGCCTGTTCGAAATCCTCAGCTATTGCCCCTTCCTCTCTTGTACGTCTGTTTACCGAGATTATAATATGCTAGATGGCCATTACAGAAAAATGTCGCACATCGTTGGGGGTGTAGTTATGTAATTAAAGTCCCTGTAGAAGCGTGATAATAGGAAAGTAAGTAAAGATGTTGCTTCCTTTAATACAAACATTGTAGCAAACAAACAATGAAACAACATGATTACTTACGTTAAGTATATCCAAAATTTGACTATGGAGCAATAAGGCATTCAAACAAGTTTGCCAGCCACAGCTATAGTAATCAACCTGTGTGGGCACGGTTACCCATTCCTCCCGGATGGTATTCCCTAGATCATGTTCTAACAAAACATGCTCTACACAGCATACAAGTTTTTTCGCAGCACTACATACGTAACCACTTGAGTCAGTAACACATTACAAAGAGACACTACTTCCAAATGTACCTAGATGTGCCTTACGTTTTTACACGACCGTGAAACAACCTGCTTTGCCGTTAGTTTGCATAGTAGACAATCTTATCTTCAATGTCAAATAACAATAAACTCCAATGGGAAGTCAAGGGTCCAAGGACCAAAAACCCTTAGAAGAAGCTCCAAGAAGATCCTATAGAAAGGCTAGAAAGGATGTATGAGGGGGACTGAAGCCCTGACAAGACGAGGCATTGGACAAATCTTAAAGCAAAGACAAAGAAGAATCAAGTGCTCAACAACCACAACAAGAAGAAGCTGAGATACCAACCGAAACACAACATGAAAGGGAGGTGATGTCTCCATGAGGACCCTCACCCATTCTCGAGTAGTTGAATCAGCCTCTTTCTAGCCCAATCTCTTCATCAACTGACAAATCATATGAAATCATGGAGATAGGTGGAGGTGGGTTAGAGATACATAAAGTTTTAAAATCCAGACAACCTCCCCGAAGACACAATACCTCAAGAAAATCTACTTCCAAGTGAGGACGTGAGTCAAAGTGAGGACGCGAGTCAAAGTGTTAAGGAATTTGAGGAAAAGTCTAAAAGTCTGGAACAAAAAGAAACTAAGCTAATGGAAAAGTCACCAATAGTGATGATAAAAGAGAAGAAATCCATTCAAGAGCGGCTATCAGAAACAACCAAACATGCGGTTGGACCTTCCAAAGAGCCTCAACCAGTATCAAAAGAACACGACTAATGAAGTTATCAGTCAAGTCAATAAATATGAAAAGCAGATGCAATTGATGTCTGAGAAAATGCAGACAACAACTCTTAGCCACAATGCTAGAGCTCGAGAACTTGAACATGTGATTGATGCGCTCCAAGACGAGCTTGCAGACAGAATAAATATCATTGAAAATATTAAAAGCTAAATCAAAGATCTCAAGAATGAAGCATAACAACATCAACATGTTAAGGAAGAGCAAGAAAAGGAGATAAAGGAATTAGGAGAACGTCTCACGAAGTTATCAGATGCCTATGAAAGCAAGGAGCAGCAGCTGACTGAAGTGACAAATGGATTTATGAACACTAGTCAGTCTACACAAAAGCTCGAGGTACAATTAAATTTAGCAAATGCTTCTTTGCAATACTAGAAGCAGAGAATCAATGACCCAGTAGAATTTCTAAAGCAAATAAGGAAAAACCCATCAATCGCTTCACTTAGGGGGCCTTTGCAAAACTTTAGAAACAAAAAACAAAGAATTGGAACTTGAGTTGAAGCTGGAAAAAAAACAAAGAAGGGGCCTCGCCCTAATGCACATGCATAGGGAAGAGCAATTTCTTAAAGAGATAGAATAATTGAAAAAGGAAAATTAGTTCCTAAGAGAAGGGAATGTGCTACAAACAGAGGTCTAACTACTACAAATAGAAGCTGGAAGGCCCTGCAAAATATACAAATAGCATATAATCAAAACTAAATTCAACAGATCCACATACCTGCACAATCGTGTACGCAAGGAATCCATAGAAAGTCTGGCACGATATAGAGATAGAGGGCAAGAGAGAGTAGAAGAGCACGTGTAAACGCGCCTACTAGAGCGGAGTGCCACACCAGCACAACAAGAGAGGAGAGAGGAGAGGAGAGAAGAAACACACGAGCACTGGGTGCAATCTCCCCCCATGCAAGAGTGAGAATTTCCCTCTTGCACGTATTTGTTTTATAGATTCTTCAATGCTCAAAATGAATACACATTGGCTGGCTAGCAGAAATGACCATAGGTTGTAATGAGCACTGGAGTAATAAATGTACATATCCCTTATCCATAACATACTCCGGGGTTGAGGTCCAGTGCAAGGTACAAGATGTTGGGTACATGCCTGCATAGCACAATAAGTAGCTAAAAACCAAAAGAGTAGCAGTGATTAGTAGGAAGCAATTTAAAAGTACAAAATTGTGTAACATGTGTATGGTTTAATGGGAGAGCATAAAATGAAGTAAATGTGCATAGGTGCGGATTGCAACATTGGTCAGAAATGTTGTTTCAAATAGACCACCATCTATCACCCTTTCACTTGCCATACAATTCATCATATCCTGTCAAATCAATCCATACCAAATGTGGTGGGCTAATTCCACATATAATGTAACTACAGAGAGACCTGCTTCACAAGGTGTAGGCACTCTAATACACATGTCAATAACAATAAGTATCCATAACATGGTGTGGAGCGCAGAGTCCTACCCTTGTCAGGCATAGGAGCTCTAACATGTGTAGAAAATTTTCCATTCCCATTCAGTCTACAATAAGATCGTTGCTACAACAATGTACAATGTTTCAACTAGTGTGCTTGGAGAAATTTGAAATCACTAGAATGAAAATAGTGTTGCTCATGTATGAATCTTGTTAATACAAAGTGAGAATGTTAATGAGAGTTGGTAAGGTTAGTCTCATCACACAAGTTCGCCATCTAATATTACATAGAAAGAGCTTACTAACCAACGGGTAATGGAATTCAAATTTTAAGTCACACTGCTATTCTTGTTACAAATTCTAATTGTCATGTATTGATTTACTTTAAATAGATGGCACATTGTTTTATTTCATGATCAATTATTAACACAAAATTAACCCATTTTGGATTTATTAACTATACTTTGATGTAAATCTCATAGTTGCAACTCTCTCCTACTAGCTTCCCACCAGGGATTTTCCAAAATTTTCACCCTCCAAAATTTACACATGTCATTAGAGGCCTCTTCGAGGAGATCCGTGCAGTGTATTTGGCCTGATCAAGTAACGCTTGGGTGCGCCCTAAGATAGAAAGTGGACAACAAAACAACAAGAGCATGCATATGGTTGATGCTCACAAAGTCAAGGTAGCCAAGGATGAGCTTTTCAGTGTGTCGTGCCTACAAAAGGATGTAGATGCAAAGGTGGAGCATGTCCAGATGATCGGAGATGGAGGGTTCAATGAAGGATTAGCCCTTATGTAGTAGGGCTTGATTTTTCATCCCCAGCAACTTTGAAGGATATAATACCCACAAAACAACGAAAACTCTCTCTCTCTCTCTCTCTCTCTCTCTCTCTCTCTATCTCTCTCTCTCTCTCTCTCCCCCTCTCCCCCCCCCCCCCCCCCCCCCCCCCCCCCCCCAAAAAAAAATACAACTACCTATAGAAGCGGACATCGGCGAAGCTCTTCAATGACCTATGAAATACTTTCTCGCATGACGCCCTTTGCCACGTATCCTCCGGCATACCATGATCATGATGATGATTTTAATCATGGATTTATGCTTTTAATTTTAGACTTTCAATGTAATTTCTTTTATTTTTTAATCCAAGCATTGATTTACAACCAGAAGGATTTGGTCTCACAGATAATTTTGGCCTTTTGATGACGGTTAATATAACATTTCATTACATTTCTATGTCTTTTCCCCCCCTCTTCCGGTTATCTTTTGGACCATGATTGATATCAATACCAAAACCAAGTTGCCGAGCCTACCTTTGTATTTGATTGTCTGCAACCTTGCAAGTCGATGACCTCTTGCCATCCACACACACTCACTCGTCAATTCGGATGATACATGCACACACACACACACATACTGTGAGTGTTCTATATGGTCTTTCATAGCTTGGAGTTGATGTTTGAATCATTGTCAAAATCGTGCAACAATACAACAAAGTTTTGCTAAGGCTTAAGTTATTAGGTTCTATCCGAGGAGACTCATGATTATTTTCTTCATGTTTATTATTATTGTAAAGCAATGGATATAGTGACTATGTTACAAAGACCTCAGCTAGCGGTTGATAGTCAAAATTCTTTTATGGATTTTGGTGTCAAGTGTGAGGAGCTCCCGTACTACGGTGCTCGAATTTAGGATCACATATGGTGTCAAGTCTTCTCTCTTTTTCTCTCTCTCCCTCTCTCTATCTATCGTTTCTTATGACATCTATATCGTTCATTTAAAAGGGCCATACTGACATAACCTGCACCACTTTTGTGAGTGACATCACACTTTACAATTTAGGGATTACTATGTATAGTGAAAGAAGGACGCATTTTGGTTGACGATCGAAACTTCCCTCACAAACTGACAAGTCAGCTAGTCAAGGACACATGTACACGTACCATAAAAATAATTACTTATTCTTTGAGATATTACCCACACAATATCTAAGGGCATATGTCACCTCTACATAGTGAGATATTTAAAAGCTTAAATTATAACTATAGCATTTGTGGCATGCTAAGTATGTGTCATTGGGATGCATTTTCAATAACCTTAAATATTTTGCGCATAGTAAAGATGTATAGGCCTAAGTATTCTAACAATGATGACTATATGAGATCTCTAACTAGATACACTTCTTGCTACCAAAACTTAAAGTGACTGCTATCCCGATCACAAGAGTGCAGATCCAATTATGTAAGCAACTATATACTATAACTGAGATAATTACTATATCATCACTATTTGTATTTTACGCCATTAATTATGTTATGTAAGATTATACCCATTAGCACTGATGTAATGGAATTCGATTTTCAAATGATTGCTTTATTTTATCTTTAATGCTCCATCATGTGCTATAATGGTAGTAAAAGTTTTGCTACATATTACTTGATATAGTTTCATTTATTTGCTTCTGTATGACATCCATGCTATTTTTTCAGATACTCCTCTGTAGCTGATTAAGGTAAACCATGCTGAATATAAGATCATATAGTTAGAATGAATTTTAATTTTCTTTTTACTTTTTAGATTTTATTTTAAAAATAATCTAAACAAAACCCCCTTGATTAGTATCTTAATTGGACCTACTTTGACCTTTGTATTGTTATCACACAACACTAATCTCTATTACTCCCATCCCTACTGTAAACAACTCTCATTACAAAGTTTTAAAATGCTAATACAATTAGTGTGTGCTTCAATTAGTTTTACAAGATAAGAAGTCATTTTTACTGCTTTGTCTTTGAGAATTACTATTGCAGATAAAGCTACGTGCAATATTTTCACATTAGAGAACCTCAAGGTATAAATTTTTACACAAACCCTTGGTCACATTACCCAGCATAACTGGTTGAGACATGGTGCATTGTCAAGAAAGGATCTTATGGGTTGAACTAAATTGGAATGGAAAACTTTCTACACATGTTAGAGCTCCTATGCTTGAATAGGGCAGGACTCTTCGCTCCACATCTTGTTACAGAAACTTATGGTTATTGACACGTGTATTAGAGTGCCTACACCTCGTGAGGTAGGACTCTCCGCTTTGCAATAATGTTATGGAAAGTTATGGATGTCGATACATGTGTACTAGAATGCCTACGCTTGGAATGGCAGGACTCTCTGTGGTTACATTATATGTGGAACTGACCCACCACATTTGGTATATGGATTGATATGAACGGATATGATGAATTGGTAGGCAAGGTGGAAGGGTGACAGATGGTGGTCTATTTGGAAGAACATCCCTGACCAATGTTGCAATCCGCACCTATGCACATTTACTTCATTTTATGCACTCTCATCACACCATAGACACATTACACAATTTTGCACTTTTAGATTTCTTTCTACTAATCATTGTGCTCATTGTGCTATTCATTGTGCTATGCGGGCATGTACCCAGCATCTTGTACCTCGCATTGGACCTCACCACTTATGTACCTTGCAACTGAGGGCAGTTTCTTTTTCAACCCCGGAGTATGTTATGGATAGGGGATATGTACATTTACTACTCAAGTGCTCATTATGAGCTATGGTCATTTGTGTCGGCCGGCCAATGTGTATTGAGCATTGAAGAATTCATAAATAAAATACGTGCAAGAGGTAAATGCTCACTCTTGCATGGGGGGAGATTGCACCTAGTGTCTGTGTCATTCTTCTCCTCCCTCACTTCTCCTCTCGTGGTGTCGGAGTAGCACTCCGCTCTAGGAGGTGCATCTGCACGTGTTTTCTTACTCTATATCGCTCTTTGCCTCTCTCCTCTTGCGTATAGCTCGGATTATGTGCAATAACGATTACTAGGTATGAAAGTTTGTCGTTCATGAGCTATGTTGTGCTATTTTTGGTATTTTGCAGGGATCTCCACGCCTCCGTTTGTATCAGAATGTGAAAACTCTAGAGGAGGCAGGTTCATCTGAACATCCGACTCTAGAGATACCATCAATCTCCTTTGTTGACATAGAAAAACAACCAATTGAAGAGCAGGCAGAAAGTTTTCAATTGTAGGTACCAATCACTGACCAAGAACAAGTGTTAATGGTCACGCTCTCTAAAGCTGAACAAGATGCACTTAAAGAGAAAATTGTTCAAGAAGTGGATGCTCAATGGAAAGTGGCTATGGGTTGGGAGTTGAGAGTACTTCACTATGTCAATGTAACTCAACTCACTCCCAATCAAATCAATTCTCGGTGGCATCAACACTCGCTTCCATATGCTTTGATAAAGTGGCGTTGTTGCAAATAAAAGAAAGACTTTACAAGGATATGCAAGAACTAGGGCTAGGTGCTCTCCACCCCACAAGGAAGAAGATTTGGCTAAACAAAAATTCGAGGTACCTCATATTGTTTACAAGGGCACCGAAATCAATTCAAAAGGACCCAACATTCTCCCCTGTCCCCAAGGGTAAGGACATGGCAAGAACATGAAGCACTCAAAGAAAAGGCCGACTTGGCTTAACTACCTAAAACTGCCCAGCACTAGAGCAAGGACAGGCACTAAAAATACATGTTGAAAACCCTAATGGGAGCCATGAACTTCTTCAAGAGCCTCCTTGACCTCTCGTATGCAACGCTTTTTGAAACTTGCAAAATGTTGCTCACATGTATCCAAGTTTTCCATGAGCCTGAACAAGCAGGAGCCTCGTGGATGTCCTTTTTAGAAGGTAATCAGGGCGTATGCTATGATTTAAGTGGGCAACCTTCAGGATAAGTCCTTTACGGCTTCTATGACAGATGCATGTTCTTGCCATCGAGCAATATGTTGACATTTGAAGAAGCCTTTTACACCGGGTTCTTCACATGGCGTACAATTTTTTTTGGACAGGCAACAATTTAACTACAAGGTTCGTCGACCATAGAGTTGAAGTATAGAGTTAATACTCAATTTTTACAAGTCCCTGACAAACAACGGTCAATCGATATCAAAAATCTCTTCAAGCACTTAAAGACCGCCTCGACAGCTGTCAACCCAAAGACTACTTCATTCCATAAAACTACGTCAAGCGATGACACAATCGAGGAGGGGGGGAATGTTAGCAACAAGCTAACCCATGTTTGTAACTCCTATTTGATAATTGAATATTGTAATCTATGAGCCGGAGCTATAAGCTTCCTGATTTTATCAATTAATTCTTGATTAGAGCTCCCAGATGATTAGTTTTTTACCTAAGAAACCTTGGCTAAGGTATAAAAGAAAACTTTGTAAAGTTTTTATCAAGTTTTTGGATAATGAAATACATAGAGTGAGTTTACGACACTCTCCTCTCTCCTTCTCCTGCTTCTATCTCCCTTGTCGGTTGTCACCTTGTAGTGCCGTCTGTTGTGTTGCAACCACAAGTAAGAGCTCTACGCATTGACGTAAGCATATCACGATAAATCATAGCATTTGACGTCGTCGACCCGTGGCCTAAATTTCATTATAAGTAGGAATTTAAGCTAGGAAATCACAAAGTAAGTATAGGTGGGTATCAGGGCATCATTGCTAAGCATTGAGATGCACTCGGGGTCAGAAACTATTAGGTCAAAATCTCACTATTGTTAATAATCACATTTTTTGTCACTCATTGAAAGTAAGATTTGAGACCATAAGCATGTGTGTTTAGGTCTTATATACTTGTCCTAGAAGTTTTATAGCATTCAGATGTCGTTTGATGCTGTAACTATCATGGTTTGCTTGCGGATTAACGACTAGATTTTGATGATTTAGGTCATTTGTGTGTAGCTTGAGTTAGATGTGAGTTGTTTGTTGTTTTCCAAGATATTGACACCCTCCTGTGGCCTCCATACACTAGTCGAGTCAGCTTCATTGCATGGATTGACAATTATGTTCGTGGTTCTCGCTATGTCTGCAATAAGATAAACGTGAGGCATGAGAGAACTCCAAAAACTATTTGAAGGAGTTATTCCATATATGCCATGAAGTCTAGGGTGTGGAAGGAAGTGCAATCAAAGAAGCCCCACTCTTTCTCTCTTGCACCCACACACACAAAGAAAGAACACAAAAGAGCATATCAAAACAACCCAAAGATGAAAACATCAAGGCTATGGTCGTATCGCATCATGGGTAATATGAAAGGGTTAATAGATGAATTAATGGAGTTCAATATTTTCCAACCAAATAGGCTATGAATTGTTCTTTGGAATTGTGATTTTGTGCTTACCATAATATATATGTTTTGTCTAGTGATTGAGATAAATTGTGTGTACAAGTCCTCTTGGTTCATAGCAAGATAACTACACTTATGTCAAAAGAAAAGTTATAGTCTATAAGGGGTAGTATGATTGGATTTGGTGAAAGAAGTATTTGATTGAGCCTTTCTGGGCCAAAGATAAACACTATATGTTGTTGAAAGTGTATTTTACGGCTAATCCATAATTATAATAGATTGCACAGATTGGAAGCGATAGAAATTCACATCATGTGGATTTTGACACCCTTCAACAGGACCCCCCTGAGGAGGCTCCCTCCACCTTAGCTCCATTGCCTCCCCCTCTTGGACCCTTAGACGCCTTCATTCCTCCTCCCCCTCCTTCCCCTTTGCCCTCATCTCTTGCTCCTCCTCTATGCCCGGTGGGACCCTCAACCTCATCTACTGACCCATCCCACACTCCTCCTTGGACGCAGGAGACTAGACAAACATTTGCAGTGAGACGATCTCTTGCTAGTGATTTTTATACGAGCCGCATGGATTGGGAGGGATAACTGCATCTGAGGCCACCACTTCTGGTTCAAACTTCTCCTTTTGCAACATTCCCTTGTCGTTTGACCAGCTTTGACATTCACAAACAATGGGACTTCCTCGACTACAACTTTACGCGATTCCTAGGTGATTCTTCTCTTAAGGAGGCTTGCTTTTGAGTCCACGTCCTATTTCTAGCATCTCAAGGCACTAAGGCTCTCGATACAAACACCAAGGAATTAACATTTACGTGATCGCATGAAATGTTTTGTGATCACATTCACATAATCACAATTAACGTGATCACAAAAGAACCGATAAGTGGTGATGTGGTAACCCACCAAAACCTCATCGGGGTATGTCTTTTTCTCGACGAGGCCATCCGAAAACTATAAGAACGCTAAACCGAGGCCACCAAGGAATGAAAAGACCTTATAATTCCTATAGGTTAAAGGTAAGTCACGTTAATATTTAACGTGATCACGTATTTTGAAATGTGATCACTCAATGTTATTAACGTGATCACGTTTTTGTCTCATCTTAATGACGTCCCTAGTTATAGCAATAGGTTTCTCCTTTCTATTGTGAGCCATGGATCTTGCAGAGTGGACCTTGCACACAGTTCTTGATTAGCTCTAGGTCCAGGCCGCTGAGTTCTCACAACACATAGGGGACCTAGGGTGATAGATCTAATACAGACACTTTGTCCTTTAGCCAAGGTTAGTGTGTCACCATCAGATGCAGTAGGTTGCAAGCACATTGTGGTGCATTTGTTTGCTGACACTCAGAGCCCCCCTTGCTATGTATTTGTACATGAGGATTCTTGGGTAGAGGATGTATTCCTACGGGCTACACGTTCGGCCTGGGCCTGGGCCTAGGCCTGGGTGGAGACAATCACTTCGAATGTGCTTGTCTAGAGGTCGCTTGGATGCAGATTACTCCCCATCCAAACTGGCCTCAAAGATAGCGAGGTTGGATACTATTGCGGTATCTATTTTTTCTCACTAACTCCATAAGGATCATCTCATGGAATGTGCAAGGATTAGGAGGGCCCTAGTTTCAGCATCAGAGGGGTCGGCTGAGTCAGGAGCTTCAGCGATACCTTGTGGGTGGTGACATTGATATTCTTATGCTACAAGAGCATCATCTGTATGAGAGCCTCATTAAATGATGTGGTCAAAATTTGTGTGGTCGCTGTGAGACATTTTGGTCAGCTGCATTTGGACCTAAAGGTATCTAGGGAGGGGTATTTATGACTATTGTGGATTCTTGGCAGTAGGCAGAGTTCAATGGATTACTATGCAGGTTAAGGGTTGCCTCATGAATTTCCTAAACATATATTCACCCAATGTGGCAAGTGCATGAGCAAAGTTTTCGTCTCATGTTGTTGATTCTTTGTCGCATGCACAACAATGGTGTGTTCGGGGGGACTTCAACATGTTGGAGGACCCCTCTGACAGGATTGGAGGTGGCCATGCTACAATACACGAGGCTATGTATGACTATGAGGGTTTTTGATGTTTGGAAGCACTCAGGTTTTATGAGAACCCCAGACAGCTTGTCTTTCTTGTCTTTCTTGCACTTTGATCATAGGGTAGGAGAAGTGAATCTATCTAGGATAGATCACTTCTATGCTAGTGACCACATTTGTGACATGGGGGGATCTATTTGCATCTTGGCAGGGACTACTTTTTTCGACCACGGGCCAACAATTCTCACGGTGACAAACGAACAGAGGAGAGGTCGATGCTATGCATCCCCGAGAGGATCTTGCTAGATCCAGAGCTTAGAGCGTGAGTGGAGGTACTTTGGACAGAGAGTCTGGACACACAAGACTCTCCTAATGGTAGAGTGGGCTCTGGATTGGCAGAGCTTAGTCGCTTCTTCCTTCAAGAGTCTACAGATTGCTTGGCTTCAGTCAGGGAGGAGGAGAAGCATCTTCGATGGGACATTGTCTCCTTGCAGAGGATGAAAGAGCAAAAACTAGACATTCCATGGTTGGAGGAGCAGATGCAGCAGGCTAGGCAAGAGTTGACTAGCATCGACATGCATCTTAGTGGACCCAGGTGGGTGACAGAGTTATTGGGGAGTTCTTTGGGACAGTGGGGCCATGCCATGCACACACAAATGTTAGTTAGTTGAGGAGACATGACGGATCAGTTGCTTAGAGCCTGAGGATATCCGTGCAGTTTCTACTGACTCCTACCACGATCTGTTGTCAACTGAGCCTCAATCAGAGTGCCAGGATCCATGCAGAGAGCAGTTTTGGGCATAGATACCTTGTCTTGTTACCGAGGAGATGTGACAAAGACTTGAGTTCCCCTCCAAGGAGCTCCATTAGCTTGGTTCCCATTAAATTTGAGTTATCCATTTTGTTTTGTCGGCAACAATGGCTTGTATACCACTCATTTGTATGTGCCCATTACCTTAGATGTGTGCATTAACTTTTTTGTACCTAGTACCTTGGGTGCGCCCCTTGGCCTCAATGGCTAATGCAATGAGAAAACAATATACATAAAAATCAAGAACTATTTTTACAAAGTTAATATATTGGTATCCAAGCCATTGGGCACACACAAGAAAGTGGATACGTCATCTTGTACATGCATATTATTTTTAAATGTACCCATTGTCTTCAATGTTTCTTGGTTTGGATTTTAGCTACTCTTTGGGTGTAGAAAATGACTTGGATCATACATGTTTATTTATGGCAAGTGACTTAGATATACCCACTATCGTGGGTATGCTTGATGGCTTGGTGGATGTGTGTCTAATGGCCAATGTCATGAGAAGGTTGTGAATGTGGCAAATAAGAAAAGTTTGCAGACCTAATATATTGCAATCCAAGGCACTGAGTAGACACGATAGTCATTTGGACCATATGCTTGCTTGCACCTTGTAACTTGGATGTATAGCTAAGTTATTGGACACTTCCAAGCTAATGGGCACATCAAAACAAACGCCATTCAAGTCGTTGAAGCGAGTCATATCCAAGCTAGTGAGCACATCGAAGCCACTTGCCAAATTGAAGAAAAAAGAAAGAATCCAATTCATAATGGCTCGGATATACCCACTGGCTTGGATCCTAGCATATTTTATTTAACAATTCTTGTTTTGTAATAGTCAGCAACCTCTTATATCATTGTCCATTAGAGCTATCAAAGCAATTAAGCAAACACAAGAGAGTGGGTACATCTATCATAGTGGACACATGCAAGCTCATGGGAAAGTTTGATCAATGCACCCATGAGCTTGCATGTGTCCACTATCAAGGTACAACAAAGGTATTTAGAGAATTTTGAAATTGGAGGGAATTACCACAAATTACCTGGGTATTTTGGATAACTTTGAAGTTGGCAACAACTCATGCACAACTCTATGAGTTGCATAGGGTGTTGAGGAGCAACAGAGATCTTGGGAAGGGCATGTTTAGATGCCGGGTAAAGGAAAAACCGTTCCAATTTTTATCATGTCAATGCCTTAAACACACATATGCACATTAAGCATGGCTGGACACTTTTGTATCCAAGGCAGCAAACATGCATTAAGCTAGATAATGCTCTCATAGAAAGCTACAAGCCGTTCAATGAAAGTAGGCTCTTGTTTGATGGCACTACCGATGTGAATAGAAATGGTGGTGAAGGTGATGAGAGGGATGTAGTGCATGATGCTTTTGATGATGCAGATGTAGGCGGATGTGTTTATAAATCAAGAAAATTGCAGGCTAATTTTGTGGATGATGAGGGGTTGCCTGATGTTGATGATGTGGGCCATGTGGGGACCAGCAAAGCACCTTACAATGCTTGAAAAAGAACAAATGTGAGGACTGAGGCTGGGACATCTGACAGATGTGGTTATGCTTCTCAAAAGAGAAAGCATGGTGTAATTGATGTCGATTCTTGGGCCCAAATATGAGATGGTATGTGTTCCAAGTGTAAAACTATGGAGAGAATGTGCCTAGAAATGCATGCGAAAAGCCTGCAAATGAAGAAACGTTTCTTAGAAAGTCTTGCATGTAATGGTGCAGATGCTTTGGATAAGAAAGTGGAAGCTTTTCTAGAAAAAAACATGCCTCTTATGTGCCAAAATACTTTGAAAATCTTCGTGGGGAAAAAAATGTAGGCAAGGAAGGTGAGAGGGAACATGAATTGGCTGGTGGCCATGCAGAGGCAGGTGACCATGTGCTAGAGGCTGATGCAGATCACCCAATGGCTGAGCCAAAGGGTGATGCAGATCAGCCAATGGTTGAGATAGAGTCTGACCTTGAGGCAGAGGGTGGTCGTGCAGAGACTGGCCATGCAGAGGCTTGTGGCCATGTGCTAGAGGCTGGCCATGCAGAGGATGGTGACCATGTGCTAGAGGCTGGAAATGCAGAGGTTGGTGACCATATGCTACAGGCTAATGCAGAGGTTGGTGACCATGTAGACTTTGTGGAAAAAGCTGCACCTGACCATGAGTTGGATGACCTAATGGGTAAGCCACAGACTGCTCATGACCATGAATTGGATGAAGTTGTCATTTCCCATGTGTCTGACATTTGGGAGGACCAAGAGGATGTTTCCTCAATGTATTGTAGAAGAAAATACATTGTGGATAGAGAGCCTGCTGCCCATGTGGAAAAGTTTGTAGTTGTGCAAGATGTTGACCATGAGGCAGAGCCTTCTACACATGTGCAAGATGTTGTGGAGGCAGAGGCTACTGCCCATGTGCCAGAAGCTACCCTTGACCATGAGTTGGGTAAGCCACAGACTGCTCATGCCCAAGTTGTGCAAGTTGCCATAGTTGTGGATATAGAGCCTGCTGCCCATGTGGCAGAGCTTGCGCTGTGCAGGAGGTTGCCCAAATTATGGAGGTAGAGCCTGCTACCCATGTGCAAGATGTTGCCCAAGTTATGGAGGCAGAGGCTGCTGCAGATCCGGATCTCATATCCCTTGGTCGACATAACATAAAAATCCACCGCTTTCTTAATGCCAAAGGCCTCTACAAAGACATTTTTACAAATGCCTACACACCTAGCCTTGCTATTGTTTGCCATCTTGACTTTGATTTCAGGTGTCTCATGGATGTGCATGCCTAGTCTTTGCATGAGTCCCTCTGTCATGATGCAAATTTGTGCACCCCCATCCACTAGACCTTTCCTAACCAATCTTCCTTTTATGTAACAATCTAGCACAGGTGTAATATCCTCGTTCATTTCAGCATGTGCAATTTTTACAATAGGAAAACTCTCTTTTACCTTTCTCCTAGTGCTAATTGCCTTTGTTAAATCCCTCCTAACTTGTGGGCATAATGCAAGAAACTGAGGCCATGAGATATCAGGACCCTTACCTCGCATGTCTTCCAACAGGTTGTATGGAGCCATACCATGTCCAAGAGGGAAGTCTTGGAGATTGATACGACGTCAAGTCCTCTTGGTTTCCTTGGTCTCCTTTGCCTTTTTGCCTTGTCCATGGTCACTCTGTGATGTGACTCCTTCTTTCTCTTTACCTTTCCCTCGGCCATGCTTAATGCCATTGGCTTCTATGTCAACCTCATTTGAATTTGTCACCTCTACCACATGCACATTTGGATCTGGCAAAGGTGGAACTCCTTCTACCCCTTGTGGAGGTGGTCTTGGTCCATTTGGCCTTTGTAGAAGCCTTGGTTGTTGACCAGTTCCTTCTCCTGCATTCATCACTGGGTAATTCAAGTTAGGTCTCCCTGGCTCTCCACGGGGCCAAGGACAATTATACATCCCATGTCCAGACTCTCCGCAATTCCAACATTGCAAGACCCTCCTAGGTCGTGGATCTCGCTCTTCAGACTTCTTTGCTTGTCCCTTTGGACCTACAGCTTGTGCAAGGTGAATTGACAGGCTGCTTAAAGATTTGTTTAACTTCTCAATTACTTCCGCCGTTACCTCAGGAAGCTCCCTCGATGTTGATGCTTGTGACTTACCTTTGGGTCTAAGACCTTCTATTGGAACCTCTCCCCTTAAGCACCTGAGTTTCCTATATTTCTCAGCAGCCCTAGTTTCAGCTGCATCAAAGGTAGCAGGTGCACCCGCCTCAACTTTTACCTTAAGGTCAGGAAAGAGTCCGGCTATGAACCTCTCCTTCTTTAGAAATTTTGCACCATCACCAGGGTTAGCAACATTTCATATCCATAGAGCCCAAAGACATAGAAACTCTTGCTTGTACAAGTAGTAGTCATCTAAGTCTTTTTGCTTATGAGAAACAATGTCTTGCCATAATTTTTGAGTGTTTTGGGGATCAAAGAAGTATTTCTTGAAACGATTCAAAACTTCTGTGTAATTCCCCTTAACTTCCTCAGGCAAAGAGTCAAACCAAGTGCTAGCATCTTTCCTAAGGAACACCTCAAACATTTCTATACGTTCTTGATCAGTTATTATCCTCTTGATACGGCAAGACATCTTGAAATTCGCTAAAAATAATTCTGCATCCTCTCCAGGCTCTCCAAAGAAAAGAGGATACCCAGACATTTGGCGTTGGCTTTCCATTGAATTGATTTCAAAGTGACACCCGTTTTGTTTTTCTTTCTTAAAAAGATTTACACAATAATGTTTTCTAGCTTGCAATCTATTCTACAACAAAATAAAGATATTCACATCAAACGACCTATGATAATCAATAAGAGGTAGGATGACAGGGTTTGGTGATGCGAGAATTTCTCCTACTCTTTGGGCACCAAACATGAACACCATTCGTTGTTGAAAATGGATCTTTCTACTAATTGCAACATTTATTCTAATGTGTGGAGTAAAATGAAAGGGAAAAACCTCTATTCCTGGGCCATTATCCATGGCCTATGCATGTCCTAATGCTTAAAATAACACAAAAATATAGACGTCCAAGCTAATATCGTACCTAATGAGAGGCAAAATAAAAGGATTTACCGAAGTGTTTATCTCGGCTAACCTAAGAGGACCTAAAATCCTACGAATTATCCGTTGAAATTGCAACTTAGTACTAACAATTATGTGTATCTTTTACCTTGCAACGGGAATGAAAGGATCATACAAACTCTCGTGATTCATGCAAACTACTTAACTATGCTAAAAGTTAATCCTACAAAAAACATACACGAGTTGTTGTCCTCAGTGGGGGCACCAATTTGAAGCGGTCCGGGCGGGCAACAAGAAGAGCAACCTCTAGACACCCTTCAAGGCTCCCGTGCTGCTCAATGGGGCTGGGGCACAACACAACACAAACCAAAACAACAAACCCACAGCCAAATCCCAACTACACAAGGGGAACCACTTAGTTTAAGAGCGAACTAGGACGCAAAAGAGGAGAATCGTTAGAGCAACTCACAAACAAGCAAGGAATTTACACTAACCCTAACACCAATGGAACACTCTCATACACTAAAACACGAGAGAGAGAGAGAGAGAGAGAGAGAGAGAGAGAGAGAGAGAGAGAGAGAGAGAGAGAGAGAGATGGTGCTCGGGCTGCTTTGAAGTGTATCGTTAATGATCAAGCAAACATAAATATATATATGTAAGAAAGAGAGAGAAGGGGGTGCTTGTTGCACTAATGCCTTCTTACAAATCTGTCATGACCAATCAAAGTGAGATTAGTATTTGTTCAACATAGCCTGAGTAAATTACACCACAACACATCACAAGAAAAAAGCCACCCCAATCACTGTCTTAAGGCCAGGGGAGTCCTCTCCACCCTGTCGCCCTCTTACAGCATGTGGGATTTATGGCTAAATTGATAACAATACCCGGAGACAAGCTATCAAGAACTTAAATAAAACACCAAGACACTTACACATCATTATTGTCCATGACTTCACGTTGGAAGGGAGACAAGGTATCCATGCTTAGTCCAAATTCACCCTCCTTGATTCAGCAAATGTTGGGCTTACTCTAGTAGGAGAAATGATAGATTTCCTACTCTCAATTTAATGATCACTCTCTCTTACAATGGCATAGAGTTCCCTTGCTAATCACCCCTAATACAACACATACATATGCCTAATGCCAATGAGATTCCACTCAAGAGCTCCTTCTCAAGAGGTTGAGCTTGGCTTCTCAAGCTATAGCATAGTGCTCTTTCTTCTCCCCCCTTTTTGTGCTAGCTACACCCTCCTTTTATAGCAATTTTGAAGGCTAGGGTTACTCCTCTAACCATGGTTGGGTTAGATTTTCAGCAATTTATCTAATTTCTTTTGCTTGGAATTATCAAGAAGTTGGTGGGGAAAGAGAGAGGAGAGAAATGGAGGTGATAGGACTTTTCATAGTGGGTTAGTGTTAGTAGAGTTAGTATTAATTTACAAATGGAATTGGATATTTACAATGGGAGTATCCATGTAGGATACAAATAAGGAAGAAAAACTCTTAAGAGGTAAGAAAAGGTGGATTTCTTACAAGGTTGATGCTCCAAGTGTCTTGAGTAGGGCCAATTTTGACGCTTGTTGACGGCCCACTAGCTTTGACGGTACATTTTTTCTCCACTCTTGACCTTCCTTGAGAGACAAGGTAATTGAAGCTGAGTAATCAACCACCATGATGCTGTCTTTTAAGAGAAGAGGCTGAATTTTGTGGTTTTTTTGATAGATATGGGTAATTTGGAGGAGGAAAAATGAGACTAGGTGGTCAATTTTGGAATGGAATTGTGTGTGGGAGGTATGAGTTCACCATGGTTTCTCTTATTCTTCAAGGTTGAGGAGAAGGTGAGTAGGGTGCAGAGAGGAGTGGTGAGAGAGGTGGGGATGATGAGTAGAGAAGTGTGTGTGAAAGAGGAAAATGATAAAGTGGAAGAGAGAGTGTGGCTGCATAGCATGGGAAAACTGGGGTCCACTAATAAAATCATAGCTCACAGCTCGTAGCTCAAAAAAATATGAAAAAATTTGAGGCAAAAGTTCAGCCCACGAGCTACAACTTTTGTTTGTATCACCTTTTCAAATTTGGAGAGCAAGTGAAATTTAAAAATTCAGCAAAACCGACTATTTTTTTCCACTGCACAAAGTCCTTGTGGGGTCCTTCTTTGGATGATTCTTTTGAATACCTCCAAGAGTGAGCCCTCCATAGTGCATGTATGCATGCCACCTACCCTTGACCTTATTTGGTAGGTCTATAATTGAAGATATTGTTGAGATCATGATATAAGTGAATAGTACAACTAAGAAAATCAAATATTGAGGGGTCTAAAAAATATGTACATGTCAAATATAAATAATATAAGTGGAAAAAATATAAAGGGGTCAAAAGAAATCTCTCTCATTATGAGGCTACCATAAAAAGATAAATATTTTTGGTGTTCTAATTTTTTAGAAAAAAACAAAATAGATGTAGGAAGGGAAAAATCACAATAGTGAAAAAATATACACATAAATAAAACTAGTTTTTTTGGATTTTTGTTGGGGTGGAGTTACACCAAATATAAGAGAAGCTTACATGAAAATATTTCTATATGGAATAAAGAGTATGAAAAATGGTAAGAAAAATTGTGGTAATGGTGAGGCAATGTACAGAGCATAAATAACACACACCTAGGTAGAAATATTTAAATAAATACCAAAATAATTATGAAAAAATCTTTTATTTAGGCCCTATATACAAAGAAATATTTACATACGCATGGGCCATAATATACTTATATTTTTTATTTTTTTGGCTCAACTAGCCCAATGACTAGCTAATTGAGGGTTTTTTATTTCAGTAAGGAGATATGGGAAAAGTCCCCTAACTCACACGCACCTATATACAGTGAAAGGGTGAGGGTAACCACAGTGTTTGAGTGATTTGATAGGGTGAGATAACTCACTATGACAATTACAGAGAGCCGAAAAACGGCTATCATTAGCCCTCCCCCAGGATGATGGTATATTCATGTACCATCATAAAGAATCTTTTCCAAAGAGAGTGCTTCAGAGTCCTTGACACGATCTTCATTGTTTGGCCCCTTGGAATTTTGGTTTGTGTTACACTCATGATTCATGGAACAATACTTACATGGGATAGTTGCCTTTTGCTCTGGTAGATCCTTTGGTAGAAGGCGACTCAAGTAAGGCTTCAAGCGATAGCCGTTTACCTTCCTGGAGTGCTTTTTCCCATTTAAGTCCATAAGTTGATAGTAACTTGAAGTGAAAGCCTTCTTGACTATGTATGGCCCCTGCCATCTTGTTTCAAATTTGGCATCAAAACGATTATCGAGTCGATTGTCATACCTTAGCACAAGATCTCCTTCATTGATGCCTTTGTTCTTCAGTTTCTTGTCAAGCTTCTCCTTTGTCTGTGTGGCTTTCCTCTTATAGCACTCGTATGCTGCTTCTCTTTTCCACTCAAGCTCAGCTAAGGTAAGAAGTCGATCCATCCATGCTTCTTGATCATCTTGTGCTGATTTGCCATGAAGTCGCATTGTTGGAATGTTTAGTTCAATTGGCTATAAAGCCTCTTGACCATAGACCAAGTGAAATGGTGTGAACTCCGTGGCTTCCCTATATGTGGTTCGATACGCCTACAAGGCACCATCCAAGAAGTCATCCCACAACTTTGTCTTGTTTTTCACCATCTTTCTAATGATGCCTGCAATGACACCATTAGCTTTTTCTACCAAACCATTTGATTGGGGATAGTAGGGTGTACTGTGACGATGTAGAATGCGAAGTTCTTCACAGACTTCTGTGAGCAATCCCTTTCTAAACCCTGGACCATTATCCGAAACAATCTCCAAAGGTGTGCCAAATCTACAACAAATGTGAGAGTAGACGAATTTGCTCACTGTCCTCTCATTTACCTTTGCCACACTTTGTGCTTCCACCCACCTAGTCATATAGTCTACAGCCACTAGAATGTAGAGTTTACCATTTTTTGTCCTAGGCAGAGGACCCATAGCATCAATGCCTCACTTTTCAAAGGGTCCATTTGCAAGCACGATTTGCCTTGGACCATAAATCAATCTTCTATTCCCATTTACCTGACAATTGTGACAACTTTTACACCAATGTTGGACATCCACATGTAGACTTGGCCAAACATACCCCGCAAGCAAAATCTTCTTCACAGTTAGTTCTTGGGAAAAATGACCACCACATGCCTCTTCATGCAAACCTTTTAGAATGGCTGGAATTTCCGCGATAGTTGGTACTCTTCTGCACACTTTATCCCTCCCTCTTTGATAGAGGGAGCCTTCTAGGAAGAGATATGCGCTTGACTTCTTCATGAGTCTCCTCTTCTGAGCCTTCGTGAAGTCTTGTGGAAACTCGCCCTCCAAAATGTAGCTAATAATGGGAGCCAATGATTCCAATCCCTCGTACCTCGGTTGCTTTACAACAGCTACCACCATGATGACCTGCACTTCTTTCTTTACACATGCAACGGCTTGTTGTGCAAGTAAATCAGCATCTTCATTTTGTTTCCTAGGAATATGATATAATTGCACCTCCTGAAATTGATTAAATAGCCTACGTATGGTATGAACTTTGGCCCTTAGTCTTTCATTTTTGCATGCCCAAATGCCTAAAATCTGCTTCACAATGAGAAGTGCATCCCCTTTTACCATGAGACGTTGTATACCATGGCCAATGCATATTTTTAAACCGTGAAGTAGTGTGTCATATTCTGCTTCATTGTTGCTAGCTGAACTTGGTAGATTGAACTTCTCTTTCATGACCACCTCTCCACTTGGGTTGAGCAACACTAGCCCTCCCCCTGCTTTTCCTGTGGCTCGACAAAAAGCTCCATCAAAGAACAAGGTAAAAGCATTAGGAATACTTTTTGGTGGTGGCAATGGTAGGGTCTTTACTTCAGGCACCTTAATCTCCTTTTCATGCACCCTATAAGTGAGAATCCCTGCCAATTGTGCACGCACACTATCTTCTACCTTGAAAGAGTATTGAAACTCTTGCAACTCCATAATCCACTTTGAGATCCTAGTATTAAGATTCATTTGAGATGACACCCAAGGGAACAAATTCTCTGCGGTGAGGATTACAAAAGGTTTTGGGAGCAAGTAGGATCTAAACTTTCTTATCGCAAACATGAGAGAAAGCATCATGAGTTCTGTCTCCGTGTAGCCTCTCTCTAAAGCATTCATGACCCTACTAGCAAAGTAGATGGGCCGCATCCTGGTACTATAGGGATCTTGTTGTAGCAAAACTGCACCAATTGTTTCTTTCCCAGCACTAGAGCTAACAAAGAATGTGTACTCCCAACAAGGAGGCATGAGTGTTGGTAGCTCTGACAAAATGGCTTTAATGTTACAAAAGTACTCTTCAATCTCATCAGACCATGCAAATTCTACTTGTTGTGTAAACTTTTGCAAAGGGTGAAGTAACTCCGAGGCTAAGTGAATGAAGCGTGACATATACTTCACCTTTTGAATGAATGAGATGACCTCCTTAAGACTCTTGGGTGATGGTAGCTCAATAAGAGCCTTTGCCTTTGAAGGATCCACTTCAATGCCTTTGTAAGAAACTTTATGACCAAGCAAGATTACTTCATCCTCACCTATATGGCACTTGTCGGGGTTGAGTTGACCTCCCATGTCGTAGAGCTTCTTTAAACCTTCTTCTACCCTTTGTAGATGCAATGATTTTGAGCTATAAATACAGAAATCATCAATGAACACCCTAATTGACTTTCCAAAGAATGCTTGAAACACCATATTCATGAAACGTTGGAATGTTGCAGGAGCATTTGTCAGACCAAATGGCATGACTCTAAAAGCATAACAACCCCAAGGAGTGATAAAGGTTGTTTTCAATTGATCCTCCAATGCAATCCCTATTTGAAAGTAACCTGAGTAACCATCGCACACAGTGTACTTCTCATGACCAGCTACCTCATTTAGTATCTCATCCTGGAATGGGAGGGGAAAGTGATCTCTTTTTGTTGCCTCATTGAGGGGACGGTAATCCACACACACCCTCCACTTGCCATTTTTCTTAGGAGTGACAACAACAGGAGAGACCCACTCTGAATTCTCCACTGGATAAATGAAACCTGCTGCTAGAAGCTTTCTTACCTCCTTGAGTAGAGCCTGTTCCTTTATAACTCCTAGCCTTCGTAGCTTCTGAGCTTTAGGTGTGGCCTCAGGCTTTAACTCAATCTTGTGTTGAACAACATCTACCCCACGCACGTCGGTGTAGTCTTTAGCAAAAAGCCTAGGAAACTTCCTTAGCACACATTTGAACTCCTCTCTTTCATCCTTTGTAAGTGTTGTTGATAGCATACCTTCCAGCATCCCTTCATCTTGAACACCTTCGTTCTCTTGAGGACCTACCTCCTCCAAGCCTTGACAAGAGGTCTCTTGGTTGCTTGGCTTAAACCTTACCCCCATGACTTCGATGGAAGACTCCTCTTCAGTAATGCTGCCGCTACTTTCTTCTTCTGAAGTGCTATCGGTCCAACCTTCTTCCGTCTCACTTTGAGATGATTCTTCATGGAGCTCCTCTTGGCGTTGCTCCTTCATGTCAAAGACAACCTTCTTATGATTGTCATTCCTGCAAATTAATTTCCCACTCTCCCAATCCTGCAAAGCTCGCATTTTCATTAGCCATGGTCTTCCTAGGATAAATGGATAACCACTTCCCTTGGTCGACATAACATAAAAATCCACCGCTTTCTTAATGCCAAAGGCCTCTACAAAGACATTTTTACAAATGCCTACACACCTAGCCTTGCTATTGTTTGCCATCTTGACTTTGATTTCAGGTGTCTCATGGATGTGCATGCCTAGTCTTTGCATGAGTCCCTCTGTCATGATGCAAATTTGTGCACCCCCATCCACTAGACCTTTCCTAACCAATCTTCCTTTTATGTAACAATCTAGCACAGGTGTAATATCCTCGTTCATTTCAGCATGTGCAATTTTTACAACAGGAAAACTCTCTTTTACCTTTCTCCTAGTGCTAACTGCCTTGTTAAATCCCTCCTAACTTGTGGGCATAATGCAAGAAACTGAGGCCATGAGATATCAGGACCCTTACCTCTCATGTCTTCCAACAGGTTGTATGGAGCCATACCATGTCCAAGAGGGAAGTCTTGGAGATTGATACGACGTCGAGTCCTCTTGGTTTCCTTGGTCTCCTTTGCCTTTTGCCTTGTCCATGGTCACTCTGTGATGTGACTCCTTCTTTCTCTTTACCTTTCCCTCGGCCACGCTTAATGCCATTGGCTTCCATGTCAACCTCATTTGAATTTGTCACCTCTACCACATGCACATTTGGATCTGGCAAAGGTGGAACTCCTTCTACCCCTTGTGGAGGTGGTCTTGGTCCATTTGGCCTTTGTAGAAGCCTTGGTTGTTGACCAGTTCCTTCTCCTGCATTCATCACTGGGTAATTCAAGTTAGGTCTCCCTGGCTCTCCACGGGGCCAAGGACAATTATACATCCCATGTCCAGACTCTCCGCAATTCCAACATTGCAAGACTCTCCTAGGTCGTGGATCTCGCTCTTCAGACTTCTTTGCTTGTCCCTTTGGACCTACAGCTTGTGCAAGGTGAATTGACAGGCTGCTTAAAGATTTGTTTAACTTCTCAATTACTTCCGCCGTTACCTCAGGAAGCTCCCTCGATGTTGATGCTTGTGACTTACCTTTGGGTCTAAGACCTTCTATTGGAACCTCTCCCCTTAAGCACTTGAGTTTCCTATATTTCTCAGCAGCCCTAGTTTCAGCTGCATCAAAGTAGCAGGTGCACCCGCCTCAACTTTTACCTTAAGGTCAGGAAAGAGTCCGGCTATGAACCTCTCCTTCTTTAGAAATTCTGCACCATCACCAGGGTTAGCAACATTTCGTATCCATAGAGCCCAAAGACGTAGAAACTCTTGCTTGTACAAGTAGTAGTCATCTAAGTCTTTTTGCTTATGAGAAACAATGTCTTGCCATAATTTTTGAGTGTTTTGGGGATCAAAGAAGTATTTCTTGAAACGATTCAAAACTTCTGTGTAATTCCCCTTTAACTTCCTCAGGCAAAGAGTCAAACCAAGTGCTAGCATCTTTCCTAAGGACCACCTCAAACATTTTACTACGTTCTTGATCAGTTATTATCCTCTTGATACGGCAAGACATCTTGAAATTCGCTAAAAATAATTCTGCATCCTCTCCAGGCTCTCCAAAGAAAAGAGGATACCCAGACATTTGGCGTTGGCTTTCCATTGAATTGATTTCAAAGTGACACCCGTTTTTTTTTCTTTCTTAAAAAGATTTACACAATAATGTTTTCTAGCTTGCAATCTATTCTACAACAAAATAAAGATATTCACATCAAACGACCTATGATAATCAATAAGAGGTAGGATGACAGGGTTTGGTGATGCGAGAATTTCTCCTACTCTTTGGGCACCAAACATGAACACCATACGTTGTTGAAAATGGATCTTTTCTACTAATTGCAATGTTTATTCTAATGTGTGGAGTGAAATGAAAGGGAAAAACCTCTATTCCTGGGCCATTATCCATGGTCTATGCATGACCTAATGCTTAAAACAACACAAAAATATAGACGTCCAAACTAAGGTCGTACCTAATGAGAGGCAAAATAAAAGGATTTACTGAAGTGTTTATCTCGGCCAACCTAAGAGGACCTAAAATCTACGAATTATCCGTTGAAATTGCAACTTAGTACTAACAATTTATGTGTACCTTTTGCCTTGCAATGGGAATGAAAGGATCATACAAACTCTCGTGATTCATGCAAACTACTTGACTATGCTAAAAGTTAATCCTACAAAAACATACACAAGTTGTTGTCCTCAGTGGGGGCACCAATTTGAAGCGGTCCGGGGCGGGCAACAAGAAGAGCAACCTCTAGACACCCTTCAAGGCTCCCGTGCTGCTCAATGGGGCTGGGGCACAACACAACACAAACCAAAACAACAAACCCACAGCCAAATCCCAACTACACAAGGGGAACCACCTAGTTTAAGAGCGAACTAGGACGCAAAAGAGGAGAATCGTTAGAGCAACTCACAAACAAGCAAGGAATTTACACTAACCCTAACACCAATGGAACACTCTCATACACTAAACACGAGAGAGAAGAGAGAGAGAGAGAGAGAGAGAGAGAAGAGAGAAGAGAGAGAGAGAGAGAGAGAGAGAGAGAGATGTGCTCGGGCTGCTTTGAAGTGTATCGTTAATGATCAAGCAAACATAAATATATATATGTAAGAAAGAGAGAGAAGAAGGGGTGCTTGTTGCACTAATCCTTCTTACAAATCTGTCATGACCAATCAAAGTGAGATTAGTATTTGTTCAACATAGCCTGAGTAAATTACACCACAACACATCACAAGAAAAAAGCCACCCCAATCACTGTCTTAAGGCCAGGGAGTCCTCTCCACCCTGTCGCCCTCTTACAGCATGTGGGATTTATGGCTAAATTGATAACAATACCCGGAGACAAGCTATCAAGAACTTAAATAAAACACCAAGACACTTACACATCATTATTGTCCATGACTTCACGTTGGAAGGGAGACAAGGTATCCATGCTTAGTCCAAATTCACCCTCCTTGATTCAGCAAATGTTGGGCTTACACTAGTAGGAGAAATGATAGATTTCCTACTCTCATTTAATGATCACTCTCTCTTACAATGGCATAGAGTTCCCTTGCTAATCACCCCTAATACAACACATACATATGCCTAATGCCAATGAGATTCCACTCAAGAGCTCCTTCTCAAGAGGTTGAGCTTGGCTTCTCAAGCTATAGCATAGTGCTCTTTCTTCTCCCCCCTTTTTGTGCTAGCTACACCCTCCTTTTATAGCAATTTTGAAGGCTAGGGTTACTCCTCTAACCATGGTTGGGTTAGATTTTCAGCAATTTATCTAATTTCTTTTGCTTGGAATTATCAAGAAGTTGGTGGGGAAAGAGAGAGGAGAGAAATGGAGGTGATAGGACTTTTCATAGTGGGTTAGTGTTAGTAGAGTTAGTATTAATTTACAAATGGAATTGGATATTTACAATGGGAGTATCCATGTAGGATACAAATAAGGAAGAAAAACTCTTAAGAGGTAAGAAAAGGTGGATTTCTTACAAGGTTGATGCTCCAAGTGTCTTGAGTAGGGCCAATTTTGACGCTTGTTGACGGCCCACTAGCTTTGACGGTACATTTTTTCTCCACTCTTGACCTTCCTTGAGAGACAAGGTAATTGAAGCTGAGTAATCAACCACCATGATGCTGTCTTTTAAGAGAAGAGGCTGAATTTTGTGGTTTTTTTGATAGATATGGGTAATTTGGAGGAGGAAAAATGAGACTAGGTGGTCAATTTTGGAATGGAATTGTGTGTGGGAGGTATGAGTTCACCATGGTTTCTCTTATTCTTCAAGGTTGAGGAGAAGGTGAGTAGGGTGCAGAGAGGAGTGGTGAGAGAGGTGGGGATGATGAGTAGAGAAGTGTGTGTGAAAGAGGAAAATGATAAAGTGGAAGAGAGAGTGTGGCTGCATACCATGGAAAACTGGGGTCCACTAATAAAATCATAGCTCACAGCTCGTAGCTCAAAAAAATATGAAAAAATTTGAGGCAAAAGTTCAGCCCACGAGATACAACTTTTGTTTGTATCACCTTTCAAATTTGGAGAGCAAGTGAAATTTAAAAATTCAGCAAAACCGACTATTTTTTTCCACTGCACAAAGTCCTTGTGGGGTCCTTCTTTGGATGATTCTTTTGAATACCTCCAAGAGTGAGCCCTCCATAGTGCATGTATGCATGCCACCTACCCTTGACCTATTTGGTAGGTCTATAATTGAAGATATTGTTGAGATCGTGATATAAGTGAATAGAACAACTAAGAAGAAATCAAATATTGAGGGTCTAAAAAATATGTACATGTCAAAATAAATAAATAATGAAAATATATAGGGGTAAAAGAAATTCTTAATGAGGCTACAAAAATAAATATTTTTGGTGTATTTAAAAAATACAAATAATTAGAAAAAAATCACATATAAAAATTATACACATAAATACTATTTTTTTATTTTTTTGGCTCAGTGGTAATGGTGAGGCAATGTACAGCATAAATAACACACACCTAGGTAGAAATATTTAAATAAATACCAAAATAATTATGAAAAAATCTTTTATTTAGGCCCTATATACAAAGAAATATTTACATACGCATGGGCCATAATATACTTATATTTTTTATTTTTTTGGCTCAACTAGCCCAATGACTAGCTAATTGAGGGTTTTTTATTTCAGTAAGGAGATATGGGAAAAGTCCCTAACTAACACGCACCTATATACAGTGAAAGGGTGAGGGTAAACCACAGTGTTTGAGTGATTTGATAGGGTGAGATAACTCACTATGACAATTACAGAGAGCGAAAAACGGCTATCATTAGCCCTCCCCAGGATGATGGTATATTCATGTACCATCATAAAGAATCTTTTCCAAAGAGAGTGCTTCAGGGTCCTTGAACGATCTTCATTGTTTGGCCCTTGAATTTTGGTTTGTGTTAACTCATGATTCATGGAACAATACTTACATGGGATAGTTGCCTTTTGTCTGGTAGATCCTTGGTAGAAGGCGATCAAGTAAGGCTTCAAGCGATAGCCGTTTACCTTCCTGGAGTGCTTTTTCCCATTTAAGTCCATAAGTTGATAGTAACTTGAAGTGAAAGCCTTCTTGACTATGTATGGCCCTGCCATCTTGTTTCAAATTTGGCATCAAAACGATTATCGAGTCGATTGTCATACCTTAGCACAAGATCTCCTTCATTGATGCCTTTGTTCTTCAGTTTCTTGTCAAGCTTCTCCTTTGTCTGTGTGGCTTTCCTCTTATAGCACTCGTATGCTGCTTCTCTTTTCCACTCAAGCTCAGCTAAGGTAAGAAGTCGATCCATCCATGCTTCTTGATCATCTTGTGCTGATTTGCCATGAAGTCGCATTGTTGGATGTTTAGTTCAATTGGCTATAAAGCCTCTTGACCATAGACCAAGTGAAATGGTGTGAACTCCGTGGCTTCCCTATATGTGGTTCGATACGCCTACAAGGCACCATCCAAGAAGTCATCCACAACTTTGTCTTGTTTTCACCATCTTTCTAATGTTGCCTGCAATGACACCATTAGCTTTTTCTACCAAACCATTTGATTGGGGATAGTAGGGTGTACTGTGACGATGTAGAATGCGAAGTTCTTCACAGACTTCTGTGAGCAATCCCTTTCTAAACCCTGGACCATTATCCGAAACAATCTCCAAAGGTGAGCCAAATCTACAACAAATGTGAGAGTAGGACGAATTTGCTCATGTCCTCTCATTTCCTTTGCCACACTTTGTGCTTCCACACCTAGTTCTATAGTCTACAGCCACCGAATGTAGAGTTTACCATTTTTTGTCCTAGGCAGCGGACCATATCCCCTAGGCAGAGGACCATAGCATCAATGCCTCACTTTTCAAAGGGTCCATTTGCAAGCACGATTTGCCTTGGACCATAAATCAATCTTCTATTCCCATTTACCTGACAATTGTGACAACTTTTACACCAATGTTTGGACATCCACATGTAGACTTGGCCAAACATACCCCGCAAGCAAAATCTTCTTCACAGTTAGTTCTTGGGAAAAATGACCACCACATGGCCTCTTCATGCAAAACTTTTAGAATGGCTGGAATTTCCGCGATAGTTGGTACTTCTTCTGCACACTTTATCCCTCCCTCTTTGATAGAGGGAAGCCTTCTAGGAAGAGATAATGCGCTTGACTTCTTCATGAGTCTCCTCTTCTGAGCCTTCGTGAAGTCTTGTGAAACTCGCCCTCCAAAATGTAGCTAATAATGGGAGCCAATGATTCCAATCCCTCGTACCTCGGTTGCTTTACAACAGCTACCACCATGATGACCTGCACTTCTTTCTTTACAATGCAACGGCTTGTTGTGCAAGTAAATCAGCATCTTCATTTTTGTTTCCTAGGAATATGATATAATTGCACACCTCCTGAAATTGATTAAAATAGCCTACGTTTGGTATGAACTTGGCCCTTAGTCTTTCATTTTGCATGCCCAAATGCCTAAAATCTGCTTCACAATGAGAAGTGCATCCCCTTTTACCATGGAGAACGTTGTATACCATGGCCAATGCATATTTTTAAACCGTGAAGTAGTGTGTCATATTCTGCTTCATTGTTGCTAGCTGAACTTGGTAGATTGAACTTCTCTTTTCATGAACCACCTCTCCACTTGGGTTGAGCAACACTAGCCCTCCCCCTGCTTTTCCTGTGGCTCGACAAAAAGCTCCATCAAAGAACAAGGTAAAAGCATTAGGAATACTTTTTGGTGGTGGCAATGGTAGGGTCTTTACTTCAGGCCTTAAAGAGTATTGAAACTCTTGCACTCCATATCTTTACCTTAAAGATATTGAAAACCCAAGCAACTCCGGGTAATCAAAAGGTTTGAGCAGTATTAAATTCTTTGAAACATGAAGAACAAATTCTCTCGGTGAGCATTCATGACCCTACTAGCAAAGTAGATGGGCCGCATCCTGGTACTATAGGGATCTTGTTGTAGCAAAACTGCACCAATTGTTTCTTTCCCAGCACTAGAGCTAACAAAGAATGTGTACTCCCAACAAGGAGGCATGAGTGTTGGTAGCTCTGACAAAATGGCTTTAATGTTACAAAAGTACTCTTCAATCTCATCAGACCATGCAAATTCTACTTGTTGTGTAAACTTTTGCAAAGGGTGAAGTAACTCCGAGGCTAAGTGAATGAAGCGTGACATAACTTCACCTTTTGAATGAATGAGATGACCTCCTTAAGACTCTTGGGTGATGGTAGCTCAATAAAGCCTTTGCCTTGAAGGATCCACTTCAATGCCTTTGTAAGAAACTTTATGACCAAGCAAGATTACTTCATCCTCACCTATATGGCACTTGTCGGGGTTGAGTTGACCTCCCATGTCGTAGAGCTTCTTTAAACCTTCTTCTACCCTTTGTAGATGCAATGATTTTGAGCTATAAATACAGAAATCATCAATGAACACCCTAATTTACTTTCCAAAGAATGCTTGAAACACCATATTCATGAAACGTTGGAATGTTGAAGGAGCATTTGTCAGAAAAAATGGCATGACTCTAAAAGCATAACAACCCCAAGGAGTGATAAAGGTTGTTTTCAATTGATCCTCCAATGCAATCCCTATTTGAAAGTAACCTAAGTAACCATCGCACGCAGTGTACTTCTCATGACCAGCTACCTCATTTAGTATCTCATCCTGGAATGGGAGGGGAAAGTGATCTCTTTTTGTTGCCTCATTGAGGGGACGGTAATCCACACACACCCTCCACTTGCCATTTTTCTTAGGAGTGACAACAACAGGAGAGACCCACTCTGAATTCTCCACTGGATAAATGAAACCTGCTGCTAGAAGCTTTCTTACCTCCTTGAGTAGAGCCTGTTCCTTTATAACTCCTAGCCTTCGTAGCTTCTGAGCTTTAGGTGTGGCCTCAGGCTTTAACTCAATCTTGTGTTGAACAACATCTACCCCACGCACGTCGGTGTAGTCTTTAGCAAAAATCCTAGGAAACTTCCTTAGCACACATTTGAACTCCTCTCTTTCATCCTTTGTAAGTGTTGTTGATAGCATACCTTCCAGCATCCCTTCATCTTGAACACCTTCGTTCTCTTGAGGACCTACCTCCTCCAAGCCTTGACAAGAGGTCTCTTGGTTGCTTGGCTTAAACCTTACCCCCATGACTTCGATGGAAGACTCCTCTTCAGTAATGCTGCCGCTACTTTCTTCTTCTGAAGTGCTATCGGTCCAACCTTCTTCCGTCTCACTTTGAGATTATTCTTCATGGAGCTCCTCTTGGCGTTGCTCCTTCATGTCAAAGACAACCTTCTTATGATTGTCATTCCTGCAAATTAATTTCCCACTCTCCCAATCCTGCAAAGCTCGCATTTTCATTAGCCATGGTCTTCCTAGGATAAATGGATAACCACTTCCCTTGGTCGACATAACATAAAAATCCACCGCTTTCTTAATGCCAAAGGCCTCTACAAAGACATTTTTACAAATGCCTACACACCTAGCCTTGCTATTGTTTGCCATCTTGACTTTGATTTCAGGTGTCTCATGGATGTGCATGCCTAGTCTTTGCATGAGTCCCTCTGTCATGATGCAAATTTGTGCACCCCCATCCACTAGACCTTTCCTAACCAATCTTCCTTTTATGTAACAATCTAGCACAGGTGTAATATCCTCGTTCATTTCAGCATGTGCAATTTTTACAATAGGAAAACTCTCTTTTACCTTTCTCCTAGTGCTAATTGCCTTTGTTAAATCCCTCCTAACTTGTGGGCATAATGCAAGAAACTGAGGCCATGAGATATCAGGACCCTTACCTCGCATGTCTTCCAACAGGTTGTATGGAGCCATACCATGTCCAAGAGGGAAGTCTTGGAGATTGATACGACGTCAAGTCCTCTTGGTTTCCTTGGTCTCCTTTGCCTTTTTGCCTTGTCCATGGTCACTCTGTGATGTGACTCCTTCTTTCTCTTTACCTTTCCCTCGGCCATGCTTAATGCCATTGGCTTCTATGTCAACCTCATTTGAATTTGTCACCTCTACCACATGCACATTTGGATCTGGCAAAGGTGGAACTCCTTCTACCCCTTGTGGAGGTGGTCTTGGTCCATTTGGCCTTTGTAGAAGCCTTGGTTGTTGACCAGTTCCTTCTCCTGCATTCATCACTGGGTAATTCAAGTTAGGTCTCCCTGGCTCTCCACGGGGCCAAGGACAATTATACATCCCATGTCCAGACTCTCCGCAATTCCAACATTGCAAGACCCTCCTAGGTCGTGGATCTCGCTCTTCAGACTTCTTTGCTTGTCCCTTTGGACCTACAGCTTGTGCAAGGTGAATTGACAGGCTGCTTAAAGATTTGTTTAACTTCTCAATTACTTCCGCCGTTACCTCAGGAAGCTCCCTCGATGTTGATGCTTGTGACTTACCTTTGGGTCTAAGACCTTCTATTGGAACCTCTCCCCTTAAGCACCTGAGTTTCCTATATTTCTCAGCAGCCCTAGTTTCAGCTGCATCAAAGGTAGCAGGTGCACCCGCCTCAACTTTTACCTTAAGGTCAGGAAAGAGTCCGGCTATGAACCTCTCCTTCTTTAGAAATTTTGCACCATCACCAGGGTTAGCAACATTTCATATCCATAGAGCCCAAAGACATAGAAACTCTTGCTTGTACAAGTAGTAGTCATCTAAGTCTTTTTGCTTATGAGAAACAATGTCTTGCCATAATTTTTGAGTGTTTTGGGGATCAAAGAAGTATTTCTTGAAACGATTCAAAACTTCTGTGTAATTCCCCTTAACTTCCTCAGGCAAAGAGTCAAACCAAGTGCTAGCATCTTTCCTAAGGAACACCTCAAACATTTCTATACGTTCTTGATCAGTTATTATCCTCTTGATACGGCAAGACATCTTGAAATTCGCTAAAAATAATTCTGCATCCTCTCCAGGCTCTCCAAAGAAAAGAGGATACCCAGACATTTGGCGTTGGCTTTCCATTGAATTGATTTCAAAGTGACACCCGTTTTGTTTTTCTTTCTTAAAAAGATTTACACAATAATGTTTTCTAGCTTGCAATCTATTCTACAACAAATAAAGATATTCACATCAAACGACCTATGATAATCAATAAGAGGTAGGATGACAGGGTTTGGTGATGCGAGAATTTCTCCTACTCTTTGGCACCAAACATGAACACCATTCGTTGTTGAAAATGGATCTTTCTACTAATTGCAACATTTATTCTAATGTGTGGAGTAAAATGAAAGGGAAAAACCTCTATTCCTGGGCCATTATCCATGGCCTATGCATGTCCTAATGCTTAAAATAACACAAAAATATAGACGTCCAAGCTAATATCGTACC
Source organism: Adiantum capillus-veneris (assembly GCF_014529385.1). Classification (NCBI taxonomy): domain Eukaryota; kingdom Viridiplantae; phylum Streptophyta; class Polypodiopsida; order Polypodiales; family Pteridaceae; genus Adiantum; species Adiantum capillus-veneris. The sequence continues at coordinate 1,766,960 of NC_140940.1, read as the reverse complement.
TAATGAGAGGCAAAATAAAAGGATTTACCGAAGTGTTTATCTCGGCTAACCTAAGAGGACCTAAAATCCTACGAATTATCCGTTGAAATTGCAACTTAGTACTAACAATTATGTGTATCTTTTACCTTGCAACGGGAATGAAAGGATCATACAAACTCTCGTGATTCATGCAAACTACTTAACTATGCTAAAAGTTAATCCTACAAAAACATACACGAGTTGTTGTCCTCAGTGGGGGCACCAATTTGAAGCGGTCCGGGGCGGGCAACAAGAAGAGCAACCTCTAGACACCCTTCAAGGCTCCCGTGCTGCTCAATGGGGCTGGGGCACAACACAACACAAACCAAAACAACAAACCCACAGCCAAATCCCAACTACACAAGGGGAACCACTTAGTTTAAGAGCGAACTAGGACGCAAAAGAGGAGAATCGTTAGAGCAACTCACAAACAAGCAAGGAATTTACACTAACCCTAACACCAATGGAACACTCTCATACACTAAAACACGAGAGAGAGAGAGAGAGAGAGAGAGAGAGAGAGAGAGAGAGAGAGAGAGAGAGAGAGAGAGAGAGAGAGAGAGATGGTGCTCGGGCTGCTTTGAAGTGTATCGTTAATGATCAAGCAAACATAAATATATATATGTAAGAAAGAGAGAGAAGGGGGTGCTTGTTGCACTAATGCCTTCTTACAAATCTGTCATGACCAATCAAAGTGAGATTAGTATTTGTTCAACATAGCCTGAGTAAATTACACCACAACACATCACAAGAAAAAAGCCACCCCAATCACTGTCTTAAGGCCAGGGGAGTCCTCTCCACCCTGTCGCCCTCTTACAGCATGTGGGATTTATGGATAAATTGATAACAATACCCGGAGACAAGCTATCAAGAACTTAAATAAAACACCAAGACACTTACACATCATTATTGTCCATGACTTCACGTTGGAAGGGAGACAAGGTATCCATGCTTAGTCCAAATTCACCCTCCTTGATTCAGCAAATGTTGGGCTTACTCTAGTAGGAGAAATGATAGATTTCCTACTCTCAATTTAATGATCACTCTCTCTTACAATGGCATAGAGTTCCCTTGCTAATCACCCCTAATACAACACATACATATGCCTAATGCCAATGAGATTCCACTCAAGAGCTCCTTCTCAAGAGGTTGAGCTTGGCTTCTCAAGCTATAGCATAGTGCTCTTTCTTCTCCCCCCCTTTTTGTGCTAGTTACACCCTCCTTTTATAGCAATTTTGAAGGCTAGGGTTACTCCTCTAACCATGGTTGGGTTAGATTTTCAGCAATTTATCTAATTTCTTTTGCTTGGAATTATCAAGAAGTTGGTGGGGAAAGAGAGAGGAGAGAAATGGAGGTGATAGGACTTTTCATAGTGGGTTAGTGTTAGTAGAGTTAGTATTAATTTACAAATGGAATTGGATATTTACAATGGGAGTATCCATGTAGGATACAAATAAGGAAGAAAAACTCTTAAGAGGTAAGAAAAGGTGGATTTCTTACAAGGTTGATGCTCCAAGTGTCTTGAGTAGGGCCAATTTTGACGCTTGTTGACGGCCCACTAGCTTTGACGGTACATTTTTTTCTCCACTCTTGACCTTCCTTGAGAGACAAGGTAATTGAAGCTGAGTAATCAACCACCATGATGCTGTCTTTTAAGAGAAGAGGCTGAATTTTGTGGTTTTTTTGATAGATATGGGTAATTTGGAGGAGGAAAAATGAGACTAGGTGGTCAATTTTGGAATGGAATTGTGTGTGGGAGGTATGAGTTCACCATGGTTTCTCTTATTCTTCAAGGTTGAGGAGAAGGTGAGTAGGGTGCAGAGAGGAGTGGTGAGAGAGGTGGGGATGATGAGTAGAGAAGTGTGTGTGAAAGAGGAAAATGATAAAGTGGAAGAGAGAGTGTGGCTGCATACCATGGGAAAACTGGGGTCCACTAATAAAATCATAGCTCACAGCTCGTAGCTCAAAAAAATATGAAAAAATATGAGGCAAAAGTTCAGCCCACGAGATACAACTTTTGTTTGTATCACCTTTTCAAATTTGGAGAGCAAGTGAACTTTAAAAATTCAGCAAAACCGACTATTTTTTTCCACTGCACAAAGTCCTTGTGGGGTCCTTCTTTGGATGATTCTTTTGAATACCTCCAAGAGTGAGCCCTCCATAGTGCATGTATGCATGCCACCTACCCTTGACCTTATTTGGTAGGTCTATAATTGAAGATATTGTTGAGATCGTGATATAAGTGAATAGTACAACTAAGAAAATCAAATATTGAGGGGTCTAAAAAATATGTACATGTCAAATATAAATAATATAAGTGGAAAAAATATAAAGGGGTCAAAAGAAATCTCTCTCATTATGAGGCTACCATAAAAAGATAAATATTTTTGGTGTTCTAATTTTTTAGAAAAAAACAAAATAGATGTAGGAAGGGAAAAATCACAATAGTGAAAAAATATACACATAAATAAAACTAGTTTTTTTGGATTTTTGTTGGGGTGGAGTTACACCAAATATAAGAGAAGCTTACATGAAAATATTTCTATATGGAATAAAGAGTATGAAAAATGGTAAGAAAAATTGTGGTAATGGTGAGGCAATGTACAGAGCATAAATAACACACACCTAGGTAGAAATATTTAAATAAATACCAAAATAATTATGAAAAACTCTTTTATTTAGGCCCTATATACAAAGAAATATTTACATACGCATGGGCCATAATATACTTATATTTTTTATTTTTTTGGCTCAACTAGCCCAATGACTAGCTAATTGAGGGTTTCTTATTTCAGTAAGGAGATATGGGAAAAGTCCCCTAACTAACACGCACCTATATACAGTGAAAGGGTGAGGGTAACCACAGTGTTTGAGTGATTTGATAGGGTGAGATAAGTGACTATGACAATTATAGAGAGCCGAAAAACGGCTATCATTAGCCCTCCCCCAGGATGATGGTATATTCATGTACCATCATAAAGAATCTTTTCCAAAGAGAGTGCTTCAGAGTCCTTGACAAGATCTTCATTGTTTGGCCCCTTGGAATTTTGGTTTGTGTTACACTCATGATTCATGGAACAATACTTACATGGGATAGTTGCCTTTTGCTCTGGTAGATCCTTTGGTAGAAGGCGACTCAAGTAAGGCTTCAAGCGATAGCCGTTTACCTTCCTGGAGTGCTTTTTTCCATTTAAGTCCATAAGTTGATAGTAACTTGAATTGAAAGCCTTCTTGACTATGTATGGCCCCTGCCATCTTGTTTCAAATTTGGCATCAAAACGATTATCGAGTCGATTGTCATACCTTAGCACAAGATCTCCTTCATTGATGCCTTTGTTCTTCAGTTTCTTGTCAAGCTTCTCCTTTGTCTGTGTGGCTTTCCTCTTATAGCACTCGTATGCTGCTTCTCTTTTCCACTCAAGCTCAGCTAAGGTAAGAAGTCGATCCATCCATGCTTCTTGATCATCTTGTGCTGATTTGCCATGAAGTCGCATTGTTGGAATGTTTAGTTCAATTGGCTGTAAAGCCTCTTGACCATAGACCAAGTGAAATGGTGTGAACTCCGTGGCTTCCCTATATGTGGTTCGATACGCCTACAAGGCACCATCCAAGAAGTCATCCCACAACTTTGTCTTGTTTTTCACCATCTTTCTAATGATGCCTGCAATGACACCATTAGCTTTTTCTACCAAACCATTTGATTGGGGATAGTAGGGTGTACTGTGACGATGTAGAATGCGAAGTTCTTCACAGACTTCTGTGAGCAATCCCTTTCTAAACCCTGGACCATTATCAGAAACAATCTCCAAAGGTGTGCCAAATCTACAACAAATGTGAGCGTAGACGAATTTTCTCACTGTCCTCTCATTTACCTTTGCCACACTTTGTGCTTCCACCCACCTAGTCATATAGTCTACAGCCACTAGAATGTAGAGTTTACCATTTTTTGTCCTAGGCAGAGGACCCATAGCATCAATGCCTCACTTTTCAAAGGGTCCATTTGCAAGCACGATTTGCCTTGGACCATAAATCAATCTTCTATTCCCATTTACCTGACAATTGTGACAACTTTTACACCAATGTTGGACATCCACATGTAGACTTGGCCAAACATACCCCGCAAGCAAAATCTTCTTCACAATTAATTCTTGGGAAAAATGACCACCACATGCCTCTTCATGCAAACCTTTTAGAATGGCTGGAATTTCCGCGATAGTTGGTACTCTTCTGCACACTTTATCCCTCCCTCTTTGATAGAGGGAGCCTTCTAGGAAGAGATATGCGCTTGACTTCTTCATGAGTCTCCTCTTCTGAGCCTTCGTGAAGTCTTGTGGAAACTCGCCCTCCAAAATGTAGCTAATAATGGGAGCCAATGATTCCAATCCCTCGTACCTCGGTTGCTTCACAACAGCTGCCACCATGATGACATGCACTTCTTTCTTTACACATGCAACGGCTTGTTGTGCAAGTAAATCAGCATCTTCATTTTGTTTCCTAGGAATATGATATAATTGCAGCTCCTCAAATTGATTAAATAGCCTACGGATGGTATGAACTTTGGCCCTTAGTCTTTCATTTTTGCATGCCCAAATGCCTAAAATCTGCTTCACAATGAGAAGTGCATTCCCTTTTACCATGAGACGTTGTCATGAGTTTTTTTTGAGCAAGGGATTGCGCATATGTACATACACATGCATGGTGCATCAAATAAAGGATTACCCAATTTCCATAGCGAGGTGGTTACGTGGGGCCCACATGTGTACAGGTAGGACAGTATGTACATAGTGCAGCGATTTTCACTATTATCAATACTAGTGTGTTTTTTCTACAATAAGGAGGAGTTGGTAGCGCATAAAACTTCTCGAGGAAGCTATCCGCGGGCCGACGACGTAAGGTCAGCAGGTGCGTCAGATGGCATCTAGTGTTGTCAGGAGGGCGAACGAGGTCAATATTTGCACGCGGATGAGGACGGACACAACGTGGGTGTTTTTTGGTGAGAGTTATGCAGAAAGATCATCATTAGGACCACTTTTTGGGGCCACTTCACGTGGTGGCGAGATGCATTATTGGAAAAAAGCTGAGTGCCAGGTGTGCGAATGATGCAAAAAGGTGACAACTATGCACTGCGAGGTCAGTTTTTGGCCTGTTCGGGGTCCATTTGAGGTCATCTAAAAGGCCAAGGGTGCCCAAGTAATAAAGCTAAGTGTGGGAACTGAAAAAACAGAGAGAAGACCAGAAAAAAACGTGGAGAAGAGAGGAGGAACAGCCGCAGGTGTGTTTTTGCTCATTTTGGAGCCTGTTTTGGCCGTAAACTGCTCATCCGAGGTCGGATTTGAGCACTTTGACATTGTAGACTGGGATTTTGGGCCCTTCCGGACGCGATGGCGCTGTCCATTTTGCCAAATTCCTCACTCTTTTCCTGCTGTTTTTCTGTGTAAGTTCCTCCTATGAGCGAAATTTCTGCTCCAGTTTGTGATTGTATCTGGCTTCTTTTACCCATATTGTGTGAGCTATTTGCCCCATTGGTGTTGGCCCAAGATCAATTGTATCTAAACATCAGAAATTCTCCTCTTTTGAGCTGAGTTTTTTGGGTGTGTGTGTGTGTGTGTGTGTGTCTATGTGGAGTGGGCAAGTGGATAGTCTCTCTCCTCTCACTCCAGAGGTGTGTTCCCTGTCTCGGCCAGGTGTCTTGTGTAAGCCAAGTGGTGCCCCATAGTGTGTGTGTATATCCTTTCAAGAGTGTGTGTCGGGTCGTTATAGAGGCACTGTGTGTGTTTTCATCCCGCTCACATTCTTTTGGCGCCCCCACGGAGGATCTTCTTCGTGTACCTTCTGCTTCGAGCTTCAAGCTTCGAGATTCGGGATTACAGGTTGCAAATTACAGGTTACAGGTTACAGGGATAGGTACAGGTAGAGGTAGAGGTAGAGGTACAGGTACAGGTACAGGTACAGGTGATTCACACAGTTACAGGTAGCTGGAGTACAGTGATATATTAGCAGTGGTGTCACTTGTAGTGGTTGTGGGTATGCATCACTTGGCGCCTGTTTGAGCACATTGTCTATTGGATTGTACGTTACTTGTGGAAACTGCCATGGTACGCCTTTGTGGAGCCATATATGGTTTTATTTGGCAGTCCCAGCCATTTCTGAGACTTGGTCTGGAAGATAGTCATTTCTGAGACTTGACTATACGCGATTTGCATTAGCCTTCGTGCGAGGGTCGATAGCGTGAGGTTTTTATTGAGCTGGGGGATTCTCAAATGTAGAGATCCTTTCGGTGATACAGGTAGCTGGAGCACCCTTTTTGTGACCTCGCCATAGGCTATGTACTAGTGATTCCTAATTGATGCTCCGGTTCTATTGTTGGTAGTTTATGCATACATAGACAGTCTATATTTTGGGTTCACACTGCTCTACTTCTGGGGAAACTCTGTCGAAATTTTCCCAAGTTATGATGGCTGGTTTTTTGGTATTTTGAGCCATTTATGCTGTTATGCTGCTGAAATTTTGGCAAAATCAGAGGTTGAGTCAGGTGTGCCTTCTTGGGAGCTTCATGGTTGGCTTTAATGGATGATCAAAATGGCCCTCAGTTCACTCCTTTTCATTTAACTCAAAGAATTCAGATTAATGTTCATGTGTCCAGGAAGATCTTTTTCCAGCAGCGCATAGTCTTTATGTTTGGGCCAAGAAGATTGAGAGAGATCCTGGAATGTCCTTTGCCTGTTGTCATTCCGATGATTAACTATGAAAACTCATTTGATGTGCATGTGTTTGTCCTTATCTAAAGTTGAGCTTCATTGAAGTTTCTGGGGATTGGGTAGTGAAAAGTTTTGGGTTCTTGCACGTGTGTTCGAAGGGGTTCTCAAAGCATCATAATTTGGGTAGCCATGGCTTTCTCTTATCCGGAGTTTCATGGAAGAAGTGATAAAGATGTGGAAGAATTTTTGGAAAAGATGGAGGTTGCTTGCATTAGCAACCAGATTCATGACCCTACGCAAATGTTACGCTTTCTCCAAATTTGTTTGAAGAGTGATGCACGAGTTTGGTCTAAAGCATTTGAAGAGGAGTTGTGTGTGGCTGATCCACCTGTAAGGTTGAGTTGGGACAATCTACGACATGGGTTGGAAGTGGAGTTTGTGAAGATAGAAGATCCTGACAAAGTGTGGCAAGAAGTACAGGCTTTGGTGCAAAAGGAAGGTGAGACAGTAGATGCGTACATACGTAAGTTTTCATTGGCATGGGAGCGAATGTGCAAGGCCTTGGCACCACAGGTACCCCCACCTGACATGATGAAGAAGGATAGGTTCTTAGCTGGTCTTTGGGAGAATATACGTTGGAGAGTGGAGCTAAAGAAGCCTAGGACATATGAAGATGCACTAGAGGTATCAAGGAACAAAGAGTGGAAGTTGAGGAAAATGAGCCAGTTAGGGGTGGAGTCTTTGCCCATGAGGTCTGAATTTCAGCCTATAGAGTCTTTACAAGGTCGCATGTCAGGGGTTCATCATGAACCAGTGGTTCCTGTTACTACTCAGGTTATGCCAGCAGTGGTCACTACAGCAGTGCAAGATGATGGGCTAAGGCAAGACATGAGGCAAATGGTAGATTTGATGAAGAATCTCAGCCTAAACATGCTAGGTCAAGTGGGAAATAATCAAGGTCGAGGGAGGTTTGCAAATCAGCCAGGAGGTGAAGAAAGGCCTAGGAATGGTGTTGGACAAAGCAATGGTAGGTTTTGGAAGCAAACGCCCACATGTTACAATTGTGGAGAGTTGGGTCACATCAGCCCGCAATGTGATAAGCCACCAAGGATGGGGGGAGACATGTATCCATTGCCAAGACAGGTGCTAACTAGGTCAAATGATTATGGCATCGAAATTAAGGGAGACGAAGGAACCAGTGGACTCACCCAGGAGGAAAAGGGAAAGACAAAAGTGCTAAGTGTAGTCACCTTGGAGAAGACATCAAAGCTAGAGGATACATTAGTGATGCCTATTGGGAAGAGGACCACAGAGGATAAGGAAGGAAGAAATGCCCCAGGTCCTAGTAAGAAGAAAGGAAAGAGCCATGAAGGCGAGGATGTCAAGGCCAAGAGGAAAAGGACAGCTCATCGAAAGTTTCATGTTTCAGATTTTCCACTAGGGGATGGGCAATTAAGCTATGACTTGAAGGAGGATCTGACGAGCAGGAAGGCAAATGTTACTTTTGGGCAGCTTATAGAGATGGTGCCTAAGCTAAAGCGACAGTGGAAGAGGATGGTTAACCCAATGGAGAAAGAGCCAGAGAGAGGTTCAGTGAAGGTGTTGGCAATGGACGAGCTACCAGACATTTGTCCAATAGTAGATGTGTGGCATAAAAGGAAAAATTTGGGACAAGGTTATGTGGATGGCGGAGCCCAAATATGCGTCATAACACACTCATGCGTTGAGAAGATGGGTCTCACAGTGGCTGGGGTGTCAGGTTTTCGGATCAGATTGGCAAACCATCAAAAAGTAAAATGCTTAGGTGTTGTAAAGAGCTTAGAAGTGGAGGCATATGATGCAAAGGCAGTGGTTGATTTTCATGTGATGCCAGCAGGGTTGGGAGCATATCCTATTATACTGGGCAGACCATGGTTATGTGCAGTGGGAGCTGTTCAAGATTGGCGACATGGTACGATTAGCCTCTATGGAAAGATAGGTACCAAGAAGATTTATAATATGGACACAAGGAAACGATTAGAGGAGCTTTATGAAGATGAGGATGAGTCTAGTGATGAAGACTCTTCCACGGTGACAGATGAGGACAGTGATAGCACTACCAGAAGTGATGAGGATGCTGATGTTGCATTTCTTTTGATGGATAAAGAAATCCAGGAGTGTGGTTTAGTCGCATTTGCGAATGAAGTTGAAGATGAAAGTGAAGGGCCTTATGAAGTGATTGAAGGGCTGATGCAAACCAAGGTTGAGTTGTCAAAGAAGCAGGAATTAATGACGCAAATGATTAGTGGAGACCTCTCAGCTATGGAGAAGGATATATATTTGCATATGTTGGCTAGTTTTCCTGATTTGTTCATTACTTCATATGAAGAGATCAGAGGGTTCAAGGGTGAAGAGATGCATATAGAGCTGAAAGAAGGTGCTAAGCCAGTGCGGCAAAGGCTAAGAAGGATGGGTCAAGAGCAAATGGAAGCCTTGCGGGTAGAGGTGGACAAGTTATTGAAGGCAGGGTTCATAGTTCCAGTGGAGACCATAGAATGGGTGAGTCCAGTTGCAGTCAGTCCAAAGAAGGATGGGAAGTGGAGAATTTGTGTGGATTTTTCACCCTTAAATGCAGCCACTAAGAAGAACCCATATCCTTTTCCATTCATCGATCAGATCTTGGATTCAGTGGCAGGTTATGAGAGGTACAGTGTGTGTGATGGTCTTTCAGGCTATTTTCAATTGAAGATTGCTCTTAAAGACCGCACAAAGACAACTTTTATTACGCCATGGGGCTGCTATTGCTACACAGTATTGCCATTTGGGTTGTCAAATGGACCTTCCTTCTATCAAGAGAGAGAAAATTGGGTGTTGGAACCATTCATTGGTAGTTGTGTTAAAGCTTTTATGGACGACTTCTGTGTCTATAGCAGTAGGGCTGATCACCATGAGAAGCTGCAGATGGTATTGGCTCGATATGATGAATGTGGAGGACAACTAAATCCAAAGAAATGTCATCTAGCACAGCCAAGGGTGAAGTTATTGGGCCATATGGTGTCAGAAAATGGCATTGAGGCTGATCCAGATAAGGTGAAGTCAGAAAATGGCATTGAGGCTGATCCAGATAAGGTGAAGTCTATTATTCTTCTTCCATCACCTATGAGTACGAAGCAATTGGCAACCTTTATACACAAAGTGAAGTACATGGCACGGTTTATTCCATTGTCTTCGCAGCTTCTTTATCCATTACAGCAAGTGGCAAAGCATGATCCATTGCAATGGGATGACAAGTGTGAAGAAGTGTTTCAAGAGGTGAAAGAGGTGTTAGGGGGGTTGTCAGCCATGCAGGCTCCTGATTGGGAGAAAGTTTTTTATGTAAATCCATCAGTAGGGGATGATGCCATTGGATCCATGCTATTACAAAAGGGGAAGGGCAGCCATTATATGAGGCCAGTGTATTGTGCAAGCCGAGTGAAGTTGGTAGCGAAGAGAAAGTTATCGGAAGTAGAGCTAGTGATGGCCAGTGTAATATTTGCTTGTCGACGATTTCGTCATTACTTGCTACCACGGCCTTTTGTTTTAATGGTATTAACATGTCAAATGTGGTGAAGAAATGGGTAATTGAGCTACAAGAGTTTGAGTTCTCTTTTCTAGTGGAAGATAGTACAAGGGCTACCCTAGCTGATTTGTTGACCTACAAGGAGAATCCCCTTATTGTTAAGGAAGAGGTGGTGAGAAAGGTAGTTGAAGAAGTTCCACAGATCAGCAATGCACATGTGTTGTTCTTTGATGGTTCATATAGAAAGAGCCACGATGCAGCTTCAGGGGGTATAGCACTTTATGATCCAGAGGAGAAGCTAGTATGCAAGAGAGGGTTCAAATTGGATGCACATAGTAACAATGAGGCTGAATATGCTACATTGGAAGCCGGATTACACATTTGTTTGAAGCATGGGGTTCGAAGGTTGAGCATAAAAGGTGATGCCTTGTTAGTGGTGAAGCAAGTGCTGGGTGTGTGGAAGAGCAAGAACACCTCATTGAAGGAAATGTGCTTTAGAATTAAAGGCCTGTTAAAAAAGTTTGAAGCATGGAGCATCAGACACATTGAACGTGCTCTAAATGAAGAGGCACATGAAGCATCTCAAGGCATGATTGGGGAGCTATTCGTGTTGAGGACCAATTTACCTCTTTATCATGGCCGGGAAAGTTTGGCTCAAGAAGAGGAGTTTTTGCTAACAGGAATCATTCCAAAGGAGATTCAGAAGTCTAAGAAGTATGGCTTTGTGCGTAGAGCATAAAGGTACAAATTGATTGGTGATGTCTTATACATGAAAGGGGCTGATCTCGTGTTGAGACGTGTACCTTGGCGGGAGGAGCTTTACAGAGTGTTGGAAGAGAATCATGAAGGCGCATGTGGTGGCCATTTTGCTCTAAAGATCACCTTGCATAAGATTTTGCAAGAGGGGTATGTATGGCCTAGTTTGCACAAGGATGTTCACCATTGGTGTAGGTCTTGCAATAGGTGTCAAGCATTTGGGAAGAGAGTGCTGAAGCCAGAGCTACGAAAAACCATTATGGCGTTTGATGTGTTTGAAAAGTGGGGGATTGATGCAATAGGCCCGTTACCTATCACAAGCAGGGGAAAAAGCTATATTTTGACGGTAGTGGACTATCTTTCTAGATGGGCAGAGGCTATAGCAGTAAAACAGATCACTGCAAAGGATGTGGCAAAATTTGTGTATGATGAAATATGTTGCAAGTTTGGGGTGCCATTAGAGCTACTTTCAGATAAGGGGCCAGGATTTAGAGCTAAACTGCTAGACTTCTTATGCACAAAGATGAAGATTAAGCACCAGCATACCACTCCTTATTACCCACAGTGTAATGGCTTAAATGAAAGATTCAATGGTGAGTTGGTACAGATTCTTTCGAAAGTGACAAAGCACCAAGGAAAGAATTGGGATTTGGAATTGCCTAGTGCATTATGGGCTTACCGTACTTCGGTGACGACAGGTACAGGGTTTACTCCATTTCATTTGGTGTATGGAAAAGAAGCACTACAGTGCCTGTGCAAGTAGAGTTGCCTGCGGTCAAGATGTTAGAGAAGTTGCTTGGGCCGCCTAGTGATGCATTCAAAGAGAGGCTCTTGCAGTTACAAGAGGTCCAGTTGGATAGGATGAGCACATTGGAGCATTATGGGCAGATGCAGGATAAGGCTTTGGCAAAGATAAATGAACAGGTCAAAAGTAAGGGTATCAAGAAGCATGACTTGGTTTTGCGCTACAACAGCAAACTGGACAACACCTTCCAAAAGAAGTTTCAAATTAAGTGGGAAGGCCCTTTCAAGGTAGTGGAGTGTTTCCCGAATGGTACATATCAGTTGGCTAACCTGGATGGGATTTTACATACGTCAAGGGTAAATGGATTGCGTCTTAAGTTGTATCATGCCAGGTTGATGATGGTGGAGCAAGATGAGCTGTCTGTGGAGCAAGCAATGTTGGTGAAGGATGAGGAGACTTGTGATGCGGCGAGTCTCATATATCTCTTTGCTGCCGCTGATCATGAATGATCTAGCAGGCTAGGGGATGGGCAAATTATGTCAGGAGTTTTTTTGAGCAAGGGATTGCGCATATGTACATACACATGCATGGTGCATCAAATAAAGGATTACCCAATTTTCATAGCCAGGTGGTTACGTGGGGCCCACATGTGTACAGGTAGGACAGCATGTACATAGTGCAGCGATTTTCACTATTATCAATACTAGTGTGTTTTTTCTACAATAAGGAGGAGTTGGTAGCGCATAAAACTTCTCAAGGAAGCTATCCGCGGGCCGACGACGTAAGGTCAGCAGGTGTGTCAGATGGCATCTAGTGGCGTCAGGAGGGCGAACGAGGTCAATATTTGCACGCGGATGAGGACGGACACAACGTGGGTGTTTTCTGGTGAGAGTTATGCAGAAAGATCATCATTAGGACCACTTTTTGGGGCCACTTCACGTGGTGGCGAGATGCATTATTGAAAAAAAGCTGAGTGTCAGGTGTGCGAATGATGCAAAAAGGTGACAACTATGCACTGCGAGGTCAGTTTTTGGCCTGTTCGGGGTCCGTTTGAGGTCATCTAAAAGGCCAAGGGTGCCCAAGTAATAAAGCTAAGTGTGGGAACTGAAAAAACAGAGAGAAGACCAGAAAAAAACGTGGAGAAGAGAGGAGGAACAGCCGCAGGTGTGTTTTTGCTCATTTTGGAGCCTGTTTTGGCCGTAAACTGCTCATCCGAGGTCGGATTTGAGCACTTTGACATTGTAGACTGGGGTTTTGGGCCGTTCCGGACGCGATGGCGCTGTCCATTTTGCCAAATTCCTCACTCTTTTCCTGCTGTTTTTCTGTGTAAGTTCCTCCTATGAGCGAAATTTCTGCTCCAGTTTGTGATTGTATCTGGCTTCTTTTACCCATATTGTGTGAGCTATTTGCCCCATTGGTGTTGGCCCAAGATCAATTGTATCTAAACATCAGAAATTCTCCTCTTTTGAGCTGAGTTTTTTGGGTGTGTGTGTGTATGTGTGTGTGTGTGTGTGTCTATGTGGAGTGGGCAAGTGGATAGTCTCTCTCCTCTCACTCCAGAGGTGTGTTCCCTGTCTCGGCCAGGTGTGTTGTGTAAGCCGAGTGGTGCCCCATAGTGTGTGTGTATATCCTTCCAAGAGTGTGTGTCGGTTCGTTATAGAGGCACTCTGTGTGTTTTCATCCCGCTCACAACGTTGTATACCATGGCCAATGCATATTTTTAAACCGTGAAGTAGTGTGTCATATTCTGCTTCATTGTTGCTAGCTGAACTTGGTAGATTGAACTTCTCTTTCATGACCACCTCTCCACTTGGGTTGAGCAACACTAGCCCTCCCCCTGCTTTTCCTGTGGCTCGACAAAAAGCTCCATCAAAGAACAAGGTAAAAGCATTAGGAATACTTTTTGGTGGTGGCAATGGTAGGGTCTTTACTTCAGGCACCTTAATCTCCTTTTCATGCACCCTATAAGTGAGAATCCCTGCCAATTGTGCACGCACACTATCTTCTACCTTGAAAGAGTATTGAAACTCTTGCAACTCCATAATCCACTTTGAGATCCTAGTACTAAGATTCATTTGAGATGACACCCAAGGGAACAAATTCTCTGCGGTGAGGATTACAAAAGGTTTTGCGAGCAAGTAGGATCTAAACTTCCTTATCGCAAACATGAGAGAAAGCATCATGAGTAATGCCTCCATGTAGCCTCTCTCTAAAGCATTCATGACCCTACTAGCAAAGTAGATGCGGCTTGTTGTAGCAAAACTGCACCAATTGTTTCTTTCCCATCACTAGAGCTAACAAAGAATGTGTACTCCCAACAAGGAGGCATGAGTGTTGGTAGCTCTGACAAAATGGCTTTAATGTTACAAAAGTACTCTTCAATCTCATCAGACCATGCAAATTCTACTTGTTGTGTCAACTTTTGCAAAGGGTGAAGTAACTCCGAGGCTAAGTGAATGAAGCGTGACATATACTTCACCTTTTGAATGAATGAGATGACCTCCTTAAGACTCTTGGGTGATGGTAGCTCAATAAGAGCCTTTGCCTTTGAAGGATCCACTTCAATGCCTTTGTAAGAAACTTTATGACCAAGCAAGATTACTTCATCCTCACCTATATGGCACTTGTCGGGGTTGAGTTGACCTCCCATGTCGTAGAGCTTCTTTAAACCTTCTTCTACCCTTTGTAGATGCAATGATTTTGAGCTATAAATACAGAAATCATCAATGAACACCCTAATTGACTTTCCAAAGAATGCTTGAAACACCATATTCATGAAACGTTGGAATGTTGCAGGAGCATTTGTCAGACCAAATGGCATGACTCTAAAAGCATAACAACCCCAAGGAGTGATAAAGGTTGTTTTCAAGTGATACTCCAATGCAATCCCTATTTGAAAGTAACCTGAGTAACCATCGCACACAGTGTACGTCTCATGACCAGCTACCTCATTTAGTATCTCATCCTGGAATGGGAGGGGAAAGTGATCTCTTTTTGTTGCCTCATTGAGGGGACGGTAATCCACACACACCCTCCACTTGCCGTTCTTCTTAGGAGTGACAACAACAGGAGAGACCCACTCTGAATTCTCCACTGGATAAATGAACCCTGCTGCTAGAAGCTTTCTTACCTCCTTGAGTAGAGCCTGCTCTTTAATGACTCCTAGCCTTCGTAGCTTTTGAGCCTTTGGTGTGGCCTCTGGCTTCAACTCAATCTTGTGTTGAACAACATCTACTCCACGCACGTCGGTGTAGTCTTTCGCAAAAAGCCTAGGAAACTTCCTTAGCACACATTTGAACTCCTCTCTTTCATCCTTTGTAAGTGTTGTTGATAGCATACCTTCCAGCATCCCTTCATCTTGAACACCTTCGTTCTCTTGAGGACCTACCTCCTCCAAGCCTTGACAAGAGGTCTCTTGGTTGCTTGGCTTAAACCTTACCCCCATGACTTCGATGGAAGACTCCTCTTCAGTAATGCTGTCGCACTGCAAGGAGGGGATAGATATTTTACATCCTTTGATCTTGAGTGCTCTTGACCATCATGTCGCACTACAGGTTGATTGGATTTCATAAATTTCTCATCTCTAGTTGTTGCTGACCACCGTGTTGCTCTGTAGAGAGGGGCTAGGTATTATCAATCCTTTATCTCTGATGGCGTCTGACTTCCACGTCGCACTTCCGTGGAGATTGTTATTATACGTTTTTTTGTCTTGGGTTGTTGCTGACCACCATGTTGCACTACAGGGAGAAATTATATATGGGTGAAAGCATGAATAGGTGGAAAGCTATATATGTGATATAATTAAATAGCATAGCATGACATTGGGGGTGTGGTCACTGGTGCCATATTTCAGACGTCCAAATTTATATTCTAAAAAATGTTATACTGAAAAATTCACCTTTCACACACCGACTTTGTTTCATGAGTAGTTGGCAGTTTCACAGTGCCCCCACCGCCCGACCTCCCACCTCTCTCTCTCTCTCTCTCTCTCTCTCTCTCTCTCTCTCTCTCTCTCTCTCTCTCTCTCTCTCTCTCTCTCTCTCTCGCGCGTGCCCAAGGTCTACTGTGCTTAGAGCTTCTACTGTGCAAGCTTGGCTGCTTCAAGGACGATTGCAGTAACCGCCCTCTTCTCTTCGAGGTATGTCTCTCCCATTGAACATGTACACTCTCTACTGCTTGACCACGCGCGCCCCACCTGGGATCATTTAGCTACATTAAACTGCATTTGGAGCTACATGAGTGCCACACCTTGCTCATTTGCAACAAGAGGCGAGCAAAACCTAATGTTGCTGTTGGCTGCATGAGAGGACATAGACTCCCAAGGTAATTTGCTAGTCCACAAGCTGCATGCAATCTTGGGGCAAATCCCATAGCACATCACCTTGAATGCCTTGCTTACAAGAGCAGGCCCATGAAGTTCTTGTTTCTTTTTAGCAGGGATGATAAGCGAGGGCACACCACATCACATGAGTTCATTGGATGATGTGCAGGTATATCACTTGAGACTGCATCATGGCACCTTCCTCAAAGCATCCGATTCAAGCAAGCAGCAGTCTAGTTAGGAACATCGAACCACCTCTGCATACGAAGTTTTGTCGTCTTGCCGAGGAATTTCATATGGAGCGTGGATTGCCATTGGAGGGAGTTGATCCTCATAGCTTGACAGGAAACAATGACATCTCTGAGGAGGACTGGGAAACTGTCTTTATTTTCCGAAAGCCTGTTTCGGGTAGCCAGAAGAAAGTGAAGGCATACCATGCTCGATCGGAGTTCTTACAAAAGCTTGTGTGGAGACACTGGGATGTCTACAGAAGAAAGACACAACTTGCAAAACAAGATCAAGAGGTGGGAAGAGCAGATGAGTTGTAGAGGGAGAGGTTCCAAAACCACTCCTGCCTCTACCAGATCATCATTGAAAACAGAAGGTACGTCTGTACCATTGTCAAGCGTGCCTATAGGAGGATGCCTAGTACAATTGGCAGAGGAGGATAGCAGGGCACTTGCAGAAATGAAGAATATTGCAGAGGACAGATTGCAAGACTTGAGGGTGCAAAGAAGCAGGTAGAGGATCAAGTCAGAGAATTGCATAGGGTTGAGGGTGCTCAAAGCTCAAACACTTTGGCCATAAAGTTGCAAACGGAGATTGATTGCGTGCAAGACCCTGTAGCTCGACAATGCCTGATTGATTTGATTGGACAGTTCTCGAGTACTACTAGAGACAATGTTGCTGAATTAGAAGCCAATGTGGCTAAAGCAAAGGTGCATACCCTCCTACATGTGCTTCACTTTGTTTTGGAGTATGTGGTTCACTTCCATGTGGTTATGTGGTTAGAGTGTTTTGGATTGTATGGTTATGTACTGTATGAGAATATTCTATTTCTGCTATGTCCTATATAGCACAAAATATGTGCTATATGGTCACAACATAGCCATCATCTTCATGGAGTGGGTGGTTATATGCTATGTGCTATGTGCTATATGGTCACAACATAGCCATCATCTTCATGGAGTGGGTGGTTATATGCTATGTGTGGTTATGTGCTATGTGCTTTATAGTTCAATCTAGGTGCAGCATATTCACAATAGTACCCTCATCTATTTGGAATGTATGTGATTCTATGCTATGTGCTCTGTGTGGTTATGTGCTATGTGATACATAGCACAATGGACATGTGTAATATGTGCTATATAGTATAACCTGTATGCTATATTCTCACAGTATAGCCCTGAAGTGTGTTAAATATTGATATGTGCTACATAGCACAATCTTTTTATGTGCTATGTGCTAAATAGCACATTTTGTGTGTTATATGTTCACAATATAGCCCTCGAGTGTGTGGAATAGTGAATTGTGCTATATAGCACAATCTCTATTTTTGCTACGTGCTACATAGCACATCTCTAATTGGGATATGTGCTACATAGCACAATATTTGTGCTATATGCTATGTGCTATGTCTCATATAGCCCACTGCATATCATATATCCAACAAGCTTGTGCTATATAGCATATAGAGAAAATGTTTGGGCTATATCTAGTATTTTAAAAAGTCTCTCTGCTATGATCTACAATGCATACTCTATGTAGCACTTATAGCACATTATACTTGGAATGTGCTATATAGCACAGTGCATATCAGATACCACATCAAGCTTGTGTTTATAGCATATAGAGTAAGTGCTTGTCTTATATGTGGTATTGCAAATAAGGGATAAGATTCACACTGCATATTCTTTTCAGAAATGTGCTTTTGTTGGGTTATTGAGACTTAAATTAGATGTGTTGTCTTCTTTGTTTCACAGGCACTACTTGCAGAAGTAGAGACCAACATAGCACAGGAATCAGAGCACTTTAAATTTTGTGTTACCATGGAGAGGACTTCACATAACGTGGGAGCCAGTTTGATGAAGCCTTTTCCTCCTGTGGATTTTAAGCAGAGCATTAGCGAGGTGGCACTTAATGGGTTCTACCATTGTGTAGGATGTGGATTCCCGTTTGATGCCAAAAGCTTGGATGTATTCTCCCTGCCTTGCACCCATGTGTACCATATGCTATGCTTCACGCATGTATGTAGGGACTATGGCTATTGTGTTGCACTAGATTGCAACATGTCTGTTCCCCCTAGAGCTAAGCATATGATTGGTCTGAAGGTGAAGAGTGAGATGAAAGAATCAAATGCAGGTAGTCACTGTGTCAATTATTTACTACTACTATTGCAGGCCCACTTTCCATTGGTAGTTTAAAATCTTTCATTTAATGAAATCATTTGCAGGTACAGACATCGCAGTAGAGATCTGTATACAAGAATCATTGAGGACAAAAACAGAGAGAGTCTCTACGCAGGCCACTGGTAGGTACCAAAATCAGTATTTATGTGTGTATTTTGGGATACTCCAAGTGAGACTTTGTAAATAGCTTGCTTTGTAGAACAATCATCGCATGCTTGCTCCAACAAGACGATGCATTCCACAAGGAAGAATGGCCTGATTACCCCAGGGATGCAGCCAGTCCTTGAAGCGAAGTCTACCCGAGGGATGCAGCCAGCCCTTGAAGCGGAGTCTACCATAGGGGATGCAATATGTGGAGTAGTTGAAGACATCTTGATGGCAAAGTCTTCTGTAGTCAAATCACCTAAACAACAACTAACTCCAAGAAGGCTGTTGTGTTCTCCGTTGAGTGCCAAAGCATCACCAAGTGTGGAAACTAGAGATGAAGCATCAGATGAGGCGGTTGCAGATGCGGTGAAAGCAACACCCCCTCCAACGGGGAATAAGCTAACACTAAAGCGCAAGAAATCGACTCCCAAGAACTTAGGTGGAAGTCCCACAATGGATATACCTCTTGATTCATTTAGGAAGAGAAAGAAACCAAATGCAAAGCAATGAGTGTGTTTTTGTTGTAACTTCATGCAATTAGAAGATGTCTTTAGAAGGCATGTGCAATCCATTGCACCCCTATTGTATCCATGCTCATTGATGAATCAAGTGTTGGAATTTGTTAGTGACATGTCTCTTAATTCTTTGCATCGAGGAGTTGCAAACTATTTGATTTATTTTCTGTACATGTTTAGTAATATGTTTCTACTTTCTCTTGTCGTAGATAATCAAGAAGCTGAAAAAAGAGGAAGTTGCATGAGACACACTCGCTCTTCAGGGTTTCTAGATGAGGGGTCTGTAGGTTCACTGGCTCAGTCTTATCCTGTGAAGAATCCAAGAAGGGGTTCTACAGCTTCCAGGGGGGTTACATGCACAAAAAAGTGTCTTTTGATACAGTTGAGGGGTCTGTAGGTTCACTGGCTCAGTCTTATCCTGTGCAGAATCCGAGAGGGGGTGCTACAGCTTCCAGGGGGGTTATAGGAAAAAAAAAAGAGTCTTTTGATACAGTTGATCCCTACACACCTACTAGTACTGCTGAATTTGTTCCAAATGTGCCTAATGCAATTGATGTGCAGGTTGTGCATGATGATTTGCATACAAATGTTGACCGTGCTAAACTTGAAAAGGGTACATTACCCACCCCCACCACAGTTGAATCTGGCACAGATGTCATTGATGATGCTATGGTAGTTGATGCCTACACATATGCCATTGCTGATGCTACGCTAGTTGATGCCTGCACAAATGACATTGTGGATGCTATGGAAGTTGATGCTCGCACAGATTCTACTGCTGATGGCAATGTTAATGATGGTGGAACAGAAAGTATTGTTCATGCTGTCATAGATGCCCTTCTTGATGTAGTTATAGCTATGGGTACAGATGCCACTGTTGAATCTGGCACAGATGCCATTGATGATGCTACCACAATTGATTCCTGCACAGATGCCATTATTGATGCTACGGTAGTTGATGCCTGCACAAATGACATTGTGGATGCCATGGAAGTTGATGCTAGCACAAATGCTGCTGCTGATGGCAATGTTAATGATGGTGGAACAGAAAGTATTGTTCATGCTGTCATAGATGCCCTTCTTGATGTAGTTGTGGCTATGGGTGCAGATGCCACTGTTGAATCTGGCACGTATGTCATTGATGATGCTACCACAGTTGATGCCTGCACAGATGCCATTGCTGATGCTACAGAAGTTGATGCCTGCACAAATGACATTGTGGATGCTATGGAAGTTGATGCTAGCACAGATGCTGCTACTGATGGCAATGTTAATGATGGTGGAACAAAAAGTATTGTTCATGCTGTCATAGATGCCCTTCTTGATGCAGTTGTGCCTATGGGTACAGATGCCACTGTTGAGGATACCAGTGGCATGGGTAAGGAGGCCCTCATTGAGAGAGAAGCTGGAACACGTAAGACAGTGGGTGCAAGTGATGTCACAGCCCAAGCTGAGGTCGTCTGTCCAAGTGATACAGCTGATGACATTGTTGATGTAGAGGAGGCAAAGGGTACAGATGCCACTGTTGAAGATATGGGAGGCTTGGGTGAGGAGGACCTCACTAAGAGAGTACCTGGAATAGGCTTATCAGTGGGTAACGGTGATGTCACGGCTTCTGCCGACACAGCTGAGGCAGGTGACAGAGCAATTCAATCGGGAGAGGCAATGGGAGAAGTTCTTGTGGCTGCTAAGGACATGAAAGAGGCAAATACACATAATAAAACTGAGGCATGTATAGAGCAAAACAATGAGGCACAAAAAGGCACAGAGGTGCCCACTGACAAAGAAGCTCAATCGGGAGAGGCAATGGGAGAACATTTCATGGCTGCTATGGACATGAAAGAGGCAGTTTCACATGATATAGCTGAGTCTTGTACAGATCCCACTGTTGGGAATACCAAAGGTAAAAGTCCAGAGGTCCCTATGGGGCGAGCGACTTCTACTACAGATACAAATGAGGCAGGTACAAAGAATGCTGATAAAGAAGCCAAAAATGGACATGAATATGAGAGGCAAGAGAGGCTAGAGTGTCTTGTGGTAATGCCAGTACAGATTGTTGCACTGCCACCTGCATCTTTTGAGGACAAGAAGAGAAGGGACAATTTATGCATCATTCTGGATGTGAATGGGCTTCTCATAAGGAGGTATAAGGTCTCCTTCTACAAAGAAATAACGAGAAGCAGTACTCCTAATTGGGCAAGATCAAGGTGTCAGGTAGTCACTAGGCCAAATGCTACAGGAAAGATGCAATTTGAATATGCGGTCAGGCCCAATGCATCAATATTTTTGCATGCACTACTGCAAAGAGCACAAGTTGCACTATGGAGCTGCATGACCCAGGACAATCTAGCACTTGCTTTGAGTGCATGCTTTCCTAGGCTGAACAAATTTTTTTTCCTCAATATTATTGGTCAAGAGGGGTGTAGAGAGGCGAGCTTCAATTTGTTCCTGGGATCCCTCCATGTAAAGATAACGCAAAGCCCATATTTTTCAAGTGTTTGAAAGACTTTTGGAAGCACCATTTTAGGTTCAACTCTGATAATACACTGGTGGTGGATGAGACACTCGACAAGTGTCTGCTCAACCCTCCCGAGACTTGGGTCTGTCCTGCTTCATTTGAACCAGCAGATATTTGTCAGTCCCCAATTTACATGGTTAGCACATTGCTCCCTTGGTTAGTCAAGTGGACAGTCTCACCCAGCCCTAATGCTTATGCAAAGATGAAACAGTTTAAAAATCCTTCCGACATAGTGTCAGCTCGTGTCATCAGCCACTATAGAAGTCAACGAGAAGTATGTAGGAAGGTTGATTGTGGTTATGGAATCATGTATACAGTATTTTGCGCACTGAATGTACTTGCGATTACTATACAAAAAACTGACATGTTCAAAGTTCTCTAAACTTAATGATTGAATGATGTAATTTTATTTTGGTGATATGATGTTGTCATACTCTGATAGAGTCCTGCTACATGGCACACATAATAGCATAGACAGAACCATTGGGCTATTATTACACATAGTTATGCTATATAGCACTCATACTGCAAGAAGTACTATGACATAATAGCATAGATAGGGAGATTGGCCTCTTATTACACACACTTACGCAATATGGCACACATAGTTCTCTCAATATGTAATATAGCTCTTTCACATACCACACATCATATCTTAGATAGGAACATTGTGCTATGTGATACACACACTTTTACTATATAGCACACATGTTTCTATCTTACTACAATAGAGTCCCTTTATAGCATAGACAGGGACATTGGGCTATTATTACACACACTTGTGCAATATAGCACACATAATAGCCTAGGTAGAGACAATGGACTATCTTGACACATTACTTGGATACATATCACATATAGTAGCATGTACACAACTCCATAACACCCAATGGGTAGCTATTCATAAGAGTGAGATGATTGTAAGAATGAGACATGTTTACCTGAGATTCATCAAGAAAGTGAATGGGATGCTCTTGATAATGTTTTCTTCCCAATCATTTCCGAAAAATATCTTGGCTAACTTTTTTCAAGGTGCAACATGTTCACAATAGTAACCTCATTATATGAAATGTGTGTGATTCTATGCTATGTGCTCTGTGTGGTTGTGTGCTATGTGATACATAGCACAATGGACATGTGTAAGGAGGTATTGAATGGTGAAGTCTATATAGAACATAATATAAGCCTGTTAAATAGGTATCATGCTGCTTCATAGGGCATGGCATTGTAAATGGTTTCATGTAGTTCCGGAGATAAATAATATGTCTTTGAGGTAGCATCTACCAAAGGCATGTCAAACTTGATTGCCCGAACAAGGTGAGAGTACAGGTTAGTAACTCCCCTATCATCAAGTAGAGTGTAGTGATTTGGGTCCCCCTCTTGCTGTTGATAATAACACCCTGTGACAACATAAGTGTTTTTATCACATTTGTTTTTCCACTTATCTCTTAAGATGCAATCTGTCATCCATTTTCTCTTTGTACATCTCAAAAGAAATAACTCTACACCTTCTTCATTGCCAGTGTCTGCATTGACTGCAAAGTTATCACCTTCAATGAGATACTCACTCAGCATATCTTGGGATCTCTCAAACATTGCAGCTTCATCTTCTGGTACCTCAGTCTCTTCTGCTACCTCAGAGAGTGTTTTCAATGCCTTATGTGTCCACTTTCCTGCATATGATTTGCTGGAACAAGTCCTCCAATGGCCCTTCATGCAAGCATCACAAAAACAAGAAAGCCGCCTGGTCCTTAATTGAGTAGGATCATGACGACAAAAGCCTCAAATGCAATGGAGTGATCGAGATCTTGGTACTCTCTCACAACCCCATAGATTAGACCTGTCCACTTCTGTCTCTTTTACTAGCCAAAATTTCCTGTTTATAGTAGGACCTGCTTTAGTGGATTGTGCATAAGAGCTACATGCAGCATTGGACATTGTTCTCGTAAAAAATGCAACCATGTCTACAGCTTGTCTAAGAACAACTCCATTACTCTTGAGTTGTTCATGTGTAAGGGCTCTCTTTATCACAGATCCAGCGCCATCATGCTCCCCCTTGCCATGGCCAGAGCCAAAAAGAAATCCATGTCATCTTTGTACCTGTTAGTTGGTAATATCTAGCAACAAAGTAAAATGGCCTTGTAGCCTTGAATTGCGAGGCTGCACCATCTTACCACACCCAGTGCTTCTTGAAATTCAGTCCCTGGTCTTTAAGCCACTGATCACAAAGAAGAAAACAATGGTGGACAAATAGCGTATCATGTTGCCTATCATCGGAGATGTAGAAATGCATATGCTTGATAATATTTTCATCTTCGTTGTCACGCATGTACGTTATGTGAACAAGGATGGTGCATTGATCTGCATGCCAATGCATGGATTGTACTTCATTTTTCTCTTTGAACGAGTAATTTTTAGCCAAGTATACTACATATATAATGGTATCTGAAGGAAACACCTTCAAACATTCTCTGTATTGATGTGATTGCCATCTGTAAGTGAAATTGTGCTCGATGAAGATTCTGATGTCGTCTTTTATCCTCCCTGTCAGCTCACTTAAAGCCACCTGTTTGAGTGACAACATCTTTCTCTTACTTAGACCATGCTTAGTTTGAACTTTAATGTCCTCAAAGACTTGCAGTGGAACTGTCTTTGTCATCTCTGCAAGTTCTCGTGGACAAAGGATGAGCTTTTCCACACCACAGTTTTTGCATTGGCCCATCAAGCAAGTATGTTTATGGAACATATCCCCCTCAGCCTTTGTACATACGCATGATTCCCACAACTTCGTGATCCTTGAAAATGAGTGCTCAACAGTAAGACATTCTGCATTCACCCCATCTGATTTGCAAACATTGCATTTACATGTACATGACCTGCCATGAAAACCAAAAGCAGATGAGCGCATAACATTAAACGCATCTTTGAGATACATCAGTTTGATATGACAAACACAACAGCAAGTATTTTGATCTTTCAACTTTCGCACGAACCAAGGCTTCAGCTTCTCAAAGGACCTTTTCCCAATTGTCACATGTTGGTGGCTATCTTTAAACTTCAAGAAATACTCTGTCTGCTTGAAAAAAAAATGCATTAGAATTACATTTTGCTATATATCACACATAATAGCATAGCTACAAATGCATTGGTATAAATACATATAGCTATGCTACATAGCACATATAATAGCATAGATAGATAACTCAACTTTCATTACATGATCAATTTTGTTATATAACACATAATAGCATAGATAGGGATTTTTAGCTATTATTACACACACATCACACACGTCTGCTATATAGCACACATAGTGCTCTCACATTATAACACAGTTCTTCTACATAACACACAAAAGAGCATAGACAGGGATATTTTGCTATTATTACACATATCACACTCTGCATAGCACACATAATAGCATAGACATGGATACCGTGCTACTATTACACTAACATCTGCTATGTAGCACACATAGTGCTCTCATAATATTATAAAATCTGATAGCACACATAATACCATAGATAGGTATATTGTGCTATTATACACACATGTCTGCTATATAGCAGACATGATGTTGTCATACTCTGATAGAGTCCTGCTACATGGCACACATAATAGCATAGACAGGACCATCGGGCTATTATTACACATAGTTATGCTATATAGCACTCATACTGCAAGAAATACTATGACATAATAGCATAGATAGGGACATTGGCCTCTTATTACACACACTAACTCTATATGGCACACATAGTGCTCTCAATATGTGATATAGCTCTTTCACATACCACACATCATATCATAGACAAGAACATTGTGCTATTCTTACACACACTTTTACTATATAGCACACATGTTGCTATCTTACTACAATAGAGTCCTTTTACATGGCACTTATAGCATAGACAGGGACATTGGGCTACACTTGTGCAATATAGAACACATAATAGCGTAGGTAGAGACAATGGACTATCTTGACACATTACTTGGCTACATATCACATATAATAGGATGTACACTACTCCATAACACCCAATGGGTAGCTATTCATAAGAGTGAGCTGTTTCACTTGAGATTTATTCATTGTAAGAATGAAACATGTTTACCTGAGATTCATCAAGTAAGTGTATGGGATGCTCTTGATAATGTTTTTTGCCCAATCGTTTTCGACAAATATCTTTCTTGTTTGGAGACACCCTACTGTGCTCTATCCAAAATGTAATAATTGTCTGCTTCAATTCCTCCGATAAGGACCCAGCATTTCCAGACTTCCTTTTGCATAAGTTGAACCTCAGCATACTTGACATAGGATCACTGTGAAGTCTACCCAAAGCTGAATATAAATTCCTTGGATGAACATTTAATAGCTTTGCCACTTTATGTAGAGTAACACCTCTACCTTGGCTCCCATTATCATGCAGTAATCCATTCACCAGGATGCTGAATGTGCTTCATTTTAAAAACATCTCGTCAGCTGATTTTGGAATCTTTAATTCCTGTAAGAAGACCTTGAGTGCAGAAATAAGGCCATTTGCAGGAAGATACAAATCTTCACAGAATCGCAAGATTCTATCATCATTGAAAACACCTTGAAGAATTGCATTCTTATCTTCTTTCCCGTAGCTATGCAACTGTCTCACAATGTGCTGAACAATATTCTGAATAGTATGTTGCTTCTTGTCTTCCTTTGTGTGTACATCGACATCCTCCCTATGACAATCTTCCCTATGACAATATTCCGCTCCAATGTTGACGCTTGGCTGTACTTGCTTTCTTGCACGACATCGCTTTTTGTACTCACGTTTAGCCTATGTTTCATACTTCCACACTGCAATAATTTCATCCTCATTTAGACAAGCCTTTCTCTTGGAGTGCACTTGCGTATGAACTATATATATTCCATGTGCCTCATCATAAAATCCGTCGTCCACCATCCTGGAACAGTCTGCAGTAGTTTGAAATGAATGAAGTCGTACAAAACTTCCTGATTGTAATAGTGAACTGAAATCCATTTTTGCTGCATTGTTGAGTTCAAGAAGCTCCATTGCTGCTTGTGAGGAGGTATGAGTTGGAACCAAAGCGAGAGGAAGGGAGTCTCCATCATCCATATTCTGAACAGGAGAGTAGGAGAGAGAGAGAGAGAGAGAGAGAGAGAGAGAGAGAGAGAGAGAGAGAGAGATGGAGATGGGCATTGGAGGCCATCTAAGAGAGAGAGAGAGAGAGAGAGATAAAGGGGGAGAGAGGGAGAGGTCCACGCATGCTAACCGCTCCATGTCTTTCAATCCGAGTAGTGGAGTCGTGAAGTCAGTTATCTTACCTATATTCTTTTAAAAATTATTGACTTAAAAGCCCAGCTATGGTGCCATCCATAGCATCATACTTGGTGTCCATGGACACCAAGTATTTAGACACCATTCTATGCTTTCACCCATATGTTTAGATCTTTCGTTACTGGTTGTTATTATTGTCCATGAAATGTTTAGGTCTTTCACTTGTTGTTATTATTTTCCATGAAATATTTTGTCTAGAACTATTTACAATCATGTTGAGGCGGTCCGGGGCGGGCAACAAGAAGAGTGGCCTCTAGACACCCTTCAAGGCTCCCGTGCTGCTCAATGGGGCTGGGGCACAACACAACACAAACCAAAACAACAAACCCACCGCCAAATCCCAACTACACAAGGGGCACCACCTAGTTTAAGAGCGAACTAAGACGCAAAAGAGGAGAATCGTTAGAGCAACCCACAAACAAGCAAGGAATTACACTAACCCTAACACCAATGGAATACTCTCACACACTAAAACACGAGAGAGAGAGAGATAGAGAGAGAGAGAGATAGAGAGAGAGAGAGATAGTGCTCGGGCTGCTTTGAAACGTATCGGCGATGATCAAGCAAACACAACTATATATTTAAGAAAGAGAGAGAAAGGGGGAGGGGGTGCTTGTTGCATTAATACCTTCTTACAAATCTGTCATGACAAATCAAAGTGAGATTAGTACTTGTTCAACATAGCTTGCGTAAATTTCACCACAACACATCACTAGAAAAGCCACCCCAATCACTGTCTTAAAGCCAGGGGAGTCCTCTCCACCCTGTCGCCCTCTTACAGTTTGTGGGATTTATGGCTAGATTGATGACAACACCAGAGACAAGCTATCAAGAACTTTAAAAAAAACCAAGACACTTACGCATCATTGTTGTCCATTACTTCACGTTGGAAAGGGAGACAAAATATCCAAGATTAGTCCAAATCCACCCTCCTTGATTCAGCGAATGTTGGCTTACACTAGTAGGAGAAATGATAGATTTCCTACTCTCAATTGAATGATCACTCTCTCTCTCTTACAATGGCATAGATTTCCCTTGCTAATCCCCTATTACAACACATGCACATGCATAAGACAATGAGCTTCCACTCAAGAGCTCCTTCTAGAGAGGTTGAGCTTGGCTTCTCAAGCTATAGCATAGTGCTCTTGCTTATGGCTTCCCCCCTTTTATGCTAGCTACACCCTCCTTTTATAGCAATTTTGAAGGCTAGGGTTACTCCTCTAACCATGGTTGGGTTAGATTTTCAGCAATTTATCTAATTTCTTTTGCTTGGAATTATCAAGAAGTTGGTGGGGAAAGAGAGAGGAGAGAAATGGAGGTGATAGGACTTTTCATAGTGGGTTAGTGTTAGTAGAGTTAGTATTAATTTACAAATGGAATTGAATATTTACAATGGGAGTATCCATGTAGGATACAAATAAGGAAGAAAAACTCTTAAGAGGTAAGAAAAGGTGGATTTCTTACAAGGTTGATGCTCCAAGTGTCTTGAGTAGGGCCAATTTTGACGCTTGTTGACGGTCCACTAGCTTTGACGGTACATTTTTTCTCCACTCTTGACCTTCCTTGAGAGACAAGGTAATTGAAGCTGAGTAATCAACCACCATGATGCTGTCTTTTAAGAGAAGAGGCTGAATTTTGTGGTTTTTTGATAGATATGGGTAATTTGGAGGAGGAAAAATGAGACTAGGTGGTCAATTTTGGAATGGAATTGTGTGTGGGAGGTATGAGTTCACCATGGTTTCTCTTATTCTTCAAGGTTGAGGAGAAGGTGAGTAGTGTGCAGAGAGGAGTGGTGAGAGAGATGGGGATGATGTGTGAAAGAGGAAAATGATAAAGTGGAAGAGAGAGTGTGGCTGCATAGCATGGGAAAACTGGGGTCCACTAAAAAATTCATAGCTCACTGGGCTACATTTTCTCTTTTGACCACTGCTCCAAATTCGGAGTGGAGATAGGTGCCAAAATTCTCACCAAAAAGCCTGTTTTTTAGGCCTGCAAAAGTCTTTTAGTGGTCCCCTCCTTTGTTGAATTTGTACAATGCATCCAAGAGTGAGCCCCTCCTTTGTCATATTATAATACAAAGCATTCAAGTTGCCCTTGACCCATGAATGGAGGAGGATTATTGGTGAAATAAGAAATATATACATGGTGGGACTAGTGTATGGACTATTCATGGACTTTAGCTCAATGAGCACATGGTGTTAGAATAATGAGTAAAAATAATAATAAAAATATGGAGGAGTTATGGATATGAAAAGATATTGGAATCATATGATATGGTCCCTCCTTGAATTATTTTGGGTGAAAGAGGAAAATGTATGCAAGTAAATAATATAATATTGGGTGAAAGAGGAAAATGTATGCAAGTAAAATGTATGCAAGTAAAATGTATGGGTGAAAGTATTTTGGGTGAAAGAGGAAAATGTATGCAAGTAAAATGTATGCAAGTAAAATGTATGAAAATGTTTTCACGAGGGTGAGGGTGAAAATGTGGGAGTGATTTGTATAAAGGAAAAATATGAGGTTAGAGTATGTACATATTGGCAAAAAATATAATTATGGTGTAAGAGGATGAAAGAAGGTGTACATAGGTTTAATAAAACACACACCTAAGTAGAAATATTTAAATAAAATACCAAAATAATTATAAAAAATCCCTATATTTAGGCCATATATACAATGAAATATTTACACACAAAGAGGCCATAATATACTTTTATTTTTTTATTTTTTTTATTTTTTTTGGCTCACCTAGCCCAGTGACTAGCTAGCTGAGGGTTTTTAAGAAGATAAGAGAAAAGTCCCGTGACTCACGCACGCCTATGTACAGTGAAATGGTAGGGATAGCCACAGTGTTTGGGTGATTTTGGTAGGGTGAGGTAACTCACTGTGGCAATTACAAAGAGCCGAAAAAATGGCTATCATTAGCCCTCTCCCTGGATGATGGTATATTCATGTACCATCATAGAGCATCTTTTCCAAAGAGAGTGCTTCAGAGTCCTTGACGAGATCTTCATTGTTTGGCCCCTCAGAATTTTGGCTGGATTTACACTCATGCTTCATGTACCAATACTTACATAAGACAGCGGCCTTTGGACAGATCTTTGGTAGATCCTTTGGTAGAAGGCGACTCAAATAGGGTTTCAAGCGATACCCGTTTACTTTCCTGGAGTGCTCTTTACCATTCAAGTCCATAAGCTGATAGTAACTTGAATTGAAGCCTTCTTGACTATGTATGGCCCTTGCCATCTTGTTTCAAACTTGGCATCAAAACGATTGTCAAGTCGATTGTCATACCTTAGCACAAGCTCTCCTTCCTTGATGCCTTTGTCCTTCAGTTTCTTGTCGTGCGTTTCTTTCGCTTGTGTGGCTTTCCTCTTGTAGCACTCATATGCTGCTTCTCTTTTCCACTAACGTAAGAAGTCGATCCATCCATACCTCTTGATCATCTTGTGCTCCTTTTCCATGAAGTCGCATTGTTGGAATGTTGAGCTCGATAGGCTGCAAAGCCTCTTGACCATAGACCAAGTGAAATGGTGTGAACTCCGTGGCTTCCCTATATGTGGTTCGATATGCCCACAAGGCACCATCCAAGAAGTCATCCCATAATTTTGTCTTGTTTTGCACCATCTTTCTAATGATTCCTGCAATGACACCATTAGCCTTCTCCACCAAACCATTTGACTGTGGGTAGTATGGTGTGCTATGACGATGTAGAATGTGAAGCTCTTCACAAACTTCTGTGAGCAATCCTTTTCTAAACCCTGGACCATTATCAGAAACAATCTCCAAAGGTGTGCCAAATCTACAACAAATGTGAGTGTAGACGAATTTGCTCACTGTCTTCTCATTTACCTTTGCCACACTTTGTGCTTCCACCCACCTAGTCATATAGTCTACAGCCACTAGAATGTAGAGTTTACCATTTTTTGTCCTAGGCAGAGGACCCATAGCATCAATGCCCCACTTTTCAAAGGGTCCATTTGCAAGCACTATTTGCCTCGGGCCATGCACCAACCTTCTATTTCCACTTATC
Source organism: Adiantum capillus-veneris (assembly GCF_014529385.1). NCBI lineage: Eukaryota > Viridiplantae > Streptophyta > Polypodiopsida > Polypodiales > Pteridaceae > Adiantum > Adiantum capillus-veneris. The sequence continues at coordinate 1,735,927 of NC_140940.1, read as the reverse complement.
TGACAAGTGTGACAGCTTTTACACCAATGTTGAACATCCACATGCAAACTTGGCCAAACATACCCCGAAAGCAAAATCTTCTTCACAGTTAATTCTTGGGCAAAATGACCACCACATGCCTCTTCATGCAAACCTTTTAGAATGGCTGGAATTTCCTTGATAGTTGGTACTCGTCTGCACACTTGATCCTTCCCTCTTTGATAGAGGGAGCCTTCTAGGAAGAGATATACGCTTGCCTTCTTCATGAGTCTCCTCTTCTGAGCTTTTGTGAAGTCTGGTGGAAACTCACCCTCCAAAATGTAGCCAATGATGGGAGCCAATGACTCCAATCCCTGGTACCTCGGTTGCTTCACAGCAGCTGCCACCATGATGACCTGCACTTCTTTCTTTACACATGCAACGGCTTGTTGTGCAAGTAAATCAGCATCTTCATTCTGTTTCCTAGGAATATGATATAGTTGCACTTCTTCAAATTGATTAAACAATCTACGAATGGCATGAACTTTTGTCCGTAAGCTCTCATTCTTGCATGCCCAAATGCGTAAAATCTGTTTAACAATGAGAAGTGCATCTCCCTTTACCATGAGGCGTTGTATCCCTTGGCCAATGCACATCTTCAAACCATGAAGTAGAGTGTCATATTCTGCTTCATTGTTGCTAGCTGAACTTGGTAGATTGAACTTCTCTTTCATGACCACCTCTCCACTTGGGTTGAGCAACACTAGCCCTCCCCCTGCTTTTCCTGTGGCTCGACGAAAAGCTCCATCAAAGAACAAAGTAAAAGCATTAGGAATACTTTTTGGTGGTGGCAATGGTAGGGTCTTTACTTCAGGCACCTTAATCTCCTTTTCGTGCACCCTATAAGTGAGAATCCCTGCCAATTGTGCACGCACACTATCTTCTACCTTGAAAGAGTATTGAAACTCTTGCAACTCCATAATCCACTTTGAGATCCTAGTACTAAGATTCATTTGAGATGACACCCAAGGGAACAAATTTTCTGCAGTGAGAATTACAAAAGGTTTTGGTAGCAGGTAGGATCTAAACTTTCTCACCGCAAACATGAGAGAAAGCATCATGAGTTCTGCTTCTGTGTAGTCTCTCTCCAAAGCATTCATGACCCTACTAGAAAAGTAGATGGGTCGCATCCTTGTACTGTGGGGATCTTGTTGTAGCAACACAGCACCAATTGTTTCTTTCCCAGCATTAGAGCTAACAAAGAATGTGTACTCCCAACAGGAGGCATGAGTGTTGGTAGCTCTGACAAAATGACTTTAATTTTACAAAAGTACTCTTCAAGCTCATCAGACCATGCAAATTCTACTTGTTGTGTCAACTTTTGCAAAGGGTGAAGTAACTCCGAGGCTAAGTGAATGAAGCGTGACATATACTTCACCTTTTGAATGAATGAGATGACCTCCTTAAGACTCTTGGGTGATGGTAGCTCAATAAGAGCCTTTGCCTTTGAAGGATCCACTTCAATGCCTTTGTAAGAAACTTTATGACCAAACAAGATTACTTCATCCTCACCTATATGGCACTTGTCGGGGTTGAGTTGACCTCCCATGTCGTAGAGCTTCTTTAAACCTTCTTCTACCCTTTGTAGATGCAATGATTTTGAGCTATAAATACAGAAATCATCAATGAACACCCTAATTGACTTTCCAAAGAATGCTTGAAACACCATATTCATGAAACGTTGGAATGTTGCAGGAGCATTTGTCAGACCAAATGGCATGACTCTAAAAGCATAACAACCCCAAGGAGTGATAAAGGTTGTTTTCAATTGATCCTCCAGTGCAATCCCTATTTGAAAGTAACCTGAGTAACCATCGCACTCAGTGTACTTCTCATGACCAGCTACCTCATTTAGTATCTCATCCTGGAATGGGAGGGGAAAGTGATTTCTCTTTGTTGCCTCATTGAGGGGACGGTAATCCACACACACCCTCCACTTGCCGTTCTTCTTAGGAGTGACAACAACAGGAGAGACCCACTCCGAATTCTCCACTGGATAAATGAACCCTGCTGCTAGAAGCTTTCTTACCTCCTTGAGTAAAGCCTGCTCCTTGATGACTCCTAGCCTTCGTAGCTTCTGAGCCTTAGGTGTGGCCTCTGGCTTCAACTCAATTTTGTGTTGAACAGCATCTACTCCACGCACATCGGTGTAGTCTTTAGCAAAAAGCCTAGGAAACTTCCTTAGCACACATTTGAACTCCTCTCTTTCATCCTTTGTAAGTGTTGTTGATAGCATACCTTCCAGCATCCCTTCATCTTGATATTCACCTTCGTTCTCTTGAGGACCTACCTCCTCCAAGCCTTGACAAGAGGTCTCTTGGTTGCTTGGCTTAAACCTTACCCCCATGACTTCGATGGAAGACTCCTCTTCAGTAATGCTGCCGCTACTTTCTTCTTCTGAAGTGCTATCGGTCCAACCTTCTTCCGTCTCACTTTGAGATGATTCTTCATGGAGCTCCTCTTGGCGTTGCTCCTTCATGTCAAAGACAACCTTCTTGTGATTTTCATTCCTGCAAATTAGCTTTCCACTCTCCCAATCCTGCAAAGCTCGCATTTTCATTAGCCATGGTCTTCCTAGGATAAATGGGTAACCATTTCCCTTGGTAGACATGACATAGAAATCCACTGCCTTCTTAATGCCAAAGGCCTCCACAAAAACATTTTTACAAATGCCTACGCACCTAGCCTTGCTATTGTTTGCCATCTTGACCCTAATTTCAGGTGTCTCATGGATGTGCATGCCTAGTTTTTGCATGAGTCCCTCTGTCATGATGCAAATTTGTGCACCCCCATCCACTAGACCTTTCCTAACCAATCTCCCTTTGATGTAACAGTCTAGCACCGGTGTAATGTCCTCATTCATTTCAGCTTGTGCAATTTTTACAACAGGCACACTCTCTTTTACCTTTCTCCTAGTGCTAACTGCCCTTGTTAAATCCCTCCTAACTTGTGGACATAATGCAAGAAATTGAGGCCATGAAATATCAGGACCCTTACCTCTCATGTCTTCCAACAAGTTGTACGGAGCCATACCATGTCCAAGAGGGAAGTCTTGGAGGTTGATACGACGTCGAGTCCTCTTGGTTTCCTTGGTTCCCTTTGCCTTCTTGCCTTGTCCATGGTCACTCTGTGATGTGACTCCTTCTTTCTCTTTACCTTTTCCTCGGCCACGCTTAATTCCATTGGCTTCCATGTCAACCTCATTTGAATTTGTCACCTCTACCACATGCACATTTGGATCTGGCAAAGGTGGAACTCCTTCTACCCCTTGTGGAGGTGGTCTTGGTCCATTTGGCCTTTGTAGAAGCCTTGGTTGTTGACCAGTTCCTTCACCTGCATTCATCACTGGGTAATTCAAGTTAGGCCTCCCTGGCTCCCCACGGGGCCAAGGACAATTATACATCCCATGTCCAGACTCTCCGCAATTCCAACATTGCAAGACTCTCCTAGGTCGTGGATCTCGCTCTTCAGACTTCTTTGCTTGTCCCTTTGGACCTACAGCTTGTGCAAGGTGAATTGACAGGCTGCTTAAAGATTCGTTTAACTTCTCAATTACTTCCGCCGTTACCTCAGGAAGCTCCCTCGATGTTGATGCTTGTGACTTACCTTTGGGTCTAAGACCTTCTATTGGAACCTCTCCCCTTAAGCACTTGAGTTTCCTATACTTCTCAGCAGCCCTAGTTTCAGCTGCATCAAAAGTAGCAGGTGCACCCGCCTCAACTTTTACCTTAAGGTCAGGAAAGAGTCCGGCTATGAACCTCTCCTTCTTTAAAAATTCTGCACCATCACCAGGGTTAGTAACATTTCGTATCCATAGAGCCCAAAGACGTAGAAACTCTTGCTTGTACAAGTAGTAGTCATCTAAGTCTTTTTGCTTATGAGAAACAATGTCTTGCCATAGTTTTTGAGTGTTTTGGGGATCAAAGAAGTATCTCTTAAAACGATTCAAAACTTCTGTGTAATTCCCCTTAACTTCCTCAGGCAAAGAGTCAAACCAAGTACTAGCATCTTTCCTAAGGACCACCTCAAACATTTCTACACGTTCTTGATCGGTTACTATCCTCTTGATACGGCAAGACATCTTGAAATTTGCTAAAAATAATTCTGCATCCTCTCCAGGCTCTCCAAAGAAAAGAGGATATCCAGACATTTGGCGTTGGCTCTCCATTATTATGAAAGATTACAATACGAGTTACAATAAGGGATACAATAGAGATCTAGAACCACTCGCCTGCAAATGAAGAAGTGAGAAAATACCACTCTAGGTTTTCTTCTTCAGCTATCCAAGCTTCAATAAGGTCTCGATTTGTTTGATCAAAACAAAAGGGTAGACTATTGATGAGCTCTAAGAAGGGTTGAAATTCTTCAAAGCTAAGGCGATAAACAGAAATCTCTAGAACTTCCTTTTCTGGATCCAAAAGAGCAACCACGTCCCAAGTGATAAATTGCACTTGCTCTACAATTCCCAATGCACAAGCGGTTTGTATAAAAACTAGATCTTCATGCTCGTCGAAGGCCGTGAGAAAGTAGCAATTGACTAGGAGCTCCTTTCCTTCGAGTTCCACACAGTCGGAGTGAGGCAACCTTCTCACAATTTCATAAAGAACATCCTCATCAAGTCCAATCAAGTTTGCAAGATTTAAAGACTCCACTTGTGCTACAAAATTCCTGGACAAAAACTCCTTAGGATTATGGTTAAATCATTCAAAAGCATAAAGAGATTTACAATGTCTCTATGAACAAAGTGTCATAGAAAGTAGAGAAGGATGAGAATTTATACAAATTTGCAATCTTCTCTATGCTCTCTTTATTAAGACAAGCTCTGAATAGCTCCCTATCTCCTTTGTTGAAAGCGAAAGGAAGACTATTAATAAGACGCAAATGAGGGAAAAATTCACCAAATGTGAGTCTATGAAGCATGAACTCTGGCCGCAAGTTTCCTGAAGAGTCTTCCTCAATGGTGAAATGCACTCGCCAAACGCCAAATTTCACTCTATTTACCAATCTTAGGGCACACACTAGTTGGATGAATGCGCGGTCTTCCTTAGTGCCCAACAACAAGAGGAAAATGGAATCCACGCGTAGGACCTTCCCTCTTAACTTCACCACCCTCTTGTTATGAGGGAGACGCCTTACTACTTGCTCCTGCAACTCAATTGGTAATAGAGCTAGATCTCTAAGGATTGAACTTTCACTGCACACACATTCCCAGTTAGAATAAATGATCGTTTTTTTGTTTCTTGTAACAACTTGGACAAAGAAAAAACAAACATACACACTACTTTGCCGGGCTGCACTTCATTTTAAAATAAAATGAACACATGTACATCAAAAGAAGTGTGGTAGTTGATGAGAGGTAGAATGACAGGGTTTGGTGATCCAAGAATTTCTCCTGCTCTTTGGGCACCAAACATGAACACCATTCGTTGTTGAAAATGGATCTTTCTACTAATTGCAACGTTTATTCTAATGTGTGGAGTAAAATGAAAGGGAAAAACCTCTATTCCTGGGCCATTATCCATGGCCTATGCGTGTCCTAATGCTTAAAACAAAACAAAAATATAGACGTCCAAACTAAGGTCGTACCTAATGAGAGGCAAAATAAAAGGATTTACTGAAGCGTTTATCTCGGCCAACCTAAGAGGACCTAAAATTCTACGAATGACACGTTGAAATTGCAACTTAGTACTAACGATTATGTGTACCTTTTGCCTTGCAATGGGAATGAAGGGATCATACAAAGCTTCGTGATTCATGCAAACTACTTGACTATGCTAAAGGTTGATTCTACACAAAAATACACAAGCCGTCCTCAGTGGGGGCACCAATTTGAGGCGGTCCGGGGCGGGCAACAAGAAGAGTGGCCTCTAGACACCCTTCAAGGCTCCCGTGATGCTCAATGGGGCTGGGGCACAACACAACACAAACCAAAACAACAAACCCACCGCCAAATCCCAACTACACAAGGGGCACCACCTAGTTTAAGAGCGAACTAGGACGCAAAAGAGGAGAATCGTTAGAGCAACCCACAAACAAGCAAGGAATTACACTAACCCTAACACCAATGGAATACTCTCACACACTAAAACACGAGAGAGAGAGAGAGAGAGAGAGAGAGAGAGAGAGAGAGATAGAGAGAGAGAGAGAGAGAGAGAGAGAGAGAGAGAGATAGTGCTCGGGCTGCTTTGAAACGTATCGGCGATGATCAAGCAAACACAACTATATATTTAAGAAAGAGAGAGAAAGGGGGAGGGGGTGCTTGTTGCATTAATACCTTCTTACAAATCTGTCATGACAAATCAAAGTGAGATTAGTACTTGTTCAACATAGCTTGCATAAATTTCACCACAACACATCACTAGAAAAGCCACCCCAATCACTGTCTTAAAGCCAGGGGAGTCCTCTCCACCCTGTCGCTTTCTTACAGTTTGTGGGATTTATGGCTAGATTGATGACAACACCAGAGACAAGCTATCAAGAACTTAAAAAAAAACCAAGACACTTACGCATCATTGTTGTCCATTACTTCACGTTGGAAAGGGAGACAAAATATCCAAGATTAGTCCAAATCCACCCTCCTTGATTCAGCGAATGTTGGCTTACACTAGTAGGAGAAATGATAGATTTCCTACTCTCAATTGAATGATCACTCTCTCTCTCTTACAATGGCATAGATTTCCCTTGCTAATCCCCTATTACAACACATGCACATGCATAAGACAATGAGCTTCCACTCAAGAGCTCCTTCTAGAGAGGTTGAGCTTGGCTTCTCAAGCTATAGCATAGTGCTCTTGCTTATGGCTTCCCCCCTTTTATGCTAGCTACACCCTCCTTTTATAGCAATTTTGAAGGCTAGGGTTACTCCTCTAACCATGGTTGGGTTAGATTTTCAGCAATTTATCTAATTTCTTTTGCTTGGAATTATCAAGAAGTTGGTGGGGAAAGAGAGAGGAGAGAAATGGAGGTGATAGGACTTTTCATAGTGGGTTAGTGTTAGTAGAGTTAGTATTAATTTACAAATGGAATTGAATATTTACAATGGGAGTATCCATGTAGGATACAAATAAGGAAGAAAAACTCTTAAGAGGTAAGAAAAGGTGGATTTCTTACAAGGTTGATGCTCCAAGTGTCTTGAGTAGGGCCAATTTTGACGCTTGTTGACGGTCCACTAGCTTTGACGGTACATTTTTTCTCCACTCTTGACCTTCCTTGAGAGACAAGGTAATTGAAGCTGAGTAATCAACCACCATGATGCTGTCTTTTAAGAGAAGAGGCTGAATTTTGTGGTTTTTTGATAGATATGGGTAATTTGGAGGAGGAAAAATGAGACTAGGTGGTCAATTTTGGAATGGAATTGTGTGTGGGAGGTATGAGTTCACCATGGTTTCTCTTATTCTTCAAGGTTGAGGAGAAGGTGAGTAGTGTGCAGAGAGGAGTGGTGAGAGAGATGGGGATGATGAGTGGAGAAGTGTGTGTGAAAGAGGAAAATGATAAAGTGGAAGAGAGAGTGTGGCTGCATAGCATGGGAAAACTGGGGTCCACTAAAAAATTCATAGCTCACTGGGCTACATTTTCTCTTTTGACCACTGCTCCAAATTCGGAGTGGAGATAGGTGCCAAAATTCTCACCAAAAAGCCTGTTTTTTAGGCCTGCAAAAGTCTTTTAGTGGTCCCCTCCTTTGTTGAATTTGTACAATGCATCCAAGAGTGAGCCCCTCCTTTGTCATATTATAATACAAAGCATTCAAGTTGCCCTTGACCCATGAATGGAGGAGGATTATTGGTGAAATAAGAAATATATACATGGTGGGACTAGTGTATGGACTATTCATGGACTTTAGCTCAATGAGCACATGGTGTTAGAATAATGAGTAAAAATAATAATAAAAATATGGAGGAGTTATGGATATGAAAAGATATTGGAATCATATGATATGGTCCCTCCTTGAATTATTTTGGGTGAAAGAGGAAAATGTATGCAAGTAAATAATATAATATTGGGTGAAAGAGGAAAATGTATGCAAGTAAAATGTATGCAAGTAAAATGTATGGGTGAAAGTATTTTGGGTGAAAGAGGAAAATGTATGCAAGTAAAATGTATGCAAGTAAAATGTATGAAAATGTTTTCACGAGGGTGAGGGTGAAAATGTGGGAGTGATTTGTATAAAGGAAAAATATGAGGTTAGAGTATGTACATATTGGCAAAAAAATATAATTATGGTGTAAGAGGATGAAAGAAGGTGTACATAGGTTTAATAAAACACACACCTAAGTAGAAATATTTAAATAAAATACCAAAATAATTATAAAAAATCCCTATATTTAGGCCATATATACAATGAAATATTTACACACAAAGAGGCCATAATATACTTTTATTTTTTTATTTTTTTTATTTTTTTTGGCTCACCTAGCCCAGTGACTAGCTAGCTGAGGGTTTTTAAGAAGATAAGGGAAAAGTCCCGTGACTCACGCACGCCTATGTACAGTGAAATGGTAGGGATAGCCACAGTGTTTGGGTGATTTTGGTAGGGTGAGGTAACTCACTGTGGCAATTACAAAGAGCCGAAAAAACGGCTATCAATGTATGTCAAATTTATATATGTTTTAGATTTTCCTTACTTATATTTGCTTCATGTATTTTCAGGCTTCAATCATGGTAGAGACGAAATTAATGCATCAGCATTGCAAAATCATTTGTGATGCTCTAGTTTTGTCTCTCTATGGAGCTTCAGACGATCGTTTGTGTCGGGCATTTGATCCACTGCAGGCAAAGTTTGATGATTTCATAGCTGAACTTGTGAAACAGTGTTGGTTGAAACTGTGCAGTGCATTCCCTGTGTCATTTGACCCAGCTCTGCACACTAATGGAGTAATGCATAACACAATAAAGAAATTATTAGGCCAGGTCACTAGAAACATTGAGAGCATGGTGTATCCATAAATCAAAGCCAAACCTGGAATTAAAGAGCGAACGAAGCTTGTGGCACAACTACATTCAGAATTGAAGAGCAAGGATAAGGTCGAAGGCTCTTTGAAACATCCTAGGACAGAAGAGGATGTGCCTCCTCCTTCAAGTGCCGAGCCCTTAGCTGTACACCTGGATAATACTACATGTCCTCTTGTTCTACACTTACTTGGGGAATATTCTATCTTTCACTTGCAAGCACCCCAATTAGGTGAAGGACATTTTGCAAATGTGAAACAAGTTTCAGTGGGCCATCCTCTCTTCAAAGATCCTATCTATGCGGAAAAGATCTACAAGGACCAGATAGGAAGCAAGCCAACATTACAAATTGTGCTAGAGAAGTGACTGCTGCTACTGTTCAACATTGTAGCATGATATTTCCACGTGATCTTGTTTGTCATAGCAAAATGCCCATGTTGATATTCAAGCTTTGGAATGGAGGTCATCTTGAGCAGTGGATTCAGGCATGTCATCATGATGGAAGCAAGCCTTGTCAGGACACCGGCAAGGACAGACTAGAAAAGGGCAAGGCCGGGCTAGGCAGTGTGGAAAGGGATTCCAACTAGGGCAAAGGGTCAGGGGCCATGCTATATAGTGGGAGGTTGGGTGGTGGACTCTTGGGTTCTAGTTCCCCTTGTCTGACATTGGTATCAGAGCTCAGGGGAGGAAAGAGCTATAGAGGAGGGAGGAAGGCTTTGCATGACGTTGCATGTGCTATCTCTCTCTCACTCTCTCTCTCTCTGGGGTCATGGACAAACCCTCTGACAAGGGAGGCACGGGTTGCCGTGGGCAGGCGCCCTAAGTAGGAGATGGAGGAGATCTTGATTGCCATGGGCATGGCTCCTTAAGAGGCAAGGAGGTCGAAACTGAGACCCAGCCTGTGTGCACAGCCGCTTGTAGTGAGGGGGGGAAGAAATTGAGCCCGGAATCAATGGCCATGAGGGCGTGCTTGACAGGTGCGCACCGCCATCCCAGTGAACTTTCGACATAGGGCCGGGGTTGGGCGAGCATTACAGGGGGCGCGATTCCCTCCTCCATGCAGACGGTGCATTAGTTTTTGCCATTGCTCACAGTAAGAAATTACTTTCTTTTTTCTTTTTTTTAAAGGGTATCCACTCCATGCTAAGAGGCAAGCTCCATGCGGAGTGCAGGGAGCAACCGGTTGTGGGCATATGAAGCGTCATGTTGCTCCAGCTTCATCATGGGACTTCATCTTCATCATCTGCAAACGAGCATTACCTTTTGCATGTAGTTTTTACGCAAAATGTGCATACACTTTTAATCTACGTCTCGACTCATGCACAAAGTCAAACACGGATGGTGACAGCCTTTAGGCCCGCACGCACTCGTGGTACAAAAGGATCATCTCGACAATGGTATGGTAAGAAATTGAGCATCAACCACATGTTAATGCTATGCATGGCATGGTAGGCATAGAGGACACTTTTGCAACCCTTATACCTGCAGCAACGACCAAGATCATATAAGAGAGCTTACGTACAGGTCAACTATGACCATGGTCAATACATTATGTCCTTGGTTTATCGAAGTTACAGTATGACGGAACTTCAAAGGTTTTGAGGGGATTACACCTTGGTTTATCTGACAAATGAAAGCCATCCAGGGGCCTCGGTATAAATTAGGACTGGCCAAAGTAGGGCCAACATCAGCACATGATTGACGACGCACGGGTTTGAATACACCGCATTCGAATACAAGAACAGAAACAAGGTAACCTCTTTCAATTTTTTTTAGTCAAGTTGATTACCCTCATGGTTTATGCAGGGTGGCAACATTACCTAGCAGTAATGGTCAACAAGGCTATGACTGGTATTACCATGAGCAAGGCTCTGTGCAAGGGTGCTAATGAGCATGGCCGGTGTAGTACAAAGTTGGGTTACTGCTTTCGTACTATTTGTAGTTTCCCCTCAGTAACACATTCGATTTTAGGGTCGACAAGATTGGGCGACAGGAGTGCTTAATGAGGTATGCAGTTGATTTTGGGTTTATTGTCATTTGCATAACTGGTTACACAATTCTGGTCGTATCTCTACATAAGGTAATCAATGAGAATGGCGTGATGCACTTACCATACATCTTTGATTCATCGACCACAAATTGATGGAACAACAGCAGGGCTGTCAATTGCTTATGAAGCATTTGACCTAGATGGAACATACATCACCTCTATTGCATATATCTAACATGCATCAAAGGTAATGCACTTTTCTCCATTCCAAGCATAGGCACGGCCTCTGACATCACATAAGCACTCAAATTTTGTTGCATACATTAATGGCAAGGGATTTTTTTTTAAATATCTCAAGGAGACATGCATGGCCTCTTACTGGACTTGAAGAAGGAAGCAAGTTCCTCGGCATGGCCGACTCTTTGTCACGGTTTTTACACGCTGACGGAGGATGCTTACCACATAGCACTGGTTTCAGCACAAAGATATTTGTGGGAAGCAAGGCTTCAATCTACGACTCTTAAATTGAGAATTTTCCTGTTTGGGGTATGCTATGAGCACACGCTTTTGGGGAATTTCTCCATATCCCTGTAGGATATTTCAAGCCAAATTTGATCGCAACAGATATGAATATGATCTACATTTGAGCGAGTTTTTCTTCCGACATCTCAAGACAACTGGTTAGAGCGGGATGACCAGGTTAGACCATGTTCAGTATTGTTTATTTTTCCATGTTTATACATTTACATTGGAAACTAATGCTTTTGTACAAAGCAAAGTTCTTTCACAATTTTACATGAAGCAAGGCTTCTCCCTTGTGCCAAGGTACTGCCCAATGACTTGGAATCGCGAGCAATGGCACACACGTTTGAAAAACTGGCAAAATAGGGAATATCACCTCATAGAATCCCTACCAGTTTAGATTGTGCAAAGCCCTATTGGTTTGGGCTATGCAAAGCATGCTCACCATGTGGCATGAATTCCACCGCTTCAAAGATTACGCTTCCGCTATCACACCAGACACTCTATCACGGACAAACTAAGTTCTGGATTGTTTAAATTTATGGTTGAGCTGTCAACGCACACTACCACTAAATGGAACCTAAATCTAGGACTTATTTCACAGGCAAAGTGCCATATTAAGTCATTTTTGTCAAGTCACGACCCAATACATCGTAAGTGGGTCAAGCTGTGGCTTGTGTTTTTTGTTTTCTCTCTTGATGAGAGAGTTATATAGGTAGATTGCTGCATGATTATAAGATAAGCTACAAGCCAGGCATCAGATGTGGCAGAGCACACAGATTGGGCACAACATATACAAACTCGTCACTTAAGGAAAGTTCCTTAGCCCAACATGCTCTCTTTCTCTCTCTTTCTTATTTCTCTCCAAGAATAATGCACACTTTCTAAGAAGCTTTTGCTACATGTTTTTGTTGGTGAGTCTTCTTGAGCGAAGGTGCTCTAACTCTCAGCTAGAAATTGGCCAAGATGCCATTGGTTTGACAATGACTCTTAGCCACACACGCTGGCTAAGAGTCATTGTTAAATCTAGGGTAAGACCCAATTGTTGGTATTCCTTGGATGATTGTTCTCAAGATTGAACAACCCTACCCAATGGAGTACACATTGATGTTAATTGACAAGCAACAGTCTTGTCATTACGGATTTTTAGAGTGTCATTTTGCACTACATGTTTTCAGTACGACGCTCGAGTTGAGTTTTTGATAACCTTAAACTCCCATCAGCTGATCTCTACCACGGATTATAGATGCAACAATAGGTTGAGACAGCATGGCTGCCCATAAGAGCTAGGCATTTCACTTGTATCTCCGGATCCCTCTATAGCACTATGGATTGTCTATAGACATATTGTTTTGGGGTAAGACCCGATGGGTGATTGCTACATCTCTCCATAGGCATTGAGGATCATAGTTTGATCTATCCCAGTTCTACTTTCAAGGAAATAATCCAGTAATCTACCATGGGTTAGTGGACCAATTCACCTTTTTAAGTTGATTCCAATCATTCTGTACACGGTTAACTATGTTGGTTATCGTTACCTGCTAGTTGAGCAGTTTCTACAAAGTGTCTTACCAAGGAATTCACTACGTAGATTCTTCCCGACAGGTTTGGATTGCAAAGGAAACACCCAGGCTTTCCAGTGCAATGTTGCTTATTTTTTCACACGTGGACAACGTGTTCCTCTGTATTTGAATACGGGTAAGTGAACATTCAGTTCAATCTCCAGGTACACATCTATTGATTTGGTGTTATTCCAGTTTTTAGTATGCATTGATTGGTTTTTTCAAGTCGTTTAAATACGCTTGAATATTCCAGGGCCATGCCAAGGGCATGTCGAAACAAGTATTTTGGGCCGTAGTGTCCAATGTACATTACGTTGTTATGAATCCACTTGTAGGATTCAATTTGGCACATGTTGTCACATGGGATACAACATAGTCTAGGGACTCAAGGAGTTCAGTTTAGCTAGTGTGGAGCAATGAATGAGGGTCCCTCTCACTCTTGTCGCAGAGTGTTTAGAGTTACCTCCACACACAAGTACATCTTGTCCTTGTAGGATGTTCTTTTTTTAGACATCCTTAGTTGGGACATATTCCACATGTGGCGAATATGAGTCTCTAGGACTAACACTGGTGCCCATTATTTCAAATACGTGTCAAGACAAAGTCCCTAGGTGCTGGTCACATCTGTTTTCTAGACCATTTTCAGCACGACGTATCAGGAGCAATTTCATGGCCAAAAATTGTCAGATACTTTAAATGACTCGTTCATGAACAAGTACTGCTAAACAACATTACAGATGGTTGTTTATACATATAGAAAATCTCTAAGTTGTTAATGAAAAAGTTTCATTGTTTGTACCTAGAAGTGATCAATGTTTCACCTTCTATTATGGTTCAGACGTTTCAGTAAGGCTTGCACATGATTGCAACTGAAAGTATTTAGTTTCTTTCAGCACTATTTCCATTCCTTTTTAATGTGTGCTAGGCGCATCACATTTTCCCTAAGTATTGGCAAGGATCACCATGGACATACAGGTTCGGATCTGTTTTTTGCTAAATGCATGCACACTAGGTGTTATGGGCCTTAGTGTTTAGCAAAGACTGATTTGGAACGGCATGCATATTCCTCAAGTTGTTGCTTATGAAGCATTTTTTCACTCTATGTGCAGTATCTCAATGAGTTTACTTTTTGGTCTACCAATCACCAATAGAGGTCATGGCTCAGTTTGGGTGCTTGTAGATCTTTCAACTTAACTACGATGGTTATTCATCCAATTGTTGATTCCTCAGCAATGTGGTACGATATTGTGATCCCCATTTACCAGCCATCTGGAAAGACTATCTGTAAACCATGGGGGGAAAACACCTCAGTACTGTCAGTTATCCACTGGGATAAGCAAATTACAAAGTGTAATCTTGTGGTAAAAGGATATGCAAGTGCGTATGTTAGCACCACGCGATCCAATTAGTAAGCATTTATTGCTCTACTTGGAGTTTTGCTTATAAAGTTAAAGCATGGTTGCGACTAGGTGTAGTCTCTTCATGTATAAATCAAGTTCTCAACCTTGAACACTAGAGATGGTGGTGTTGTTTACTGCTAAAATTGGAAAACAAGTCAAGGACTTAAACTTGGCTGATGAGTATGTTAGCAAGTTACTTTCATAGAAAGTGAAAAGAGGTACTCTTTAGGGTACATTTTTGTGTGATAACTCGTTTGAATACTCATGTGTGTTCTAAATGGATTCTACACACAATGATAGGCTAGGAATCGGTAACACAAGCTGGTTGCAAATGGACAACAATATGGCAAATCAAGATGTTACTCTTGGTTTCATTGAACCTCCTGCGGAACCATGTTCCGGTCAACCAAACAGCTAGATCCATGAAGGATGCCACTTGAGAAAACATTAGTGTCCTTAAGAACAAGTTTCCCACTTTTGTTTTCCAGGACGAAAACTCTTCTTAAGGGGGGAGTAATGTGAGGACACCGGAAAGGCTGGACTAGACAAGGGCAAGGCCGGGCTAGGCAGTGTGGAAAGGGAGTCCAACTAGGGCAAAGGGCCAGGGGCCATGCTATATAGTGGGAGGTTGGGTGGTGGACTCCTGGGTTCTAGCTCCCCTTTTCTGACAAGCCTGCAATCTGAGAGTTTCAACACACATCTAGAACGCCACAACAATTCATAGACAACATTTTGCCGATCTGCAACGCTCTTCTACGGACGATGAAATTTGTGCATAGCCACGACTTCATTCACAATGATCTACACACTAGAAATATTCTACTACATTTTGGTGAGCGAGAGCGTATGCTGGGATTGCGAACTGGGGACAAAGTACACCATCAAACACTTTGGCAATATTTCCCAAACTGCCAAATCTCACCCCTCAAACTAGAGCTCAATTTGAGCGAGATTATCCATGGACTGCCCTTGAAAATATCAACACCAATCCTCCTCCTTTCACCAAAGCATCTAATATATATAGTCTCTCATATATTCTTAGATACTTGGTTGCATGTATTCTAGACCCCTCTGAGGTTGTCAAGCGTGAAATTTTATGAAATGTAAACAAACATCTTGCCAGTGGAAAATTCTCCAAACCCTTAGATAGGCCTAAAATATGGGATTTAAGCCTTTGTCTGAATAGAGCCCATAATGTTGGCTATCATCTTATAATCGAATTTTTCTTGAGGCCTGTTGATGATTAGACCAGTAACAATATTTTTTGTTATTAATGGTGTGCAATGTGTCGTAATATTTCAAACTAAATCTTTAATCATATTTTCAGTTACGTCTTTAAAGTTCTTCAAGTTAAGGTTTTCAAGTATTTCAAGTTGGATCGTTGTAACCCTACTCCATGTAAAGGAATATGCAGCTGCTTCCATCGTCTTTTGACAAATGACACCATCATGGATTTCTCTTTTTGTGCATAAGATGTACAGTTTTTTAACTTGTGAGAGGCTTCATGCATGTACCAGTAAACCCGTCCAAAGATAGAGGCTTCTTTGCCTATCAATCATATCAGATGAGTTAAGGGTTCTGTGATAGTAACAATTTTGTCTACATTTCTCAAAAAAATAGGAGCGTTTACAAGCTGATAGCATCTGGAAGCAGCAGGGTCATACTTGCAATATTTATCAAGCCAAATGTCTCATCTTATATTTGCCATTGTTTCAACAAGGGCTGCTTTAACCTGCTGCAATGTAGAGAGGACATAACATGCTATCGCAAAACGGGTCATACAAAAAATCTATAAATTTTTTTGTTGGGGACTTTGTTCTAAACAAAGCATAAGAAAATGAATGCTGTCTTATAAACTTCACCAAGCGGTTTGCATCTAAAAGAGTTTGCTTAATAGAAGGAACTTTTCCAAAGTCCTTTAACAGTAGATTCAAAGTGTGAGCAGCACATGGAACCCATGTAATCTCTGGATACTTTGCTTCAATTGCTTTTCCAACTGCTTTGTAGTTAGATGCATTATCTGTGACAATGGCTTTCACGTTTTTAGGTCCCCTTGATCTTCTGATCAAATGCTCATATACACCAACAAGACATCCACTAGTTTTCTTTTTCATAAATGTCGATCGCTTAAAAAAAGATGGAACCTCTTGGACAAATCAACATCACATTTATCAATGGTATCTTTTGACAATTTGTCCAACCATCTAGAGCGATTGTGCATCCATACTATGGCACATAAGCAAGAGTTGTGCGCTTTAAAATATTCTTTGATGTAGTTTTCACCTTATTAGAATATTTTGTATGCATCTTATTATAATCAGATACCACAAAACCCTTCTTTGTTGTGCTCATTAAAGCATCTTTGAAGATAGGATTTTGAATGACATTAAAAGGAATTCCACATGCAACAAATACTTGCGTCCACTTAAGATGGAGTTCAAGCAGCCATTGTTTATCAAATACCTAATGCAAAGTAGGACCACTTGGTGCAGGTTCTCCTCCACTCCATGCTTCACTTCAGCTTATGTTAGCAGAGCTTGTGGTATGATTAGAGCTACAAGCTTCAACAAAGTATGAATGACACCCTCCTTGACCTTGAGTAGGGGTTGAGGGAGGGTTTTGATCATTCTCGAGTGTCATCTCCATGTCCCTAGTCATAGATGGAGCCATCATTTTGGGACCTCCCTTTTTCTTGCCCTCAAGATGTACTCTCTTTTCCCTGAGCACCAATTCGGGAAATTTTGCTTCAATACCTCTTTGGGGGGTTTTGCAAGCTGTCACATTTCTAGGAATTTTGAACACATGTTCTATTATCCTATGAGAATTTCCACTAAAATTATGGCCACAGGTCTTACACCTCAACTTTGATGTAGTCTTTCCACTGACCAATTCATCTATGTAATTCCACTCATATCCTTTCACCATCTTTTCACCATCTACAAACTCAAACATGACTAATTACTAAATACACATCTAAAATCAAACTCTAATACCATTTAAATTAATTTATTCGTCAACATTTTAAAAAAACCATAAATTTTTAACCTCTTTAAATTATAAATACCAAAACTTAAAAGAAATTCAAGTGTGAGCTTTCATTCTATACCTGAATCATGATAAATAAATTGCTTAATCTATCTCAATAACTTCTAAGTGTGAGTAAACTCTACACAAAGCAAGAAATCTTTAAAAAACCTACCTAAATTACCTCCAAGTGTGAGTGTAACTCAACACATGGCAAGCAATCAAAAATCACTACTTATCTAAAGCTCTTCTAGGTGTGAGAATACCTCTACACAAAGCAAAAGATCATTATTTAATTTACCTAAATTGTGTGTAGTGTGAGTATTACTCTACACATGAAAGCCAATCATTAGATAAATCCAACCTGAGTTAGTTCCAGGTGTGTGAACATATTTCAACACACAACAAGTAACTCTTCACTTTAACCATCTAACTAAAGTTACTTCTAAGTGTGAACATAGTTCAACACAAAGCAAATAACTACTAATTTTAACTATCTTAAATCACCTCCAAGTGTGAGTTTCCTCTACACAAGGCAAGTAATCACTAACTACTTTACTTAATTTACCTCCTAGTGTCAAATATATTCTTCACACAGAGCAGATAAAGATTAAACTCAAAACTCCAAAGCCTAAAAAAAACTACATTTAATTAATTTAACTTTTTATTCTAAGCTCTAAATTTTCACTAAAAAAATTATATAACTAAATGCAAAATGGTTTTTTTATATGTTTTTGATGTTGTAAAGCTCACCTATACATGAGAAAAGGGGGAAGAGAGATCAAAGGAATGAGGAAAACAGTCCGTTTCCATGGTAAATATAGGGCTATATTTTGATCAAAATTCTAAGAAATTATACAATATGATGTTTTTGTTGACGTGGCACGGTATAATATAGCCAAATAAAGATAGGTATCGTCGTATAATATGCTCGTTTAAATTCTATTATACGTACACCATATAATGTAAAAGGCAACTTAGGAGGACAATTGCGGAATAGCCCGTTTAGGTTCCTAGACTTTACAAGGTTCCTTTTTACCAAACAATTAGAAGAGTTCCTTAATTAAATCAAATCCTCCTCCCTTATCTTGATTCATTCAAGGATCCATTTTTCTTCCTCCTTTTCCCATCGGCATCAAGCCTATCTGGATTAGGCCAATTTCCACACACATCCGCGGTTTCCTATCACCCGATCGGGGCACACTCCCATTCAATCCCATTTCTAGGACAATGAATGAACCTGAGCTCAAAACATAGACCAACGGTTATCAGTCCTAGCCAAAAAGGACCATCCCTTGTTATATCCCATAGGTAAACACATCTGTCGGTCTTCTCCAAGCATGTAAGACAAAGTTCACACATAAATCTTCTATGTTATGCTAGGGCTATCTTACACACATTTTTGATAAGTGCTTTCACTTATCTTGATAGCTTATCTTCGTTATCTTGATAGCTTATCTTATTTATCTTAATAACTTATGTTTCTTTGATAACTTACCTTGATAAATTATTTTACTTATCAAAAATTTCTCAACAAGCTACTTGCTCACCTTTTCCTAATCGTATATTTTCCTTCTTTAACTTTTTCTTTTTCCTTTTCTCTTATCTTATCTTTTCTTTATGCTAATTTTCTCAAAATAAAAAGCTAATTTCATATGCATTGGTTATGTTTATGTCCATGTTCCTATGGCATAAGCCGGAAGTGTGTTTGGTCTTTAAATTGAGCCCAAATTTTCTCGAACACTTTTTTTTCTTTTCATCTTTTAAGTCAATGGCTTAGATGTGTTGGCCTTCCAGAAGGGCTAGGAGAAGGCTCTTACAAAATCCCCAACAAAAAGAAAGAGTTGTCCTCAGCTTGAAACAATAAAGGAAGGTGATAAACGTCAACCGCAAGTTACACCCTTAACTTCTTGGTAACGCTAATTTGTTCTTCTCTAGTTGGTCATCTATATAAGGGACAATCTATCCTCAGATGATAATTACATGGGCTAGCATGATCTATTTTGAGCACAAAAAGAGAAAATCTCTCATCAAAAAGCTGAGAAAATTGAGAAGTAAGGGATTCCTAGTCCTCCCAGTAAGTATCTTCAATGAGATAGTCCTCCCACTGTACCAAAAACCTCCTAAACCATTCTCTATGTAGCAGCTTTGGCTCCTTCATGTCTAAAATTTTCCCCAGCTCCTTCCTCATACTCTTGCTTAGCCTCGAGAATGGGAGATTGATGATTCTTCACTAGCATTCAAGGCAGCATAGACATTGGCTTGTTCATCTATCTCATCCTTTACTGAGACAAAGTTTACTGTTGCTAATCTAGGTGGATTGACGATTGGAATTTGAGAACAAAAATGAGTGGTAGGGGGAGTTCTTGCTTGGGTTGGATTTCTGTTAGGAAATAACACATAGCTAAATAGATATTTGAGTAGATTACTTAATGGAGAGAGATAGATTTCACACACAAGAGATTATAGAGTAGAGAGAGAGAGAGAGAGAGAGAGAGAGAGAGAGCGTATACACACGATATACGTGGTTCACCCAATGTGGGCTACGTCCAGGGAAAGCAGCCACTCAATGGCTTTAGTACTTCAAAACAAGAAGTAATTTACAATGGGATTATACCCTGAATCTGAGATCAAGAGATGGTTGAAGGAAGGAAAAAACCTTTCTGGAGGTCTACTTGGTCTTGTAGATCTTCCAGGAATAGGTTGAGGCTCTTCAATTGGTTGACGTTGTTGCATATTGTCCCCGTTTGCAGTCCTTGAGTCTTCATTGTCCTCAAGCTCCATGTACTCATCACCTGTTTCTTTTGTTTGTTTTCTTTCTAAGTAATCTTTGTACATATTTTGTTCGTTAAAAAGTACATCCCTACTCCTTAAGATTTTACCATCTTCAGGATTCCATAGGAGATACCCAAAGTCACCTTCTCCATAGCCAATGAAGAAACAATTTTTGGACTTTGCATCTAGCTTTGATCTTAGACTTCTATCTATGTGCATGAAAGCCTCACACCCAAACACTTTGAGAAATGCATAATTCACCGGTTTACCTGTCCATGCCTCTTCTGGAACTCCCCCATCCAATGTCGTTGAGGGTGACCGATTGATTAAGTACACAGACGTACTTACTGCTTTCGCCCAAAGCTGAAGCGGTAGGCCTGCATGTAGCCGCATGCTTCGTGCTTGCTCCATGATTGTCCTGTTCATCCTTTCTGAAATCCCATTTTGTTGAGGTGTCCTTGGGGTTGTCCTTTGCCTCCAAATGTCATTGCTAGCACAAAAGCTTTCAAAAGCTTGGCTGCAATATTCGTTTGCATTGTCGGATCTGAGGCATTTAACCTTGGTACGTGTTTCATTCTCCACAAAGGCTTTCCACCTTTGAAATATGGAAAATACATCGAACTTATTCTTCATGACATAAACCCATGTTTTTCTAGTCGCATCGTCTATGAATGTTACATAGTACAATGAGCCACCAAGTGATGGTGTACTTGCAGGACCCCAAACATCAGAATGAACTAACTCAAGTTTTTTTTTTCTTTCATTTCCTGATTTTTGAAATTCTACCCTCTTTTGTTTGCCATAAACACAATCTTCACAGAACTCTAAGTCCACTTCTTTCAAACCTGGTAGAAGATTATTTGTTTGAAGGATTTGCATTCCTTTGGCACTCATATGCCCAAGCCGGTAGTGCCACACTGCACTGCCAACTTCTGTGGTTACTGCACAAGCTGAAGGTTGAATGCTAGCAGTACACAAGTAAAGTGTACCGACCTTTTCTCCCTTGGCAACCACCAAAGATCCCTTTGAGATCTTCCACCATTTGTTTCCGAATGCAACGTTGTGACCTTCATCATCCAATTGTCCTGTAGAGATCAAATTTTTCCGAAGAGAAGGAACATGCCTAACATCTTTAAGCTTCCATTCATTTCCGTTAGCAGTTTTGACAGAAACTGTACCTTTGCAGACAACCTCACAAGCTTCATCATCTCCCAAGTATACATACCCAAAATTACCTTTGGTGTAATCTTGGAAATGTTGCTTGTGTGGTGTCGCATGGAATGAAGCCTCAGAATCTACTATCCAGGAATTAGACACATTGTCTAATGAGAGAATTAGAGCATCTTGCTCTACTTTACCTGCCACATTGGCTTCTGAGGTTGGCTTGTTGTCTTGAGACTCACTCTCCTTCTTCTTCTTGGACCAACAATCCTTCTTGACGTGTCCCTTCTTGTCGCAGTTCCAACATTCAAGAACTGACTTTGTGCGTGACTTGCTCCATCTTGAGCGATCACAACCCTTTTGGTTTTTGAACCTCTCCTTAGGCCTTCCTCTTGTTTCCACTGATAATGCAGCAATTGATGATTCTCCTCTGCTTCTCCTTCGCATTTTCTCGCTTAGGAGAACACCCACAACATCATCAAACTTAAGAGTATTTGTACCAAAGATAGAATCACTTACAGCCATCACAAGCTGTCCCAACTATCCGGTAGAGATGATAGTATAAGGAGAGCTCGCACTTCGTCATCGAAATTGATTTTCACTGATCGAAGTTGACTTATGTTTGTGTTAAAGTCATTTAGGTGTTCTGCAACTTAACCATTCTCTTCCATCTTTAGATTGAACAAGCGCTTCATAAGAAATACCTTATTGGATACAGATGGTTTCTCGTAGAAGTCGTCAAGTGACTTCATCAAGTCCTCCGTGGTCTTCATCTCCAAAACATTGAAGGCCACCATTGACGCCAAGCTTAATCGGATTGTTCCCAGTGCCTTTCGATCAAGGACAATCCATGCTTCATCTGCCATTGTTGTGGGCTTCTTCGCAAGACCACCTAGTGGCAAATAGAGGTCCTTTTGGTAGAGCTAGTCTTCAATTGCATCTTCCAATGTTGGTAGTTTTTGCCATTGAACTTCTCAATCTTGAGCTTCCCTTCCTCTGCCATAACTCCCACTCAATTCAAGGAATCCTTTCCTTGAGATAACTTAGCTACGAGCAAACCTTGCTTTGATACCAATTATTAGGAAATAAGACGTAGCTAAATATATATTTGAGTAGATTACTTAATGGAGAGAGATAGACTTCACACACAAGAGATTATAGACTAGAGAGAGAGAGAGAGTACACACAATATACATGGTTCACCCAATGTGGGCAACGTCCACGGGAAAGCAGCCACCAATGGCTTTAGCACTTCAAAACAAGAAGTAGTTTACAAAGGGATTATACCCTTAATAGAGCTCCCGCCTTGCTTCACTCTTACCACCTCACACCCACCTTGTTGCATCAACTTCACACTATGAAATGTGTGTAGAAATGGCCTCCTTTTATAGGCCAAAAAAGCTACCCTCTCTCATGAGAGGCAACCATGTGAAGCTGCCCTTGTGTAGATAAGTCCAAATCGGACCCTCCAATCCACCCATGTGTGGCCGCCCTTGAGAAGACAAGTCCGCTTTTGAATTTGGCCACTGGCCACGGCGAACCGACCTATTGTTTTCTGACCACTTTCTGGCCGTCGTCCGGCCATAATATTTCGGTGAAAAGGAATATTCCGACGAAGGAAAAAAAAGTGCCCCTAAAGTTTCCCCTGATTCTTGGCCGTGAAAATTTTTATTTCCGGAGAGTGATTTTCCTTCACGCACAATGGCTTCTCCATACTTAACAATTTCTTCCTCTTGCTCCAAGATCTTTGAATTTTCTCTCTTGATTGGGTGGATCTGAAGGTTAAGAGGGAGGCTTGAATTATTAGGTTCATTTCCTTTGGATCACTAGGTCTTCTTATGACCAAATTCTAGGCATTCATAGCACTTAATTAGCCTTCCACTATGAGTGACTGGAAGAGCATTCACATGAACAAAGTGCAATGGTGATTGGGGTTGGACAACTGGCTTTGGTATAAATGGTACTTTGGTTGTTTGGTGGGGTTGACTGGGATAGGAATGAAATTATCTTTTCCTATTGGTTGTAGTGTCTCTCTGAGAAAGGCTCTTATGCTTTGACTTTGACCTGGAGAAGAGTGTCTGCCAGTGAAGTGGGTTGAAGGGACTCTACTTTAGGAGCCAAATCTTCTCCAAGCCCAAGGATAAAGCGACTTAGCTTTTGTTCCTCTGTCATGAGTGGAGCATATCGTGAAATTCGGACAAACTCCTCATAGTAAGCTTCAACATACCTATTTCCTAGCTTGCAAGAGTAAGAAACTCATTTATCTTGGTGGTGGAATAGTCTAGGGGGAGATATCTCTCCTTGAAATGATGATTTAACTCATCCCAACTTTGGGTCACCTCAACTACTTAGTGAGATTGGCAGTTGAGCTTTCACCATGTTTTTGCTGGTCCTTCTAACTTAGCTCTCCCCATTATTCCTTGAGCAACTGTGTTGTGACTGGTAAGAGCAAAGTAGTCATCCATTTAAATTATCCATTCTTCTAGTTGAGTAGACACGTTATCACCCGTACCTAAACGTAGACGTGGTTGCACAGGTTTGAGCAGAGTCCTCAGATCCTTGTCATGCCCAAAATCTTCTACAAGTGTTGTAGCAAGCAACCTTTGATTTGGTACAAGGGACAACTTGAGGTTCTAGTGACGCTTGTGTATCAGAAAGCACCAGACCTGAAGTATTAGCTACAAGCGAGTCCCGAGAAGCTCTATCTCTTGAGAGTTTACATCTCATATTTTATGGTTGTGGCAAACAAAACTACTTCCTCTTAGTGATAGGTTCATAAATACACAAGGATCTGTTAAAATTTTAAATGTTTCAAAAGATGGATTCTCTTTATCACGTCCAAAACTACATTTGGAGAAATAATAACGATCAATAAAAACACCTCTTTAGCATTTTGTAAATGTTATGTTCTTCCATTTCATGCTTTTCAGAGGATTGTCCTTAAATATCTAGGGTTCATAGCAATGCAAAATATAATATTATAGACTTGGAAAAAAATGACCTATGAGCCCAAATTAAAATGCCAGTTTGTTTTAACAGTAGTACTTGGGACCTACTCCCAATTTTTCTATCACCATTTCTAGACAAAAATTATCCAAAATTCATAGTCATGGGACCTAAGGCAATATGTATTGGGTCTCCTATCTTTGCAGATTTTCAATTCTCTCTTTGGTAGGAAAGATGAGGTAGACAAAGTTATTTATCATGTCCTCTTTCTTTTCTTCTTTCTTTTCTACAATTTCTATCTCCATTTTTTCTTACACAAGGTGGAGAACTTTCTCTTCTATTCCCATGTCATTTTTGTCGATACCTCACTCTCTTCCTACAAAAGTTCATATTAAAAATCTTTGTCTGGCCAAGGATAGAAACTACACTTTGATACCACTTGTGAGGGCCATGCCAGGGACCACCAGCTGTACCATCTCCCAATGGATACGCCATGATCTCCGACATCCCTCTTGCCCGAGACCTACACCAAGACAGGACTCCTCCTGCTCTTTGACGCCAACTGAAGGGGCTGATAGCATTCACTTTCTTGTATGGGTTCCTTGGCCCCAAAGCATCTTTGCTTACTGATCCAACTTTCCAATCGAAGTCATTAGACTAAATTTAAACTCAACCTTCGAGGGTCAACTGGTGGTTGTTCTCTAATTCACCCTTGGTTCAAGGTCATTGAGGCTATTTCCTCGGTTATGGCCGAGCACATCAGTCAAAGTGTTCCCTAAGATGAGTTTATTTAATACATACATAAAGCTCTCGTTCCCAAGTTTGATTCCCGCTCCATAGAGTAGAATCCCTTATCCCGTTTTCGAATGGACAACATAAAAATTGGGTTTAACTTTTCGGCCAACAAATTAACCCTCCGGAGTCCACCCTCCCACCAAATCATTGGGTAAATGCACCTTCCCAAGATAGTACTATGATACTAGAAAACAATATTCCAATCATGTCAAACCAAGAATACATTTCAAACGTTTGAAAGCAACATAAAAATTGTTGCATACCCTCGCAAGTGTACATTTATCAGGTTGTTCCCACCTTTTCCTTTTTAGAATATTTTACTTACTTATTTTTCTTCAGTATTAGAAAAATTATCTAGTTATCTTTCAAGCAATCACATATACTCCTCCAGCCATATCCCTATCCTCGTCCTCAGGACTTGGGTATCCTGTCTCCTCCGCCACGTGTGGAGGCGGCTCCTATAAACAATTTTCCAATTCTTTTTTTTTTAATCTTGTATGGAAAAGGATTACAAAAATAATCTACTCTAGATTTATTTTAAATCAATAATCTGAGAAGCAGAGCAAAGGTCCGACTGATGAGGATAATTGTGGAATAGCCCATTTAGATTCCTAGGCTTTCCAAGGTTCCGTTTTACCAAACAGTTAGAAGAGTTCCTTAATTAAATAACTTTTTCCATCCTTATCTTGATCCCTTCATGGATCCAGTTTCCTTACTCCTTTTCCCGTCAACATCAGGTCTACTCGGACTAGGCCGATTTTTAGATGCATTTGCGGGTTCCTATCACCCGGCCGGGACACACTTCCATTCAATTCCATTTCTAGGATAGTGAATGAAACTGAGCTCAAAACATAGACCAACGGTTATTAATCCTAGCAAAAGAGGACCATCCCCCATTATATCCCACATCTAAACACCTGCGTTGGCCTTTTCCAAGCATGTAAGACAAAGTTCGCACTTAAATTTTCTATGTTATACTAGTGCTATCCGCATCAATCTTCTCGGTAAAGTTTTAACCCTGGTTTAAATTTAGATTAAGTTCCTTGAGTTATAATCTATTTATAGTTCTTAGTTCATTTTAATCTTTAATCAAACAAGACCTTAAGAAATACAACGAGCCTCTTGGGAGTTTAAGGTTTTGTCTCGACGTACGTTGCAAGTTAACACCGACTTTGACGAGTCCCATTTTGGTCCCTTTGCATCATTTGCCATCCATGGGGCATCTCCATGGAAGCGATGGGAGTTTTATGTTCAAGCAACATGGTCACCACATCCGTGAAGCTATTCCCTTACTCCCCCCTTCGAATTTGCAAATAAACTTGAAAGTAGATAATCTTGAAATAAACAATGCATATGCTTTCTACAATGAGTTTTGCTTTGGTGTGATCTATGCATGGTAAACACAATACTTTGAAATGCACCAACTTGCAATCTTGAGACAAATAATCAAGAAACTTCCTTTGAGTGCTTATGCAAGAGTGAAACCCTTCCATGCATAGTAGTGTAAGCGTAAAAAAATGTGAATTTTATAAGAGTGAAAAAATGCTCATGCAATAGTGTATGAATGATTAACAAATTCTTCTTTAAGAAGGGATTTATGCATACCTATGCTACCATGGAGAGAATTAATTATGTAGCTAAAAGAGGTTTATAGTTTTGGGACTTTCCAATTGATAAGAGGGGGAGGGGGTATTCTTTTTAGAGTATATTATAATGCCACTTTTAAATAGAATGGTTAATTCCAAAACTTTTCACTGCTTAATTCCTTGTGATTATGTGGCAATTATCTCGTGCATCTTAAAAATAGAAAAAAGATATTTCTAACGCGGTTTAAGGATACACAAAGATATTAATCATCATTCAATATGCATGCTATTTTAGTATGATCTCCAATCAGGTATGGTTAAAGAGAGTGCTTTCTACTCTCTCTATGCCATATTAGTTTGGTAATTTAGAGAACGAAATTTGAATTATAAGTATGACCTCTAGTCACCTATGGTTAAAGATAGTGCTTTCTACTCTCTCTCTATGCCATATTAGTATGGTAATCTAGAGAACGGAACTTGAAGAGGGTTCCGCTCTTTAGATCTCCAATCAGGTATGGTTAAAGAGAGTGCTTTCTACTCTCTCTATGTCATATTAGTCTGGTAATTTAGAGAACGAAACTTGATTATAAGTATGACCTCTAGTCACCTATGGTTAAAGAGAGTGCTTTCTACTCTCTCTCTATGCCATATTAGTATGGTAATCTAGAGAGCGGAACTTGAAATATAAGTATGATCTCCAGTCACCTATGGTTAAAGAGAGTGTTTTCTACTCTTTCTATGTCCTATTAGTGTGGTTATATAGAGAACGGAACTTGAAATATAAGTATGACCTCTAGTCACCTATGGTTAAAGAGAGCGCTTTCTACTCTCTCTATGTCATATTAGTTTGATAATCTAAAGAACTTGAAACAACAAAGCTTGAAATAGCATCGGGTTTAGTTGTTAGCAATATGGCTAGTTATGATTAGTAATGAACCATAATTGGAGGGAAACAACAAAATTAAGTAGTTATTTCTTCTTCCCAAGCAAAAGGCTTGCTTATGAAAAAATGAGAGCTTAAGAATAAATTTATATAAGCATGAAAGTAAATCTTTTTCAAGCAAGTGCAATAGCATAAAAAGAACAAGGAAAAAAAATTACCTTAGTGTGTGTGTATGGTCTAGTCTTCTCTTTGCTTTGGATGTAGTCGGCTCTTCACTTCGCTTGAAGACCACCAATTTGGTTACTTGAAATGAAAGAATTGTAAGAAGAAAAAGGAATTCATGTTAGGATAAAGGCGCTACGCATTTTTCCCGTCCGGACGTCCAGTGTCCGGCCGCCCGCCCACGTGTGTACATACCAATATTCTTCATTACATATGAGAATAAGGAGCTCCTCATCTTGAGTCTTGTGAGGCTACTGCACCCACACCGGTTTGTGCTCTTCCCCCTTCCCCGCACCCACCTCACCGCGCACACGCGCACTCAATTGGTATCAGAGCTACAGCTAGGCGACAGCGACGATCTCTCGACGGCGGTGGAGCTCAATTGGAGCTCAGTGCTTCACGACACCGGATCGGGCTGATCATTCGGGGTGGATACGGCATGGATCAGTGAGATCGAGCAAGGTCGGTGAGGTTCCCGGCTACCGGACGCGCGCAACTCCTCCTCTCGGGCGTGTAAGGGATCTTGAAGATTCTCGAAGCATCTCTGTAGAAACAAAGATCCGTAGGAAACAGAGTTCTTGAAAAAGCTTGGAACTCACGAGCTTGAGTAGGTGCAGTCAAGCAAGAGGAGATCTTGAAGCTTGGTGGTGTGATGCACACACACAGCATCGAATCTGCAGGAAATCGGCCATAGAGGCTCATGTGCAAGGGAAAGCTTTCAATTGAAGGCAATTGAGCCATGAGCATTTTGGGGCAGCATCGAGATTGAAGCTCGTGAGCAACTCGACATTAAAGGCATTTGCAGCCGGCAATCGAGCATGGAGTTGGAGGCAAATAGCAGGTCGGGCACAGAGGAACATTGAAGCAGATCAGCTGGGCAATAGGGCCGAGCAAGGTAGAGCTGAAGGTCTTGAGCCTTGGAGAGCTTTTGGAGCCTTGAAAAGCTCAGCAAGGAAAGCCTCGGGCTTAGAGGGCGCAGCCGGGCAACAGGAAAAACACACAGACACTATGTACTGTAGGGAGTCATTGAAGTCTTGCGGTATTGCCGTGAAAAATTGAGCTTGAATTGGGGGGAAATTCGGGCCTCGGGCAACAGTGGTTCGGGCTACAAGCGTACAAGGGCGCAACTTGTTGGAATCGAGCAGAGATCGAGAGCAAGTATGGCATCGAAGGAAACCAAACGGGGGAAGATCAAGCAGGGCACACTAGGGCTGCAGTGAATGGGTTGCAAAGGCATGACGGGCGAGTTTGCAAGGGCAATCGAGCTTTATAAGAAAGCCATGATCTAGTGGCGACTTGAAGCTTGGCTTGGTAGCTGCAGTGAATCAAACCAATCGAGCAGTAGTAGAACCGGGTGCAGCAGGACTGGCTGTAGCAAGGCCCGAGCACACACAGTACCCACACACACACCCTCTTTCGCTTGCTCTGGCTCGTCAGAACTGCAGCTTTCGACAGAGGCAGTCAATTTGATTTTAAGAAAAAAGTTTGAACGGTCCAGTGTTCGGGGAAAATCATTTTTCCAAACATATCAAATTCCTTACCTTGTTTATTTCAAGAGAAAATTTCAAAAAATTAGGCTATCTTTTGAAGATTTTTACACTATTCTTGTCTATTCCGGGGTGGCATTTCTCCGTTTTCCCGTGCCCTCAACCGGCATTTTTGAAATTGAAAACGGCACGATATTAAGCTGATACACATATTTCCCGAACTGAGTTTGAACCCCACACACACCTTTGTGTGTGCAAGCGGCCGCTCCCACAGGTTCCTCATCCCCCACTCTCACCCCCTCTCCTACATCACCTCCGGATCCCGACTCTCCATTGAGCTGTGAGAGAGAGTGAGCTAGAGAGCTAGCCAGCTGTGAGAGAGAGAGAGAGAGAGAGAGAGAGAGAGAGAGAGAGAGAGCGAGTGACAGCTGTGAAAGATTGAGATCTTGTGAGATAGAGAGCGAGCGAGCGAAAAAGAGTGAGAAAGAGAGACAGAGCTTGAGAGAGAGCGGACACATTGTGTTCGGCTATAGGCGGCGACTAAGCCCGTTGGCTGTCACCCGGCATCTGCCCAGTTTCGCCCCCTTTACGGCGATTTTTTCTCCTCTTCTCGACTTCAGATTATGGCGACCGTGCATCGGTTTTGACACCGATTTTGGCGTTTTCTCGACGTCTCGGTGTTTTTTCTCCTCTATGGCCTCGAGCATTGACAGCTCGGCTTGGCGCATCGGTTTTGACACCGATTTGCGTCTATTCGACTAGCGCGCTTTCGCCCGACGACGGAAGCCGACATCGAGCGTTTTCTCGACTTCGAGCACAGGCGGCCATAACATTGGCACTTCCGCCAGGCGGTGGAAGACGGCTCCGACGACCATCTCCGGATTTACGACTTCAACTATCATCTCCAATTTCGGCTTCTACGGCACATACCGACAGATACGGCTCTGACAGACCATTCTAGAGCAGGTTTTTCCTTGAGCGCACACAGCTCTTGGACAGCATTTCTGATCGACATGTTTACCAATCGATGAGGCAGTAGTTGCCAGCTCTTCGGCGGTTTTGCTCACAGGTTGCAGTGCAGCTTGTGTGGAGCACTAGAGAGCAATTTTTTGCACAATTTGGTGCAGTTTCATGCTATGCATACTTATGTGGATACAGCTTTAGCTAGGTATAGCTCGCAAGTAGCAGGTTTACATGTGTTTTTTGGACAAGTACACGTCCATAGAGCCACTCGGTCATGAGTGAGCCAGTTTGCCAGGCTTTTGGCAGCGTATGTACACCATGGTGGATCTGTTTACTAAGACACTGTGTGTCTAGTTTTCATGCGATTTGGTGAGATTTTTTGAGATTTTGCTCAGTTTCCAAGGAAAACTCTGCCAATTTTTTCCCAGATTCTTGCCAGGGTTTGCACGTATTCACAGTTTGCTCTTGATGGTTTAGTGGTCGAGTTGACTCCCACTCTGGCAGTTATCTGTAGTTCTTTGGCTTGCGGTTTGCGTTGAGTTTTGACTCATTTTGCAAAGGAGATTCTGTTTGTTTTTCCCCATCTTCTCGCCATAAAAGTTTGCAGTGATATGCCATCTTGTACAATGGTCTTCATATTCCCACTTTGACAGTGATCGAGTGTTTACTCTCACTTTGACAACTTTTGATAGGTTTTGTCAGTTTGGATTGGTGTTCTTATACCCACTCTCGTAGGAGTGAGGATTGTGATTGTGTATGCTTGTGTGGCTACAGATAGAAAGTCATAGGTAGATTTTTGCAGATATTTTGCAGGCAGTTTCTCTCGTGGGATGCACTCTGAGCTAGTTTTCTCTCTACTTGCGTATATGGTTATGCGCTTTACGCTCAGTTGAGCAGTTTGTCCCAGTTTATGCTTGCAGAGTTTGCAGATTGTGGAGTTTCTTTTAGGCATATATGAGCATTGATTTTGATGCGATTGATCGTGCTTTTGAGCATTTCTAGTGATGGGGAGGAGTGGGAGCACAACGGAAGAAGAATACGCACGCACACACTCACACACACACCACCATAGCTACACACAGGTTGAAGGGGGAGAGCCAACGTACTGTATGCCCCCTTTCTTTCTTCTCTTATCTTATGCACTAAGGCACAATACACATTGTACTTAGTGTTAGTGGCTCACACAAGTGTATAGCTGTACACTTAGGGTTAGTGGCAGTTAGTGATGGGCGGTCGGCCACATGGCCATTAAACCTAACATTCTTCCACTTGATGGCCAATGTGGGAGACTATAAAAATGGAAGAGCACCACTCTTCACCCAATGCCCATCAACTCACGACAGTGTTGAAATTGATGGCTGGAGAGACTCTTAGTGAGTGCATCCGTTGTGTTCTTTGACATAGGAATCTTCACTAAATCAAGGCTCTTGTTTGCCAGGCATTCACAACTGAAGTGATAGCACACATCAATGTGTTTCGTTCTGGAATGAAACACTGGATTGTTAGCCAAGGCAATAGCACTTTGACTGTCACAATGAAGAACTGGTGTACACTGCTCCAATCCAAGATCTTTCACTAGGCGAGCAAGCCAAATAGCTTCTTTGCATGCTTCACTCAATGCAACATACTCTGTCTCTGTGGTAGAAATGGATGTACAATCTTGAAGAACAGATCTCCAAGAAATAGCAAAACTAGCAAATGTGAATCCAACCTGTTGTTGATTTACGACTGTCAACACAGCCTGCATAGTCACTATCTACAAATCCCTGAATGGATGACTCTCCACGACCATAGCATACTTGTCTATCTGCAGTGCCACTCAAGTATCTGAGAATCGACTTGACAGCATCCCAATGCTTTTTACCAGGGTTAGACATAAATCTGCTGACAACTCCCACTGCATGTGCAATGTCAGGTCTTGTAGCCACCATGGCATACATGAGATTACCACAAGCTGAAGCATAAGGAATTTTAGCCATCGTAGCTTTTTTCCTCAGCAAATTTGGGACAATCATTCTTGCTAAGTTTCAAATATGCAGGCAATGGAGTACTCAAGGCCTTCCCCTTCTGCATGTTGAAATGATTAAGAACCTTGTGCACATACTCTTTTTGAGAAAGGTACAACAACCTCTTCTTATGATCACGAGTAATGCGCATACCCAAAATGTGATTGGCTTCACCCAAATCTTTCTTGTCGAACTAACTTTTTAGCTTGGTTTTCAAGTCAGCAATGTCCTTCTTAGAATGACCACCAATAAGCATGTCATCTACATAACGGATAAGCATAATAAGCTGTCCATTTGGTTTTCTTTTCATGTAAAGACATGGATCCTCATTATTGCGCTTATAGCATAGGGAACGCATAAATGCATCAAAATTGTCTGGACGATTGCTTCAAGCCATAGAGACTTTTCAAAAGCTTACAGACCAAATGTTCCTTGCCCTTGAGCACAAACCCTTCAGGTTGCTGCATATAAATATCTTCCTCAAGATCACCACGTAAGAAAGCTGTAATGACATCCATTTGATCAAGCTCCATATCTTTAGTGGCAACCAAAGCAAGCAACATTCTTAGTGTCGTCATCTTGACCACTGGAGAAAAGATTTCCTGGAAATCTACACCATATTCTTGCTTGAAACCTTTGGCCACTAAACGAGCTTTGTAATTCTCAACATTGGATGCAATCTTCTTCTTCTAAACCCATTTACAAGGCAAAGCTTTCCTACCTTTTGGCAATGGAACAAGTTCCCATGTTTTGTTCTTTGCAATACTGGATAGCTCCCTCTTCATAGCATGTTCCCACTGAACCTTATCATTGGCTAGCATAGCCTCTTTGTAACAAGAAGGCTCACTACTATCTGTCAGCAACACAAAGTCCACGCTTGGAACAAACCGTTATGGAGGATGTGAGACTCTTTGAGGTCTCCTCGGCTGATCAGAGTTTGTACTAGCTTGTAGCCTGTGTAGTAATTGGCTCTAGAGCTTTCTGTGCAGGAGGTGATACATAAAAAAACGTCACTTTTTGGAATTCAACCTCTTTCGTTGGCTGCCTATGCATCTTGGTCTCATTGAAGACAACATCACTGCTACGGATTACTGATCGACTTTCCGGATCCCATAAACGATAGCCAAATTGACCATCTACACCATAGCCAATAAAGATGCATTTCCTGGACTTAGGGTCAAGCTTAGCACGCAACTCCTTGGGTACATGTGCATAAGCTTCGCAGCCAAATGTACGGAGTTTTTCATAAGACAACTTATGTCCTGACCATAACTCCAAAGGTACACGAAACTATAATGAAGCATGTGGTGATCTATTGATCAAATACACAGTAGTGTATAATGCTTCAGCCCAAAACGCTTGCGTTAAATTAGCATGTGATAGCATAGACATAATTCTCTCTTGGATGGTCCTATTCATTCGTTCGGCAACACCATTTTGTGGAGGGGTATAAGGAGCTGTAAACTCGTGCTTAATTCCCCTACTTGAACAGAAGTCTGCAAACTCTTTGGAGACATATTCTCCACCATTGTCTGAGCGTAAAGCTTTTCAACTTATGTTCAGACTGAGTTTCCACACTAGATAAGGACTTTTTGAAACAAGAAAAAGTCTCATCTTTAGACTTCATGGCATAAACCCAAACATGTCGTGTTGCATCGTCAATGAACGTAACATAATAAGACGCACCACCATGGGATTTAGAAGGCATAGGCCCACATAAATTACTATGCACAAGCTCTAAGGGCTTTCTTTCTTTGTCAAAAGACTGTGTACAATGTGCTCGTGTTTGCTTGCCATATTGACATTGTTCACAAAAGGGAAAAAAAATAAATGATAAAGACGGTAAGTAGCCCAAACGAGAAAGACTTTCCATTCCCTTCTTTGACATATGACCTAACCGGCTATGCCACAAAGCAACAGTTGGCAGCTCGGTTACAGAAAGAACACTGTTCTTGTCAGATACATAAAGAGGATAAAATGTACCAACTTTAGAACCATGGGCTAAAATAAGATGACCTTTTGCAATACGCCAAGACTGTTGATGAAAAGTGACTTTGTAACCCAAGTCATCAAGACGTCCAACGAATTCAAATTTTGTGTCAAAGCTGGAACATGATGCACATTATGTATGGTAAACCTCACCCCATTTTCCATAACCATAGCAATATCACCTATGCCCACAATGTCACAAGAGTAGCTGTCACCTAGCGTAACAGTGCCAATAGTTTCCTCATATGTAGTAAATCAATGCCTTTGAGGTGTGACATGCAACGAAGCGCTCAAATCAAGAATCCATGTATGGGACACTTCACCACTAACAAGTAGCTATGCTGGCATAGAACTCTGCAAAGATAGAGTTTCTTGTGCATCATAAAATACATCATTATTTTCAGTCCACATATTGATGTCTTATACATCACAATCATCTTGTACATCACAATCATTTTGTACTATGTTCAGTTCTTCAATCTTAACCGAGCTCTTTGGTTTCTCCTCTTTATCATCATTGTCTTTGCCTTTGCCTTTACCTTTGTCATGCTTCCAAGCATAACAATCCTTCTTTATGTGGCCAAACTTATCACAATAATGGCATTGAACATTGCGACGACCAGGAGACTTTGATCTACCCTTTGAAGCATCTCTATTGCCCTCTTTCTTGGATTCACGATTCCAAGAACGACCTTTATGCTGTTTTCCATCCTTTGGCACATAATGAGCTTCGCCATGATGCGAGCTATCCATAGCCTTGCGGTACATTTTCTCTGACAAAAGAGAACTAGTGACATCAATGTACACTAGCGTACCATTAGGAGCAGAGTTACTGACAGCTGTGCAAAAGATATCCCATGAGGGTGGCAACGAACAAAGTAAGAAGATTGCTTTCATCTCGTCATCAATATTGATCTGTTGTGCATGAATATGGTCAAATAGAGAATCAAAGTCATTAATATGACTGGCAACATTGGCTGACTCCTTCATGCAAAGGTTAAACAGTTTTCACATCATGAAAACCTTATTACTTGCCGTATCCTTCTCATAAGTGTTGCATAACTTTTGCCATAAAGCATAGGCAGATTCACATTCTAGCACTAAAAAGTACACTGACTCAGCAAGGTGCAATCTAATAGTAGATCTGCATAGCTCATCAAGCTCCTCCCACTGAAAGTGAGTCAAATTCAACTCTTCAGTCCGTGTCGCATAAATAATAGGCAATTTCTGTTTCTTTTGGACAAGCACATCTTGCATCTGATTCTTCCAGAGCTGAAAATTAGTGCCATCAAACTTATTTATGTCATAAATGTCACAGTCTTTGCTAGTAGACATGGTGACAAAACTACCAAAAGATTCTGAGAAAATTTCGGCAGTCTTCTTTGTATTTGGGACTATGTCAACCAAAATACGAGAAAAAATGACCAAGTATGTCACTCACAAAGCATAGAAGAGAGCAACGCCTCTCAAAAGTACACTGTATAGAGACCAACTGAGGCACATAAATAGTCAAACTTACCATAGACCACCAACTCGGCGTCAAAAGCACCTATACCACTCTATACATGTCCTATGGCGAGGCCTCGTAAGGGATGCTCCAGCTACCTGTATCACCGAAGGTA
Source organism: Adiantum capillus-veneris (assembly GCF_014529385.1). NCBI lineage: Eukaryota > Viridiplantae > Streptophyta > Polypodiopsida > Polypodiales > Pteridaceae > Adiantum > Adiantum capillus-veneris. Next base: position 1,700,030 of record NC_140940.1, on the reverse strand, counting down.
TATCCACATTTGAGAATACCCCAGCTCAATGAAAACCTCAAGCTATCGACCCTCAACAATGTAGGTTATACAGTAAACAACGTATAGCCAAGTCTCAGAAATGGCTATCTTTCGGACCAAGTCTCAAAAATTGACGGGACTGCCGTACTAGCCAAAAGATGCTCCACAAAAGCGTACAAATGGCAGTATCCACAAAGACGTACAAGTCTGTCAAGATGCTCAAACAGGCGTCAAAAGCATGTGCCTGCAACTAAACATCCCTGCCAGGAGCCAATCTGCTCTCAAAAGAGCTCAAACACTGTCAAAAGTGTCAACATATGCATGTACGCATAAACAACTGCTCCCACTGGAACCATAATATCGCAAGCACTAAAACCTGTACATGTACTTGTAGTCGAAGAAGACAATGCTGTCAAGCTCCCACTCTATGTGTATGTATGAAGCCACTCGGAAAGAGGCTACACACTCCCGAATGAGCTGTGGGCTCTCGTAGATGGAAGAGACTGCAACAATGGTACCTATAAATGGCTATGGAAGCACTGTAGCACAAACTACCACAAGAGGGCTGAAAATTTCAGCTCCTGAACCATAGCTCGAATGGGGTTTTTGATGGCTCGAATGGCTCCGAAAGGGGGGTAAAAACCCCATGATTCCTAATGGAAACGCTCTCAGGATGCTGAACTTGCCAATGGTGAAATCGGAATTCTGTTTGCACTCTTGAAAGTGCGCGCACGTGCGGAAATGATTTCGGGAATGAAACCGCTCTGATACCAGATGATGGGGAGGAGTTGGGAGCACAATGGAAGAAGAATACGCACGCACACACTCACACACACACCACCATAGCCACACACAGGTTGAAGGGGGAGAGCCAACATACTGTATGCCCCCTTTCTTTCTTCTCTTATCTTATGCACTAAGGCACAATACACATTGTACTTAGTGTTAGTGGCTCACACAAGTGTATAGCTGTACACTTAGGGTTAGTGGCAGTTAGTGATGGGCGGTCGGCCACATGGCCATTAAACCTAACATGTAGTGGTCGAGTTACCTTCCATTTTTGTTGCCAGTTTGGCATGGCTTATGGTTGAGATTGTACTTGAGGTTTTGCTCAGCTTACATGGGAGATTCTGTTAGATTTTTCCAGATTTCTCGCCATACTTTGGCTTTTAGCCATTCATTTATAGTATGCTCGTAGTGGTTACATATTTCCTTTGGTTTCGCTTCATATTCTCACATCGACGCATATTTCGAGCGTGAGACTATCTACAGCATGCAGGTGACAGGTTTTCACTATTGAGCTACTGGTTGGTTTATGCTTGATTAGCATAGTGGTTGAGTGATCTCCCACTTTGTTGCCATTTTGGCGTCCACTTATGGCAGTAGACATGTGTGACATTGAGAGACAACGATCTCCTTCTTGTCGAGACGTGCGTTGTTGGCATTGCGATCACACAGGGCACATTAGACGCCGTTGTTTCAGGCGTATGAGACAAGCGGAGATGTATGTGAGATGCGGATACGGCTTTGACAGATGTTAGAGAGACACTTCCAGTGGCAATCTATGCCAGTGAAGGTGATGTCACGCTTGCCTCCAATGTACCTCTTGCAGATTTGTCTATGGTTAGCACACTTTCTCCACAATGGTTACTAGATAGCAATGCAATTTTCCACGTCACACCATGTCGTGAGTGGTTTAGCACATTTTCTAGTGGGAGACTTGGTTGTGTGCACTTGGCCGATGGTTCGGCATTTGACATAGATGGTGCAAGAGATGTTTGTTTGTCATTGCCCAGTGGTGCATCATACATGCTACGACATGTGCGCTACGTTCCTCAGCTGAGACATAGCTTGATCTCATTGAGACAGTTGGCAGCTTTTGGTTGCCAGGTACTGCTTAGAGAGCAGTCTTTCCAGATGCATTGCAGTTCACTAGTGATTGCGAGAGGATCCCGCAGTTGCTTGGTATATCGTATGCATGTGTGTGAGGCTCGAGACGGCGTAGTCTCGATTTTGTTGCTAGCATGCTTTGAGCGAGAGACGAGACGTGTCTTTTTTGCCAGTGATGTTCATCATGCTCAAGAGACATAGCATTTAGTTGTGCAGGACATGCTAGTAGACTCTGTAGAGACAGAGATAAAGCAGTAGTGCTCTAGTGAGACAGAACAGGTGTTGTCAGACTTTGTGCAGGCAGAGGTAAAGTAGGTCTCTTCCCTAGAGACGACACAGACAGAGCTGACAGATATGGAGTTCTTTGATTGCTCATGTTAGAGGGTAATGAGTTGGTGCCAGAATGTGCAGTTTTGCCTATGGGTGAGAGGGACATAGCTTCCCCAGTGTCGGTGTTGACACATCCATTTGTGATGGGTAGTCCTGAGGATGGAGTGATTGCAAATGGCGCAGGGGAGGCGATTACAACCAGTCTTGCGCATATTTTGTTAGCATTCGGGTGTCTCATGTTCGACTTGTTACTGTCGAGGCCCGACCCAGCAGCTGCAGTGGGAGCATTTGCAACAGGGATTGTAGCCATACGATGGATGACACTAGCATGACGCTAATGGAGATTTGCAGACCATACAGAGTTGTCTGCGGAATTTTCATGCAGGCTCTAGCGTGGGTACACACACTCGTCTACCACTAGAGCTGATACAGTTGCGTGTATATCAATAGAGTGAGCCAGTGGGCGTAGGTTGAGAGAGTCTCTCACCTAGTTTTTTGTACATACTAGTAGTTTAGCTAGTAGACCTCACTTATCGGTGCATCGTCGTTAAGTGGGAGATTGTTGGGGTAAAGGTGCTACGCCTTTTGCCCGCCTGGACGTTCAGTGTCTGGCCGCCCATCCACATGTGTACATATCCATATTCTTCATTACATATGAGAATAAGGAGCTCCTCATCTTGAGTCTTGTGAGTCTGCTCCACCCACACCGGCTTGTGCTCTTCCCCCTTCCCCGCACACACCGAACCGCGCACGTATGCACACATCCGTGCACACGTGCACTCATTAATTCAAGCTATGTAAAGCTTGAGAAGTAGGAAAGAAGAGAGGGAGAGTGTAGTGTGAAGAAAAAAATCAAGTTTTGACGGTTTTGGCCATGGCTTGTCTTGGAGAGATGTGTGTGTGTGTGTATGTGAAAGTGGTTTGGCTATGGCTTTTTCAAACTTACTCTCAAGTTTGCACCTTGAGAAAATGAAGGAGAGAAGTGGAAAATGAGAAGAGAAGTCCTCTTTTTATTTACATGTTTGACAAGCGCTTTCACTTATATTAATAGCTTATCTTCCTTATCTTGATAACTTATCTTTCTTTGATAACTTATTCTATTTATCAAAACTTTCTTAACAAGCTACTTACTCACCTTATCCTTATCTTCTCTTTTCCTTCTTTATCTTTTTATTTTTCCTTTGCCCTTATCTTATCTTTTCCTTATGCTAATTTTCTCAAAATGAAAAGCTAATTTCCTATGCATTGGTTATGTTTATATCCATGTTCCCATGGCGTAAGCCGGAAGTGTCTCATGAGTATATTTTGGTGCTTAAATTGAGCCCGATTTTTCTCGAACATTTAAAAAAAAAAAAAAAAAAAAAACTCGGTGGCTTAGATGTGTTGGCCTTGCGTAAGGGCCACGAGAAGACCCTTATAAACACCCGAACAAATAAGTGAACATCACTCCTCATGGTTGAACAAAATATTCCAAGTCTAAGGATCTGTTGCATAGTTTGGTCTCCGCAAAATGAAGTCCTACTATGGTAATGTGTGCTTGATTTAGGTATTGGGTTTTCTTGCAAGATCCCCAATTTTTGGATCACTTCTAAAAATAAGAAAAATAGCTTTTAATATCTATTTCACCACAGTATTGGAAGGTTCTAAAGTAAAAAGCAAGGTCGTTTCCATATTCCAGTAGGTTAAACGGATGGTTGGTAAAGGGTGGATGCTTACACTCAACTTCTATCACATGCTACAACCCAAGATTGCAGGAATTGATGGCAAAGAGGTCCTTCTATTGATGTAGTTCCGCAGCAGGGTTACAAGGTATTTTGAGCTCCAAGATGGGGTTTAGGCTAACCAAAAGATTTCTTATGAGCTAGATGTGTGTCTAAACCCATATTCCCATGGTGCTAACATCAAGTGCTCGTAGTTCCATGCGCTTAGAGTGCCAACCTTCCAAAAGAACTGTCAATTGTCTATCATGCTTGTGTAGGGGGTGCATACTGTTATGACTATAGTGATATTGTACTTTTCAGCATTGGCGTTCTCCTCTCTATGTTTTTTTAAGCGGACAACTCACCCTCCTTATATAGGATTTTGGGAGTGATTGTCTCTCTTACTAGTGGGGTGAGAGAGAGTGTGAGTGTGCCATGTGATTGCAGGACTTGCTCCAGTGGAGCCTCTTCTTATTCTATTGAGCATGAGAGAGAAGGTGAAGAGAGTAGAGAGAGAGGGAAGGAGTGGGGTAGGGATAGGGTAACTTGGCTTAGGGATTTCTACAAGGGTGTTGCCGATGGGGGAAAGTCATAGAAGAGGGATGGAGTATGCGGCTGCCGTCGCCGGTGTTTTTTCCGATGCCGAGATGCCACGCATTCGTCACTTTCGGGGCCGGCCGGGGCATGACTTCGGCATCAATCTTTGATTTTTTTGTTTCTTGTGCGTGCTTTTGGTCGTCTTTCTCCTTTTGTCAATGGTGTGGCGTTCGTTTCTTTCCTTCGCTTTACGTTTCTGTGCAGATGTGCTTATACATGCATGTATGTACGTGTTGTGTGTGTGCAAAGCGTGTGGGTGTGTGTGTTTATAGCATATGGGTTGTGTGTGTGCGTGTGTGTGTGTCGACAAGCATGTGTGTGCGAACGAGAGTGAATGAGAGATTTTATACTTTTTATTTACATGGCTCGCCGACTACGCAGAGAACGAGAGAGGGCGGGAGTGACCGGGTGAGAGGGAAAGGGGGAGGGTGAGAGGGAGAGTGTATGTGTGTGTGTGTAGAGAGAGAGAGAGAGAGAGAGAGAGAGAGAGAGAGAGAGAGAGAGAGAGAGAGAGAGAGAGAGAGAGAGAGAGAGAGAGAGAGAGAGAGAGAGAGAGACAGAAAGGCTTCTGCTGCGCCCTGCGGACTGGTGCCGATAAAGGACAGGAGATAGGGGGGAAGCGAGCGTGACTGAGAGAGAGGGGGGGAGAGAAGGAGGGAGAGGGTGAAAGACTTGGAGAGAGAGAGTGTGTGTGTGGTGAGTGTTTAGAAAGAGGGAGAGATGAGTTTATTCTTGCCCTGGCTGGCTACTACACAGAGAGCAAGAAACAGAGAGAGAGATGGCGATAGTGACAATGGAGGAGAGAGAGAGCATGGGTGGGGAACGATACAGAGAGAGAGAGAGAGAGAGAGAGAGAGAGAGAGAGAGAGAGAGAGAGAGAGAGAGAGAGAGAGAGAGAGAGAGAGAGAGAGAGAGAGAGAGAGAGAGAGAGAGAGAGAGAGAGGGGGAGACCATTGGCCGATAGTTGTAATGGAGGAAAGAGAAAGTGTGTGGCCAAGCAAGGGACAAAGAGAGTTTGTTACTCTTGATAATAGGGGATGGGGGGGGTGGGGGGGGAAAGGTGATGCCAAGGGGGGGCGGCCATAGTTGCATGCATGCGAGCAAGGGAAAGGTGGGTAGCGACAGCAACATGCAAGAAAAAATAGGAAAAAAAAACTCTTTTTGTTGTTTTTTTTTGCTCCCCGAATGGGGTCGGTTCATGCGGCCAGGCCTCGAAAGCTGGGCATCATTAGCCCTTGGTGAGCTAGAGTGTGGTACGGCTATCCCTGTGTCATTAGCCCTCCCCCTAAAGGTTAGGGAATTTATGCCTCTAACTCATTCGTTTGGTCGTTGTCATCGATGGTGAAGGTTGATGGTATATCCTCATTTGGAATGTCGATAGGTGGAGCTTGATCGTAGAAAGTAGGGTTAAAGTCTCCATCCATTGACTCTGGTCTTATAAAGCTTACCATCCACTTCCACGAGTTGGTAACTCCCATTGGCATATTTCTTCCTAATGATGAAAGGACCTTCCCATTCGAGTAGGAACTTCTTATCCTTCCGTGTGTCGAAGCAATTGTCATAGCGGAGCACCAACATGCCCTTCTTTAAATCTTTGCACCAAAGATGTTGATTGAAACTAAGTACCCTGTGTTCTGCCTGTGCAGCATAATGATTGATTTCCTCCTCTCTGTCTAGCTGTAGTCGTTCCAAATCAAGGATGTGATCCTTCAAATGCATGTTGGGTTGTTGAAGATGGCTCGCCATTATTCTGAGACTTGCTAGTTGCACCTCAATAGGTAAGATTGCCTCCTTACCAAATACCAAATGACATGGGGTGAACCCCAAAGATGTTTGGAATGAGGTACGGTAGGCCCAAAAAGCTGGAAGTAGGTACTTATCCCAATCCCTAGGATGATTGTTAACCTGCTTGGTGATGATTTTACAAATCATTCCATTCACGTTTTCAACTAGGTCATTACATTGAGGGTAATATGGTGTGAAGTGTCTCCTAGTAATGTCTAATTTTTGCATTAACTCCCCTACCAAGTCTGCTCGAAAACCTGGCCCTCTATCCGAGATGATTTCTAATGGTGTGCCAAACTTGCAACAATGTGCTCATAGAAAAACTTGGCTACCTCCACAGTTGTGATCCTAGTTGTGGCTGTAGCTTCCGCCCATCTAGTCATATAGTCGACTCCCATGATGATATAGAACTTCCCGAGGTTCAGGCATGAGTGACCTGGTGCCGGCCTTTTGACACAACTTACATGTCTTACACCAGTGGTGTACATCACGATTGAGGCTAGGCCATACAAAACTAGCATGCAAGATTTTCCTGTTTGTTATATCTAGGGCAAAGTGACCGTCACAAACACCATCATGAAAACTGGTAATTATCCCAGTAATTTCATTAGAGAGAGGGACCTTCCTAAGTACTTGGTCCTTACCCTTATAGTACAGACCGTCATTGATAAGTCGATACCTTGTGGCCTTCTTGGTGAGCCATTGCTTTTTCCCTTTTGTCAGATCTGGTGGACATTCCCCTAGTTCCAAGAAATGCATTATGTTGGTTAAGGTGTCACTACCTTGAAATAGAGGGAGCTTTAGCTTTCTAACCCCAAACTCCATTTCCTACAGTCTTTCACTTGCTAAGGTGTCGGCTTCATGGTTTTGAGCCCTTGGAATGTGGTTTAATTGAACTGCTTCAAACTTACCCAACAAAGTTTTTACACAGCTTAAGTGAGTCCTCAAGCTAGGATTCTTACATGTCCATGCTCCATTTACTTGCCTTACCAAAAGTAGAGCATCCCCAAATACATTAAGGTGCTTTAACCCTTGTGAGACACACCATTGTAACCCCTTGGTTAGTGCTTCATACTCAGGTTCATTGTTAGAATGTGACTCTAACAAATGGCCAAGCAAAAATACCTTAATATCTTTGTCATCAAAGAACAATATGCCTGAACATGCGACTGGAGAAGTAGATTGGCCTGATGAAAGATGTTGTTGCGTCCTTTTGTAGTAGCACTACCCCCAAGGAGTCATCACCCACACTTGAGGTGACATAGAACTTTTTGTCCCACTTAGGCGGTGAGATAGTTGGTAGGGTGGCTAAGACCTCCTTTACCTTGTTGTAGTGATGCAACTGGAGAAGTAGATTGGCCTCATGAAAGATGTTTTTGTGTCCTTTTGGAGTAGCACTACCCCCAAGGAGTCATCACCCATGTTGGGGTTAAGGCCTATGTGCCTTGACCGGTCGCCCAGGTCATGGGCGCCCGCCCACTTTTACCCTATACTTATAGTGAGTATACTGTATAGGGGGAGCTGCCACTTCATAGTCTCCCCACCCATATCTGTGTTGTGTGTCTCCTTCTCTCTCTCTCACTCTCCGTCTGTGGTGCTCCCCGATCCCCTTCAATTGGTATCAGAGCTATGGTGACCGCGGAGAGCACGACGGCTTTGAGAGCTTTGAGGCGATAGCTCGCTCGCTCTCGACGGTAGAGAGATTAAGAAAGCAGAAGACTTGCTGTGAGAATGCAATGGGAGCTTGTGAGCTCAGTTGAGAGTGATGTATGCTCTTGTGGAAGCTCAGAAAGGAGTGTGGAAGATTGTGTGTAAGTGAAGGTGCTGCCCTAAAACTGTGTGCGCAGCAGCACAATTTTCAGATTCGTTTTTCTCCTTGTAGAATGCAGATCTGAGAATTTTGTTCGCTAGGCCCATCCGTTTCGACATGGTCTACAACTTTGCAGAAGAAACTTTTTGCAAATTCCTCACCGTTTTGCTGATATTCAGCTCAGACTGACTGTATACAGAAATTCCAGATTTTCTGTTGTCGGATTGTGTGCGAGTTTGATGCACTTTTGGAAGCACGGGAGATGCTTGATGTTGAGTGCATAAATTCTGAGCTGAAGATGCAATTGCATCTTGTGTTAAGCTTGTGGTTTGAGGGTTTTTTGGTAGACTTGGGCAACGAAGTACGGAGGCGTTTACACACCATCGAGGCGGTCTCTTGAGAGACGCAGTTTTTTGGAGCACACAGGTGGAGCTTCTTTCACTGGTTTTCACAGGATACTTTGGCAGTGATTTTGTGCTTGGATTCATGGTCTTTGCGGATGGTTTGCATATGGTTATGGCGCATGGTTGATGCCCATTATACATGCATTTTGACGAGCACTTTCAAGTGCCGGTGAGCTCTCTTGAGAGCATTGTTTTCGCATTGATCAAGTTTCCGGATTGCAAATCTTTTGGCGTTTGCTTATGCGCGGTCACTCCGTTGATGTATGTTGAGTGTAGTTTTGATGCGCATTGATTGCTCATTGTATTGAGCTTGCAGGACAATGGTTATTTTTTGTTGATAGCCATTGTGCGTCGAAACTCTGGCGAACTTTTCCTAGGAGTTTTATGCGTATCATTTATGCGATCTAGGTAGAGATTGCAGGTTGCACTCAGCATTTGCGTGCGTGTTCTCTGCAGGTGGGAGATTTGTGCGTGTGTATGTATCGATACCGCACAGTGTGGGCTTGGTGATTAGCTCACAGATTGCAGTGTGATACTAGAGCATGCGAGGCTTGTATTGACATTGCGGGAGCTCTATTTTGGAGTGTGTCTAACAGGTTTTACATTGTGTTTCTGGCCATATTTGTAGACAGTTTCCAGGTGTTGTTGGTGAGGTGGTTTTGCTATCTAGCTTGCTACTTGTGCTCATGGCAGAGACAGGTGATCGATCAGATTGTGACCTCTCACAGATGCGCGTGTTTGATGGGTCAGACTTTGCGGCATGGAGAGAGTGTATGCTTGATGCATTGACACAGCGAGGGTTGCATCGACCATTGAGTGGTGATGTAGGTAGACCTTCAAACATGTCTGACGATCAGTGGCAGGAGCTAGAGGAGATGGCACTATCTACGCTCTCTTTGCACCTTGCGGAATCTGTATATGCTCTTGTTATGTATGAGACTACTACGAGAGCACTTTGGCGCAGATTACATGATATGTATGATAGATCTGAGTCATCACGGACTTGTGTGAGACATATACATTCACGAGCATGCCGACAGGTGACATGTTGGTATTGTGGTCATTCTGGACACGTTAGACGGCACTGTTTTCGTCGTATGCGACATCGTAGGAGACATGGCAGTCTCAGAGATGTATGTAGTGATGCCATGGACTCAGTTGCTTTGACAGTTGAGGCAGATGTAGTGTCAGAGTATAATAGTGACGGGGATGTCACTTTTACCTCGAGCTATGCACGAGATGCTCTACATGTGGATAGTGCACTCCCTTCGCAGTGGTTGCTAGACGCAGATGCTATGTTTCATGTCACGTTGCATCGTGCATGGTTTTGTAGATATTCTAGCGGGATGCTTGGCAGTGTACGTTTGACCGATGGATCGGTGCATGCGATAGCAGGTGCAGGAGATGTGAGACTGTCATTACCGAGTGGTGCATTTTACTTGTTACGACATGTGCGCTATGTACCAGATTTGACAGTGAGTTTGATCTCGATTGGTCAGCTTAGAGATTGTGGATGTCAGATTTTGCTACGAGAGCGAGATTTTGTGATGCATTTGGGTTCGCTAGTGATTGCGAGAGGTGCTAGGAGTGGTACAGGTTACCCATTGCATGTGGATCACGTGAGAGACGGTGTTGTCTCTGTGATCATGCAGCCAGGTAGAGAGCGAGAGAGCAAGCGAGTCTCTTTTGCTTGTGGGTTGCAGGATGCTTTGCATGGAGTGCAGAGCACTGACCTTGTTGTGCAGGTTGCGTCTACGGATGCACAGGTAGAGCGGGACAGCTCTAGTGAGTCACAACAGGTGTTAACCCTCACGGCTCACGGACACCCCATCACCTACGACGGACGTGTATTATGTATGATTTAGAGTCAGGTACCGGGCTTGTCGGACCAATAGGGAAAGGTAGAGTGATCGTCGATGAGAGGCGCACTTTAACTTGGACATTCAAGGGATTAGTTGGTTAAGCATGGGCGCCCAAGTGTGAATGGGGTGAGCTCCTATAAAAGCCAACTAAACCTAATTTTTACTCATTCTCTCATTTGTGCAATTGAAGAGTGCTCTTGCTCCATCTCCATCTTCTTCTTCTTCACCTCCTTGTGTGTGTGTGTGTGAGAGAGAGAGAGAGGGAGAGTGTGTGTGCGATCGAGCATTACGAAGGCACGACGGCGGCGAAGCGGTTGAGCGCGGCACGACTGCAGCTTCTTCTTCATCGCGGCGAGGAATCCACCACGAAGGCGAGCGTAGAGCGGTGAGTGACACACCCTTTGTTTTCTTGAGCTTGCTAGTGTAGGCTTGTTGTGTGCTTGGAGCCGTTTGTGGCTCGCACACGGTGTATTGGCAAGTCCCTTGCTTCGACAGTGCGGCAAGGAGCGCACATTTTTGGCGCCGCTGCCGGGGATATGCCCTACACTAAGCTCGGTTAGCACTTTACGCTTCCTTGTGGTGCAATTTCTATCATAGGAAAGGCAGGGAAGGAGTGTGTGGAAGATTTCTGTTTTTTGCGTTTTCTGCAATTGCTGTCAAGTTTCAATTTCTGCTATTGTCTGCGTTTTTTCAATTTCTGCAATTTCTGCATTTTCAAGTTCGGCGTTTTCAATTTCTGCAATTTTCTGCATTTCTGTCAATTTGCTGCAATTTCTGCGTTTTTTCTGCATTTTCTGCATTTTCTGCAATTTCTGCGTTTTTCTGCATTTTTTTCAATTTCTGTATTTTCTGCATCAACAAAAAAAAAATGTAAAAAAAAAAAAAAAGTTTTTTGAGAAAAAAAAAATTAATTTTGAAAAAAAAAAATTAAAAAGGAAAAAAAATTCGGAAATAAAAAACGCGAGTGAGTGGGCGGCGAAATTTTTCGAAAATAAAAAACGTGACTCTTAAAACGGACGGGTTGGTTTGTATAAAAGATAGATCGGGATCATTTTCCCAAGCCCAAGCCCAAGCCCAAGCCCAAGCCCAGGCCTCAGTCCTCAGTCTTATGATATATACTAGACTCACTCTTATATATATACCTTACTCCCTCAAGAGAGAATGAGAGCATGTGGGACAAGTCCTCCACTCTCCTCCTTTCTCTTCCCACTTGTACCCTTAGACTTTCTAGTTTGGGCCTAGTTCCCTACTGGAAATTGACAGTTTTAGGGATTCCGAGGGCATAGAGTGACCAAACGGAGTGCTGTAAAGCACGGCACGACCCTCTGACCGATACGCTCGTTTCGAGCTATCACACGGCCCATTCCACGACACGCTCTAAAAAATCTAGCAAAAAAACAAACAAAAAACACGCTAAAAACTAGTCACAAGGCCTCCTAGAGCAGCTTTTTGACACCTTAGGGTATCAAAAGCACGTGCACTTACGCTCTGGGCGGGTGCTAGAACACGAGCACATTGGTAGTGCCTCTGTTCATACGGACACCCATCACCCATCCACGATAAGCTCTAGACCCTCAGCGGGGACACAAGGTAGCACCACCCAAGACCCTAAAATAGCCGCTAGTGATTCCTCCTCCGACTCAGAAATCATGGAAGCATACCCTACCCAAAACACTGAGAGAGAAGGCCATGCACCTCCCGAAGCTCCACAGCCTAGTACTAGTATGTTTAGCCGTTTCATGGAAACATTAGGTAGAGCTACTCGCTCGGAACCTGATGCAAATGAAGCACACGAAGAGGATGGGTTGGACTCTGACACACCTCTACGATACCCCATTGAGTTAAATAGTGCCTATGGAAAAGTGCTATATAACGCCTTATTGGACACGGGTGCTAAATACAATCTGCTATCCTATGGGGTGTGGTGTCAGTTAGGGAAGCCACCTCTATCTGAGAGTATTATCCAAGTCAAGGGTGTCAACAAGAAAAAAACTGCGGTTTTTGGAATCTGGCACACTTCTGTCAGTTATGACAATGGGGTGGTAGCTCAAGACTTTTTGGTCATGCCTACTGGAACTATGGAGGGTAATATAAACCTAGGCCGCACGTGGATGATAGCCACCAAATGCACTATTGATTGGGGGACTGGGGGTGTTACAACGCAAAAACCAACTCTTAGCCCTACCACTCAAGCCATAGTCCCTGAGATATTGCCCAAGGAAATAAAACCCAAGACATTGCATGTCCAGGAGGTTGAACCATACGTCCCCATAGCCCAACTCTCTAGAGCTTCAACTAATGTAGTTGAAAGAAAGCTTGAGACACACAAGAACCATCCTAAGGTAACGAAGAAAACATACAAGTGGGTCCCTAAAACCTCTGTAGTGAGCATGGTTGATGCAAAAAAACGGAAACCTAGTAAGAACCGTACCACTCACTCCAAGAAAAGTAAGAAAATGTTGCGATGGATCCCTAAACGACTATTGGAAGCCCAAGGCTACTATCAAGGAAATGATCAAATCTGGGTGCCAAAATGTAGATTGTGCTCTTACCTATCACCTGACCCAAGTGAGCCCAATCCCATAGCTCCAAAACGAATCAATGATCGTGGAAAGAAAAAAATCACAGAATGCTACACACCTGCTCCCGAGCTAGTTTGGGTACCAAAGAAAGAACGATTTGTTCCACTTAGCTCAGGAAGGGGGGAGTCCCATGAAGCTTCTAGCTCCTCATGTAATACATCCATAGAGGTAAAAGCTTCTACACAGCCTCCATCTATAGTAGTGGACCTCTATGAAGCTACAAAAGAATCCACACCTCCCAGTGTTCAAGAATCACCTAATGAACCACTTCAAGTTCGATCCTGGGAGAGTACCTTACAACCCTTGCAACTTGACGAGGCACCTAGGGTAATAGCAAACTACTGGCAAAAATCCTCACCTATTACCAACTGGAACAATTGGTTTCAAAGGGTGACAAGCTCATTTCAAACGGTATGATCTACCCAAGGAAGGGGGGAGTGTTTGCTGACAGTCATCATTCATTTGTTTCCCTCTCAACCTTTTTCCCTGACCTCTCAATCTCCGATCTTAGGGAATGTATATATATAGCCTTATACTCGCAAAAAAACAAAAATAGTAAAGAGCAAGAGCGCCTAGCAATGAGAGAGCACCCTATCAGATCTTACATATAAGTCTAAATTCACCGTGTCAAGTCAAGCAACACACAAAAACAACTCTTATGTTTTAAAGGCCTAACCAAATCTATCTGTCTTGTCAGAAATGGCTACTTCACCAGAGGCATGCACTTCTATTTTTGATGAAAGGTACCCCTTGTCTTTTCAACAAGTGTTCTACGTATGCTACCCTATACTTTCTTGCGAATGGGATTTGATAGAGAGCCTTGCATGTGAGAGAAATTTTGAGGAGTTAGAATGGCTGATACGTCTATGGCTAACTAGTGATCCCTACCCAGTGGCGAATGTGTCTCCAATGGCACATGCTTATTCTTTTGCACAAGATGAGTATCCACGCATCACGAGGTTCTTGATTAGCATGCTTGCACAAGAGGATGATGAAGAGGAACTAATAGAGACCGAGGAAGACTATGGCCTCACGGACAACGATTTTATTTATCTAGATGATGAGGATAGAGGCCTAGCCTTAGGGTGGCCACCCGGTTTGTATAATATCCTCTTTCCTTGATTCTAAAAGGGGTGACAGATAGGTAGGTTAGGGGTCTAGATTGTGTTTTGAGTTTGTTTTTTAGGAGTTTTAATTTTTCCCACTGATGTGCCTCCTGGAGGTATTCCTTTTGTTTCCTAGTGTGTACAGGAGCGTGTTGCTATTGATAGTATTTGGACCTTCATGGAATCTTTATCTCGACTCACTCTTCAGATCAAGCGCGACCATCAACACAAACAGGTGTTTCTTGTCCATTAGCATTGCCCTTATCTTTTGTGCATCCATGTTTGTCTGCTTTGATTGTGATTGGTAGCATAATATTCAGCGCATTGGCTTAGTATCAATAATTTAATTCAATGTAATGTTTTGTCATAATCACTTGTTTAGGTGTAAAAATCAAGCAGTCCGACTAAGCTAGTTTGACCAAGCTAGGTATTAGAAATCTTCTCTTAATACCATGGGGAATGCCTTCCTAATAAACAATGGTTACTTAGGTTCTTAATCCGATTTAGGCAGCATTGTATGAAATGTACTAGGGCTTTCTAGTGGGCTTAACCCTAGTGACCTTTAGCTTAAGTATTATAAAGGGAGTTTACTAATGTGATGAGCCTGGGGAATGTAACAGTGTTATATGACCCCCCAAAGTTACAACATTTAAATGTTGAAAATGAACAAGCAAAAATCAAAGTGCCACAATGTAAAATTTTAAGCTGGAAGAGAAATCTCAGCTTGATTTGGTACTTCACTCACATGTATAGCCTATGGTACTAGAGCCCTAGAGGTTCCCAGTGTGGGCGCTTTTCCTTGAAAAGCAAACAACCCAAGGCATACAAAATAAGCACACACATCATAATTGAATCACTGTGAAAAGACCTTGGGGGGTCAAAGAAAAAGTAATCAGTCAGGCGATGATTTCATGAGAAATTCCTTTATGGTAGCTTAACTACAAAGTTTTCTAGATATAGCCTCTAGTCAGCCCTCGAACATGAATACTTGGCTCTCGCGATTAAACAACTTAATTGACCACAGAAAATTAAGAAGCTTACCCATGGTATTAATATTCGATCTCTAGTGCTTTTCGACCGTCAAATTAGTGACCCCAGACTTGTTTAATTTTTTGCCTTTACATCTGTTTATGCATTTGATTACATTGCAATTTAATGTTCATTGCTAACAAATTGTTTGAAATTCTTTTACCAATCAATTTGTCTACCTAAAACTGCATATGCTTTTTAAGAGAATGCAATTACTGTGCCAATGTTGTTTGATTTTGCAGTGACTGAAGAAGGCTAAGGACATTCATCTCAAATGCTCTTCCACCTCGACGAACCAGCTTCAACTCAATAGCTTCCGAGGACGGAATCTACATCAGGAAGGGGGGCATGTTAACCCTCACGGCTCACGGACACCCCATCACCTACGACGGACGTGTATTATGTATGATTTAGAGTCAAGTACCGGGCTTGTCGGACCAATAGGGAAAGGTAGAGTGATCGTCGATGAGAGGCGCACTTTAACTTGGACATTCAAGGGATTAGTTGGTTAAGCATGGGCGCCCAAGTGTGAATGGGGTGAGCTCCTATAAAAGCCAACTAAACCTAATTTTTACTCATTCTCTCATTTGTGCAATTGAAGAGTGCTCTTGCTCCATCTCCATATTCTTCTTCTTCACCTCCTTGTGTGTGTGTGTGAGAGAGAGAGAGAGAGAGGGAGAGTGTGTGTGCGATCGAGCATTACGAAGGCACGACGGCGGCGAAGCGGTTGAGCGCGGCACGACTGCAGCTTCTTCTTCATCGCGGCGAGGAATCCACCACGAAGGCGAGCGTAGAGCGGTGAGTGACACACCCTTTGTTTTCTTGAGCTTGCTAGTGTAGGCTTGTTGTGTGCTTGGAGCCGTTTGTGGCTCGCACACGGTGTATTGGCAAGTCCCTTGCTTCGACAGTGCGGCAAGGAGCGCACAGCAGGATGAGTCATCAGAGGTGATGACAGAGATGACTCACATGGATGCTGAGATGTCGGCTATTGTAGAGTCATTTCTTGATATGATTATGCCAGAGCTTGATGCAGATTCAGGACATATGGATACTCTTGGTACACATGTGATATGTGGTGGGCACGAGGAGTCACTCCAGAGCTTGGAGTTAGAGTGCCATGGTCTCTATGATAGGGGACAAGATTGCCATGAGTTGAGTTCTGAGTTGGAGGTGGCAGAGGTTGCCAGGGTTGCATCAACGTTCGGTGTCCTCATGTACGAGATGCTGATCTCAAGGCCCGACATAGCAGCTGCAGTGGGAGCATTTGCAATAGGGTTGATTAGTTGTTCGATGACTGATCTCGACATAGAGCATAGGGGAGGTTTGCAGGTATTGGACCGAGACTTGCAGGAGTGCATGAGCTCTTGTAGACTCTTTGCGGAGCTTGGAGCTAGCTCTGTGTGGCTTCCGCAGCGGGATGTTTGTCTATCAGTAGAGCCGGATGCACTAGCTCATCGAGAGTCAGTAGGCATAGGTTGAGAGAATCTCTCACCTTCTATTAGTTGTACACTAGTAGATCTTGCTTAAAGGCACATTGGCCTTTAAGTGGGAGGTTGTTGGGGTTAAGGCCTATGTGCCTTGACCGGTCGCCCAGGTCATGGGCGCCCGCCCACTTTTACCCTATACTTATAGTGAGTATACTGTATAGGGGGAGCTGCCACTTCACAGTCTCCCCACCCATATCTGTGTTGTGTGTCTCCTTCTCTCTCTCTCACTCTCCGTCTGTGGTGCTCCCCGATCCCCTTCAACCCATACTTCACGTGACATAGAAATTTTCGTCCCACTTAGGTGGTGAGATAGTTGGTAGGGTGGCTAAGACCTCCTTTACCTTGTTGTAGTGATGCTCGCTCTCCTCCTCGCATGTGAAAGTCGATCGTTGTGTGAGCTATTGTATTGGTAGAACAAGTTGTGATAGTAGATGTATGAATCTACTCAAGTACCTCACCTTCTACTAAAAAGAGACTAGTTGTCGTTAGAGAGGGGGAAAGGGGAGCACACCTAGCGCACAACACAATGCCTCACTATCGCCCAGGGTATACACAGTGCCCCAATCCACTAGAGTTCACCTTCAAAACTCGACACTACCTGCAAGCAAACCACTGCTTTCACACAACCATACGCACACACGCCTTGTAATTCACCAGACAAACTCAATCACTCTGATTAGCTCAATTCACAGCCTTCCACACGCACACAACCTCTCTCTATCTCTCTTTGCACGTCAAACTTTGGGGGACACACACACCAACACACACACAAGCAGAGAAGAGAAGGGGGAAAGGGGAATGATACCCAGAGACAACAATGAATAGCCTTCTTGCGTATGCAACCCAATATACAATCAACACACTGCCATCATGAACCTCGGAAAAAATCTCCATAGGCCAAAAATCCTAATGAAAAAAGGCTCCGAGAGCCAGAATCAACCTTGGCCAAAAGACCATAATGGAAAAAGGCCCCAAAAAATGAACGTATAGATCCTTTTATAGGGGTAACTAAAACCCAAAAAAAAAAAAAAGGTGATCTCCCTAGCTCCTACACTTCTCTTTGAGCTCCTTTTAGAATTAGCTTTGCATTGCTAGCACTTGGCATAGTCCATTCTTGGCAACTCCTGCATGGTGTACACCTCTTGGCCCTTTGTCCGCTCAACTTGACTTGCACTTGCCCTCTTGGGCCTTTCAGAATGCCCTCTAGACCTTGAACACCTCTTCGATTGGATATCTCTCTCACTTGACCTTGTGGCGGGATAGGCTCCTTGAGCCACCTTTGGAACTTCTCTCTCTCTCCACTCTCTCTCTCACTTGCTCCACTGCATGTTTCCGTGTGATTCCTCCCCTAAGTGAGCAATAGAGACATCGCTATCAGGGGGGGCATTTTTCCTTCAAAACCTTGTGGGCGTGGGACTAAACACCTAAGGGCATGCCACGTCATCACTCCAACCGCTGCCCACCATAGCCTAGTGGCCGTGCTCATTGTGCCACCTCCTTTCAAAATCGGCCACTTGGACGGCAACACCTCCGCGCAAGGTACCGACACAGAGCTCGCAGGCTTTCCACTATTGCCACCATGCCAAGGGAGCTCACTCTCCCCACGTCCCTCTACAATGGGCTCATGGCCCTGCTGAAATACCCTACGAGTCCACCATGCTTCATCGCATGTGGTTTTTTTCCGTCCATGTGGCGCTCTGTAATGAGGCCACCCCCAAACTCTTTTTTTTTTTTTAATCCACTGGATGCAAAAAAAACCCTTCAACTTCAAAGTCCTGCTTGCTAATGGTCACCTGGTGATCCATTTGTTGAGCTGCAAAACCCAATCGAAAACTCACTGACCTGACTCCAACTTCCCTCAACCTTGCTGCGCTTCACAATTCCCCGAGCCCCCGAATCGAGGCCACAAAAATCAAGATTGTCATCTGCATCAATCATACATCTCCGCTACTACCTGTCAGTCCATGATCTTTCTAGTTGCTCAAGCCCTTTGCCATGCTTCTGCTAGCCTGCACATATGTGCCCATGCCATCTTCTTCGGTCGACACACTTTTGGCTGTACCATCATTGCCCACCCCCTAGTTGAACATTTATGCTCAACCAAAAAAGAGCTTTATTCCATTTCTAAGTGCAAAACCTGACACACACTCTGAGAAAAGCAAAACCATATGTACACAGTCTTATTCTATCTACTGCCAAAACTTCAAGTGGGTTGCCCCACCCCTTGCATCACATAGCTTCCACCTAGATCAAACACCTGCTTTGAATATCTTCCACCCATTTGTAACTACTCACCATTGTGCCGTCCCCCAACACATAGACCATCATGTGTGTAGGCTGCACATAGCCTGCCTTCAGCACTCCATGCATACCTCAACAAACTGTCTACTCCAGACCAAGCAGCTTCAAGCATATCACCATCAAAAAAGCATATACCCGTCACCAAGCTCCAACACATGTCTGACCCTCCCTCCCAACTAAATAAAGTGGAGGCCTCAATCATATACCCTTGTACCTGCTGAACCATCCACCTCATACCTATATCTACCAATATATTCATTAACCATATCTTACATACCTTCACGGGAAGTAGAGTCACTGCCTGGGACTCTCCTTTCTCCACCACTGGACATGTTTGCTGCATCGAAATCTCCACCGTCTTTGACAACACAACCTCCTCTTTGGCCATACGCTCAATTCCAACATCAACAAACACTTCCTTGTTTATCAGACCTTCAAGATCAATCAACACCATCTTCTCTTCAGCTTCAATCACTTGTTCTTCAATCACCTCTTCTACTGTTGCATCATGCTCTACCTGGGAAGAGAGAAACTCGTTCCATTTTGCATTGTCCACGTTTTCCTCCATAGGCACAACTGCTCTATCTCTTCTGGAAAAATTTTGCACCTATTGCACCACCATGGCACATTCCACCACCACTTTCATCAGCACTTCCATTAGCATGGTCCCACACACCACCTTTAACTGTTTATCATCATTTGTAGGCCTAAACCTCTCCACTTGGTCCTCATCATGTACATCGGATTGCTCTATTTCCTTCTCTTCTTACACATGGGATACTACCATATCATCAAACACATAAGAGGGCAACTTTACCTTTACCAACTCAGGTGCATCAAACTCCGTCTCGTTGCCATAGGATGTGGACTCATCCACTCTATCCTCCTTGCTTGTCTCTCGAAAACTGGAGCTTGTACCTTCATCATCATTGGCATCATATAAGGACTCCGTATCTGCATCTTCATCTGCTTGCTACTCCACAAAAGATTGACCATCATCATGACTTTGCCCACTTTCTTCATCAGCTTCGAAACTCTCCGTATCTGCAACCCCATTGCATTCTGCTACCTTTTCATGCAAACTTTCCACAAGAACAGGCTTTACCTCTTCAATCTGCACTGGAACCTCAACATCTGCTACCGCTTTTACACCTTGGTTCTCCTCATCATGGAGCTTCTCCTCATTGACAAGCTCGTCCACCCTTAGCACATGCACATCACGAACTGGAAATCTCCAAGGAACATAACCAACACCTTGGCCCGTCCTCGCATCAACAGCGGCACCGTTTGCAATTTTTGCGCATCCGTCAACATACAAATCAACAGTAGCCATAACTTGAAATCTGCTAACCAATCCTCGGGATATTCAATTCCCGTAAATATGGAGCCAAAACTTGGCTCCACCATCTCTTCTAGCTTCAAATTCGACCATCAAAAACCTCGACCATCAGCCAACCACTTTGTCGGCAAAAAACACCGCTTCAAACGTCAAATTGGAGCAACTCCTCCGTGGGGGCACCAGAAGATGGAGAGGGGGAAAGGGGAACACACCCAACACACAACACTATGTCTCACTATAGCCTAGGGTATACAAAGCACCCCAATCCACTAGAGTTCACCTTCAAAACTCGACACTATCAGCAAGCAAACCACCACTTGCACACAACCATACACACAAACGCCTTGTAATGCCCCAGACAGACTCAATCACTCTGCTCTACTCAATTCACAGCCTTCCACATGCACACAACCTCTCTCTATCTCTCTTTTCATGACAAACTTCGGGGGAGCACACACGCCGACACACGCCCGGAAACACACGCACACAAGTAGAGAAGAGAAGGGGGAAAGGGTAATGATGCCCAGAGACATCAATGAATAACCTTCTCACATATGCAACCCCATATACAATCAACACACTGCCGGCATGAACCTCGGCAAAAATCTACAAAGGCCAAAAAGCCTAATGACAAAAGGCTCCAAGAGCTAGAAGCAACCTTGGCCAAAAGACCATAATGGCAAAAAGGCCCAAAAAACGAACGTATACATCCTTTTATAGGGGTAACTAAAACCCAAAAAGAAAAAAAAGTGAGCTCCCTAGCTCATGCACTTCTCTTTGAGCTCCTTTTAGAATTAGCTTTGCATTGCTAGCACTTGGCATAGTCCATTCTTGGCAACTCCTGCATGGTGTACACCTATTGGCCCTTTGTCCTCTCAACTCGGCTTGCACTTGCCCTCTTGGGCCTTTGGGAATGCCCTCTAGACCTTGAACACCTCTCGGATTGGCTCTCTCTCTCTCTCTCAATTGACCTTGTGGAGGGATAGGCTCCTTGAGCCACCTTTGGAACTTCTCTCTCTCTCCACTCTCTCTCTCACTTGCTCCACTGCATGTTGTCGCATGACCCCTCCGCTTAGTGAGCAATAGCAACATCGCTATTGGGGGGGGCATTTTGCCTTCAAAACATTGTGGGCGTGGGACTGAACCCCTAAGGCCATGCCACATCATCACTCCAACCACCAGCAGCCACAACCTACTAGCGGGGGCGCTCACTACGCCGCCTCCTTCCAAAATCCGCCTCTTGGACGGCAGCGCCGTCGTGCAAGGTACCGACACAGAGTCTGCAGGCTTTCCACCATCGCCACCATGCCAAGGGAGCTCACTCTCCCCACGTCTCTCTACAATGGGCTCACGGCCCTGTTGAATACCCCACGAGTCTGCGATCCTTCATCACATGTGGGTTTTTCGGCCACGTGGCGCTCTGTGGTGAGGCCACCCCAAACTCTCTTTCTCAAAAATCCATTGGATGCAAAAAAAACCCTTCAACTTTAAAGTCCTGCTTGCTAATGGTCACTTGATAATCCTTTTTCCGGCTGGAAAACCCAGTCAAAAACTCACTGAGCCAACTCCGACTTCCCCCAACCTTGCTGCGCTTCACAATTGCCCGAGTCCCCAAATCGAGGCCACAAAAACAGAGAAAGTCATCTGTAATCAATCCTGAACAAGTGCACCCGATCTTTCCAATTGCTCTAACTTTCTGCTCTAGACTCCGTTTGATGTGCAATCAACTCTTGCTAGCTCCACACACCCATAGAACCTCCTTGAACTCTACCATGGTCCACAAAACACCAGATGGCACACCTCCCCATGTGGTCAAGTGGGCACCAACCTAGCCCCCAACAAAACTTCAACTAGCCATAAACTGCAATCTGTGGCTCCTATCGGTAATCTAAAAAGATGGGTAGGCTCCATAAATAGAGCACTACACACCTGTACACTGACATCCACTTGGGACACCTGTCCCTAGCTGCCCTACTCGACAAGAATCGGCAACACAACGCACCTTCAACCTTCAATATCTTGGGCTCCATGGATCTGTATGATGAGCCATCTAGATTTGCTCCTTCAGCACTTCAATCTCTACATTCCTTGACCCAAAAACTGCACCTTGAATCTCCTTCACCTGCTCCTTAACTTAGCCCTCTCTAGAGCCCTCCTGGCCTATAAACCACATCAATCATACATCTCCGCTGCTACCTGTCAGTCCATGATCTTTCTACCTGTCTAGCCCTTTTCCATGATTTTGCTTGCGTGCACATATCTGACCATGCCATCTTCTATGGTCGACACACTTTGGCTATGCCACCATGTGGTTGTTGGTGAAGGTAATGCGATGAGTGCGGACACCTTACTTGGATCGGCATTGATACATTTAGCTTGAAATTTCATGGCCTAAGAGAATAACTCTACTTTCCCCAATGTGGCACTTTTCTACATTTAACTGCCCTCCTAGGGTTTGCAGCCTTGCTAGACCCTCATTCACTTTTTCTAAGTGTGAGATGCAAGGGCTATATATACAAAAATCATCAATGAACACTCTTAGGGATGTTCCAAAGAACGGTTGAAATACATAGGTGACATATCTCTGGAATGTGACAGGTGCATTTGTGAGGCCAAATGGCATAACTCTATAAGCAAAATGGCCCATGGTGTAATGAAAGTGGTTTTTAGTTGATCTTCAAAGGCTATGCGTATTTGAAAATAGCCGGAATACCCGTCACACACTGTGTAGCATTCAAAACCAACCACTTCATTTAGAATTTCATCCAAGAAAGGGAGAGGGAAATGGTCCCTCTTTGTGGCTGCATTTAGTGGTTTGTGGTCGACACAGACCCTCCACTTACCATTCTTCTTAGGCGTCACAACTACGGGTGACACTCACTCTGAGTTTTCCACAAAATTAATGAACCCTGCTTCGAGTAGCTTCCTTACCTCGGCAAGGAGCGCCTTTTCTTGTATGATCCCTAGCCGTCGTAGTTTCTGCACAACTGGCTTTACCCCGTCCTTCAACTTAATGTGATGCTCCAGCGCTGTAATACCTGTAATTCTTTCATAGTTGTCAATGAAAAGGTCAGGAAATCCCATCAACATTTGAAAAAATTTATCCTTCTCTTCACTTGTTAATTCCATAGACAACATACTTTTCAACCTACCCTCTCCTAGGCCAGGTGATTTATTTTTCGCACTGTTGCTTTGTCCTTCTGGTGATGGGTCACCAATCGTGCTTGCCCTCTATAGGTCCTTCATGATAATGCCCATCACATTGATGTAAATGTCACTCTCATTTGTGGAAGTGGTCTACTCCTCAACAGAAGTGGAAGACTCATTAGTGGTTTCATTTGTTGATGTCTCTAGGTCCATTTGTTTCTGCTTGCGGGTCCTCATGTCGTAGTAGTTTGTTTCCCCCTTCTTACCAGTCATGTGTATAAGACCAGTGCCCCAGTCCTGCTTTGCCTTCATGGCCATCAATCATGGCCTTCCCAAGATCAATGGATAGACCTCCCCCTTAGTTAGCATCACAAAAATATTTACTTCTACCTCATTGTTGAAGGCTTTTACCTTCACGGCACTTAATACACCCACACATTTTACTTTTGTGTTGTTTGACATCTTTGTCTTGCATGGAGAAGGCCGGTTAACCTCGAGCCCTAGCTGAAGCATCATAGCTTCACTCATCACACAGATTTATGTGCCACCATCAATGTAGATGTTTCCAACCCTCTTACCCTTTATGTTGACATCGATGACTTGATGGATGTCCACCATGTGGAAATCTGAAATTTCTCCAATCACCTTTGCTTTGGAGCGCCTTGTACTTACCATTTTAGACCATTTCCGCCTTACCTTTGGTGTAAGATGTAGCAACTGTGGCATGTAATCTTTGGTCCTTGCTCTGCCACATCCAATGTTAGATCATAGGGCCTTGAACTCTCCCCTAACTGAGAGTCAGTGATCCCTATTTTTTGTCGTGGTTTTGATGGCCTTTTGCTAGTCTCTCCCTTCATGCTTCTCTCATCATCAGCTTGTGCAGTTTTCTTCCTCCTAGCTCTCTTTACAGTCATGGTTTCAAATGGTTCCACAAAGGTTGCCTTCACCTTACCCTTGCCTTTCTCCTTCACTCTGGGTGGATCCACTACTATAGCCTTTCCTTTCTCCTCTAAGATTATGATGCTTACAGTGCAATTAGGTGGTGGTGCTGGTGGAAGAGGTGGAATGGGTGCTTGTGGTGGTGCTTGGGGTGGTCATAGAATTTGTGTTGGTGGAGCCGATGCTCAGGGTAGAGGTTCTCTCTCTCTAGGGGGTGACCGTTGGTTTCTCCTACCTCCTCTATTATAGGGTTGTCGCGGTTGAGGGTAGTAGTACATACCATGACCATGTTCTCCATAGTTGTAGCAATGATACTCCTTGTTTTGTTGTCGTGCCCTTCTCGAGTCCTGATCTCTCTCCGGATTCCATCCTTGCTGTATCAAGTGGACAGACAAATTATACATTTGATCAGTAATGTGGGCCAACATATCTTGTTGGTCATTTCTTACCCCAGGAGCCAATGGTGGTGGAGGTGGTGTGGTGGTTGTCATGGTTGGTGGTTGATGGGATGGTCCTGCTTCTATTGACTCAGTTTCTTTGGCTTTCATTCGCAGCTTCTTGTCCTTAAGGACAAGAAGCTTTCATCCGCAGCTTCTTGTCCTTAAGGCGAGCAATCTCCACGGGTAGCTCATGCGTAGCTAGGAACCTACCCTTCACCTTCTCCTTGAGTGGCGGCCATAAGCCATGTGGTCCTTTTTGAGGAAATTGAGTGCAACTTCTCCTCTTGCCAATGACTCAACCCACCATTCCCACAAATCCATGAACTTGGACTCATAGGTGGCATACTCTAAAATACCCTCCTGCTTCAAGTCTCTCAACTTGTCCCACAGCTTCTTTGAAGTGGCACCTCCACCAAAATGCCTCGTAAAAGCATTTTTTTGGAGCTCCCAGTTATCCTTAGTTGCTTGTGGGAGTGTGTTGTACCACGACCTGGCTTCTAGCTTCATGAGATGCTTAAAGATTCTAACCCGGGACTCATCTGTGTCTTTGTTACCTACTACACATGCTACTTCAAAGTCATCTAAGAAATCTGCTACCAAATCCTCTCCCTTCTTTCCTTTAAATGTTGGAAATGCTACACTTGCCATGATTGCTGAGAGAGAGAGAGATCTAGAAAGATACACTTCTTAGCTTGCAACCAAGAGATTTTTTATTTTTATTTTTTTTCTTACAAGAAGGCGTGTATACCCTTTTTATACTAGAACATAGATTAAAATATCAAATGGTACATTGCCTTGTACCAAAGGTACAACAAATGGATGATCTGATGCCAGAACCTCAAAGAAGCGCTCCCTTCCCAGCATAGTGTTGATGATGTGCTAGTAGTGAGCCTTCCAATCCAATATTATGTTGATTGATCGTACTTGTATCATAATATGTGATCTACCTTGAGGTAGGTTATACTAACTCATGTGAAGCATAGAGGTACTTAGTCATTGTCAGAACTTGTGGGAGAGAGTGGTGTCCTTTCCTGAAATAGGCTTAGTAGATACCTAGTCTCTCTAGTGAGAGCGTGAGCATATGCTTCCATTTTTGTGCTGCATCATCAAGTGCGACTTGGAAAATGACTATGATAATTACCTCGATGACTTGAGTTACACGATTCTCAAAGTAGAATAGTGCTGACTCTCTACTGTGCAGAGCTCCCTCCATCTTGTTGTTGCGGGTTGGTCGTAGGTTGTGGACATGGTCTCATCCTCCTCCTTCTTCTCCTTGGCACACTGGCTATGTTTATCCACTGAGTCTGACGTGCTGGTTGTCTTTCCCACTGCAAATCCATCACCGTTACGCCTGAAATTTGAGCCTCAATGGAGATGCGAAGTTCGTCCAGTTGTGCTTGCAGCTCTTCTTCTTTCATCATTGAGTTAGCAAACCCTGCTAACCATTCATCCATCCACAAACGGTTAGGGTTTTTGGTCTTGTAAACTAAAGGGTTTCATGAAAGGATCCTCCATGGGGGCACCAAAAAAATGATTGTCAAAAGGACATGCCAGGTGGGGTGGCCTCTACACCACACATAGCCTGAAATCCCCAAGCATCATCTCATGGAGGGTAGCACATAGGGTGTGCTATCCTATAACTCTAAAGGGGAACCACCTAGCATAAAGCGCGACTAGGATGCATATCATAGCCTCGGACTTGTCACTCTAGCACAACACACCCAAAACACATTCTTATGAATCTTGACTGAGAGAGAGTGTGTGTGGAGAGAGAGAGAGAGAGAGAGAGAGAGAGAGAGAGAGAGAGAGAGAGAGAGAGAGAGAGAGAGAGAGAGAGAGAGAGAGAGAGAGAGAGTATACCCTTTTCTTATGTTTCCATACTATGAGAAATCCCAAAGGGATACATAGACATGCCCAATAGCTTTTTTAGAGAAGTAACTACCATCTAGAGGGTGGATGCTTACACTTGACTTCTATCACATGCTACAACCCAAGAACCCAGGTCTTGATGGCAAAGAGGTCCTTCTACTGATGTAGTTCCGCAGCAGGGTTACAATCTATTTTGAGCTCCAAGATGGGGTTTAGCCTAACCAAAATATTTCTTATGAGCTAGATGGGTTCTAAACCCATATTCCCTTGGTTTTAACATCAAGTGCTCCTAATTCCATGTGCTTAGAGTGTCAGCCTTCCAAAAGAACTACCAATTGTCTATCATGCTTGTGTAGGGGTGCATATTGTTATGATTATAGTGATATTCTGCTTCTCAGCATTGGTGTTCTCCTCTTTGTGTTTTTTAAGTGGAGATCTCACCCTCCTTATATAGGATTTTGGGAGTGTGACCTCTCTTACTAGTGGGGTGAGAGAGAGTGTGAGTGTGCCATGTGATTGTGGGACCTGCTCCAGTGGAGCCTCTTCTTATTCTATTGAGTAGGAGAGAGAAGGTGAAGAGAGTAGAGAGAAAGGGAAGAAGTGGGGTAGGGATAGGTGAATTTACAATTGCTAGACTGTCGTTGCTAGTGTTTTTTGCCGATGCCAAGATGCCACACATTCGTCACTTTTAGGGTCGCGGCTGGGGCATGCCTTTGGTGTTAAATTTGTTGTTGCTTTCGCGTGCTTTTGGTCATCTTTCTCCTTTTTTTGATGGGGTGGCGTTCGTTTCTTTCCTTTGCTTTACGTTTTTGTGCATATGTGCTTATGCGTGCGTGTATGTATGTGTTGTGTGTGCGCAAAGCATATGGGTGTGTGTGTTTATAGTACATGGATTGTGTGTGTGTGTGTGTGTGTGTGTGTGTGTGTGTGTGTGTGTGTGTGTGTGTGTGTGAGAGAGAGAGAGAGAGAGAGAGAGAGAGAGAGAGAGAGAGAGAGAGCGTTGACAAGCATGTGTGTGGGAATGAGAGTGAATGAGAGATTTTATACTTTTTATTTACATGGCTTGCCGACTATGCAAAGAACGAGAGAGGGAGAGAGGAAGGGAGTGAGTGTGTGATAGGGGAAGGGGGCGGGTGAGAGGGGGAGTGTATGTATGTGTATGTGTGTGTATAGAGAGAGAGAGAGAGAGAGGCTTCTGCTATGCCCTGCAGGCAGGTGCCGACAAAGGACATCAGAGAGGGGGAAGCGAGCATGAGTGAGCGAGAGGGGGCGAGAGAAGGAGGGAGAGGGTCAAGGAGTTGGGGAGAGTGTGTGTGTGTGTGTGGTGGGTGTTTAGAGAGAGAGAGAGAGAGAGAGAGAGAGAGAGAGAGAGAGAGAGAGAGAGAGAGAGAGAGAGAGAGAGAGAGAGAGATGAGTTTATTTGGGCCTCCTTGGATTCTATGCAGAGAGCAAGAGACAGAGAGAGAGATGGCGATAGTGATAATGGAGGAGAGAGTGAGCATGGGTGGGGAACTAGAGACAGAGGGAGACCATTGGCCGATAGTGGTAATGGAGGAGAGAGAGAGTGTGTGTGTATCTCTCTCTCTCTCTCTCTCTCTCTCTCTCCGTATGTCGTTTTTTTGAGTAGTCACCCTCTTGGTGATTGTTTTTTTTCATACTGCATGTATGGATTAACCGATACATACAAAGTTGCCCTATGATTATTTTATCATGTTTAACATGTTGATTTATGCACATGATGCCTTTATGATCACGTGCGTACATAAAAAGAACTTCTTGTTTCACGTCATAAAGACGGTAGGAACACTGTTTTGGTCATAAATGACAAATCATTATGAATCAGCCGGAACCCTTTATACGAGAGATAAAACACATCATTTAGAATATTTTCTCTCTTAGGTGTCATGTGAGAGACATGCACGAGCTAATAGATATGGTCAAAAAATAGCTTGCTGCCCATTGCACAACCAAAGTTTTTGACTCCAGGCTCCTTGGAGAGCCACTATATAGATTCACCGAATGGGAAAACCACTTAACCAATTGAAAATCTTGATGAAAATTGATGATAAACAAATTTAGGTTTCTGTTATCACTTTGGGAATGCGAATTATTAATTGTTCTATAACCGGTTTTACCGAGGGGGGGGTACCGAGGGGGGGTACCATATGACGTCGTGAGTTAATCAAGTTGTTTTTATAGGTTTTATGGTTTGTTTTGGTGAGTTGATTTCAACTATAAGATGGCCATAAACCTATGTGAGAGTATATGGTTAAACATCCCGAATTGCAAAGGTAGATAAGATTAAAGTGGTTTTCTTCTGAGGTTACCGTTTGTTGTGTGAGTACCATATGGGTGAAGTGATGTGATAGAAAGATAGTCTATATTATGGAGCTGAGCTTGATGCATTGGTTTGAGGTCAATTACTTTCATTTGCATGTTTTGTATGCTCCCAAAAATGTCTTTTTTTTTTTTTTGCATATGTGTGAAGTTATGGTTTATGGTTATAAAGGTCGGAGCTGTTTTTCATCATATTTATGGTGATGGGACGTTATCATATGATGTATGGGAACTTATGGATTGAAGTGGATGCCTCATATGCATGGTTATGACTGCTTTCCACCTTTCTAGGTCAAAAGTAGCTCTATGTGCTAGAGAGGTGAAGTGCAAATGTGATGCATCAACTTGCATGATTGGATGTTGTCAAAATTGGATTTTTATATCATGATTAGTTGCTAGTTGGACTCTTTTTATGCATGAAAGAATCACGTATTAAGGATCACATGTGTGTGAAATTTGATTGATTGTAGGGGATGTGTCAAACTCCAAGTGTGGGAGTTGGTTCAATGTGATTATGATTTATGGTTAAGGGCTGTGACTCCCTCATGGATTATGGTTGAAATTTTATGGTGGAAGCCGGTGTGGCTTATGTTTTTTTTTTTGGATTTGGTTATGCTGCCAAAATGCAGCTGAAATTTTTGCAGCCATGTTATGTTCTAAAGTGATCATGTAGGATTGGTCGTGCCTCACCTAAGTAGGGTAGATGGCTCACCCGTGTGATGTGTTTGGATTATGGTTTATGGATTTGGATTGTATCATGAAGTGATCAAGATGGTTTATGGTAGACGTGTAAGGGTAGAGTCCCTGTACAATTTAGCTTCTTGGAA